>NC_138378.1:18724976-18760130 GCF_054177405.1 Leptonychotes weddellii | reverse complement strand
CCCACAACCCCCCCCCCAATTCTGTCCGGCCTGGGCATTCCAGCTGCTGACTTGCTGTGTGACCTTGGGCAGGTCCCTATACTTCTCTGGACCTCAGACTGGCCCTCCAGGGGACTGGGAAGACCGGAGGACACACCAAATGACCCTCCCCTTCCCTGGAAGGGTATGAAGTGAGCTGGACAGATCTGGGTTCAAATCTCCACGCCCACCCTAAGCCAACTGAATCAGACTCAGACTGCAGCCTGGACATCAGTGCTTTCTAAAGCTTCTTAGTTCCAGGAGGCAGCAAGGACTGAGCACCAGCCCTCACACACTCAAAACTCTTAACGCAGTGCCCAGCACAGTGTTTGTTAGTACTTATCATTTCTACTGTAATGATGGTGAGTGGCTGTAACACAACCTTGTACCCCAAGCCTCCATTTTATAGATAGGAAAACTGAGGTCCAGAGAGAGGAACTGACTCTCACGCATGGCATTCCGAATTGAAACCTGGTGTACAGCTGTTTGCATATAATTTTTTAAAATTGTCAAAGCCAGTAAGACATAAGTGAAGGGATGCAGATGGGATTCAGGCATGGTAACACTGCGGCGGAGGGAGGAACACCCCTCAAATCCCACCCCACCGTCCTCTGCCCTACGGGGTCTTAACTTCGGAAGGAAAAGGGAAAAAATGCGAGGGAAGGAAAGCCTGCTTTCCTTGTTCTGGGCCTCCTCGTCTGACTGCAGCTTCCCACAGATCACTGCCCTTCCAGGAAGGGGTGAGGGCCCAGGGTCGGTGGTGCTCGGGATGGAAAATGCCAGCCTGCCTGGGGGGACAGAGGGAGGAAGGGGCCGGCAGGCGGCAGCTGCGGGGTCCTACCGGCAGAACGAACAGGCACAGCAGCTCATGTGGGCCCACAGCGCCCCCTGGTGGAGCTGCTGGGGGCAACAGTCTGGAGAGGCCCAAGGTGGACAGAGGAGCCGGGCGGCCAGCCAGCGAGGCGGGGTCAGGCTGGGAAAGACAGTGCCAGCCCCACCAGGCCCTGTGAGGGGCAGGGAGACGGCTCCACGCCCAGCACCAGGCCCCGCATCAGCGTGAATCTCTCTGTGCTGCAGCTCAGGGGGACGTGTTCAAGATTCTGGGCCAGGCTGCCTCGGTTCAAGTCTTGACCCCACCGCAGCTCAGCTGTGTGATCCTGGGAAAGTCACTCAACCTCCCTGGGCCTCAGGCCCCTCTGTTGTAAAATGAGGATAATGCTAGACTCCACCTTGTGGGAATTAAACAAATTAATATTTGCAAAGTCCTTAGAACTAGGCTGTGCTCGTACTAAGTGCTATTTAGGTGTTGGTTAAATAAACAAATTATTCTTGGAAGCTTGTGTAAACTTTGTTAATTGTGTTTGTTCTAATGGAGATAAAATATATCCAATCACTGATTTAATTACTGATTTGCACCCCCCACCCCTAAATTTAAGCAAACCGGTCCTTTCCAGGAATACATATTTGTTGTTTTGTGGCTCTGAGACCACTGACCCAGCATAAGGTTCCCTCCACCAGGCTGAGGAGCCCCCCAGGGAAGGCGGGGTGGTGCAGGGCTTGCTGCTTAGATGTTCTGGCCTTTAGAGCATTTCCCTGTGCTTCTGTCACCCATCGGCCAAATGAGGACGATGTGGCCCTCACAAGGTTCTTTTGAGGAATAAACGAGGTGCGCCCTTGAAGAGACTCAGCCCAGTGTCTTAGAAAGTCAAAGAAAGTGCTTGAGGGTGACCAGAAACGAGCAGGGGCTGTTCTCAGATACCTACCTTGGGCTGAAGATGGCCAGGGCTGAAGGAGGGGCAGCAGAGAAGGGACGGGGACCTTACCAAAGCCTCAGCCCAGGATAGGGGCCCTGCAAATGCCCCCATCCTAGACCTACCTTGTGGGTCCCCAGCTCCAAGCCCTCAGGGCCAGGGAACAAAGGTGAGGAAGGAAAAGCCTGGCCGTTCCTACCTGACGTCGGGGTTGAAGTCCAGCCTACCAGCTTCCTGCCGCAGCCTGGCCAGAGTGGCTCCCCCTTCCCGCTGGAGGCCCAGCAGGCCTGGGTCCCTCAGCACGGCCTCCATCAGCTCCTTGGACTTGCTCAGACACCTGGAGGCCTCCTGTCAGTGCAGGGAGGTGGCCTGAGGCTCAATCCCCACTCTGGGTCTACAGCCTTCCAGGGCTCCCCACACCCAGATCATGCCTGATTCCCCCAGTTTGGCATTCAAGGTCCTGCAGAAAGTCTCTCCTTTCTATCTCTCAAGCATCTCCTCAAGCCACGCCTCCTCTTGTCGCCATGGCAACCTCACTGGTCCAAGCGCCCTCATTTCTCCAGGACCCTCAGCCCAGCCTCTTCACGGCTCTCCCTGCTGCTCTCTGGCTCCCCCTGCAGTCGGTTCTCTGCATGGCAGCTGGAAGGGTCTCAACGTGCCAAGGTGTTCATCCCGCGGCTCAAAACTCTCCCAGGGCTTCCCTGCCAGCTTAGAGTCCAATCCCAGTCCAACTCCTTGATCCAGCCTCCGTGGGATTAGAAGATCCTCCAGTTATTCTCTTCTTCTCCTACCCCACTCCCACCACTCTGTTCTACATCGGCCTCCGTGCTCTTCTTGGACATACCAGAGCAATCCCACCTCAGCACCTTGGCACGTATTTGCCCTCCACCCAGAGCAGTCCCCCTCTTATTCCCATCGTCGGCTCCTTCCCATCGTCATCCTCAGGCATCAACTTAAATACTCATCTCTTTAGGGAGGCCCTCCCTCTTTCCCTATTGTTCTCGATCTGACTTTCATGGCATTTGGCACAATTTGTAGCTACATATCCATTTCTTTGTTTACTTTTTAAAGGATTGCCTCTACCACTGAACCCACTAAAACCTCCAAGGGTGGGGACGAGTCGGTTTGGCCCAGGCTGGGGTCTCCAGGGCGTGACACATAGTGAGTGGCCTATAGATATTAGTCTAATGAACGAAGACCCACCCTGGCTGTCCCCTTCACTGAGCCTTTGGTCCATGGAATCTGGGGTGCAGTAGACTTCCCCACCCCATGCATCTGGCTCACCTGCACCCCTCCAGGGGGGTCGCTCTTCTCAAACTGCCTGATGGAAGCCTTTAGAAAGGAGGAGGCCCGGCGGAGGTCAGCAAGGAAAGGGTCCAACTTCTGCATGATGGAAGACCAGAGTGGGGGTGTCAGCCTGGGCCAGCGAGGAGGGTGCCTGCCCACGCCAGGAGGACCCAGGGCGGGCATCAGGCAGTGGTTCTCAAACTTGAGCTGCATCAGAATCACCTAGAGGGCTGGTTAAAACCCAGACTGCTGAGCCCCACTCCTGAATTCCTGATTTAATTCTTTTGGGGTGGGGCCTGAGAATGTGCGTCTCTAACAAGTTCCCAGGTGTTGCTGATGCTGCTGGTCCAGGCACCACACTTTGAGAACCACTGATGCTGGGAATGAGAGAAGGAGAGAAAAGAAGACCCAAGATATCCCCTGGGGAAGGGGAAGGAGCAGATGTGGGAGGCCAGAGCTAGGGGACATCCTCTGCTGGGTCCCACTTCAGCCTAACTCCACCACTGACTAGCTGTGAGACCTTGGGCAAGTTGCCTAACCTCTCTGTGCCTCTGCTTCCTCCTCCATAAAATGGGATCACAGTAGTTCCTACCTTATAGGCTTGCAGGAGGATGAAATGGGTTCACGTGCACGAGGCACTTAGTGTATTAGCCACCATCATCATTAGTTTTATATTCTGGGTCTATAGGTTAGATTTCATTTCAAGGGATGGTTTTAAAGTGAAAATATAGTTCAAAGGCCACAGGATTCACCAGAGAGGAATTGGGGGCCTGTGGGATGAATAGGAAAGGAGATCGCTCAATATATATATACCCTTTAGTAGCCTTTTAATTTTTTAACACACTGCCTCTTCAAAAACAGGCACAGGTTCAATAGGAGAGCACCCAGTCGCCAAACAAATAAGCAAACCACCCACTGCATTAGACTGTTGGTGGAGACCAGTGGTTCTCACTGAGGGGTGATTCCGTCCCCCAGGGGACATTAAGCAAAGTCTGGAGATGTTTTCGGTTGTCATAATTGGTGAGGTGCTCCTGTCAGAGTGGGTAGTGGCCGGGGATGGTGCTAATCATGCTACAATGTACAAGAGAGCCCCCCCACCCCAAAAGAATGATCCAGTCCCAAAGGTGAACAGTGCTGAGGATGAGCAGCCCCAGTCTAGGGAAAGTCGAGGGCAGCATTTATGGGCACTGGTTTCTGTGCCATTTAATCTGGAATCTTCTGTGTGCTGTTGTGCAAGTACCCCCAGCCCCCGCCGTCCTGTGTCCTCATAGGTTAAACTGGGCATGAAATGCCCCCTCTGGGGTCGTGCTGAGGAGAGGCAGAGATCACGCGGGGAAGGAGCCCAGCAAGGGCCGTTTCCTGATCTCCACCCTCTCTCAGGAGGGAGCGCGTCTGCCTGCCCCGCCAGCCCCCGAGCTCCTGAGTCGTGCGGGCCCACAGAACAAATGTCGGTCCATTTCTTTTCAGTTAACCCAGACACAGCTCTTGGCATGCGCCAGCCACTCTTCTAAGCTCTTCGCCCACATTAGCTCAATTAATCCTCACAACCGTCCCCTCGGGAAGTACTATCATTACCCGCCCCCTCCATTTTGTATTCAAGGAAAAGGGCTCAGAGAAGATAGGTAACTTACCCAAGGTCACACAGCAGAGCGGGGAGTGGAACCCAGGCAGTCTGGGCCCAGAGCGTGAGCTCTTAATAACCGTACCCTGCACCCTCATTATAAATGCTTGTTGAATGTCTGCTTTTGAACATGACAGGGTCGCTGGATCCCTGAGGCAGGAGCGTGAAGGGAGGAAGAGAAGGAGTCAGGGTGGGGGGTAGAGGCTGTGACGGTGGGCACCTGAAAGAATTGCACCCACTCGCTGTGGCAGTAGGGGAGGGGGCCTTCCAGGGCCGGGGGGAGCTGGCCGGGGTCCACGTGGTGGCTGAGAGCCTTCAATGAGGTCACCACCTCTACCTGCAGAGGAAAGAAGCCAGTCAGGAGGACCAGGGGACTCGGGGTGGGGACACATGTTTGAGAAGGGTCTTGCCAGATCCCTGCCCCACCACCACTCCACCCACCGCACGGAAGGCTGGCCCTGGCTTTAAGAGTTGCTTTCTGGGCCGAGGATCTTCTCTGGAAAGTCTGACAAATCAACATTCAGAATGAGACCCTGGCTAAGGAATGGCAAATAACAGCACTCATAATGCCCCTGTTTTAGCCTTTGCCCAAGGCAGACATCACTAATCAATCCCAGCACTGGCTCCCTATAAGCCAGGCTCTTTCCCGGCACAACTCTCCAGGCAATCACACAAACTGAGTGAAGCCCACCCTTTTCCTGTAACTTCTTTGTAATCTTTGTACTGTCCTCTGAGGACCCCCCCAAGGTGCTGTCTCCTTCTTGGGGCTGATGAAAAAGGTCACCCAATCCTGACAGTATCCTCTAAGACATGGAGGAGGGATGAAGTGGCTGCTTCTCCTGGGTGGTGAAGTTGGAAGTTTATGCCAGGCCCAGCTCCAGATACCTAAGCTTGGGATCGGGGTGGATTCGATTTTTTTGGACCTATCTGTTCTCCTTGGTACTCAAAGTGTGGTCCATGGACCAGCAGCCTCAGCACCACCTAGGAGCTTTTTAGAGATGCCAAATCCCAGGCCCCATCCGGAACTGCTTCATTAGAACCCACACTTTGACAAGGTCCTCAAGGGATTCACTGGTACATAAAAGCATGAAATGCACATTTCTGGCTCACAATGTGCCCCTTTACCAACGAGGAGGAGGAGGAAGGAGTCCTTTAAAATCACTTCCTGAAGCAGGGCAGAGGGCAGGGTGCCCATGCTCCTGATTGTAATACATGGCGCGAATTAAAGAAAACGGCAGGGCTCTTTCCTGCAAAACCCCAAGTCATCTGGGTATCTGAGCCCGAGGTGCTGAGAGACCCAAGGGAGGGGAAGGCAGGAAGATCGAGGCCACAGTATGTCTCTAGCTTGCCACGTGGCCTTGGGCCTCAGTTTCCCCATCTGAAAAGAGGGAGGGAGGGGTCGAGGAGATGAAGCTTTTAAAATAGGTTTCAGGCCATTGCAACTCTCAGTCATGTGCCAGGAGCATCACCAGAGATAGAGAACTGTACTGTTTGGGAGCACCTGCCACAGAGGCAGGGCCGTGGAGTTGCAACACCCGGCCTTGAACTTGTTGACCTCCACTAGGTTATTTTTAGGGTAGCCCCTAGCTGCTGGATTCTCAGCTCAGCTCAGCCTCCCCCTCACCTGGATGTCAGGTAGTGTCTCCAGCTGGAGAGCGGCCTCCTTGTCCCCCAGGTAGAGCACAGCACGGATGGAGGCTGGGGCCAGAGCCTGTCAGAGAGAACCACTTCAGAGGTGCTCTGCCTAGACCTTCACCGAGCCCCCTGCTAAGATTCAGGCAAACTGGGGGGGGGGGGCACGGCTGGGGACACGTAGGTGGTATGTTTGGAGGGTGAATCGAGAGTCAATAGAGCAGCAGGTCCAAACTTCCTAGATGACCCGTCCCCACTGGGCCTCAGTTTCCCCATTATAAAGTGAGGAGGAGGAGGAGATCAGACCATAAGTAAGCATACGCCAACTTTCCACTTCCTGTGCTGCCTAACCCAGCTACTTAGGCACCTCTTCCTCTGACATTCTGGGCTCATGAGGTTCAGGGGATCCAAGTCTAAGCCGATCAGTGTGCCGCATTCCTCTGGCCACAGAATTGGTTGGGGGATGGACACCTGAGCTAAGGAGACAAAAGGAGACTCGTTGGGATCTCTGGGAAGAGAATCTCTCACTCTTTCCTACTGGACTTAAATGAAAGACCATGGGAAGTGAGAGCTGTTGGGAGCCAGACAGCCACCAAGGCAGGGAGCCTGGCTGAAAATAGCGCCCTCCCAGGAGAACCCGGCCAGAAATGGAGAGACAGGAACCAGGTCTTGGTGATAATATTTGAGCCCTTGAATCAAGCCGTACTTGAAGTTGGATTTAATTTCCAAATTGTCAAGTCAAATGAACCAATGAACTCCCTCTCTCTTCAGGTCTCTTTGGGCTGGGATTTCTGTACCTGTAATTAAGAGTGTGCCTGCCTGGGGTTCCTGGTCCCAGCTCTGAGCCCCCCGGGGCTCCAGGAACATCACAAGTCCCCTGGGAGCTCCAAGACTTGCTAGGCTGAGGCTGTCCACCTCCCACTCACCTGGGTGGCCTGCAGGGCACTGACCAGACCAGGGTGTGGGGGCTGTTTCCTGGCATCAATCACAACCGCCAGTCCCTTGGTTTTATCTTCAGGCCTGTGGGTTGTAAACAGAGTTGGCAGTCTTGCTGGATGGACCGGGCTTTCTAGGAGGAAGGACCTAGGGAAAGGGGAGGGAAACTGGCTGCCAGAAGCCTTGATTTATTGGTGAACTCTTCATCCTACAAGACCAACTGCCAATGCCCACCCCACTCCAGGAAGCCCTCCATGATCTCTCTCCAGGCAGAGTCCATTGCTTCCTCTTTGGTGTTCCCACGGTACCTCACACAGCCCTCTTTCACACCCTAAAAGCCACTGTCCCAGCTGCAGTGGGTGAGTCGTCCAGCATTCAACCCACCCCTTCCCTGTGGGCAGAACGCTCTCGTGTTTTCAGGAATCCCACGCCCTCCGTGTAACAGGCCCCCAGGGGCTGGTTTCTGATTGGCTGAGGCCAACAGCAGCAAGCTAATTCCTCTGGCCAATGATTGCTTTAAGTGGGGTCACATGACATATTTTCTGTCCAATGAGAAGTGAGGGGGCGTGTGCTGGGGGACTCTGGATAAGACAGGCTCTCCTGTACGAGGTTCTTCCTCAGAGCTGGAAAGCAGAGACCAAGAAAGATGAATTTCCTTATCAGTTAAGACATTTTGAACTGGAATTTGTTACTCGCAGCCGGAACACCCTCACTGGTTCGTGCTGTACTTTTCAGTGATTACCTTAGGATTTCCCAAACTGGCCCAATTGTCAGGACTTGCTAAAATAATCGGTTCCTCACCCCCCAGCCCTACCCCATCCCCTGAGCGGGTACAGGGTCGGGCAGGGAGTCTGTGAGGTTCCAAGTGCCCTTGGCCATCCTGATAATCAGGCAGGTTGGGAAAATAGCCGGCGCCCCCCTCCCCCCCCACCCCAGGCCTTCAAGCCTTAAGCCCAGCCAGTTCATAGAGAACACGGAGGCGGCCAGTGTGGAGGTGGAGTTGTGGTATTACAGGATCTGGGTACCTGGGCAAGTTGTTTCCTCTTGCATCTGTAAATGGGGATAATAACAGTGCTGGCCCCACGGGACTGGCTGTGGTGAGGACTGATGAATTCATTAGTGTAAGGCACTCAGTGACTGCAGGGTAAGAGGAATGTAAATGTCTGCTTTTGTAATGACCCTAGAAGGGGAAACTGAGGCACAGAGCCCCGACATGGCAGACAGTGAGAAGAGGCTCTTGGAGGTGATGCCATGTCTCAGACTTCATGACCCGCACCTCACCAGCCTCTGGCTGTTCATGCTGGGACAGTGGTTTGCTTCCACACCGGCCTGGCCGCCAGCCTGGAGGCCCCTGGAGGGCAGGCCCCGATGTGAGGAGCATCTGAGTCTCTAACATGGCCTAGTGTGAAGCTGGGGCCAGGACTCCACAGTTTACAGTGGTCATCAGAGTCCACTTGGTCGTCCCTTTTTTTTCAAGTGAGACTCAGAGGGGGAGGTTACTGCCCCGACATCACACAGCAAGTTGGTGGGATTCCAGGACTCAGTCTACCACACTGGCCACTTCTCAGCACAGAAAAGGGGGTCCCATCTCCCCCTCAAGCCAGAAAAGCCACACCACCTTGGAGAAGAGGAAGAAAAATCTCAATGGCCCCAAGTGGCAGTGATGGCTCCCATGGGGTAGAGCACATGGGGAAGGTTCCAAAGGGTTCCATCAGTCCCTCCACTCCCTACCCCTAGCCACACAACCTCTAGGATGGGCTGGGGTCTATAGGCACAGTCCTGAGCAGATACCATCTCTGAGACCCTCCTGGCTGGGGGCCAGGACTCTGAGGAAAGGTACCTTTCCCCAGCCAGCCCAACATGATGTCACACAGGTGGGAGAGTGGAGGTGTTAGAAATCATCCTGGATCACCCATTACTCACATACTAATTCTTTCTTTCACTCTCTTACTCATTCATTCATTCATTCACTCATTCGCCCTTCATTTGTTCAACAAATATTTATAATTCAAATGCCAGCTCAATTATCACCTCCTCTGGGATGCCTTCCCAGATTTCCCAATTGAAATCAGTCCCCCACCCTTCCCACTCCACAACAGTGGTCCTCATAATGTGTCCCTAGCCCAGCATCATCAGTGTCACCAGAACACTTGTGAGAAATGTAAATTCTTAGGCCCAAGATCTACCGAATGAGAAACTTGCAGTGGGGCCCAGCGATCTGCTTTAACAGCTCTCCAGGTGATTCTGATGTACGCTTGAGTTGCGAACCACTGATCTACATCATCCCCCTGTTTTCTTCACCACACTGATGCTCCTGAGAGTTGCTTGTGCGTGCTTTGCTCCTTACACACCATCCATCACCCCCCCCAATCTGGGAACCCCCTGATGGCAGGGACTAAGTCTGTCCTGCTTTCCCCCCAGCATCTGGCTTCGGACTGGCTCCGGGAACAGATGACTGGGTGGAAGGACGCAGTGTCTCTCCATTCAGCGCCTGGACCTGGGCTCCGGGCCAAGAAGTCAAAGGGGGACAGAGTGGCCAGCTGGCTCAGCCCCTTACCTGGGGACAGTGCACAGGTAGGACAGCAGCTTGGTGACCTCTGACGCTGTGCACCACAGTGCCTCCCAGGCCCCCTCGGTGGTTGACACCAGGAGCAGGGGCCTCCCTGCCCTGTCCCGACCCCCTGGAGGAGAGAGGACACATGTGAGCAGTGAGAACTTCGGTGGAGCCCTCTCTCCGGGAACCTCCTCTGTGGCCTCCAGGTCCCTCCACCTCCGATGCCCTTTCTCTCCTTCCCCGTGAACCCTGAACTGAGTCAGCCCTCAAGACCCAGCTCAAAAGTCACTTCCCCAGAAAGCCGTCCCTGAATCCGTCCTCCGTGGAGAGGCATCCTCACCTCCCTCCGGACTCCCCTCTGCACAGGACACTCTGGGAGGCACAGCTCAGGGACTAGACTCCCAGGCACGGAGATGGCTTCAATTGTCGGCTCGTCACCGACTCACTGTGTGTCCCTGGGCTAGTCAGCGTGCCTCTGAGCTTGCTTCCTCATCTGTTAAACGGGGAGAATAAAATGCGGAACTTCTTAGGTCATTTCGAGGACTAAATGAGAAGCTCTTGAGAAACACACTGAGCCACGGGCTCGGTGACAGCCATTGTTAACACGGATCATCACCTCTGTCCTCGGCTCTGTCCTTGGCTCTGCCCTCGGCCCAGGGCCGCCAACTCACGCTTTATTCTTGCCGACTTTTACTCGTGGGTTCTCCACAAACTGTTTCCTGTTCCAGGAATCAGGGTGGTGTGGCCCACTGTCCCCACAGAGGTTGAGAATCCGAGGCCCAGGGATTCAGCACAGCCCGGCTGCACTGTGTCGAGGGGAGAGGACAGCGCGGGGGAAAGAGGCTCAGGCCTCTGGAAACTGGGCCTGTCTCACACCCTGGGCTCGGAGCCCTGCCCTCCAGAGTCACCTCACGCAGAACCATCCTGCAGTGGTCACTGCCCACTCTAGGTGGGGCACGACCCTCTACAGTGTGTAAGTGCGGAAGACCCTTTATGGCTCAGGGAGTCTTGGAGACAAACTTAACGACTTTCGCAGGGGCTGTCTTACACAGGGGTGCAGACCTCTGGACCATTCTTTCTTTCACACAGCTTTGCAAATTTGACATAATTTAAAAATTTAAAAAGATGTCCATCTGTGTATGTGTGTATCTAACTCTATATCCTCTTGATATCATGGGTTTGATTTTTTTCCTTGATACTCATTTATAAATTTCAAAAGGAAAAGCATTTTGTTGGGGACAATATGGGAAAACTTGAATATGAACTGGGTGTTGAATAGTATTAGAAATTATATTTAGTTTTGTTAGATGGGCTAATGGTATTGCAGTTATTAGGGAAAATATCCTTAGAGCTGAGAGAGGCATCCTGAAGTATTTAAGGGCAAAATATGAAGATCTTTCATTTATGCCAGAATGTTAAGACTTATTAAATCTGAATAATGGGTATGTGAGTGTTCATTATACTACAGTCCCTGCTTTTTTGTATGTTAGAATGTTTTTATAAGAGAAAGTCAAAAAACATGAAATGATTAAACGTGAGAAAATGACATAACCTGCAAAGTCGGAGATGTCTGTCCATGTCCCCCTGAAATCCTCTCACAGCCACTGGGGCCATCAGGTTGGGCAATGCTGCATCATGTCCCCGGGCCCATTTTATTGATAAGGAAACTGAGGCCCGGCGAGGGGAAGCGGCTTCCCAGTCTTGCACAGCGCCAGGTCCCTAACCTGCCAGCCACGGAGGGGGCAGTGCTTGATCTGGCCCTTGACCATACAGAAAGACGAGCTCCCGTCCCTGTAGACCCATGACTGGAGCTCAGCAGAGGCTCTGGGGGCACTACTCCCCTACTCTAAATACTCCATGGCTCCCCATGGCCTCCAGGAAAAAGTGCAAGCTTCTCGACTTGGCACTCAGGTCTCCCCAGAGGCTGCACACTCTTCCGGGCTCATTTCATTCACTTTGTGCCATGAGCTGTATTATGTCCCCTCCACACCTCCCATCTCCCTTCCATTTGTTGAAGTCCTAACCCCCGGGAACTCAGATTGTAACTGTATTTAGAGATAGGGTCTTCAAAGAGGTGATTTGATTAAAATGAGGTCACTCAGGTGGACCCTAATCTAATACGATGTGTGTCCCTGTGAGAAAAGGAAATGTGGACACAGACACACAGAGAGAAGACCACGTGAAGATCAGATGACCATCTACAACTAATATACTATGTCACCCTTTGTCACCTATGTCCCAGCCAGAATGGGTCATCTGTCATTGCCTAAACTAGCCTGATCCTTCCTCACCTTCCCACCTTTGTTCACGCTGCTTCTTCTGCCAGGGATTCCCTCCCCTCCTGTCTTTGTCTGGTGAAACCCTCCTCATCTTTCCAAGCCCAGTTTGGATGCCACCTCCTCCAAGAAGACCTCTTCCCTGCCCTCCTTAGAAGCCCTTCTCCCACCCCAGCCCCCTACAGCAAATGTAGGCCTTTGTTCGATCCTGCAAGACTGAGGGTACAGAGGCTCAAACTCATTGTATCCCAGCTCTCAGCGCAGAATTGGAACAGGTAATCAATGTCTTGACTGATGAATGCATGGATTATTACAGTCGTGCCTCTCAAACTTCCATGCTCCTGAGGATCCTGCTAGAATGCACATTCTGCTGCTAATCAGGCCTGAGAGTCTGCATCTCTCCCTAGCTCCAAGGTGATACCAATAGAGTTGGTCCCCAGACCACACTCTGAGTAGCAGAGGGTCCCGGTACTCAGAACATTCCACGGTGGAACATGGCCATGGGTTCGTGTGTCTGGTTCCCCACCCAGCACCGCCTGGAACAGGGCTTGCACACAACCAGAGCTACCTGGCTGAATCCACTGGAGCGATGGGCAGCTGTCCACCTGATGTGCCTTCAGCTGGGAGGCCCTTCTGCCCCAGACGCCCCCCTCGTCTGACAGCTGGAACCAGGAATACATTAGTGCCTCAGAGCCCTGGCTCAGAGCTGCACTGCGCGCACTGGGTTCTGAGTCTCCGGTGGAAACAGGGACAGCGAGTCAGGAGGTCGTGAGTACCGAAAGCCACCAGAAACCTGTCGCACCTTTCTGCAGCATTATTCACTCCCAGTAAGGGGGGGGGGGGGGAAGGTAAGCGATGTAACTGGCAAGGCATTGAGAGCATTCTTTTTTATATTGAAACAAATATGAATGTATTCTTAGGGAGAATACAAAATGGATAGAAATTTTAAAGACAAAAAGCATTTCAAAGATATGTGCAGAGCAACCGAGAGCTCAGGGTGAGGTCTCAGCCCCTGGGGCCCTGTTCTTTTTCTTCTGAGTTTGGGATTCCTCCATGCAAAGCCTGCGAAGCCCTCTCTGAAGGCTTGGTGCCTGCAGTAAGCAGAGTTATGGCTCCAAAGATGCCCACGTCCTAATTGAGAGCCTTTGCAGATGCCGGCTTATCTGGCAAAGGGACTTTGCCCATGTGATTAAAGCAGGACCTCTAGTTGGAAGATTAGCCTGGATTATGCAGGTGGCCTAATCTAATCTAATCTAATCTAATCATGTGATCCTTAAAAGCCGAACACCTTTCCTAGCTTCAGGCAGTCAGAAAAAGGTGTGAAGACAGATGGGCAAGATGCCAACGTGTCTTAGGCTGGTGGGAATGGTCCAAGAGAGAGGAGAATCTTGCTGGAGGGATGTTTCTGAAGAGGTGAGCAGGAGCGGAGCTGGGAAGAAGTGAGGACATGATGAAGGGTGGGGAGGGATGAAGAGAAGGTGGTTGGACCAATAGGTTCAGGGCCTGGGGGACCGAAAGATTATTAAAATTGGGCTGGTGGGTGAGCAGGGAAGAGGGGCAGGGTAATGTAATCCTGGGGGTGGCCGTGGTGGGAGAAGCTGTGGGAGATGAGGACAAGATCACTGAAGATGAGGCGGTCAAGGGAGGAAATGGAAGGAACCTCTACAAGGAGAATATTCATTCATTCAAAAAATGCTTTTTGAGCACCTACTATGCACCAGACACACTGCTCCAGGCACCCGGGACCCACCAGCGTATGTTGCGAGTCCAAAAATCACAACAAGAGTATTGTGGAAAGAGTGACAGTGAGCCAAGTCCTATCTGCTTCCTTTCCTCTTACACAAGGCTCAGAGAGGGCAAGTGACTCCCCTGAGGTCACAGAGGAAGCCAATAAAACTGAAATTAGAATGATCTCCTGCCTCCCAGAACAGGGCCCTTTGATGGACAAAATCTGAACTCTTGGAACATGACAGCCCTGAAAGGATTGTGAAGCCCTTTGTGTACAATTAATCTGGGCAAAAACAGCATGAGTTTGAACAAAGATGACCCAGAAGAGGACGGACAGTGGCCCCCTTGGAGTTTCAAAAAGACAGAGCACTGTCCAGGGCCCTGCAGAGATGCCAAAGTCTGTGAAGTAAAATAGAATTTCAAGACAGTAGGTCGCAGAAAGCCCTGTGGTCTCTCTTGCCTCTAGACATTTGCACATCCTGTTCCCTCTGTCTGGAACACTGTTCCCCACCCCCCTTCACCTGGATAACACCTTAGTCATGCTCTAGGACTGAGCTTTCTATTGCTTCCTCCTTCCTCCGTGACCTGTCCTCCAGCCCAAGCCTGGGCCAGGGTGCTCGCCTGTCCTCCACGGCTGCAATTTGCTTACACTGGATTGTAATAACCTGTTGAATTTTCTCTTCCACGAGAATATAGACTTTCTGAGAGCAGAGCACACATCAGACTTGTTCCCCCCTGAATCCTCAGTGCTAAGCCCAAGGGCTGGCTGTACGAAGCCGGTATTAAAGAAATATTTATTGCAAAGAGGAATAAATACTCAACAGAAGAGGTAACACCCTCTCTAACGGATGCTGGTAACACCCCACTCAGATCGCTTTGGGCTAGAATACCCATCCCCCGGAGGCTGTTGACTGTTGGCTGTATTGGCTCCCAGATGTCCCTTTCTCTGGAGAATTGCCCTCAAATGAACCGGATCACGGGCTCACCCTGCATCCCCGTCCCAGGATTCCCATCCTTAGGTTGATGACCAACAGACCCAAGCATACAAAAGACCAGCCCCCTACACCTTAAAATGGAACGAGCTCTGTGGTGTAATTCATGCTCCAGACCCTCATGGGGTCAGGCCATGTCCTTGCTCAACTCCTCCCCCGCCCTGTCCTGCTTCCCTCGCTCCCCTTCTCCTGAGAGCAACCTTCAACAAATCACTTCCCCAAGGATCCCTGTCTTGGCCGCTGCTTCTAGGGGACTCACCTAAAACACCCACCTTGGATGCCTCACTGAAAGTAGGATGGATGGATGGATGGATGGATGGATGGATGGATGGATGGATGGCTATCTAGAAATTGCTTTCATATTATCCAACTTCTTCACTGGAAAGATGAAGAGCCTGAGTCCCAGTGAGGCTTGGTCCAGAATACAAGCCTCCAGGACCTTCCCTGTCTCCACACCCACCAGCATCAGGATGCTAAGAGACCCTCCCCCCACCCCCGCCCCCACCCCAATACCCTCCCCTCCACCTCCAGCTGCCCTGTGATCCCCGAGGACCTGGCAGGCATGCTATCCTTGACTGGAAGATCTCCACATTCAGAGCCCCAATCCTGGGCTCAGGCCCTGGGGACTCCTCATCCAGAGTGGGGCCTCTTTCTGGAGGGCCTTCTGGGAAGCCAGGCTTTTCCCTGGTCAGTGGGCCTGAGTCAGCGGCTGGGCCAGATGTTTTGGTCTGAGTTGTTCCAGCTGGGGAAGAGCAACAAAGAAAAGGGTATTAAGGAGAATATGGGTTTCCCCAGAGGAAATGCATTCTCTGGCACCTTCTGACTGATAAGAACAGTTTACAGCTATTGATCTCCTACCATGTGGCAGGTGTTATGCTAAGCTCCTTACTTTTTTTTTTTTTTTAAGTTTATTTGTTTGGTAATCTCTACACCCAACGTGGGGCTCAAACTCACAACCCTGAGATCAAGAGTCACACGCTCTTCCAACTGAGCCAGCCAGGTGCCCCTAAGCTCCTTACTTCTGGTGTGTCTTTTTTTTTTATTTATTTAAAGATTTTTTTATTTATTTATTCATGAGAGAGAGAGAGAGGCAGAGGGAGAAGCAGGCTCCCAAGGAGCAGGGAGCCCGATGCAGGACTCGATCCCAGGACCCTGAGATCATGACCTGAGCCGAAGGCAGACGCTTAACCGTCTGAGCCACCCCGGCGCCCTCTGGTGCGTCTTTGAACCTCAAAACAACTGTGTGAGGCAGGTGGGACCTACACGCACCGAGAAGGAGTCCTTGACCAAGGTCTGCCAGCCGGTGTGGGGCCGAGCTGGGTGTGGACTCGGGCCGGCTCATTACAGCTCCGTTCCAGATCCCCGAGACTTCCAGCCTCTTGAATGCCATCTGTGCACTGAGCCAGTTCGGGGGGGAGGGTGTCTCTGTCCCTGGCAACCCGTGCCTCCTTGTCACCTGGTCATGTCCAGAGAACAGTCCCCTGTCCAGCTGAGCGAGTGGGCGACTTACCTTTCCCCAAGCACTTGGCTCGGTGGGGTTTGGGAGAGTAGAGTGAACACAAGGCTTTCCAGGGCCCGTCCTGCTGGAGTGAGGCTTTCTCTGGAGGCCCCGGGGCTTGCCTTTGCCCTTTCAAGAAGGAGAATCTGAGCCCAGGAGTGGGGGATCTGGAAGAGGAGGTATTCTGACTGGGGCCAGTGCCAGGTTTGGGAGGTCTCCCATGGCCCTGTTTGGCCCTCTCTTCCTTCTTGGCTTCAGCAGGAGGGGAAGCTGGGCACACGTGCAGGGAGGATGCTTGCTTTGGTTCAGGCATGAGCTGGACTGTATCTTCTGGGTTTCCCAGAGGTCCCTGCATCTTGGAGGAAGATGAACTACCTGCCTCGAGGCCAGAGGCACAGGGCAGTGGCTTCTCAAGGACGTTGAGGTAGGGCTCCTGGGGCTGGTGTTCTGAGTGGTGGGTGGGTAAGTCAACTTTATGGTTGACCTTTCTCCTCAAGCCCAAAATGCAGGGCTCCTTTCCTGAGCTTGCTGGCTTCTCACAAGCCCATTTTTTCAAGGAAGGTCCCCCACTGGTCCCTGAGAGAGATGGCATTCTTTGAGAGAAAGGGATTTCCTTAGTTTTGGAGAGTTCCTCCAGTGCCCCCAAAGGACATTCACTGGATGTCTCCACTTCCCTACTGGGAGACCCTCCTCTGTTCTCCAGGAGGACCACATAGTCTCCCTCCAACTCCTGGCTGGCCACATGGTCCATCCTAAAGGCCACCTCCCCAGGCCTGGCTGGCTCCACCTTGATGAGTCCTGGGTACTTGTTTCCATATGTCCCGCCCTTGCCCTTGGCCAAGCTCCGGGCAAGCAACACCTGGCTGCCTGGGGACCTGGGCTGGTGCAGCTCCAGAGGGCTGCTCAAATCAAGGGCCTCTAACTGAAGGGACCCCCAGGCTGGGGAGACGACATTCACTGCTTGGGGTCTGTCATCCACAAACTCTGGGCTGGTTATCTTGGTCCAGGGCACAGGGGCAACTCCATCTTCTGAAGCGACCAGGCAGTTGTGTAGGGGACTTCCCTCAAAGTCACTGTTGATGGCCTCCAGCCACGTCTGGGTGAAAAGTATAGGGTAGGATGACACGGGAACAGGTTTTGTGTCCACTGTGCGGAGGTCCAAGGAGAGGCACTTGATCATGATGCAGACAGACTGTTCCTCCTGGGGCTCGACTTGGAGATAGAAGTCCCCTTGGCGCAGTAAGAGGGGGTTGAGGGGGGCCAGGTGCACCACGACCTCACCCCGCAGACACAGAGGCCAGCCCTCATGCAGGAAGAGGCAGTGTGAGTACGGGGCCTGGGGACAGAAGGGTGAGGGTGACGTCAGAGAATCCTGCCCTGAAAGGCCCTGCCCATCGGTCTGCTTCCTTCCCTCTCCCAGATGGAATCAGGAGCGGGGCAGGGAGGCAAGAGAGGTGCCTAAGATGCAGCAATAGGGACCCCCCATCTCAGGGTCTTGCAAGACGCACGACCCCTAGAGCAAATGCCTCTCCTGCCTCACCCTAGTCCTGAACCTGACCTTAAAAATGCTTGCTAGCCTACTGGCAAGGGAGAAAAGCTCTGAGTGGCAGATGCTAATTAACAGGAGCCTTTCCCACGAGGATCGTATTGCTCGCGTCACGGTCCCTTCTCCCCATCCATCCGAAACTTCTCTCAACCCAGATCAAGTCTGAGCCCTTCATTTTAGAGCCAGGAAGAGGTGGATCCCAAGGTCTGAATCACTGATTTGTGCAGATTACATAACCGCTCTAAGCCTCAATTTTCCTATCTGCAAATAGGAATGACCATATTTATAATCCGATTGGGTTGGTACGGGGATTAAGTGAGATTTTATGTATATGTAAAAAAAACCCCACAACACAATGCCTGGCATACACTAAGTGGGTGTTCAATAAATAATAATTTCCTCTCCCTTTGACATTTACCCTTTGAAAAAATGGAATTTTCCATTAAAAAATAAGAGGGTCAGTTACTGCATTTACACCATTCTATAATTTTTAAGCAGAGAGATTACAGAATGAAGTCGAAACAATACTGAGTGAAAAGCCAGGAAATAGGACCCCACCACTACCTTGCTGGATGACCTTGAAAAAAAAAAAATCATTCCACTATTCTGGGCTTGAATGTTTATTATTTATTTGTTTATGATTTATTTATTTATTTTCCTTTACTGAGTAACGACATGGCAGGTGAGGCAAAACTTAAAAAAATTTTTTTAAACAGGAGGTGCCAGCAATTCTCCATGTAGGTGGACACAGCAGGGCATCCTGGAGCGGGTTGGACACTGATCTCTCTTGATGGAGCCGCTCCGCCGGGCTGTGTGGGACCCGCGCCCCACAGCGACACCATGTGGCAACAACAGCCTCAGCAAGCAACAGCCTCACTGGTCTGACAAACAGGTCTCTCTCTCTCTCTACCTGGCTTTCGGAAGAGTCCTGTGGATTGAGTAACACCGGGATAATCTTACATAATTTGGATGTGTATGTGGGAGAGCTCCAGAGAATGACACCGCAGTTCCCATTAATGAAGCAGGTGCTTCCCGTGTTGATTAATGTTGGCGCAAGAACTGACCACCCTTATACCCCGAGTGGGTAAACCAGTTCCTTCCCGTCAGTGACACTGTAGATTTGGCTGCCGCAGGGAACCTTCCTATCCATAAACCCCTCGAGTCTGCGAGTTTCTCCACTACTTCCACGGAGCTCTCTGCGGTTTACAACCTGCTTTCCCTCACCTTCTCATTGAACAAGGCAGTATTGAACAACCCAGCAGTATTGAGAAACAGCAACGCACCCTAGAGGTGGCGGTTATGATCCACTTATTTGAACCTCACAGTCACTCGGTGGGGCAGGGTGTTTAGGCTTCGTTGTCCCCACTGTACAGATGAGGACAACTGAGGCTCAGGGGGGTGAAAGAACCGGCTCATGGTCACACAGCTGAGAGCAGCATAAACAGGACTTGTGCCTAGGCCTTCACATTAGGAGTCATCTTTGTCTGTCCCTGATCCCCCACTGGACTCCATCTGAGGGTGCTGGCTGCCCCCGGGTGCTGGCCTTTACCAGGGCCGACTTTAAGGCTGGCACATTCTTATTTCCAGGGGAGAAAGGAGGAAGTGGGACAGTAACAGTCAACGGCTACTAAGCACCTACTGCATGCCAGGCTCTGTGCCAGGCTGTGTATCACCTCTGGGACGTAGGCACCGTGTTATCAACATTCCCACTTTCCCATTAAGGAAACTGAAGCTCAGAGGGTGATTCTCCAGCTCCACAGTGACAG
The DNA here is from genome assembly GCF_054177405.1 of Leptonychotes weddellii. NCBI lineage: Eukaryota > Metazoa > Chordata > Mammalia > Carnivora > Phocidae > Leptonychotes > Leptonychotes weddellii. Next base: position 18,740,525 of record NC_138378.1, on the reverse strand, counting down.
AGACTGGTTTTGAACCTGGGGCACCTCACTCCTGCTGCCATATTAGTAATCCCGCCCCCGGCTCGGAGGTGATATGAATTCACCTATAATTATAATTAAAATCGCCCATAATTAAAAATAGAGAAATTAAAAGGTTGTGACCCTCGTTCCTGGAAGAAATGGGGAAGGAGACCATGCAAATGCAGTTTTAACGGCCAAAAAAGGGAAGGGCGGAGTTGTAGAGCTTGTCACGGGGAACGAGTCGGGGGGCGCAGGATATGCATAAAATAGTGTCAGGGTGGATAAGTGGGAGTCGGCAGCAGGTGTTCAGTGAGAATCTTCCTTCTCTTGCAATAACAATGACTGTGTATGCCACTGTTTCTGTGTGCCAGGAACCGCCCCGAGCACAGGAAATGAAGCATCTCAGTCTCCTTCCAGTTCCAACCATCTCTAGTTCCGGCTCCCAAACCTGAGCTTCTAGCTGCCGTATTCAATTCCTTGCTACCACTGAAATGATGTGCATAGTCCCCACTCTTATTTTTTGCCCCTGGTGTATCATGTCCCTGATACACGGGAGCCAGCGGGACCGATGAACCTATTAGTGATGCTCAAGGCTGGGGCAGCGGGGGGATGGGCATTAACAGCAGAGCAGGGCACAGCTGGCAACCCCGTGAAGGGTGTGGGCAAGTTCCTGCAACGGGCGTCTGAGGGTTTGGTCTCCAAAGGCCTGTCCCCACCCTTAAAACAGTCATCACCTCTGACCAGAGACGTAGGCGTATGATGCAAGCCTGGCCAACCCCGCTATCCCATTTCTCTGGCTGCAGTGATTGGTCCAGGGGCGGACATCCAACCCAAGCCTGGCCAATCAGGATCCTTCCTGGCAACTTTACTATCTGCAGCTGATGCGGAAGAGTTCTTTCTCCTCTCCAGGATGGGAGTTGATCCCAGTCTTGGGGGGACATCTAGCCTGTAAGAATGATGTTGGCAAGCAACGGGAAGCAGAGACAAAAGACAGAAATCCCTAGGGGTTTGATTGGTGTATCAACTCGGGGCTGAGGCCAGATCAACCTTGAGTAAAGATCTGTCATTTGCAGCCACTGAGACCTACCTAAAACACTTTTCTTTCCCCTTTGCCTTAGAGAGGTCTCCCTGAGATCTGGGTTCAAAGAGGTCTCCTGGGACAAAAGTGAGTCCTGAGGCCTCAAGGGCTCCAGGAAAGATCTGGAACGTTCTCTGCTATTTCCACTGTAGCTGACCTACTTCAGCCAAGGCAGCCTGGTGATGCCTACAGTGCCAGCACCAGGGCAGGCTCCCAGGGGCCACCCCACAAGGATGCCTTTTATCCAGGATTTACTCCCTGCTAGTGAAAGGATAAACGTGATTGACTCCTAGATACCAGAGAGCAAAGGGCCAAGCGAGCTTCCTGCTCCACTGGGGGGCTGACATCTCCACTTGGGCAAAGCAACGGTACCGGGAGAACCATCCCATGTCCTCAGTACTTGCTCTGAGACAAGACACGCACAAGCCCACTTCCTTCTCTGCTCACCTCCAGCCCCCTGGTTCTGGGAGTGCTTGTTCCCCGGCCCCGCCGTCCCTTCCAACTTACACAGGCTGCTTCACGCACTTGCTCACACAGGCGCTTGGCAGGAATTAGGAAATCCAGGAGGAAGCTCAGCCCATCCCCCTGGAAGTCAGAATCCAGGAGACGGAACACCTGCCCCAGGATGGTGGGCGCCGTCGCCTCAAAAGGGGGGTAGAGGCCTGCCAGGGCATGCTGGATGGCTGCGTCCAGGGATGCGGGGTCCTGTGGGGGATAGGAGAAGAGTAGGAAAAGTGATCGTAGGAGTAATAATAAGGGTAGTGGCCACCTCCCATGACTTCCCAGGCCCCATATGACTGAGGCTACTGCTAACTCGCTGACCTCCTCTGCTACCCCTACCCCTCCTTCAGCCCCTCCAGCCATAGTGGACTTCTTTCCTGTTCCTCAAACACACTGGGCACCATCCCACCTCAGGGCCTTTGCACTGGCATCTCCCTCTGTCTAGAATACGCTTCCTCAAGACATCCTCATTCCCTCACCTCTGGCAGTCTTTGCTCAGTGTCATCCACTGGTCCAAGGTGGAGTGGAGGAATGATGGGGGCATTCAGGTCAGGGCCAGAGGGAACGGGGAGGTCAGCATCCCCAAATCCCACCATCTGACAGACCTGCGGACCTGCAGGTTGAAGGTGAGCCATCAGTGAAGCCCAACCTGTAGTCAACGTGCAGGTGCATCAACATGCAGGTGCGTGAACGATAATAAATAATTGCTGTTTTTTAACACCAAGTTTTGGAGTGGTTACACAGCAATAACTGATTGATATAAATTAATATAATTGATACATGAGCTCACAGATCCAGACTCACATAACGAGCTGCCTCTTGGAGACCTTCCCTAGATGTCCACCAGGCACAGATCATCAACACGTCAAACCCAACTCCATATGTCCCTAAACCCACCCCTCCCCCATGTCCCTACCTCAGTGATGGCCCCACAGTCCAATCAGACTCCCAGGCCAGAAATCTGCTCATCACCCCGCCCTTCCTCTTGCCTCCTCTGCTCACACACAACCCTCAGCCACATCCTCTACTCTTCCCACAGCCAGCAGCTCACCCACCAGTTCTGCTCTGCTCCCCTGTCCCTGCGCTGACCCAGGCCTGACCCCTGTCTCTTCCACTGACTCCCCTCCCCATTGCCACCCAACCTTAGGCAGCCTCACTTCCAACTATTCTGGACCAGGCACCCACAGTGATCTTTCTCAAATGCAAACCTGACCACGGAAGTATCCCCACTGCCTTCAGGAAAGTAACAGCCTCTGGGTATTCAGGTCCCCTGTGACTTTGGCATTGGCCTCACTTCCCCCCCCCCACCCCCAAGCCCGTCTGCCTCTCTAATGCATCAGCCACAGGGCCACCTGCATTCTATTGCTTACCTCCAGACCTCTGCACATGCCGTTCCTTCCTCCCAGGATACCTTCCACTTCCACTCCCTCTTCACCTGGCTAACTCCTTCTCATTCTTCAAGAGTTGAGTCAGCCCTCATTTGTTCCATGGGATTTCCCCTGACTTCCCTCCCCCACACTCCCAGGCCAGGTGTCCCCTCTCCTGGGCCCCATCATAGAGGTTCCCATGCTGATTGCCGTCTCCCTTGAAGACTCTGGGCTCCTTGAGGACAGGGCTGGTAAGCAGAATAGTGGCCCCCAAAGATGCCCGTGTCCTAATCTCCGGAACCTGTCAGTCTGTTTCCCCACAAGGCAAAGATGGAATAAGCATGGAGAATCAGCCGGCCTTAAGATAGGGAGAGTATCCTGGATTATCCAGTGGGCCCCAGGCAATCACAAGGGGTCTCCAAAGTTCAAGAGGGTGCTGAAGAGGCGAGAATCGGGGGCGGGAAATGTGACGTTGGAAGAAGGATCAGAGAGATGCCATGTTGCTGGCTGTGAAAATGGAGGAAGAGCCCAGGAACGCGGGCTGCTCCTAGCTGCTAGAAAAGGCAAGCAGATTCTCCTCTAGAGTCTCCCGAAAAGAGTGCAGCCTGCCAACACCTTGGTTTGAGCCCAGTGAGACCCGTGTTGGACTTCCAATCTATACAACTGCAAGATAGTAACTGGATGCTGCGTTAAGCTACGAAGCCTGGGACCATGTGTTTCAGCAGCGCGGGAACTGCCACAGCGGGGGGCATCAGCTCCTCTTCCTCCGGGGTCTCCTGTTCCTGGCACGGGGCCTGGGCCAAAACAGGTGCTCAGTAAATGCCGAGGAAGGACAAACAAAACGTCCCTCTCTGAACCACAGGTTTTTCCATCTGTAAAACATTTTGGACAAGACCAGAGGTTTCCAGTCCGGTGTAGTAATAGAACCCATGGGTTATGATTTTCAACTCTTCAAATGCCTAATGGAACCCATTCTGGTTGGCCCAGACTGCTTGCAAGCTCTGGGTCCATCTGTCACTGAGGGATGTAAAGCAAGATGAGAATAAACTAGAATCCAGAGTAAACGGAGCTTATTTGGGGCAGAAAAATCATTTTTACAAATGAGGTCCCTTCAGACAGGGAGATAAAACACGGGCTTTGAGGAGGAGGAATATGGTACTTCTCCATCCCAGCAAGAGTCCAGTGCCAGGAGGCTGTAACACAGGGGACTTGTGACCAATGGTGACTGGACCAATGTCAGGGTCACCACTCTGCCCCCGCACCCACACAGCACTGGGCACAGGGTAGGGCCCCCATTACCAGTCGTGGAAGGAATGTATGTCTACAACCCCCATTCTGAAGGAAGGAGGGTCTCACCACTGTCATAATGTAAACGTGGTAGGGATGATGTACCGCAAGTTCTTGATGTCAAAAGTGTGCATGCCCAGGAAGGGCTACTTTCACATTGAGGTGCCAGGCAAGGTCAGGGACAGGGAGAGGGGCGTCTTCAAGTTGGCAGAACAGGGAAAGGCTCATCTGGCCTGGCCACCTCTTCTAATGCTCTTCCCCTCCAAAACAAGGCCAAACCCTGAGAGTTTTCCCCTACCCACGCCATCTTGAGGACAGCAGTGGGAATGGAAACCCAGAGTTAGAGGACCCTGACTGACACCTGTGAACACGCAGACACACTAAATCAATGAAGCCAGCACCCCTTCCCAGCCTTCCCCACTCCACCCAGCCTCTCCTGGGACACTTGCTTTCCCGGGTTCCACATCACTGTGCCACCTTGAGTAGGTGCCTTCCCTCTCTGGGCCTTTCCTTGTGTGCACGTTGAGTTGGGCTAGGTTTGTTTCGTTTTGTTTTTTGGAAATTTAATCATTCGCTGGCATCTTCATGAATTTTAGCATATCCAAGTACCATTTGTACTGCTTTCCCCCCGCCCAAATCACTCACCAAAAATACTTATATAATTGCATTTTAAACGGAGACTCTATGCCACCACCATCCTGGTTATGAGAATGCAGCCAGACTGCCTGAGTTCAAATCCCTGCTCTTACCAAATGGTAAGTGCTTATGTGACCCGGCAAGTTGCTTAGCTCTCTCTGCTTCAATTTCCTTACTGGGAAAACTGGAATTTGTGGTTGTACGTGCCTTAAACAGTTGAGTGAGACGGAATGAGATAAGACACGGAGGGTCTCTGCACAGGACTAGCACTTAGTAGGTGCTCAATTCAGCAACAGCTATCACTGCTATGCTCGTGGCCATTACTATGGTTATTATTATGTCATCACTTCATGGGGAAAATCAGCATCAACTGGCACAAATGGAATGGAACTTCAAAGATAAACCAATGATGCATTGGGCGGTTTTTGTATTATTTTATTTATATAAATATATTTATATTTATCATATACATTTATTATTATAGCTACAGGATAGACCTTACATTAGTACATATTTCTATAAATAATGCAATATATAACTATATGCTAAATACACACTTATTATATAAAATATATTTCATTCTTACTGTTTTAGTTCTGTAAGTAAGCAATGAGAACAAACACATAAGTTCTGGGACATCTGGTCACCTCCTAAAGGCTCATCAAGTTTCTCTTTCTGTCTTCCAAAGCAAGCTTGCCATGCATTAGAAAGGTGGTGAAGACATCTTATCGTGAGAGGGGGGTTTTCTCTGGGGGCCCCCAGAATATCAGAGGGAAGTGCAAAGGGCCTGAGTCGCCCACCACACGACTCTGTGTTATTTAGCTCTAGCCTGTGACAGCCTGTGTCCTGACTGTGGTTTGCATGCCAACCTTGGGGCATCTCTGCCTTGATGTGCCTCAGTTTACCCATCTGTAAACGGGGAATCTAGAGCCTATCCTATCTTGCTCAGATGATTCTTCTGCAGATGCAGGGAGATGATGCATGCGGGGGTCCTGAGAAAAGGGTAAGTTTCTGCTGCCTTTTTAATGATTTTTTTGTTTTTGTTTTTACTCCTCCTGTCCGACAAAGCTAGAGTCCGCGCCTCTGTGTGAAGCCATGTGCCCCTCCTGACCCCCCTTCCTGAACCCACTGCCGTCACCCCAAGAATAACAACAGCTTCCAGGCACCTGCTGTGCACCAGGCCCTGTGCTCACTCACATTCTCTTGCTTCGCCACACAATGGTCCTGGAGCAGAGAAGAAACATCCCGCCCTACAGATAAAGAAGCTGAAGCTCATCTTGTCCAAGACTGCTGAGAGGAGGAGAAAGACGGAGCCACGATCCAACCCAGTCTTGGCCAGTCAGGCCCGCCGTCTTCCCCTGCCCCCTGGTGCCTTGCCCGCCTTGGGGCCAGCAGCAGCCACCAGCCTTCAGGGTGGCCTTCCCAGCCGCCTGGCCTGCAGCGTTTCAAGCTGTTTACTTCTCGCAGACTAAAGCTCACAGATGGGATGCCTTTGGCTTTCACAAATGGGCTCACTGGCTGCACACTATAACGATTTAAGGGGCAGCCAGTAAAAAACAAGAATGTTCCAAGTTAATGGGACTCCAAGCTCTTGGCCGGAGCATTACCTGCTACGAGCCTGAACCCCAGGGGTTCATAAGCTGTCCAAGTATGGGGGTGAGCACACAGTGTGGGAGCCCAGGAGCCTGCAGGAAGGAAAGCTGGCCCCTCTCCACTCAAAACCAATCGGGCAGCCCAGCCTGGGCCCTCAGGAACCCAAACACCACTGGCCAGACACGGGCCCCTCAAAATGATTTCCGTGAAACTTAATCGACGTGTTTCCATTCCTCCCCAGTGAGCACAGCCAGGCTGGGTCTTTAACCGTTCCTTGCAAGAGCCAGCGTGAAGCTGAAAAGGGAGAAGGCAAGACCAGCCAAAGCCGGTCTGCAGCCCTCCAGCCCCTCTCCAGCAGCAGAGAAGGAGCCCCCAAGGGGGACCCCCACAGACCCCACTGCCGGGCTGGAGCCTGGACGATGCTCATGGGCCTTCTGGATGGACCCGAGGAAACTGCTATGGTGCTGACAGAAAAGTGTCTGTCCCCAGCGGTTCCCCCTGGGCACAGGAGTGGGAAGGGGTGGGGGAGGGAGGTTTCTGCACTTCTGTGTCAACGTTTTGCACTGAGCTTCCATTATTATTTTATGAAGTAAAATACACAAGGTTGATGGGTTTTTACCTATGTGCCTATCCCCGTGACCACTGCCCAGATCAACATACAAGATTTCCACCACCCCGGAAAGAGGCTCCCTGCCAGGCAACTCCCTCACCCCAAAGGGAACAACTCTTCTCACTATTGGAAGTTTCTAAAAGAAAAAACTCCCAGACAGTGTGATCTCCACTGTGCAAAAATGTGCGTAAGCTAAGAGGTCTTGGAAGAAAGTATTAACTGCCCTCACCCCCCGAGCACCGTGAGGGGCAGGGGACTCATAAGTCACCGTTTTCCTTTTCTTCATAGTTTGCTGGATTTTCCGACCATTCTGTAACCAGCCTGTGTAGCTTTTATAATCAAGGGGGAAAATAAAAGTGCGATTGTGTGTGTTTTTAAGGCCTGTTCCCTTTTTTAAATGGGCTCACCAGATGTTGTTAGCTGGGCTTTCTGAGATGTGTGCCGAACTCTTCTTAAAGGCCCAGATTTATCCATTTGCTCCACCAGACAAAGCTTTGAGCATCACTTAGCATCAGCGCCTCCTAGCTTGGGAAGAGAGAGGGCTGCGAGAAACTGAGGTAGGCAGTGTCCCGGGGCTGCCGTCATCCCCTGCTCTCCTCCGTGGTAGGGACGCTTAGGGAAGGTGAGATTCCACCCTTGACTCACAGGGTGACCGTGGCCTCAATTTCCCCATCTGTAAAATGGGGATGTTGGGCTTATCGATCTATCTCTAAGGGTCCTTCCAGCAGGGCCATTCTAGAATTCAAGGTATAATCAGGTGCAGGAAGGTGTAGAGCTGGGACATGGTTTCTAAATGGGATCAGTTAATCCTCAATTGAAGGGAAAGTTTAAAAAGATCTGTTTCATCCACGCTGAAACTCAGCCCAGGAAAAATCTACACCACCAGCCACAGACACAAGTGCCCACAGGGGACTGAAAGGTGACATGGAATACAGAAGTGTGAGAAAATAACCCCTCTAGCCCCTTGGTGAGTGGCCCCTAACAATCAGCCTCAGTGTCGGGGAATCAATAGGGAGTAGTGGGGCCTGGGGCACATGTCCCACCTCATCAGCTCCAGCCCCGTGTTGCCTTCGCCCAACATTGCTGGATTTGCTGATATTTTAGTAAAGCCTCCCCATGTTCTAAAGGTTAGCCAAACCAAACACATCTGAGAGCCAGATATAGCCCAGTGGATATCAGCTTGGGACCGCCAGGTTCAGCTACCTGGGAACTTCCTCTTGAACTTCTCCAGGCTGGAAATTCTAAAAGCAGTATTCTGTTGCCCTGGCTGCCAGGAAGTTGTTGCTCGTGTCCAACTAAAACTTCTTCTGCTTTAAATCCTTTTTATTTTTGTGTGGGTGGAAGCATGAGTGAGAATTGGCTCCTTATAAAAAAAAAAGAGAGAGAGAAAGAAAGAAAGAAAAAAGAACCTTTCAGAAACTGGAAAAACAGCCCAGATGCAGTGAACTGAAAAGCAAGTGGGTGTTAGAAGACCCACATTCAAGTCCAGCTCAGTCATGTGTCATCTGTGTGACATTGAGCAAGTCACTTCACCTGTCCGGGGCTTAGTTTTGTGTTTGTTCTTTTCTCTCCCTGCCTCTTTTGCCCTGGGGCTCACCATCACCCACCCAAAACACATAATGATAATAATAGCAATTATAACTAGAGCTTCTTATTGAGCAAGCTTCTGTATCAGGCTTTATCCTAAGTGCTTTTCATTATTTTATTAACATTATTTTATTTCATCTTCCCAACAATTCTATGGGATGGGTATTTTTATTCCCATTTTACAGGTTAAGAAACTGAGCCCAAGGATCTATCACCAGTAAATGGTAGGGCTGTGGTATGAACATGGCCCGTCACCACCAGCTCTTCTGCCCCTTTCCCCAGGCCTGGCTCTCCTCTGGCCACTACAATGGCCTTTTAACACGCAGACGCGACTGTGACCCTCCACTGCTCAACAACCTTGAGTGGCTCTCCACTGCCTTAGCACCTCAGCCTGCCCCTAGTGGCCATCAGTCCACAGCAGCGTACCTGTCCTGCATCCTCTAACACACTTGACACTCTAGCCCAGGACTTCCCAATCACCCATGCGCCACACGCATGAGTTTTTCTTGCTGTTCATACCTCCTAATTTATTTTACTCGATATTGATTATTATTTACTTCCCATTTGTCTTCTTGTCAATTCATTTGTCAATTCATTTCCAACTTAAATCCATGGATTTTTATTTATCATCATGTGCTTGTGCTGCCTAAATCACTTCCTACCGCTCACTAAGATGAAAAACTGTGAATAAAAATATTCATCTAAAGTCTCCTTACCCAGGATCCACGGCGGGTGCCCCACTTTGAGAAGCACGGCCTGAGCTCATGTTGTACCCCCTCCCTGGACTGGGCGAGCTCCTTTCCACCCTTCAGAGCCCCGCTCAACCCACATCTCTTCGCTTTTCACAACACATATGCTTCCAGGCAGAAAGAGGGACTCCCATTGCCCATCACCCAGCCTGGAAATGCAGTGAGTAGGCACTAGAAGCCCCCAGCGCAGGGACCAGGGCTTACTCTTCTCACACTCAGGTCCTTACACGGAGCCGGGCACATAGTGGGTGCCTTGGGGGAGTACCACAAAGTAGGTACTTTGGCAATGTTGAATAAATTGGATTCAACCAGCTTTTCTCAAAGCTTGGATGACCCACAAGATGAGTTGGGGAGGACATGAACTCCATGTGAGATCACAGAAAGTTACCCCAACTCGTTTGGTCCTCCTGAGAACACCAAAGAGAAAGTCTCAGTTCAGTGCCAGGATATCTTAAAACACCTCTCAGACACTCAGTGATTACTCCTTTTAACAAAAAGAAAGCAGTCCTCCATCTTGGAATCATCCAGAGCCAACCTCATCGAGCCAGAATTTACTAACACAAATTTGCCTTCATTGTATACATTTTTACAGTTACCTTGTGTTTACGACAATGGATACTGATTTTTCATGGTGGTGATATAAACTGTCTTTTTTAAATGTATGTTTAAGTGTATAAGGTAAGTTGATTAAAAGAAAAATATTAAGCAAATAGTAATTTTGATTTTGTTCTTTCTTCATAATGCCTTATCCAGTAAGTGAATATGCAAAGATTGTTATGATAGAACTAAAAGTTCGGGAATGTGAAACCGGATAAGCCCAAAGCCCCTTTGTCATAAGACGCTCTGACACTGGGCTGTCCCAGAGCACGAGGTAGCCTTAAATCAAATCATCCCTGGAAAAGAACAACTGTGATGGAGCCACGAAGGAAAGATACATGGCTAGAGTGGGAGCCAGGGAAACTGGGAAAGGCTTTCCTGAGGACGTGATACTTGGGTGGAGATTTACAGGATGCATAGGAATTCTTCAGGTGAAGGGGTACCACCCAGCAGGAACAGCATATGCAAAGGCCCCGTGGCAGGAGGGAACGTGAAAGATAAGAAGTTCTGAACCAAGGTCAGAGTGGCTCAAGTACCGAGGTGGGGCCAGAGAGGTGGGCAGGTGACAAAAGTGGGAGAAAACCTGTCCATCATGCCTATTTAGGAAAGAGTTGCTCAACCTTTTCGGGAGCCACCCAGGGCCTGACTCTTGATCTGAGGGTCTGGCGTTCAGCAAGGAGTTTCTGGATTCTGAAAGTAATAACTGAGTTAGGTCCAAAACTGGTCAAGGTTTAGCAAACACTACTTGGTGCAGGTGTGGTTCTGGGGTGGCCAGGACAGCTGAAAGCTGTTCAGAATTCAGGCTGTCCTATTTCCCACTTCCTGGTCAGGTGACCTTGGGCAGCCACTGAAGCTCCCAGAGCCTCAGGTCCCCATCTGTGGGGTGGAGATACCAGCAGGTCTGTTTTTAGGGCTGGTGTGAGTTACACGAGCTCCTGCACGTAAATGGCCGGGCACAGAGCCTTGCCTGTGACTGAGAGCTGAAGAACCACGAGCTTACGAAGATTTCTGTCAAACAGCTTGGACAGCAATGTGTGCTGTATACGAGTCCTGCTGGTGTGTGGATCTAGCAGCCTGGTTTTGCAGTATGTCTGTGGTGTGGATGCCCACATTTTAGCAGTAGGGACAGCAGGTGGGTAAGCCGTGTGTGTGTCGGAGGGCACGTGTGTTCAGCCGTGTGAGTCAACGGGAACACGCTTTGGTGTGCTCTGCAGGGGTGTATACCCATCTAAATAGAATTCTTCTGCACCAAGTGAAAACCCACGCAAATTCAGCATGGCCCATCAGTCAAGGGTGAAAGCCTCGGCCTGTCTTCACAGCACTTTTCCAAATCCCCACTGCTCCCGGGAATCTGCCTGGGTCTCCTGGGCCTGTTGGGAGCTGGGCTGCGATTCACTGAAAACAGACTTTCCTTTCATTCCGTGTTCCCAGATACTGGCACGTACACACACACACCTCTCCCAGAGCATCTCAACCTTATCAAGGGGCCAGCCAAGGAAGCCACAGTATGGAGGTATCACCCTCCTTCTTCCCCCTCTCCTAGGCCTACCTCCCCCTACCCCGTTCCCACGAGACCACCTCATGTCAGGACTAGGTGCACATCTGACTTTTCTGCCCTGAGCCTAAAGTGGCAAAACCACCCCAATTTTTGGTGAGCAACTCCCTCCTCTCCACTGGGCACTGGGAGGGGCCTTGACCCCCCCCATCTCCATCCACACCCTGCGTGGGGCCAGTGGACATACCTGACCCTCAGCCCCGAGTCCAAAACGCAACACCACCCCGCGTTTTGTCTAAGGCCCAAGGGCTAGGGTTCCAGCTCTGATCTGTGCCTGGGATGGGGCGACATCAAAGTTCACAAGTCATCCAATCTTATCCATCCACTTCACGCCCAGAGAGCAGAAAGGACATGGCCAGAGGGGGATCCCGGCACCCCGACCCGCATTACCCCCCCCCCCCATCCTGGTGGGAGGCACTTAACACAGACCCGTGGTGAGGTACTGAGGGTCATAGCATAAAAGGTCGGTGTCCGCCCTGGACACCCCCACCAAAAGGGGACAGAGCCAGGTGGTCCAGGCCTTGGCAGGCATTACCATGGTGACGGGCTGCTCCTCTCCGGGGCTCGGGATCAGTCTGTCCTCAGGTCGGTCTGTGGGGCGCGGCCCCCTCCAAGCACTGGAGCGAGCAGAGCGGGCTGGCTGGGGAGGGGAGGCCGGCGACACAGGGAGAGAGCCCGACAGAGCCGGCGAGACGAGACTGGAAGCAGGGCGAGGCGAGCGGGGGGCCGCGGGCGGCCGCAGGGGCGGGTCGGAGCGCTGCTCCCCGCGCGGGACGGGGCGGCGCGACGGCGGCCCCTTTGTGGCGGGGCCTGGCCCGCGCCCCGCCCGCCGCGCGGGAGGACAAGCAGGCGGCCCCCTCCCCGCCCGGGGCCGCGCCGCCGCCCAGAGCAGTTGGGCTGCCTGCCGCCTTTCCGCCCACCCCCCTCGGCCCCGCCGCCCCGCCGCCCCGCCGCCCCCGCCGCCCCGACGGCCCGGCCAGGCCCCCGCCCCGGCGCCGCACCCACGGCTAGGCGCGCACCGCTTCAGCCTCAGCCCGGGGTTTGAGTCTCCGCCTCGTCCACTCGCCAGTTGTGGGATCGGGCAAGGCACAAAGTGTCTTAAGCCTCAGTTTCCTCATCTGTAAAATGGGGATGATGCTACTGATGCTGCTGCTGAAGCTAGTACCTGCTTCTTAGACTGGGTGGCGAAGAGTAGGCATCTGTCCCAACTTCTTGCCCCTGTGAAGCCTACACCACCCACCATCAGGATGGCCCAATTCAAGACTTAGAAGTGATGGGGCTGGGCTGTTTGCAAGTTCTGGTCTGTTCTCGCAGATAATGACGAGCATTGTGGCCTTGGTCAAGCCATTGTTCCTCAGCTTTGGAGGGAGACTAGAAACTAGATGATTTCTGGCTGGATGACTCTGGGGTTCATCCATTTATTGACCAAACATTGTGCCAAGGACTGAGCCAGAAGTCGGAGCCTCTGCCCTCAGGTAATGTATAATCTAGTGGGGAAGAGAGGCAAGAAACAGATAAACAGAAACAAATAATGGTTGAGTGTGCTAGCTGCTAAGGCAACAGACAAATGTGGACATTGGGAACTGTAGGGGGACCAACTTGGAGCTGGTGGTCTAGGAAGGGACAGAGAAGCCTAGATCTGAAAAAGGGGAAGGGATTAGGTGAAGAGTGGGGGAAGGGTGATGGGGGAAGAAACAGAGTTCCAGGCAGAAGGAACAGCGTGTGCATAGGCCCTGAGGTACCATTAAGCTTAAAGAAACTGGGAATCAGTGAAGACCTGACAAAGGGCAAGTGTAGTACTGAGGGTGCGAGTTCAAAGCCCAAGCCTTATTTATAGCCCACCTCCCACCCCACATAGGTTAATCAGTCTTTTAGCAGAGAAAAACCTGAGCTAAGAACCACCCCATCTTGCTGTATAACTTTTAACAAGTTCCTTCATATCCGTGGTCCTCCCATTTGCTCACTGTTAATTTGGGACTAATAATCCCGAATAGTTTCACCATGCCACACAGCCCAGAGACTCCCTCCACAGCATGTATTAAGCAAGCAAATCAGTGTGTCCAACCTGCAGGGGCAGTCTTTTTTGGCGTCACTACTCCAGACATAAATTTGAGCAAGAACAGATTTGTTGTTGTCAGGTAAAGAATTCCACTGGGAATTGGGGGGGATTCCAGCTTGGAGCCTGCAGAGTCCCAGTTTTGCAGTGAGACAGAATTGACATGACATCCAGTGTTCTGGGGTTGCGGATAACAGACCGACTCTGAGTCAGTTTAGCAGAGAAATAATGGATTAGCAGAGTATCGGGAGCTCGCAGAATCAACGAGAAGACTGGGGGCCCATCCTCTGGAAAGCACAGGAACCAGATGAGATACTCCAGGGGTCTTCTTGTGGGAATGAATGGTAAACTCTTGGAAGACTGATGGAAATACATCAAGACAGAAAAACACACCAAAGTAGAACTTTCTATGTACTGCTACTTCTCTAAGTGTGTAACAGTTATGAGGTAGTTTCTGTGATTGTCCTTATTTTACAGACGAAAAAAATGAGGCACAGAGAGGTTATGTAGCTTGCCCAATGTGGGATAGGTACTGACTGTGGAGCCTGAAATTGCACAAGGCTATCCATTTCCAGAAATTATGCTATTAGCCACCTTCCTGTGCTACCTGAATGAATCCCAAGCTATGTGTCACTCTTTTCTAGATTCAAAGACTTAAATGAGAGATTCTAGTTGGGTCATGTGCCCAAGGTCCCATAACACTGAACATATTGGGACTAGTAGGTCATCTAAAGGGTGGGAATGGATCTGAAGTAGCTTATAAACAATGGTGCTCATTACAGTCCATCCCTTGGTCCTCTCAACATCCTTTGTATCTTTATTCCCATGCATGCTCTTCCAAAAATAATCTCTACTAACATGGTACTACTCCACGTACAGCCAAAAATGTACATACACATACCTACACCCTTGTATGGTTTGGCTCCATACTGTGTGTGACCTCAAGGAAGTTCACATTTCTGAGCCTCAAATCCATCGTTTGTAAGACAGCATATAACTTATTTCCTCATGGGACTGTGGTGGGGATTAAATAAGTCAATGAATGTAAAATGCTTTGCACTGTGTCTGATACACAGCAGAATTAATATATGACACATAAAATGGTGTTGTTTATGTAAGGGGCCAATAGTTGTGAAATCGGTCTCCAACTACACAGGCTTAACTATTGGATTGGATTTGGTTCATCTCTCAGGGACTTTCCAGAGGATTTTCCAAGGACTGTTCAATGTATTTCCTCTCTCTTTGGCAAATGATTGACTGGATGAATCATGCTCCACTTGCCACACGAGATTTGGAGAAATAATGAAACCCATCGCTGGTCTTACATATGGTGGAGTGGAGAAAGTGGGGAAGCGTGGTGGAAATGGGTCTCTGCTACTGACCTGCTGGGTCACCTTGCACAGATCCCTCCTCTTTCAGGACCACAATTTCCTCAGCATAAATTGGAGGCTCTAATCCTCTCCTCATGGGACTTTTGTGAGAATCCAGTGAGGTGATGATTGAAAGAGCCTAACTCAGTGCCTGGCATGTAAGAGGTCCCCAGCAGATGGCAGTTGTCCCTATGACTCTGAGATTCCCAGGGCCAGGTGCCAGGACATCTCCCCCCAGAGACAGTCTCACTTGGGGGGAAGAGAGTTGCCTAATTCAAACAGAATGTCATGCGATTCCAAATTCATTCATTCGATATTTATTTCTTCCTACTATAAGGATAGCAAATACTGGGCACACTTACGCACCCTCGCTGCTTTCCTACCCATGGTAGGCATCAGGAATCAATCCAGAACCTTCCTGCAGAACTTAGAAGCAGCCTCAGAATCCTCCTCAACACAGAGCCCAGGCAGCCGCTACCAATCAATAGGAGTTGGCGTTAAGACAATATTTATCTAATATTTGTGGTCCCTAATGTATAAGGAAGATGAACATTGAGAAAGGC
>NC_138378.1:18685557-18724476 GCF_054177405.1 Leptonychotes weddellii | reverse complement strand
AGGGTCAGAGGGAGAAGCAGACTCCCCGTCGAGCAGGGAGCCCGATGTGGGACTCGATCCCGGGACTCCAGGATCATGACCTGAGCTGAAGGCAGTCGTTTAACCAACTGAGCCACCCAGGCGCCCCTAGGAAGCAGGTTTTAAGCAGAGGAGTGAGCACAGCCAAATTTAAATTTTAAAATTCCTTCTGACTGCGGAGAATGATTTGTGGAGAACAGAAGTAGATGGCAGCAGGAAGAAGAGTGAGGAGGCTGCTACAGTGGTCTAGGTGGCAGGAGATGGTGGCCTGGGCTGCCATGGGAGGGTGTGGGAGGGGTGAAAAGAAGACAAGAAATACTAAATGAATTAACCAGGAGGCAAAATCCACAGGGCTGGCGTGGTTGCTAACATTGGGGGAAAATGAGGCCCAGGATGGCATCAGGTTCCTGGTGGGATGTCACCTCGTAGATGGAGCAAGGCTGGGGAGAAGATACATTTAGTTTGCAGCTCTGAGCTTGAGGCTCCTGGGGGCTGTCCCTGTCCAGGGGATGACAAACGGGGGCTTTAGAGAGATCTGAGCTGGGAGGGGGTTGGGGAGCTGGCAGCATAATGAGGGGTGGGAGAGCTTTGACCCACTGGTCATTTGAGTTGACTCATGATTGTTGAGTGCAAAGGGAAGGGAGCCCAGGATGGAATCCCAGGAAACCCCAGGGTTTAAGGGGTGGAATAGAAGCCCACCAAGGAGCCAGAGAAGGAGTTGTCTAGGCCCCCAGGAGAATGAGGAGCAAGTTGGAGAAAGCCACGGATGCTTTGAGGGGAGAGAGACAGGCAGTGGTAAGTCTGCTCAGAGACCCATTCAATCAAGGGCTAAAATATGTGCGTGGGAACTTAGCCAGGCGCTAAACCGATTGACAGCGCTCTCAGCACACTCACGTGGAGCTGTCTTCAAGGTTGGCTCCTTATACATTGCTGGGTAACTGATGACTCCACAACTCAGCGGCTTACAGCAACAAGGAACATTGATTGTTGCTCAGTTTCCGTGGGTCAGGAATTCAGGAATGGCGGGGTTGCACCATTCTGGCTCAGAGCCTCTCGTGAGGTCGCAGTCAGGGTGTTGACCGGGGCTACGGTCACCTGAAGGCTTGATTGGGGCTGACAGATCCGCTTCCAAGGCCTCTTGCTTGCGGCTGATGAATGGCGCTGGCTGTTGGAAGGAGGCCTCAGTTCCCCATCCTGTGGGCCCCTCCCCAGGGCTGGCTGAGCGGCCTCACAACATGGCGGCTGGCTTCACCCAGAGCCAGTGACCCGAGAGTGTGGAAGCCACGTCTTATGGCCTAACCTGGGAAGTCACACACTGTTATTTCCTCCCTATCCAATCATAGTCCTATTACGTGTGGGAGGGGACTCCACATGGAGGCTGGGGTCACTGGGGATCACCTTGGAGGCTGGCTTCTGCAAGGTGAAGAAAGTAAGAACATAAGTGCCCGGCGGTATGTTTGGTTTGTGGAAGTCTTTGAAAGGTCACCCATCTACCTGAGCACATGGTGCGTCTTTCACGGAACATCTCTGAGAAGATATGCTTTTCACTGTCTATCCGTTTGTAGCTTACATGTTTCTCCTCATCTAAGGAATATATTTAAAACAAATAATTATCAGGTGGCCAAAAGGAGCACCCACTGAGTTTGGAAAAAGTTCTTTCATTCCTTCAAATAACAAATATTTTGACTGAGTTCCTACTGCGCGCCAGGCATTGTTCTTGGCACTGGAAGCAGGGGCGTGAGCAGAGCAAAGTTCCTGCTGTCATCAGCGAGATGAGTCTGTAGGGCTGCCATAACCAAGGACTGGAGACTGGAGAACTGAAACAACAACAATTTATTTTCTTACAGTTCTGGAAGCTAAGAGTCTGAAATCAAGGTGTCAACCTGGTTGGTTCCTCCTGAGGGAGGAGAGGGAATGGTCTGTTCTAGACCATTGGCTTGTGATTGGCCATCTTCATGTTCACATGGCATTCTCCTGTGTATGTGTGTCCAAATTTCCCCACTTCATGAGGACACCAGTCACGGCGTGACAGGGCCCACTGTAACGATCTCATTTTAACTGCTTTACCTCTATAAATACCATATCTCAAAATAAGGACACATTCTGTGGTCTTAGGACCACAACATATGAATTTGGCAGCAGGGGTAGGGGTGGACAGACACACAATTCCGCAGGTAACACTGGCCTTATAATCTTGTGAGGGAGACAGACAAGAAGCAGGTAAGTGCGTAACACCTCCAGGGGTGAGGAGTGTTACGGAAAGAGAGAAAGCAAGGCACAGGGATGGGTAGGCCAAGGGAAAGGTGTTGCTCTTATCTATGGGGTAGGAGGTTCCAGGGGCTGCGGGGGGCGGGTGGCCTGAGGGCAGGAAGTGGGAGTCTGACCCTTGGAGACAAATGGGGCTTTGAGGAGGTTTGGCTGAAGAGGGGAGGAAGGGCAGTAGCTGGAGGGAAGCGTGGGATCAAAGAGAAGGTTTATCTGATTTTCTGATGGAGAATTTTGTGAGCTGAGAAGACCAAAAAATTCAGAAAAGGGGAGGACCTGGCCTTTTCTGGGTGCTGAGAAGAAGGGAGGGGGGAGAGGGGGAAGAGGATTGTGTGTATGCCTGAGCACCAGGAGAGAGGGAAAGGAGGAAGAGGCCACTTGCTGAATGCTGAGGTACAGGGGGTGGGAGCAGGTGAGGAGCAAGCAGCCTTAGGTCTTGGCTGAGGGACACTGGAAGCTCGAGGTTGGGGGCCTGCCCGCTCAGTTCCCAGGCCTCCCTCCCAACCACCACCAACCCCTGCAAGCCTCTGGCTTTCCCGTTTCCTCCCCATCTCCCCCAGGACCCCGTGATGACTGGCTGTGGGGCTCTCCCTCCCCACCCGATGTCCACTCTGATCAATGGATGCTGTGTTCTCCCTGGCTCTCCTCCACGTGTCCCCAGTCATGGAGATCGTGGGGCCCATGGTCAAGGCAGTCACCATCTGGCCAAAGGGAAACTCTGCCTCCACATCTCTGACAATATTTGAGATTCTTAAGAAGCTGTGTTTTGTCTTTTCACATCCATTGGACCCTGCCCCACCTTTTGAAAACCCTCCAGTGACCCCATTGCTCACAGAACAGAATCCAAACCCTTCAGATAGCCTCCAAGGCTCTGCATGGTTTGGCTTCTGTAGTACTTTAAAAAAAATTTTTTTTTATTTTGAAATAATTTTAGGTTTTGCAAAAGAGTTGCAAAGACAATATAAAGAATTCCAATATACGCTTCACCTCAGTTCCCCCAATGATAGCGTCTTACACAATCATAGCACATTTATCAAAACTAAGAAATTAATGTTGGTATGATAATGTGTTGCTTTTACAGTAAATAAAAATGATTACGGATTTTTTTTTTCATTTTTATTGTGGAATGTACCACAGATACAAAGGCATGTATGTGCAGTTTGAAAAGTAATGATAAATATTTCGTCTTTTATGGAATTTCTGTCCATGTTTTTATGTTCATTTTCTGTTCTTAGTCTCTTTGATTCATAAGTGTTTTTATATATTCTGGATGCTACTCTGGTTAGTTATGTGTGTTGCAAATACCTTCCTGCAGATTATGACTGGTCTTTTCATTCTTTTTTTTTTTTTTTTAAGATTTATTTATTTATTTGAGAGAGAGAGAGAGAGCATGCGCATGCACATGAGTGAGGGGAGGGGCAGAGGCAGAGAAACTTTCCAGCAGACTCCCCACTGTATGGGGAGCCCAACACAGGGCTCAATCCCAAGACCCATGAGATCATGACCTGAGCTCAAACCAAGAGTCAGATGCTTAACCGACTGAGCCACCCAGGCACCCCTGGGTTTTTCATTCTTACTGGGATTCTTGATGAAAGGAAGTTTTCAATCTTAATATAGTCAAACTTACCAAATATTTCCTTTAGGTTTAGATTTTTTGTATGATATGTTTAAAAGGTTTCATTAAGGCTCTTTCTGTAAGGAGGCTGCCCCATATTTTATTCTAAAGTTGTAGGTTTTACCATTTACATTTAAATCCTTAATCCATCTGGTATAGATTTTTAGTGTATGGTATGAGGTAGGGAATCATTTCCATTTTCTTCCATATGAATGGCCAATCATTCCAGCCTTGTTTATTAGATAGACCATCTTTTCCTCCTGGATTGGCAATGCAGGTTGTGCTGAATATCAGCTTTCCATATATGCATAAGAAAAAAAAATGTTAGGGAAAAAGTAAAATGCAACATGTCAGCAAGTCCACATCTAGGAATTTATCCTAAAGTAATAACTGTAAATGTGAAAAAATACTTAGTTCTAGGATGTTGTTTATAAGAACCAAAAAATAAAAACAATCTACTTGTATGTCCAACAAGAGGGGATTGTTGAAATACATTTTTGTATATCCATACAATGGATCCTTGTGTTGCAATCCAAAAAGATGTGGTAGATTTTAACATGATAACATGGAAATACTGAAAAAAGCAGACTATAGAGCGACATATGTAGTCTAATCCCCTCCATATGATCTAGAGGATGTACATACATACATTACAAAGGAGGAAGGATTTATAGTAAGCGCTTAGTTGTTTATTATTTGAGTTGCTATAACAATATCAAAAAACACAAATAAAACGCATTTCCTTTTTTTACGTAGTGCAAAAAATACGTTGCATATGTTTAGGCTCATACCATAGGATCCAGCAATCCTGCCCCAAGGAGTTTCCACAAGAGAAATAAAAGCATAAGTTTACACAAAAGCCTGGCCATGAATGTTTATAGCAGGTGTAGTCATAATCACCAAAAGCTGGAAGCAAGCCAGATTCCTTCAACTGGTGAATGGGTAAACAATCTGTGGTACATCCATACGGTGGAGTATTACTCAGCTATAAAAAGAAACACCGCTGATAGACGCAGCTCCTGGTTAACCTCAGTGCACTGTGTAAAGTGAGAGAAACCAGACTCAGAGGCTGCACGCTCTATGGTCCCTTTTATATGACGTTCCAGAGAAGGCAAATTTATAGGAAAATTAAACATCAGTGGTTGCCAGGCACTGGGGCGTTGGGAGGGGCCGACTCCAGATAGGTACAGGGAACTTGTTTGGGATGAACTGTTCTAGACATTGATTATGGTGGTGATTACATGGCTGCGAGTCTCTCAAAATTCAGATGTAAACACCAGAAAAGGTGATTTTTACTGTATGCAAATTATATCTCAATCACAAAACACAAACTGCAAGAGGTGCGGCGTATAATACCCTTGTAAATTAAAATAAACCAGCAATGTTCAAAGAAAAGAAAATTGCGCCAAAGAAAAATGCGTCGTGCGAGAACATTTAATGAGATGGAATAACATTCGCCCTATTGTCCAATGAATGCTCATGTTCTACAACTGTAAATGAGCCTCTGTGTGTGTATGTGTGTGTGTATGTGTGTGTATTGCGTACACACCTGCACACATGGTAGAAAGACAAACTGCCAGATAAGCATCATAAATGGCATCCAGGAGTCTCTCTGAGTAGAGGGCTTCCAGCTCATCTGTATTTTCTTTTGCTCCTGTGTTTGCTAATTTTCCCACGATGACCACACTTTGTCCCGGCTCTTTGGAACCACTGGAGTCCAGCGCTGGCTTGGGGAAGCGGGGAGGAGCAGCCACTTCACACCTGGGAAAACAGCAGCCCCGGATGAACCCTGAGTCTCGTCCTGTCAATGTTTATTTTTCCTCCCCAGGCCGACAAGGCAGGAGACCGGACGGAGGGACAGAAATTCAGACTCAGAAGCCCCGTTCAGGGTAGCCTGCCCCTCAGAGCCCGCTCACCCCTCCTCTGTTGCCTGGGCTTTGATAGAGGAGTGTAAGGCCACCAGAGGGCCATTTCATCACTTACCGACTGTGTGTCCCTGGGCCAGTTACTCAACCCCTCTGTGCCTCCATGTCTTCCTCTGTAACATGGGGATAAAGATGGTGCCTACGTCATCAGGATGTTGTCTGTGTATATGTGCATGTATGCACGTACAAAGAACTTAGAACATACCTGGCACCATTTAAGCGCTCAGTAATGTTTAGAAAGATTGTTGTGAAAATTCAGCTGATGGATGTATGAGCCTACTGGTCCCACCGTATGGCATGTGGAAGTCACAGGCTCACACACCCAACATGCCCTAAATAATTTTAAAACAACTCAAATTCTTCACTGTGATTTAGAGCATCCTGAAGGGAATATGCACAGTCTACAAAACCCTGTCTAATATTTCTCTTCAGCCAGCCACTTCCCTCGCCTCCATCACTACCAGCTCTCTGGGGCTTCTCCTTCTTTAAACTCCCTTCATCCAACCAACAGGCATTTACTGAACACCTACTATGTGCCAGGAGCCATCCTTGGGATAAATCAGGGAACAAAATAGGTAAGAATCCCCATCGTTCACATGCAGATTACAGATCTGTCCCCCAGAGCTAGCCCTAGGACCTTGGTCTTTCCCCACCCTCTTCTTCCTCATTCTGCCATCCGGAACCCAAGAAAACCCTGCAGCCCCCTCCTCAGATGGCAGGAGATGGAAGAAGCCGAGTTGGCAAAGCCAGACTCGAGCAGACAGGGCTTGAGCAGAGACTGAGCGTTCCCAGTCATCAACAACTGTGCCCCAGGAAGAGTCAGAGCGCCAGCCCTGGCCCAGCACACAGTAGGAGCTCAGCAAGGGCGACCACATTTTACAGTAGTCATCTCATTCCCAGGGGCATTGCCAGCAAGTTCCAGGCAGAAGCCCCGTGTTGTTCACTCCTTGGGGAACGTACAGCACAGGACAAGGTGCACAGTAGGCTTTTGATGGCCGGCGGGCTCTCTAGGAGTCTCCTGGACTCATCTCTTTCGGAGGCCAAGGATGGCCCAGGTCAGAATCCACTGATGTGCTGGGAGGCACGGGGGGCGCTGTGGCCAGGGTTTTCTCTGGGCCTTTTGACGATGTCTAAAGAGCTCTGTCAGCCCCCACCTGGCTACCTCCCGGCCGCTAGTCCTCAGGCTAAGCTCCCTGTGGGAGCTTCCAGGGGCCGGAAGGGGGCTCTGTGGGAGGAGGCCAGAGTTTGGACTTGGCCTCAGCTCCACCGGTTAGTAGCCCTGAGGCTTGCAGACCTTCCTGACCCTCAGTGTCTTAGCTGTGAAAGTGGATGTTACCCCCTTCCTTGGCGGAAAGAATTAAATGATATCTGGTACATAGAAACATTTTGTAAATGCTTGTCTGTCTTTTCTCTCAGAAAAGAAGCCTCCGCCTACAGACTACAGACATCTGGGGACAGACCCCAGGATGCCGCCCTGGGAGGTACTTATTGCCGTGGCCCCCTCAGTTCCCGCCAGCCACATGCGCATGCTCGTGCATGCCCGCGCAGACACACAGACACACAGACACACAGACCCACACACATTGCACGAAGCCGGTTCCTAACTGCAAGCAACAGAAAGCCAACTGCGGCTAACTGGAGCAGAAAAGGAATTTATGGAAAGGATAAAAGTTTGACTTATGGAATCATGGGAAGTTCTCCAGGCCTCTACTGTGAAGGCAGAGTGAACTTTATTAAAATTAATTGAGAGGCAGGATGCCTGGGTGGCTCAGTCCGTTAAGCATCTGCCTTCAGTTAAGCGTCTGCCTTGGGCTCAGGTCATGATCCCGGGGTCCTGGGATCGAGCCCCACATCGGGCTCCCTGCTCTGCGGGGAGTCTGCCTCTCCCTCTCCCTCTGCCTGCCGCTCCCCCTGCTTGTGCTCACTCTCTCTCTCTCTCTGACAAATAAATAAATAAAAACTTTAAAAAAAATTAATTGAGAGGCATAGGTAGCATTGTGTTTTGTTTGCATACAGTTAGTGCCCCATAAATGTTACCTAATAACAAAAGCGCATCTCTGCTCAAAATGCTTAATGGTTCCAACTGTCACCAAGGAAGTCCTGGCCCCCCGGCTGTGGATACTTGCAGTGGGGGTGGGGACAGAGGCTCTCAAGTCTTCCCAAGGGTCTGCAAACCCACGTAGCCATGAAGCATTGTCTGACGGCTGGCACACATCCCCAATTGGGGGGAAGAAACATTCACCTCCACCTGCCTCTCTGCTCTCTGGTCCTTCCCCCCCGCTAGGAATTTGGAATTGCTGCTCTGGTTGGCTGGATCTAGGACACAGGTAGGCCCTTGTTTCCTAGCGACTGTGGCTAAAGGGCCACACACATCCAGGTTCCCTTTTTCTGTTCTTCAAATCGTGCTATGTGACCAGTAAGTACTCCCAAACTCTCTCCCTCTCTCCCTCCAGCCAAGCCAGTCATCCTTGGGATTTCTCCCCTATGCTGCACAGAGGTCAGCCGGAGGCTGCGAGGAGGGCTGGACAGTGGGGAGAGGCCCATCCCACCACCTTCTGTGCTCCTGCCCAGCTCAGCCACTGGCCACTGGCCCAGCTGACAATGAATCAATGCTTTGTTTCTGAGCACGACAGTCTCTGGGTTCAGCTCCCAGGTGTAGTGAGGCCCAGGGGGCAGGGAACAGGCAGGGCAAGTTTTGGGCATTCAGAGGTCCCTTAGCCAAAAGATCAAATATCATCAAATATGCCCCCCTGGCTTCCTTATTTCAAATGCCTGCAAATTGGAGGCTAGAAAAATGCAAATTCATTTAAAAGTGTTGCTGAATTTCCAGTGGTTTTCCTCAGTCTACCAGCTGCAGATCTAACTACTGTCATGGGAGGACCTTCATATTTGAAAAACTTGGGCGGTCACTGGTCTCCAAGAACAAGACCACACCATGACCCCATGGCCCTCCCCAGCACCTTCCCCCTTGCAGTCCACACTGTAGCCCCGGGGGGGATTTTCAACCTCAGTGCCTTTGCTGGAGCCATTCCCTCCACCTGGTCTGCCCAACCCCAACACCTATCCGTGGCAGGTGCCTGCACAGGGGACATGTTTCTCCAGGGGTCCTGGCATTCCTTAGTCACCCCATCACACAACCCAGCAGGATGCCCCCCTCCCTTCATTCTGAAGCCTTCAACATCCCTTTGCCACTTCTCAGTTGCGTGGCCTTGGGAGAGCTGGTTAACTGCTCTGAGCCTCAATCTTCTCATCTGTGAAATGGAGCCAATGAGACCTACCTTCCAGGATGGGTGAGGATTAAAAGACAATGTTAGCGAAAGGCTTGGCTTTGTCTCTGGCACGATTTAAGCCCTCCAAAGATGGAGGCTGCTCTTATGGATGAGGAGCCTGGAGTCCAGAGGGGCACTTCCTCACTGGCCCCCTCTAGTCCCAGCCTGACTGTGTCTCCAGCCCTGTGTTCTGACCACCCCTGGGCAGGGCCAGGCGGGGAGTCATGCAACAGTTCTCTCTGGGATCCTCTTCGGACCCTGGGGCTGGCTGAGCACACATACCGATTTCCTAATGAGGCTGAGGGGAATTGGCCTTGGATGTTGGAGGCCCTTGGCCATTTGGCAACAGCATGTTGCTTGACTTCCTGTGATCCTCCCTCGGGCTGGAGGAGGCCCAGCCTGCTAGAGCCGATGTTATAACAGAGGTGAAGCTCTTCAGAGGGGAAGAAGTAAGAGCAACACTCTCTCCCGGTTCCCCCCTGGGAGAGCAATTCTGCTTTCCGTTTTGCATTCCCAGACTTTAGCTCTTTGCAGAAACTATCCCTTGCACAAAGCCAATGGCTTCAGTGTGAGAAGCGAGCCTTCTACCAGCCCTACACCCAGGTGGGCTGCCACCCCAGGGCCAAGATCACCTCCTTCTGGAAGCCTTGCAAGATTGTCAGCTCAGGTTGCACTTGCCCTTCTCAGGCTCCAAACACTTACAGTCTGGAATTTATGCTCTGGATTCTGACCCTTCTTTCATTTGTTTACCATTAAATATATCTTGTGATCTGCTCTGGGGACTGCAGAAAGTACAGCAGTGGCAAAACTACCGTGAGGAGGATCTGCCCACATTCTCCCCGGAGCAGGGTACCCAAAGGGGCCCTTTCATGAGGCCGAAGCTCAAGAGACAGACACATTTTTAGCATGACAAGGTAGGGGAGACACCCTCCCAAGGGGTTATCCACACGGTGCAGTGTCTGATTGCCTTTTAGATTCTGCACCTTGAGGTTGGATCTCCATGAAGGACCTGTGCTTGAGGATCCAGTGGGGACAAACGAGGAAGCTGAGGTCCGGCCAGGTTAGGCTACCGGCTCAAACTCACGCATCGAGCAGGTGGCGGGTGAGCTGGGACTCAGGCCCAGGCCTATAAGTTTCCCAGCCCATGCTCT
Organism: Leptonychotes weddellii; assembly: GCF_054177405.1. Taxonomy (NCBI): domain Eukaryota; kingdom Metazoa; phylum Chordata; class Mammalia; order Carnivora; family Phocidae; genus Leptonychotes; species Leptonychotes weddellii. The sequence continues at coordinate 18,714,233 of NC_138378.1, read as the reverse complement.
TGATTGCTTTGCTGTGTGGGAAGTGGTCACTGCTCACAGCACCACAAAAAGAGTCGATGTGAGCCATGGATTCCCCTCTCTCTCACATGTATCCAGCCCAAACCCAAAGTTCGGAGGACAGAGAGCTCCGTTTGTGGTGCCCCTGGTGTGTTTTCCTGGGGGCTCCAGGACTCTCCAGCCAGTTAGTGATGAAGGCTGAATTAAGACTAGGCACTGAGCAACTTCTCCATACAAATTGGTTCACACTTTACCTCATTTAATCCCCAGAACACACCACATAATGGGCACTGTTTCCCCATATTTAAATAAAGATAAATTTCAGAAGGGTCGAGGAGCTTGATCAGAGTTACACAGAGTGGATAGCCTAGCTGGAACAATAGAGCCAGGTCCACCAGCTCCAAACCCAATGCACTTTCCTCTGGTAAAAGTCAACATCCTAAGGACCACAGAGTAGAAAGATGGAAAAAACCAGCCCCTGAATTCACCAACTCTTGATCGATCCACCTTGGAATTCCTGCAGAGATACTGTATTTTCCTTATGCTTTCAGCCATGTTGAGCTGGGATAACAGAAGAGAGTGTGCACGGATGATGGACATATTCTAATCCTTAATGTGGTCCTGCTTACCTATAGTTACACATGTATGAAAATTCATAGAACTAGAAGAAACTCTAGGAAGTAAATATGGCATAATGTTAAGATTTTACAAACCTGGGTAGTCTATTCCTATGTATATGTTTGAACTATCTTACAATAATAAGAAAAAGACCAAAAAATAAAAAATAAAAAAAGAGGAGGAAGAGGAGCAGAGGAGGAAGAGGCATTGGAGGAAGCTTGCTTAGTTGTGATGGCTGGAGCTGCTGCAGCCATCTTACAGCCATGAAAGAAGTCAGTGTGAGAATAAATCTGAGACACTAGGTTAACAGAGTGGAGAGATGGAGAAATGGTAAATGTCTGCTAGCTGCTGAAACAGCCAGAACTTTAACCTGCCCTCTCTCTTTGGATTTCTCTGAGATAACGTGCTTATTGTTGAAGCCAATGTAAATTGGGGATTTCTGTTACTTGGGTTGAAAACATTGTCACTCATACAGAGTAGAGAGTCAGATCTGAAGCAGTGGGGCACCTCCCTGGCCAGTGGCAGCACTGAAAAGGAGGCTGGAGGGTCACTGATGGACTCATCTGGATTTGGCTGGCCATGAGCCACCAGAGGGAAACATGGGGAGGTGGCTTATTCAGAAACTTGACAGTTGGTTTCAAGATTTCGTTTTTGTGGCAATGTAAGTCATAGTCACATGAGTTCCATCGTAATGCTCCTTTCCTGTCTGATACCCTCACAGATGCAACCCCTGTCTGGGCCAGGGGACTCAGGAATTTGGGGCAGCTCGAACTGCAAGTGTTCAAAACTATGTAAGATAATCTAATTTTGGGGGGGCCCTGGGTGGCTCAGTGGGTTAAGCGTCTGCCTTCAGCTCAGGTCATGGTCCTGGGGTCCTGGGTTCAAGCCCGGCATGACATCGGGCTCCCTGCTCAGCGGGGAGCCTGCTTCTCCCTCTGCCCCTCCCCCTGTTCGTGCTTTCCCTCTCTCTCTCTCTCTTTCTCTCAAATAAATAAATAAATAAAGTCTTTTTTAAAAATCTAATTTTTTGACAAATCATCCACCTATGTGCTTTGGCTGTTGCTTAGAGCCATCTTCCTTGTACAGACGCAGACATCTGACTCAGGGGGCCCAGGAAAGTAGAGCTAGGGTGAGGACCCAGGGTGACAAGTCTTCCTCGGAGCTGCCCCAAGTAAGGGGAAGAAGTCTTGTCTCCATGAAAGGCGGTGTGACCTTGACAGGGACATAATGGCTCAGTTTCCTCAACTCCAAAATGGAGAATAATCACCCCTCCCTCTCATGCCTTTGGGTTGTTTTTAGGCCTGGAGATAATATATGTAAAGCGTTTGGCACACAGTAGATGTTCTGTACGGGGCCACTGTTTTCATTCTTAAACAAGCCAGAAGGATTTTTGTTGTGGATGGGGGCAGGAAGGGAGAGCCTTTTAGAACCTGGCAAAGAGAAGGAAGAAAAACAAAACAAAAACTAAAAAACTCTGGTCTTACATCCTCCCTGCTCAGCGGGCTTCATTAGACTTTCATAAAATCAGAGTCGGGGACACAGGGCGCCAGGGGGCTGATGGGGACTCAGCAAGAGAGAAGCCGGCCTCCCCCTCCGCAGCCCCACCCCTTCTCTCATCACCATGGAGACCGAGCTGGCTGCCCGGCGGGGTTCCCGCGCACCCAAGGCCTAAGGCTGCCTGCAAAGGGAAGGGCAGGGGCCGAGCAGAGACCCGAGCAGAAAGCGCGAGTGGGGGTGGGGAGTGTCTACATCCTCCCCCCCACCCCCCACCCCCACCCCCGGAGGCGCTGAAGGACTCAGGCTGAAGTGGGACGCTCCCGGCGGTCTGGGGTCTGCGTTTGAGTCGCAGCTCTGCTAGCGGCTAGCTGCGTGACTGTAGGAAGAACATTTCCCCTCTCCAAGCCGCAGGTTCCACATCTGTCAAAGGAAGGGGTAAAAAGGAGCAAAAACAAAAGCTTGGTGAAGAAAACTGTGGGATGAGGAAACAATGATATATGGTGCTGGGGGAGAACATTCACTACATACTGGTTACTGAAAAAGGGGAACTTGACAAAACTGTGATGCCATTTTTCTTTGTTAAAAAAAACCACACTCTATCTATGCTTACCAAAACTGGGGGAAGGGATACTCTAAAAAACACAAAACACCTCTGCTTGTCTCTAGAACCGGGGATCGCATGCAGTTTTTATTCTCTTGGTTCTTTCTCACATTTTGGCTGATGAACATGGATTACTTTTAAAGTCAGAGAGACGTTAATAGCTATCATTTCTGTGCTTATTATGCGGGGGTGGGGGGGTGGGCATTGTACTTAAGTGCTTTACATGGCTTAAAGCCCCTTCTGTCTTCACAGAAATCCAAGGAGGGAGGGTACTCTGATTATCCCCACTTTACAGAAGAGGAAATTGAGTTTCAGAGAGGTTAAGGGGCTTGACCAAGGTCAAACCACCAGAGAGTGGCAGAGCTGAGATTTAAAACCACAGCTAAGATAATGGACTCCAAAATTCAAGCATTTAATTATTACCACTACTGTCTCTTAGGACAAGAAAATGCTAAAGGGCCTGTTATTTAAAATGTTTTACTGTGGAAAATATCAAAGATATCAAAAGTGGAAAGAAAAATATAACTTCCAGTTATAAAGTGAATAAGTCCTTGGGATCTAATGTACAGCATGATAAATATAGTTAAGAATACTATATTGTAAACTTGGGATTTGCTAAGTGAGTAGATTAAATGTCCTCCCCACCCCCCACACAAAAATGATAGCTGTGTGAGGTGATGGATGTGTTAATTAGCTTGGTCGTAGCAATCATCACGTTGTACACTGTAAATGTATACAATTTTATGTGTCCATTATACCTCAGTATGGGGAAAAAAAGAAAAATGTAATAAATCCTGATGTACCCACGACCCAGCTTCAATGAAGCTCTTAGGCGGAAGGATTTGGGGGGGGCTCAGAGAGGGGCATGGGGATGCTTAGGGAGGAGAAAGATGCCCAGAGCTAGAAGTCTCATCCTATTATATACACACATCCCACACACACATCCCACACATTGCACACATAACCCCCCACACCACCACCACCCCCATACACACACATCCCACACTCGACCCCCCCATACACACCACACACACACACATACACGCACATAGACACACACACACGCACACTCACACATACATGTGCACACACACAGACACACACCCCCACACACCGTGCCCCCCCCAACTCCCAGGCTCCCCTTCTGGCTGCCTCTGGGGCTCCAGCAGTCCTCCCCCTCTCCCGCCCCCACCCAGTTTCCTTCCTCCTTTCTACATCCAACTGGCTTGCGTTTCCCCAGCCAGCTCCTTTATAGATCCCTGGCTCCCCTCCAAGGCCTCCAGGCTTTGGCAGCATCGGAGAACGAAGACATGGCCAGAGAACCTGACAGTGCGCTGAGATGGGCAGCCCTATTGGTCCTCGCCACCCTGGGCACAGCTGTGATGGCGGCCACCAACCCCGGTGTCGTGGCCAGGATCACCCAGAAAGGCCTGGACTACGGTAATCAGATGACTTTCCTTCCCCCCTCTTCCACCCCTAAAGAGCACTTACTGAGCACCTGCTGTGTGCAGCCCTTTAAATCCAGTGCATAGCCTGCTCACTGCTCCTCAAAGGAGGCCTCTTACTCCCATCATATAGATGAAGAAACTGAGACTAGGTGAGTTGCCCAAGGTCACAGGGCTGCAAAGTGGCAGTGCTGGGATCAGAGTGCTGGTCTGGAGGACTCCAAGTCCAGTGCTCAGGCCCCCGAGGGTCCTCGCGGTCCCCTCCGTCTCTTTACCCAGCTGCCAACTCAGGCTTCTAGGCCCTTCTCTTCCCTCCAGAGCTGGTTCTCAGTCTTATCATTTGCCTTGAGATCCCTGGCTCAGTCTCCAGTGTGGGCAGAGCCCAGGCCCTGTGAGGCAGCTGAGTGATGAGGAAGGGGAGGATGAGGAGGGCCTTCTTCAAGGTCTCCCCCAGGGTAGGGGCTTGGCACAGCCATACTGTGCACATGACCCATCTGGATGCCCCAGAGAGGCTCCCTCCAGGCCACTCACCCAGGCCCAGACCTAGGAAAGCTTGGCCTGGAACAGCCCCATGCTGACCCGCTCAGATCTGTGTCAGGTGCTTTACACACGCCATCTCCTTGCATCTTTATGTCAACCCTGGGTGGGACATATTGTTAACTAGCAACAATTCACAGATGAGCAAATTGAAGCTTGGAGGAGGGACTGGGAAGTGGGTGGTCAGGAGGTGACCTCCAGTCTTGGATCATGTCCCCACGTCGGGCTGCTTGATGTTGTCTCCAGGGGCGGAGAGCCAGCCACCAAGAAATCCGACCAGGAAAAGGCAGAGAGAGCCTCATCAGCTGGTATGCCACCGAGGGAGTCAGGACAGCACTAGGGGGTGCTGGGCAGGCCACCTCTGAATCCCAGGGGGTGCAGACAGAGGCTCCATGTGAGCTGGGAGACAAGAGGATGGGTAGCCTGAAGGCTTCCCGGGAGCAGAGGCCTGAGCTTGGCCTTTAAACCCAGCAATGTCTGTGTTCTGTCACAGCAGCCCCAATCTCCCCATGTGGCAGCCAGAGTGGGTCTCCTGAAATGCAGCACTTCTGCTCACGTCCCTGCCCTCAGAAGATCACCTGACCCTTTGGCTGGCATTTGAGACCTTTCAAGACCTGGCCCCAGCTGACCCACAGGTCCTGGCCATCCCACATTTTCTTTCCCCTCCTGTCAGTGACTGTGTCTGCGCTGTTTACTTTTGAATCCCCGGGAGACCTGCTCCAGTGCCTGGGCTCCGGGACCACAAGGCCTGGATTCAAACCCTGATCCATTCTTCATCAGCTGTGTGGCCACTTTCCCAAATTTCAGCTTCCTCCTCTGTGAATTGGCGGTGGTAACAGAACCTGCCTCCTGGGGTTACTGAGATTCAATAGCTTCATACATGTACAGAGCCCACAACCATGCCTGGCACACGTAAGCGGTGGTGGTCATTTCCTAACTAGCTGTTGGAAGACACAAAGCCTGGGATCCCTCTTCTTACTACTTCCTCTTTCTCAAGTGACATGTTTGCCTTTACTTGTTCTTGGATGCTGCTAGCCACGTAATAACTGATGGCAGGATTCCTGACATTGGCATTCATTCATTCATTTATTCGTTCAACAAATACTAAGTGCCTTCCAGTAGTAAGTGCCAATCACTGTGGTAAATGTAGGGGCCACTTTCATAAATAAAGCAGATGTTCCTGCTGCAAGCCTTAGAGGGCTCGTATCGGGCAGCGGGGAGAGATAGTCACCACAAAGTCACGTGAAGAGAGGTACACTTACCAACAGTCACAGGGGCTCCAAAGGAGATGCATTATGAGAATGATGACCAGGCGGATTGCTCTTGTCTGCTGGTTCAGAGCAGGTTCCTGGGGGAAGTGATGATAGAGCGGACGAGAAGTTGACAAGGTGAAGGTGGGAGGGGAGGGTCTTGTAGGTAGCAGGAATGGCCCAAGCAGAGGTTCGAGTCCTGGCAGAGTCACAAAAAAAAAAAAAAAAAAAAAAAAAGGATGGCACAAGCAAAGATCCTGCGGAGAGTGAGGCCAAAAGTCAAAGAGATGAGGGCATAGCGCCAAGGGAGGTGCAGAGACAGTGTTCCAGAAAGACTCATAGGACACATGACTGGGTGTTTAAGGTGATATTTTAGACCAAGGATTGGCAAAAGGCAGTCCTCAGGCCAAATCTGTACCGCCACGTGTTTTTGTATGGCCTGTTGAACTAAGAATGGCATTTACATCTTACATTTTTAAATGGTTGAAAAAAAAAATCAAAAGAATAATATGTCACGACATGTGCAAGTTATATGAAATTCAGATTTCAGTGTCCCATCAATAAAGTTTTACTGGAACACAGCCACACCCATCCATTTACACATTGTCTGTGGTTGCTTTCCGGCAATCACAGCAGAGCGGAGTGGGTGTGACAAAGACAGTATGAGCCACAAAGCCAAAGATATTTGCTATCTGAGCCTTTACAGAAAACCCTCACTGACCCCTGGTATGGACAGGGACAGGCGGAGCCTCTGACCATCACCCCTGTTCTCGCCCTTCAGCCTGCCAGCAAGGAGTGGCCGTGCTGCAGAAGGAGCTGGAGAAGATCAACATCCCAGACTTCTCAGGAAGCTTCAAGATCAAACATCTCGGGAAAGGACATTATAGCTTCTACAGGTGAGGCCTGTGGAGCTCAATCCTTAGCGTACAGACCTTGTGGTGTCCTGGACCTACCTAAACCACAGAGCCCCAAACTCCTAAACTCAGAGAGGTTAAGGTCCACAAACTAGTGTTGACACCACCCCAAGGGGATATAATCCCCCAAGCTGAGTGTGGAGGAGGCCACAGAAGGTACTCACCATGACTCCCAAGGCAGGGGGAGTGAGTCATGAACCCCCAAACTCTGTGCTAGGCCCATATAACAGTAGGATTGGGAGGGGGCTGTTTTCAAGGACAGGAAGCCTAATCTAAAGTGGCCCAAGCCAGAATTTATTGGCTCACATGTTTGAGACGTCTCTGGAATAGTCTGGCTTCAGGTTCAGCTGAGGTAAGCCCAAATGCCATTGGACCCTCTTTTTGCCTTGCCACTTTTCAGCATCTCTTTCCTTGGGAAGGTCCAGTTCTCAGGTAGGGTGTCCCCTCGAAGATGCAAGATGGCCACCAGCCTTTCCTCAGCACTGAGAATCCTGTGGAGGGAGAGCGCTTTTCCCTTGCAATTCAAGCAAAACCCCTAAGATTCCCTGTGATTGTCCCATCTTTGGTTATGTACACATCCCTGAACCAATCACTGTGGCCAGGGGATACCCCCCACTAACTAGCTTGTGCCTGAGTCTTAAGCTCCACCCCGTGAAGGTGGAGGTGAAGTCAACTTTCTCTGGAGTGACAGAGAGTAGATATGAGGGAGGGTTCCCCCAAAGTAAAAAGGCAGCTCTAGTACCACGAGAAGGGGGTGTGGGTGGTGGGAAGAAAACCCATAAATGTCTTCTACAGAATTTTATACACGTATTCATTCAACAGATATTTTTGAGCACCTACTATGTGTGTGTCACAGCAGGCTTTGCTATAACGGTGAACCAAGAGAGACACATTCCAGCCTTTTATAGAACTTGCAGCCAGTTGAGATTACATGTATTATCCTCATTGATCGTCACACTTCCTGCAAGATGGAGATTATTATGCTCATGTTACAAATGAGAAAACCGAGGCTCAGGATGATTAAGTGACATGCCCAGGGTCACCCAAGAGTACCTTGAAGAACAGGATTCTAATGCAGATTTGTCTGACTTTAAAGCCTAGCTACTCTGCCCAAGGCCCACAGAGTTTCCAAGGCTGCTCTTATAGCTTCTGGGTTCTCCTGGAATGGATGCGGTGCAGCGTTGGGGGTGGGGGTGAGTCTGCACTAACCATTAATTGAGTCCTTGTGTGGACCCCCAGGAGGCTAATGGAGCGTTTCTTCTTCACAGCATGGTTATCCGTGGATTCCAGCTTCCCAGTTCCCAGATAAGACTAGTGCCCAATAAGGGCCTTGATCTCTCCATCAGAAACGCCAACGTGAAGATCAGTGGAAAATGGAAGGCCCGAAAGAAATTCATGTGAGTTTCCAAGCTTGGGGTTTATTGAGTGTGTGGGGTGAGCTCTTGGTGATAATTGGAAGGAGTGAGAGCCAGGATCACAGGAATGCTCAATTTTTGCCTTACCCATCACCACTTGTCCCCACAGGGTTCCTGGGGGCATTTTTCATGTGTGAAGTTTCAACATAGCCTTGATTAATAGCTGAGGATTTGTCTACATCACAATGCAAGACACTGTCAAGAGTTGGTACATGTGGCTTAGGACGGAAGGCTAAGTGGGATCTTTCATTTACGCCTTTATCAGTTGGCTATTGCTGTGTAACAAAACACGCTCAACTCAGCCCCTGAAAACAACAATCATATATTATCACTTTGTATCTATGTGTCAGCTGGAGTTCTGCTGATCTGGGTTGGGCTCAGCCGAGGCAGCTCTGCTCCACATGTATCTCTTTCTCCTCCTCCTTAGACCAGTGGGCTAAGGAGCAAGCATATCCTTGGTGATGGCAGACGTGCAAACAGGGCAACTGGAAACACATAGGTCCCCCTAAGCCTAGACTCAGAACTGGCCTATGGTCAGTTCTACTCATATGCCATTGGCCAAAGTAAGTCGCGTGGCCAAGCCCAAAGTCAAGAGCCTGGAAACGCACACAGCTCCCCGCAAGATAGGCAAAGGGGTGAAACATTGAGGCAAATCGTCCAGACTACAACTCTCAAGCTACATATTGGGTTCCCCACAAGGTGAGCCTGCCCTCTAGTGGTGGTGGCTCAGAATGACCGATCACTTCAGCGACTTCTTGGTGGGGAGTCCAGGGGCAAAATGGAGGGAGGAGAAGGCACTCTGGGGAGAGGGACACGAATCTGCCCTCCTGTACAAGGACTGCAGGGTCTGTCCCTTCCCCACAATAAGAATCGCTTAGTTCTTCACATGGGCTCTTTTGCATCTATCATTTCACTCACTGAGGCGAAAAAATAACAGAACTTCATCATATTGGAGAGTTGGCAAAATACATTTAGGTCCACTATCTTACCCAAACTTGTTTTATTCCTGAAGGAGAAGTTATCAACCCCATTTCACGAATGAGAGCATTAATTAATTAAAGTCCTGGACCCCCAAGCCCCCAGCTTTTTAGGGGCAAAGCCAGTGTTCCACCGCTAGCCAAGGGGCTAGGTGAGGCAACTGGACCTCAGAGCAGTTAAGACATCCAAAGCCACTCAGCAAGGGCAGAGGCAGTGGGTAAGAGCAGCGTTCTGCCAGGCGGACTCGGACCCACACTTCACTCAGTGCTGTGTGACCTTGGGCAGGCTGCTTCCCCTCTCTGAACTCCATCTCAAATAGCAAAACCTACCTGCCAGCGCAAGCTTGCAGTTTGAATGGCAGTGGGGAAGAAAGTGCTTGCTCCAATTCTTTTGTCCGTGTTTCCCTTCAGCAAAATCAAGGGCAACTTTGACCTGGGTGTGGAGGGCATCTCCATTTCGGCTGGTCTGGAGCTGGGCTTTGACCCCGCCTCAGGCCTCCCCACGGCCACCTGTTCCAGCTGCAGCAACCACATCAAAAGTGTCAGCGTGCGCATCTCAGGCGGCAAGCTGGGGTATGATCTCCTGGGACTGTGGGTGGGAGGAGGGACCTCAGGAAGCACCGTCCTAATCATCTCTGTATTCAGAAAACATGCCAAGTGCCCCCTCCTTGCCAGGTCTTGTACAGGGGCCTCAGGTGTAGGGGAGGGACAGGGTCCATGGACAGAGCAGACACCCTCCCTGCCTCAAGGAGTGGAGTCACTTGTTCATCCAACATTCATTCAACAGATTTTACTGAGCATATATGATGCCCCTGGCTCTGGGCTACCCACTTTACGTGCACTAAAACTATACAGTGCTCACCACCAATCCATAGGCATGTATGCATCCACTCAACAAACGTCATCTAAGAATCTGTTGCGCACCAGGCCCGTGCTCAGGAAATAGCAGTGGCCAATTAAAATTCAGCAATAGCTAACAGTGGCATGTGTAGCATTCTTTTAAGCTTGTGAATTGTCTCAACCAATGAACACAATGAAGTTAGTCTATTATTACCCCCATTTTCAGAGGAGAAAACCAAGGCAGAGAGAGAATAGGAACTATCCTGAGTTTTCAAACCCAGTGAGTGTTGAAAAGGGATTCAGCCCAGAACTATCTGGCCGCAGACTCTTAGCCACACAGCCCCTGTTCTCTTGAAGCTTCCTGCCCAGTGGGGAAGATAAACATTAATCAAATCATTGCACTGGTGAATGGCTCACAATGAATTACAAAAGGATATAAGAACTAAGAAAAAGAGGCACAAAGTGCTACGAAGACATAGAACAGGAGGATCTGACCTAGTCTGGAGGCTGGCTGGTTCTTCCTTGATGAAATGACATTTGAATTGAAATGAAAAGAGTAAGTAGGAGTTAATTAGGTGGATGTTGGGGACAGGGGGTGTTTTAAACAGCAGGAACTGCATGTGCAAATACCCTGTGGTGGGAAGCAGCACAGAACACAAGAGGATACGGCAGAACAGTGTGGCTGGAGTGCCAAGAGGGAGAGCAGTAACGAGGAAAGAGGCTGAGACAGGGTGGGGGTCCAGCTATGCGCCAATTGAGGAAATAAACTCATAAACGAGTTACTGCACCCAGAGGGCCAAGTATCTAATGGGGGTGTATGTGTGTGGTTAAAGCCCAGGAACAAGGGTGCTTAGGCTATTTGGAAGGGGAGGAAGGCTTCCCACATGAGGCAGGCTCCCGAATGAAGCCCTGGGACACTTGGGAAGCCTCATACATGTCTCCACATGTCAATCTCCAGGTGGCTGATCCAACTCTTCCACAAAAAAATAGAGTCTTCGTTCCGAAAGACCATGGCCAGCAAGGTAAGACGGGCTCAGAGCGGAGCGGGGGGGGGGGAAGGGGGGTCCTCAGTGTATGCATCACTGGATTCTTCGGCTCTCACCCCAGAGGACTGGAAGTTGTCCTCACAGCTCTTTGAAACCACAGGTCCAACTTAGAAACCAGTCATGAGGTGTCCAGCAAGAGCCAAGAAAGGGTCCCAGCACACAGCCTCAGCGGACTCGCCCCACTCCTGCTAGACCACCCCTGCTCTTCCTTCCGCATTCCTCCCTTCAGGCAAACTGCCTTCTCCTGCCTCGCCCTGCCTCCGAAGCCTCTTCTCAAAGTCCTCTGGCCTCCTCCCCCATCCCTGCCACACCCCAAACCCCTCTCTGGGTGCTCCCTACCCGGAAGACAGGAGACGTGCAATTGAGGAAGCTGGTAGGCTAGAGTGCCAGCAAACCACTCCCTAGGGCTGGGACTGGTACCAACCAGCATTCCCAGCCCTGCCCTCACCCTAAATCCACCCAGGCCAGCTTCTTCAGTTGAGAAAAAAGGGGCCATTCCTTGCGCTGGTTTTCCATGAATGAACCATTAGCTCCTAGGAATACCCTGAGCCTGCCTCACAGGCCAAGTGAGTCAAGGGCAATGGGGAGCCATTGAAGATTTTAGGCAAGGGGGTGACCTGGCCAGATCTGTGTTTTAGAGAAATTTCTGGGGTTGCCATGAGAATGACTGGAGGGGCCAAAAGATGGGGCAGGGCGTGTCAGGGAGACTGAGGAAGCTGTATGGTCTTCTGAATGTGAGCCACTGGGTTTCCAGGCAAAGGCAACAACGATGGGGGTAGGGAGACATCAGTCAAATCAAATCATCGGTCTGAAGGCATTCTATCGAAGTCTTAAAACAAAAAAAACAGTGCATGGTTGTCACAATGCATAATAACACAGTAGATTATAGAATGGGTTTTAGAGTCAGAATCTCTGGGTTTTAATTCTGGTCCCAGGGCCTAACTAGCTTTGTAGCTTTGTGCAAATATCAGAACCTCAGTTTTGCCATCTGCAAAATGGGGATGTTAATACCTCTGGCACCAAGCTGCCGGAAAGATTACTGAGGTAACGCAGGTGGTGTGCTCACCCTCCAGCCTGGCTAACCCATGGTTCAACTGTCTTTGCAATTAAGTAATAGTAAGAGGGGAATGTTAGCATTTAGCACTGGAACTATTAAAACAGAGTATTTCTTGGTAACGCCATAAGAGGCCCCCCAAAAGCAGCCAAACTAAAAAGTATGAATGTACTGCTGTCAGATAGCAATGGTGATGGGGAGAAGGTGCAAGAGGGCTCTACGTACACGGGGTGGGGGGGCTCGGCACGACGCCTAGAACTCTACAAGGATCCCAGCACCTAATCCACATGCAATCCTTATGACCGGTGTTGGGGGGGAGAGTCATGATTTTCCCCAGTAAACTGAGGCACAGAGGGGGAAGTGATAGTACTGAGGTTCAAACCCAGGCCATCCCACCTCAGAGGTGAAGCTCTTAATCATAATAAGATATTCTTTAGAAGACAGTGCTGGCTTGAGTGGCTGGCTGGCTGGCTGGCTGGCTGGCTGGATGGATGGATGGATGGATAAAGGAGATATCAGGGTATCCATGATAGTAGCAAGAACTGGAAGTGAAGAGGAGTGAGCTGGGCAGTTGGCTCCCCAGGAATGCAGAGCGAAGAGTAGGTATCTGAGGGATGCTCCTTGTGTCTGTAGGGGGGGCTGGGGGGGAGGGCAGGTAGGATGGAGCAGAGAGGGGCTGTAGCGGGAAGACGGGCTCCAGGCTGTGGTGTGATTTGCTGTGGTTTGGAGCCATCTGGTGGCCCTCCTGGGTGAGTGGCCTCGGAAGGCGGTAGCCCAGGTGTTCAGCCGGGCCCTAGCTCCCAGATGTGCTGCCCCTGCCCCTGCCCCTGCCCCCACCCCTGGGCCATGTGGCAGAGTCACAGGCTCCTAGAGGATGATATTCTTGGGGCGTGCAGAGTCACACATCTTGTGTGGTAGAAACACTCTGGGAAACCAGTGTTCTCCCTCCTACATTTCTGTCCTTCCTCCCTCCCTCCTCCCTTCCCTCCCTCTCTCCTTCAAAGAAACATTCAAGGAAAGGAAAACATGTCAGGTTCCTTATTCCCAAAGGACAGTTTCCATTAAGGGCAGCCCTCACTGATCACTTCTTTGGTTCTCTCCAGATCTGCCAGATAGTGACCAGTTCTGTGTCCTCCAAGCTGCAGTCTTATTTAAAGACACTTCGAGGTGAGCATTGGGTGAGGTCAAGGCAGCTGGGATACAAGGGGCAGGGGGACCGGGAAACAGGGACCGTGTGCTGGAGCCAGCGAGTCTCCCAAACTGCTAGCTGGGTTCTCTCCCTGCGGACTAGGCTGGGCAGCACATGGTGTGAGCACACTGAGCATGTTTAAGATGCCTTCCGTCCCCAGGCACCGCCCCAGCCCCCCCCCCCCCGCCCCCACGGATTTGCAGGGTCCAAGGTTTGGCCTCAGCAAGCAGGAAAATGATTTGGGTTGGAGTCCCAGCTCCATCACTCACCCGCTGTGCCGTCTTGGACAAGTTACATTTCTGAGCCTCATTTCGTCCCTTCTAACACGGGAAGGAAGGGCTTAAGGAGGGACCCGTATTTATTTAATTCTCGTTGATGACTGCTGAGAAACACAGAAACCATTCGGATCTGAGCCAGCCTGGGCTCAGCCTGGTGTATTATCACTGCTAGTAACAGTCCCTTCGGCTTCTGAGCCCTGACCATGTACAGGGCGTCTGTGGGACCACTAGTATTCGTTCTACCAATGACAAAAAGTGGCTTAGAGACATGAAAGGACTTGTCCAAGATCATAGAGAGTTCAATTCAAGCTCTCTGCTCCTTGACCATATCTCGGGGCTGTTGGAAGAAGGGAAGGAGATGATGTCTGTTTATGTGCGGTGTGGGGTCATTTCCCTCCCTCAGGGAGGGCTCCCTGGAGGAGGTGGGAATGGAGCCCGCACTACAGTTCTTGATTCAAATTTGGCTGATGCCGACACTGCATCTTAGGTCCCAAAAATGCTGCCATGCAGAGCCAACTCATGGTCCATCTTCTTTCCCTCTAGTGACAACCAAAATAGATAAGGTCTCTGGGATCAATTACTCACTGGTGGCAGCTCCGACAGCCACGGCTAACAACCTGGACTGGCAGCTGAAGGTGAGACTTACACTGAGGGACATATACCCTCAGGCCTTTGTCTTGGACCCTCGGGGGCTCCTCCTCATCCTTATCTCTGCACTTTCTCCCTGCTCCAGGCACACTGGCCTCCCACTACTCCTGAACCACCCTATGCATGCTCGCTCCCCAGGACCTTTGCACTTGCTCCTCCTTCTGCCCGGAAGCTCTCACCCAGATATTCACATAAGCTCTCCCTTCCATCTTTCCAGGCTTTACTCAAATCTCCCTCTCCCTAGAGACACCTTCCCAGACCACACTCACTGAAACAGTTCCCTCCTTTCCCTCCATATCCATTACTTATGACTAACAGCCCCCCAACACGCACATGCACACAAACACATATACACACACACAGTCACACGTCTGCCTCCCTCTGTGATGAAAGAGGAGGGGCTACAGCTGCTTCGTTCCTGAGTGCTGGTCAGGAACTCCAGGTGCAGCACCTGGAGCTATGCTTGGTATCTACTTGCTGCTTAGTAAATATTTTGATTGGATGGACAGATGGATGGATGGATTGATGGATGGATGGATGGAGGGATGGATGGATGGAGGGATGGGTGGATGGAGGGATGGGTGGATGGAGGGATGGGTGGATGGAGGGATGGATGGAGGGATGGATGGGTGGAGGGATGGATGGATGGAGGGATGGATGGATGGAGGGATGGATGGATGGAGGGATGGATGGAGCTTCATTTCATGCCACTCTCTCTTCACTCACCACCCTCCAGCCAGACACACTGGCCTTGCACTTCCTCAACACACCAAGGTCATTCCCACTTTAGGGCCTTTGTCCTACACCTTCCCTCCCCCTTAAACTGCCTTCCCTCGCATGTCCCCGTCTCCCCCACTGGCTTCTTATACTCCAGGTGGGTCTGTGCTTGGATATCACTCCCAGAGCAGGCTTCCCTGGCTGCCACAGCTGGAGTAGGTCCCACCCCTGCATTCCGTCTGGATGTCCCTCATTCAGTCCCTCCACAACTGGTGACTGGCTTGTTTGTTACCGTTTACTTGTTTGTTCTAAAACATGTTTGATATAGAAAAGAACATTTAGAAATGAGGAGCAGAGAAATAAATAGGAAAGAAAGAAGGAAGGAAGGAGAGTGAGAGAGATTACCCAAATATTACAACTCAGAGATATACACTATTGACACACAGATTAGATCCCTCCAACCCTGTCTCTACCAAGACACGGAAAACACACACACGCACGCACGCATGCACGCGCATGCGCGTACACATAAAAAAAACCCCACGTATAAGACCTAGGAATAAATACACACATACATGTATTTACATGAGTCTTGTTATACATACTGTCTCACAACTTTTCAAAACAGAACAGCGTAGCATGAACATCTTTCCATGAATCGTCCTCCTACAGCCCTTTTACTGGCTGTTGGGTCTTTCCGGGGGACACTTGTGACAAGATTTGTGGACAGTGCCGCCTTCTGGGACATTTGGGCTCTGTCCATTTTCTCCACACATGTAACCAGAGCTGCCATGAACATCCTTGTCTCTGGATCTCTGCCCATCCTTGACTATTTCCTAGAAGTGACATTGCTGGACCAAATAGACTTTAAAAAAATCTAAGTGATACAATGGAATAAATGATTAAAATGATACATAATTATTTTTAGTGAATGAGGATGTCCTGTTTACTGCCCCCCCCCCCCCCAGGCTCCTGCCCAGAGGTTTAAGGCTGTGAGCCATGGAGCGTGTTAACCTCCGGCTCCCTGGTTCGAAGCATTCACATACACACAAAGGCAAACCCATCCGGTTTTACTGGTGATCCATTTTCATGAATGGATACACTCTAGCCTTTCACTTGCTTTTCTCGCCTAAAGATATGCATTGCAGTTGGCTCCTGGTTGGCACATGGACTTACCATTTTTAAGAGTTGCATGGTATTCTGTAAGATGGGTGTCATGGTGTTTAATTTTTAATAATGAGATGATTCAAAGGTACAGAGAACCCATCACCCAGATTTAAGAAATGTTACCATTTTGTCATATTTGCCTCTGATTTTTTTTTGAGATGAAACATTCTAAAAATAAATCGCTGAGGCCACTTGGGGTCCCCTCTACCCCCGAAGGAATCACACAGATATGATGCTGGTGTGTATCCTTCTTACCTGTGTTTTTATACTTTTACTACATATCTATGTGTGTCAATAATTCTTGCTTAGTATGTTTTATATGCCCTTAAATTTTACATAAATGGTATTCTACCATATGTATCCATCTACAATCTGCTTTTTTTTATAACTCAACATTGTTTTTTCCTAGCTAAACAAGTGATCTGCTTTTGCAGCTGTTGCCAAATTGCTCTTCAGAAACTTATTAAACATAGACTCCCCAGCAGCATATGAACACTCACCCAAAACTGGATAGTGTGAGTTTGAAATACACGTGCACTTAAAACAGTTTACCTCTCTCTTTAAAATTTTGCTAATTTGACAGACGAAAACAAGCAAACAGAATCTCATTGTTCTTTCAGTGTAATTTCTGGGCTCATTGGCAAGGCCAAAGCTGAGCCAATGGCGCGACTGGGAGTATGCCAGGTGGTTGGGAGTGTTGCCCGAGGGACCTTGGGCACGTCATTTCACCTCCCTGTGCCTCAGTGTCCTCTCCTGAAAAATGAGCATCATCACACCTGCCTCACAGGATTGGCAAGAAAAGCCCCTAGAAACTAGCTCCCTGGAGGCACAGGATACTATTGTTGGTTTCTGGTCATGGCTTCCTCCTCTGTGAGCGCATGATTGGTTTCCTCAACCCATTTTCTCCTGGGATGAAGACATTGAGTTATAATTCCTGAAGGAAGCCCAGGCTCACCCTGTCTCCTCCGCCCCCAGGGGGAGTTTTTCAGTGTGGCGCACCCCAGTCCTCCTCCCTTCACCTCACCAGCGCTGGACTTTCCCGCCAACCATGACCGCATGGTGTACCTGGGCATCTCCGACTACTTCTTCAACACCGCGGGGTTCGTGTACCAACAGGCGGGGGTCCTACACCTGACCGTCACAGACAACATGGTAAGGCCAGGCTGGGGGTGGATGCAGGATGAGCGTGGGCTCAGAGCCCAGCAGGCCGTCTGGACTCGAACCTGTGTTCACACGGCGGGGGAATCGTAGCCCAGCCTCTAGAGGCGGCCAGACCTGAGTTGGAATATCGGCCCCCCTCTTTTCTAGCTGGGTGACCTTAGGCCAGTCATTCAAGCTCTCAGGATCTGTTGCCTCACCTGTAAAACACCAATACCAGTATCTCTCTCCCCAGCATGTGAGAGGGTGGAATGAGATATGGATGCACGAGAAGCACTCAGCACACGCTGAGCAGGTAGGAAGTCCTTGATGAGGGATGAAAGTTGCAGCCAACACTGCCCGAGTACTTGCCCCAAATGCAGTGTTTTGTTTTGTTTTGTTTTTTAAGATTTTATTGAGACACAGCGAGAGAGGGAACACAAGCAGGGGGAGTAGGAGAGGGAGAAGCAGGCTTCCCGCGGAGCAGGGAGCCCGACGTGGGGCTCGATCCCAGGACCCCGGGATCATGACCCGAGCCGAAGGCAGATGCTGAACCGACTGAGCCACCCAGGCGCCCCTGCCCCAATCCAGTCTTAGCCTCACATCGCCATTATCATCATCGTCAGTGTCTCTATTGATATACTCGTGACTGAGTCCTGTTCTGGGCCTCAGTTTACCCATCCTCTCCAGAGTCCAGATGCAGCCAGGTCACCAACCATGTGGGGTTCTGCCCACACTGCTCCTGGAAGAGGATGTAGGGGCACCAAAAGGATGCTGAGCCCCCACATGTCCCCTGGAAATGAACAAGGACCACCAGAACGAGAACTCTTCGGGACAAGAGAGTCAGCCAGCCACACTTGCGTTGGCAGAGACGAACGCACGCGGAGGAGGGGGCTTGATGGCTTTATATCTTTACAACTGTGTTCCTGTAGAGGTTTTGAGCATGGCGAGCTGGATGTGAGCTAATAGAAGCTGGGCATCCTACGTGATTGCTTTGAAGAGCATATTTGAGTTTTTTAGGGCAAAAAAATAGGGAAGCTAGCCGTCACTGAACGTATCCTGACTGTTCTGGGTTCATGGCTGCAGAACTTGGGGGTCAGCGTTGTTGTCATGGATGGGCTGGCCGTTGTCTGTGTATTCAGTCTCTCACCCCTCATATGGAATTTGGTCCCCTCTCCAATCTATAACATAATCCTCCAAGATACTTTTCTCTTCTTCCCTTGCTACAGATACCAAAGAGATCCAAATTCCGACTGACAACCACATTTCTTGGAACCCTCATACCCCAGGTAAGAAAGAGGCTGCTCCCCTTTTGTCCCCTCATGAGGCAGCCTGGGGGTGCCAGGGAGGACTGAGCTCTGCTGAATGGCCTGAGGAGAGCACCCCCCGCCCCCCCGCCTCCAGATCCAGAGGCAACCCAACCTGAGAGTGGAAACAGCCTTGTGCAGCCCCTCCTCCATGCAGAGAGAGGCTCCAAGCACCCAGGCGACCAGGCGTGAGGGTAGATGCTGGGGGCTTATCCACTCAACGAATATTTATTGAGTGCTCACCATGTGGCCAGGGCTCTGCTCTTGGCATCTAGCAAAACAGACCATATCCCTGCCCTCCTGGAGCCCCAGGCCAGTGAAGAGAGAAAATTACCCTTCAGGCACCCAAAACAATTAAAAAGAAGGTGCTCCCCATGACACATGAAGCCAATGGATGGATGAGGTCACTTCAGATGAGAGCCTCAGTCTCAGTCTGCCCGGGCTGCCATAACAAAGTGCCACAGGCCAGGGGGTCCCCACAACAGGAATGTATTTCTCATGGTTCTGGAGGCCAAGAAGTCCAAGGTCAAGATACCCACAGATCTGGGTTTGGGTGAGGGCCTCTTCCTGGTTAAAAGATGGCTACTTTCTTGCTGTGTCCTCACATGGCTGTTCCTCTGAGCTCATATAGAGAGAGAGCAAGCACGCTCTGGTGTTTCTCCTTATGAGGCCATTGATCCTATTGGATCAGGGCCCCACCCCTATGACCTTATTTAACCTTAATTACTTCCTTGGTGCCTTGTCTCCAGCTACAGCTGTACTGGGGATGAGAGCTTCAATACATGAGTGTGGGGGACACAAACATTCAATCCATAACAGCCTCTCCAGTGGTGGCACTTCCAGAAGTTTCTATACAGGGGGTACTGGTGTGGGGAGGCGAGACTGGTAGGGGGATCAGGGGAATCTTCTTGAAGCTTTATGGCCTAACAATCACGTTGTTTTTCTGAGACCGAGAGTCTACCCAGTGGGTGGGTGGGGGGGACTGGAGGCTAGAAGAGGTTGGGTTGTCACCAAAGCCCTCCTTAAGATATGCAGCAGGAGGCCACCACTGCTCTGTGAAGAGGTGACATTTGAGCTGACCCCTAAAGAAAGGGAGAGAACCAAGCTGGGAAAGAATGAGGGTAGAAGCATTCAGTGAGATCAGCAGAGAGTGCAAAGGGTGTTAGATGGGAACAGAGTGGGTTGTATGTTTGGGGAACAGAAAGGAGTCCCATGTGGCTGGAGCTGGAGAGCCAAGGGGTAGAGGCCTGTGGGGGGAGGCTGCAGGAACCGAGTCCCACTGAGTGAAGTCTTTACGATTTAGTCAAGAAGCAACAGGAATACATTGGAGGTGTTCATGCAGGGTCAAGACAAGATGGGATTTAGAAACAGTTGAATAAAACTGTCACTTTGTTGGTTGTCCCCACTGGGGGCCGCAGGTGGCCAAGATGTTCCCCAACATGCCAGTGCAATTCAACATCTGGGCCTCGTCCCCACCGCACCTCACCATGCTCCCCACCGGCCTCGTCTTCACCCCTGCCCTGGAGATCCAGGCCTTTGCTGTGCTCCCAAACTCCTCCTTGGCTTCCCTCTTTGTGCTTCACCTGGTAAGCTGTTCCCAGATGGTAAGCAGATGAGGGCACTGCCCTCGGAGTTGGGGAACCAGGGTAAACCATGCCCAGATTCAGATGCTCCAGGACCTGAGACCAGAGCCCCTGTATTAACTGCTTCTGGCTTCTGCAGGCGTTCCTGGCTTCAATTCTTCCCTCCATCACTGGCTTGAAATATGTGTACTGTTTCAGGTTCATTCACTCATATCTCTGGTCATTCAATTATGCATTTGTGAATTTGTTCATTCATTCAATTATTCATTACGTTGCTAACTTGAAATATGCTAGACCTGTTCTGGTTCATGCACACATTAATTTATTCCATTATTCATTTATTCATTCACTTATACCTTTGTTCAATTAATCATTCATTTGTATATTTGTTCACTCATTCATCACTTATTTATGCATATCTTTGTTTATTCCTTCATTTGTGTGTGTAATCCTTCGCTTATTCAAGTTTTTGGCCCATTGCTGATTTTTGCATTCACTCATCTGCTCACGCTGTCACTCCGTGAGCATTTGCTGGCACCCACTGTGGCCATGGAGGTGAAGGCCAGACTCTCTCCCCACCAGGGGGGTGCTCACAGGCCTCAGGCAGGTCTGCCCTCTCTCAAGTTGAGACCCATTTTCCCCATTTGGTCAATTAAATGGGTTCTGAAGGGTCTGCCCTGGATCATGCAGACAGTGGGCAGGAAGGTTGAGGTGGGGAGCTCAGTTTTCTGATTCAGTAAGTATTTGTTGACTGAATGAATGAATGAATGGCTTGAGAATAGGGCTGGCCTGGACTCTAGCCCTGAGGTCAGTCTCGCCCAGCCCGTGCAAGTGGCCTGGAAACCTGAAATGGTCCCTAGAGCAGTGGGAGAAAATGGTAATTAGGGGACAGCCCAGGACTCACCAATAAGCACAAAGCAAAGGAAGAGCCCCTCCTCCTTGGCTTCCGTGTGGGCTCCTCTGCCAAGCCTTTGTGAAGCTGACCCTCCCATCTTGGAGACCTTGCCAAGGCCTCGGCCCCTGGCTCAGGGGATTTCACTCTTTGGATTGCTGCTTTGCAGAACACGAATGCTTCGATGGAGGTCAACGCCACGGCTGACAGGCTTGTAGGAAAGCTCAGCTTGGACACGTAAGTGGCCGCCCACCCACTCTTGGGGCCCATGGGCCAGCAATGGCCCCACAACACACCAAGCTCCATGTCGTTGCTTTCCTGTTCATCCATCACATTTAAGCCTCAGACGGTGCGCGGTGGGCACCAAAGCCCTGTTCTGCAGACAGGAAATCTGATGCTCGGAGATGAAGTGGCCCACCCAAGGTCATACAGCGTAGGTGACCAGTCATCATGGTTTACCTGCAGTCCCCCAGTGTTAGCATGGAAGGTCCTGCACCCTGGGACGCCCCTCGGTCCTGGGCAGACTCATGGCTGTGCGGGGCCAGGAGGTGATTCTACTCTGCGCCAACCCTCAGCAGCGCCCAGCCACCTCTGTCCCTGGCCTGCCTCAGCACGTGGAAAACCCACATCCTTTCCTTCACAGCCCATCTGTGGGCTGTGCTCAGCTGCCTCGTGCTGGGAGAGCCCCGACAGCGGCGGCTGTGGTTAGGCATAGGGACTCTGGGTTGGAGGCTGCCTGCATGCAAAGCACAGCCCCCCTCGGCCAACACTCTACTCAGCAAACTTCCAATGCCCTGGCTTCGAAAGAAGCCCGATGATGTAACAGAAACCAGCCCAATGGCTGTTCCTTGCCAAGAGCGTTGTGGTGAGGATGAAATGAGGTATTAACATGCATTGAAGTGTGGAGAACACAAGGGATTTAAGGGCTCAAGAAGCAAGAGTGAGAGAGGGACACACGGAAAAGAGAAAGACAGCAATGGGGGGAGAGACAGGGAAAGTCAGAGACGCATGGAGAGACTCTCAGAGAGAGACACACACAAAGGGAGGAAGGGAAGGGAGAGACAGAAAGAGAATGAGAGCAAGAGAGACAGACAGATGGAGAGGCAGACACAGAAGGGGGAGAGAGAGGGAAGAACACACACAGAGGAGGAGAAAGGGAGACCCTCGCAGAGTCAGTGTGTTGACCCCAATGGTTAGACCTGCTGTCTGCCTCTTAATCACGCTCACGCTGTTTAAATTGAGTCTTGACCTACATTCCTGCCCACTTCCACCTTCTCTGCAGCACAGAGCTGTCCTTCTTAACCTCAAGACTGGCTCCTGAGGTTTACACGCTGCTTATTTCTCCTGGCATCATTCTGACAAGTGTTACTGCTTCGGATACATGTGGATTTAATTTCCCTTGAACACCCATGAGCCTCTCAAGTAGAGGAGTCGGAGAGGATACAGCTGGGTGAGGGCTGAGCAGATGCTCAAATGTGCAGGGGTGGGGTGTGAGAGTCCACAGAGCAGGAGTCCTGGGGCTCCCACCTCTTGATGAACAAGGGTGAGCTTTCAAGCTTTATTGGAGACAAGAGCTCAGGCATCAGGAGATCTGTTGAAATTCTACTTTGCTAATTGTTCTTTGTATGACCTTGGGCCAGTTGTCTGACATCTGAGTGTCGGTTTCCTTATCTGTAAAATGTGAGTGATGGCCCTTGCCTCTGAGGGTGTTATAGGATTTCCATGGGGTAAAGCACACAACATAGTGAATGATAGGGTTCAATAAGTAGCCATTTATTTCCCACTTTCTTAGATCACTGTTAAAATGCCATAAAGACAGTAAAGAGGGGATAGTTTATTGGCTCTGGTAATTGAAAAGTGGAAGGGTTTCAGGCAAGGGTGGATCCAGGTGTTCAAATGATGTCCTTAGGATTCTGACTCTCTCCATTTCTTGGTTTTACTATCTCCTATGCTGGGTTCATTTCTCAGCAGGCTGTCACCGAGTGGTGACAAAAATGGTCACCAGCAGCTCCCTAGTTTTGCTGGAGAAAAGAGAACACCTCATTCCCAGTATTTCCAGAAGTCCTTGGGGCCAACTCTCATTGACACAGCATGGGTCACGGGTCCATCCTTCCATCACTGTGTTAGGGGAGGTGGACTCTGCCCTTTGGCCAGCCTACCCCAGAGCTCAGCACTAACAATGTCGGGAATGGGTGATGCCCCCAAAGGAACAATTAGGGAGCTGTGACCAGAGGGAGGGGAACGGATACTGGGTGGGAAAGCCAGGTGGCATCCACCAGAGAGGGACTCTTCTCCCCAGCAACCAGACTCTAACACAGGTCAGGCAAAAGGTGATCTCAGCTTCCTCCTCCTCTTCACACAGGCTGCTCCTAGAACTGAAGCACTCGGACGTCGGCCCCTTTTCGGTGAGTCTGTCCTTGGTGGCTCCCTCCTTCCGCCGATCTTGAGATAACTGTCCTGAGGGCCACAAAGGCTCCTGGCATCATTTCCGGAGGCCACCTGTTCATTTGCATATAATTTGCATGCGAAGTAATGGCCAGAGGAGTTTTGTGGGCCCACAGACCCAAGCTAGAATCACTGCTCCTTGCTTACTAACTGTGGGCCTTGGGCAAGTCACTTCCCCTCTCTGAACCTCAAACCTTCCCCCAAATCAAGCATAATCCTTTCCACCTACGTGAAAAACCAAATGAGGGTGGGGTAGCACGTGATGGGGAGGCACACAACGTAGTGAATGATAGGGTTCAATAAGTAGCCATTTATTTCCCACTTTCTCTTAGATCACTGTTAAAATGCCATAAAGACAGTAAAGAGGGGTTAGTTTATTGGCTCTGGTAATTGAAAAGTGTAAGGGTTTCAGGCAAGGGTGGATCCAGGTGTTCAGATGATGTCCTTAGGATTCTGACTCTCTCCGTTTCTTGGTTCTACTATCTCCTATGCTGGCTTCATTTCTCAGCAGGCTGTCACCAAGTGGTGACTAAAAGCTCTTATGGTGCCTGAGCTCTTACAGTGGCTTGACTCAGCCAGTAACTAATTTCCGCTTCTGCAGAAAATAAAAATTTAAAGTTGTCAGATTCACAGAAAGAAGGGCACCACATTTTATGAGCCCAGGGATTTACAGCCTGGGGAAGGAAACGCAATTGTTCCAGAAAAAAAAAAAATGTAATATTTACAAATTGTAAATGTCACCAGGCAATCATCTTGAGGGTGCTACATTATTTTTGAATATTTTTTTACTATTGAAAAAGTAAAACATCTACATTATAGAATGTAGGTTGAAGGTTAGACCATGTGATCAGGGAAAGCCTCTCTGAGGAGGTGATATCTTGCCTGAAAGAGCCAGCAAGGTGAAGATCTGTCGCAGGCCGAGGGAATAGCAGGAGCAAGGCCATGTGGTGAGAACAAGTTCAACATGTTTGGGGAATGGAGGGAAGTCAGAGTGGCTGGAGCAGAGCGAGTTGGGGGTGGGGGTGTAGGAGGAGATGTGGCTGGAGAGGCAGACGGGGCTAGCTCATCCTGGGCCTTCTGGCCTAGAGTAGATTGTGGTCAAAGGGCCGTGAGAAGCCGGTGAGCAGTTCCACACAGAGGGTGACATGATCTGAATTATGCTTTTATAAAAGATGCCCCTAGCTGGGGCGAGGGGAACGGATTTGGGGGGACAAGAGTCAGACCAAGTGTATCAGTGGGAGGTGGGTGCATTTGTCTAGAAAGAGGAGAAAGATGGCAGATGGGAGACACACTTTGAAAGTGGAATTAGATGGAGCTTGGTGAGAGCTGTGATGTATGTGGTGGGGGGTGATGAAGAGTGACTCTTAGATTTTCGGCTTGAACAGCTGGGTGAATGGCAGAGCCAATGTGGAGGTGGAGAAGGGCAGGTGGAAGGGAGGAGGGCGAGTATCTCGCCAGCCCACTAGATGATTCCATTACTTGGAATCACTGACCATGACTAAGTAGACTTCCCCCGCTGCTTCACTCATAAGTCCCCCCGGGGCACTGGAGTTGCCCAGGTAAATAGCAGCTCAATGCTCTTCAACAGCCACCTTGAATGAGTAAGAAGCCACGGCGTGCTGATTTTGTCCACAGTGTCTTCCTACACATGGCCCATGGCCCTACACATCTCTCAGGGGGCCTCTTGTTGAACCCCTAGAGAACATTTCCTTAGATTTCTGAAATGCCTCCCAAAGATCCTCACCAAGTGGGTGCCTTGTAAGCCACCCACCCCCAAAGTTGGACCATTCCAACATTCCCTCCAAATTGGATGGAAATCCAGCCAGCCCTTTCCATCCAATAAGTCTACAACAAACAGAAGGACCCAAACAACCTCATTATATTTTCATGGATTTACTGGTGCCCGAGCTCTTAACGGTGGCTTGACTCAGCCAGTAACCTAACTTCCGCTTCTGCAGAAAATAAAAATTTAAAGTTCTCAGATTCATAGAAAGAAGGGCACCACATTTTATGAGCCCAGGGATTTAGAGCCTGGGGAAGGAAACGCAATTGTTCCAGAAAAAAAAAAATGTACATATTTACAAGTTATAAATGTCACCAGGCAATCATCTTGAGGGTGCTACATTATTTCTGAATATTTTTTTACTATTGTAAAAGTAAAACATCTACATTATAGGGTGATCAGAACCTACAGATTTGCAAACCAATGAGAATAAAAGCCATTCTTATTTTTGCCACTTAGTTAATCATTTGGAGTATATCCTTCCGGACCTTTTGCTATGGATATTCAATAGGACGGTGGAATTATGTGGTTTCCATGGCCTGCTTTTCCTCACTCAAATATATATCATGAATATCTCTGTGTGGATAATTAAATTCCTACAATATTATTCTTAACAGTTGCATCGTATTTCCTAGAATCAAGGTGCCACCATGTCCCCCAGATAATTCCCCAATTGTTAGACATGTAAGTTGCTGTTAATTTACTGTTTTGGTTGAATTTATGGCTCTGGTGAGCATCCTTACATCTTAATTTTTACCTGCGTCCTACATCATTTCCTTAGGATGAATGCCTTACAGGCATATTTGCTGGCCCACCAGGCACACACACTTTTTTTTTTTTTTAAATTGGAGATAGAGACAGAGAGAGAGAGAGCAGGGAGAGGGGCAGAGGGACAAGCAGACTCCCTTGAGTGTGGAGCCCGGTGTGGGGCTCGCCGTAGGGCTCGATCCCAGGACCCTGAGATCATGACCTGAGCTGAAGTCAGATGCTTAAACGACTGAGCCACGCAGGCACCCCCAGGCACACACATTTTTAAGGCTTTTGCTGAACATGGCCGAATAGAACCTCAGAAAGCTTGAGCCAGTTTGTCCTGCAGCAGCGTCTGAGACCATGCATTTTCTCACTCAGAGGTTTTCATGTTTAAATACACTGATGACCTTCCTTTCCTCTGCCTCGTACCTTACATCTAGAACATGCTTTACATCTGGAACCTGGGACACTGGGTCTAACACTTGGGTGCCCTGATTGGGCTGCAGAATTTTCCCGTCATCCCCTGTGTCCCTCACTCAGCAGTTTTCCCAGCTTTGAGGTTGCCCCGAGGGGAAGGGAGGCTGGCAGAGGATGCCCGACGACACCAAGGTGCCCTGACGTGGGCCCTGTCCTCCTGATTTCCAGGTTGTGGTGCTGCAGGCTATCATGAATTATGTTCTGCCCGTGACTGTGATTCCCAGGATTAACGGTAAGGAGCTTTGGAGAATGAGTGACTTTTAGTCCTAGGGGAAGCAGGTGGGGCTCAGTCCTAGAGTCACCTAATATCTGGCCCAAGTTATGGAGGCTGGAAGGTGGTCACGTCAAATGAACCTTCAGTGGCATCTGACCCAGAAAAGGGATGGAGAAAAGGGGCCGCCCACAGCTTGCGCTCCTATTATGTGCCCATCTATTATTCCATCCAATCTTTAAGACAGCCCCACGAGATGAGGATTTTCAGGGGAGGAGATGGGAGATCCGAGAAGTCAGGTGGGCTGCTGCAGGTCACAGAGAAGGTGAGAGAAGAAGCCGGAGCCCTCAGCCTTTTCCCACCTCTGAGAGAAGCTCCAGGGAAGAAGGACTAACCTCGGCTCCCGGCTTCCGCTCACCACACTGATAAAAGCCTCACCTTCGTGGAGCCAGGAGCAAGAGTGCTCAGAGAGGTCCACAGACCGCGGGCCAGAATAGTTAGAAATTATAAATCAAGACCACAAATGATTCTCAAGACTACGACGTCTCTTCCTACCTTGACAAATGTAGCTTCGAAATGACCTGGGAGAATGGGGTTGAGTTTAGAATTCTCTGGAGTTCCATGTCAGAATATGGCGGTATGGGGTGGGGGGAGCTGGTCCCTGGCTACTCTGGTTTCACCCTAAACATTGAGGGTCTTCATGTGCATACCAGTAGATACCCCAGTCACATGCCCCAGGCTATCTACCCCCCACCCCTGCAAGCAGCCGCCCCTGGCCATGTACACCAGCCATGAGTGTGGACTTGGGGAAGAGGCTTGCATGGGTCCTGAATGTGGGCTTGGGGCTGTTGGGGTGGGAAGGCTGGGCTCCCAGGTCCCTGGAGCGTGGTGAAGAGTCAGAGTCTCCAGAACAGCCTACACTTCAAGCCTGCAAGCACCTGCCAATTCCTACTCAGAGCCAGGCACGCAGGTTCAGGGAGGCCGCCCCCCTCACCCGGCTCTCTAGGGCTGACCTTCGCCTTCCCTCCCCTCGTGCTGACCTCATCCTCCATTGCAGAGCGGCTGGAGGAAGGCTTCCCTCTCCCGCTGCCCGCCAACATCCGGCTCTTCAACCTGGTGCTTCAGTCCCACCAGGTAGGTCCAAAGGTCCCTTTTCACCCAATGTCCCTCAACAACAGCAACCTGTTGCCAGAAAGCTTCCTGTGGGCAAGCCCTGTATCAAGCACTCTCTACCCTTACAGCACCCTGCAAGGTGGGTGGCTCTTAATGAACAGGGAAGAAAGAGTCAGGCTCAGAAAAGCCACACAGCTCTTCAGGCAAGTCCAAATTCACAGCCAGGTCCCTGCTTTGAACCATTGGCTCTGAAGCATCCCCCGCCTCTGCTCCATAAAAACCGGAGCTCACTTGGTGGCCTCAGAGCCTCTTTTATAAGTGGATGCCTTTACATCTTTGATGTAAGGTGGCATGCCTCCCAGCGGGTAAAAAGAGAGGCACGAAGTGGAGACCTATGTCCCAGAATGGACGACCTTCTCTTACCTGTCCCCCAGCCAGACCCACAACAGCCTCTGAGACTAGTTAGGAATGCTTTCTTCTCCTAGCTTGGAAGGTTCCCTTTCCTGGTTTTCCAGCTACCTCTCGCTGGGTCGATGCAGTCCTCCTTACTGGTTCTTCCTCCCCCCTCCTCCCTCCTCCTCTCCGTCCTCACCCCTCCCTCCCCATCCTCCCCCTCCCTCCCCCATCCTCCCCCTTCTTCTCCCCTCCTCCCCCTTTTCCCCCCTCCTCCCCCCTTCTGCCCCCTTCCTCCCCCTTCTCCCCCCTCCTCCTTCTTCCTCCTTCTTCCTCCCTCTTCCTCCCCCTTCCTCCTTCTTCCTCCTTCTTCCTCCCTCTTCCTCCCCCCTCCT
>NC_138378.1:18646004-18685457 GCF_054177405.1 Leptonychotes weddellii | reverse complement strand
AGCTCAGGTTAACAGCCGTCTTTGTACCACCCAGAGATGCAGACATGCTTCCAGTTTTTCTCTGCTCCCTCCACCCTGAGGCCCTTTAGCCCAGTCAGTGTGTCCCAACAAAACTGGTAACTGGGCCACGAAGCTGCCACCATCGCTTCCTTACCTTACCTTGCTCAGGGGCTCTCCTGTTAACCTTGTGGCCCTTGTGGGAAGCGGCCACATCACCCGGACTCCCTGCTCTCCCTCAGCCCCAATATCCAGTCAGCCAGCCCCCAGTTCTTCAGCTGAGGCTGTAGACTAGCTGAGAAAGCACACACACACACACACACAGAGCCCCCCGGTCCCCCACATTTTACCAAGTTCGTCCTTAACAACAACAAAAAAGACCCATGGCACAGTGCAATTTCTTCATTTCTGAAAATTCTGAGTGAAGGGCAGGAAGGAGCAAAGAAAAGTGGTTTCACAGCCTTGATGGGAACGAGGCTCCCTTGAGCTGCCATGAGGCAGGGATGACAAATGAAGGCCCCCCCACCGCGGCCCACGGTCCCCCACATCTGCAGCTTCACGATGCCGCCAGCCACTGACACGCAGGTCCCAGCGGCTACACCTCGAGTGCCCCCCACTCACTCTGGCCTCTGTGCCCGCAGACAGGCCCCGCTCGGCTCCCCTTCCTGGAAGTTTCCTTTGAAACCCCAGCAGCATGGTGCTCAGAGACCAGGGTGCACTCCCCGCTGATGACGGTGCTCTCATCTCTCCCTAGAATTTCCTGCTGTTTGGTGCAGATGTTCACTACGGCTGAAGTCGTC
Organism: Leptonychotes weddellii; assembly: GCF_054177405.1. NCBI lineage: Eukaryota > Metazoa > Chordata > Mammalia > Carnivora > Phocidae > Leptonychotes > Leptonychotes weddellii. The sequence goes on along the minus strand of NC_138378.1, from coordinate 18,684,660 downwards.
ATGGGTGCCGGGGGGCCGTCAGCCCTGCCGGGGGGGGCGGGGTTGTTGGCACCCCCTCCTGATGTGCCCGTGGGGGCACAGGCTGCCTTTCCCCAGCCCTTGAACCAGAAACCCTTGCAAATTTCTCTGAACTCAGATTCAGAAATTCTCTAAATACAGAAACTTCATTCCTTGAGAAAGTGTGCAGTGTGTACTTTAGGGATTATGCGTTTTCCTGCAAGGGCTAAGTCTGCACCAAGATTTCCTCCAAGAATTGCTTTCCAGTTGTTACCACACTATTTCTCATCGAGCTTCGTACCCCACCCCCCACAAAAAAATACTTCTTTTTCTGTGCAGTTCTGTGTGATGGTATTATTTCTTGGTTTTTGCTCATTCTTTCCTTCATTGGCTGGACCCAGCATGCCCTGCAGCACCAATTCACAGCACAGATACAATCACCTCTTTCCATTCCTCTAATTAATCTCTTGAGCCCCCACATGCCCTTCTTAGCAGAAAGTCTCATGTCCCTTTCTTCCTTTCTTTTTCTTAGATTTATTTATTTATTTGAGAAAGAGAGAGCAGGGGGAGGGACAGAGAGGGAGGAAGAGAGAAACCTAAGCAGACTCCCCATTGAGCACAAAGCCCTCCCCGGGGGCTGGATCTCAGAAATCTGAGATCAGACCTGAGAGGAAACCAAGGGTCCCACGCTCAACCGACTGCCCCACCCAGGCGCCCCTCTTTGTCCCCTCTGAAGACACCCCTCATTCCACACTTCCCAAGAGTATCTGGGGTTTACTTAGTCCAAAGGGAGCGAGTCTTGCTTCCTAAGGTCAGGCAGAGAGGGTTTGTAGAGTGGATCCATCCAACGAGGCTGCTGTTCCTGCCACTGCCACACGGTGTCGCTGTTGAGCAGCTGCCCTGCACAGCGTGTTTCCCTGCCCCACGCTTGGGCTCTGTGATGTGGCTCCCTTTTCCCAAGCTCTCCTGACCAGCAGTCGAGCCCAAAGCAGAGCACTGGACCAGGGGACAGAGGCCATTGGAGGGCTTAGCCAGTCACATCGTCAGCTGCAATTAGTTCTTCGCCATGACTCTCCAGGCTGGCATGGAAGCCAGACCACCAGCCCAGACTGTCCTTGGGCCCTTGGTGAGTCTGGGGGCTCTGGGCCATTTCCCATCGTGGCACACCAACTGTGGCCATCTCGGGCCATTAGCCTGGTCCTCCTAGCATGGACTGAGCAGTCCTGGGAGGCTCTTTCACGGCTGACATTTGGTCCAAGACCAGAAAGATGAGGAGTCTGAAGCACACAGTGGGGTGTGGGATGGTATGACCAGATTTGGTTTTAAACGTGTTTTGTGGTGACTCCTGAAGGCATTGGAGGGGCAAGAGTGGAAGGGGATGGGTACAAATTAGGAGCCTGTTGTCATTCAGACTTCAATCAGGTTGCTTAGTGAAAACGGAGGAGCATGTGTAGTGAGGAGAAGCAGATAAAAGACATTTAAAATTTTTTGTTTTTAAAGAAAAATGCATATGCTCTGTGAACATCATTGATTCTCTGTTAAATGGTGGTAGGGATCCTGGGGCCACACGGGAATGGAGGGGCATCGATCAAGCCCAGCACACCAATGATTTCATTAATCCTCATGGCACTTTCCATCCCCCAAGGTGGGGATCACTCGCTCTCTTTAGATTGAATCACCCTCCCTGGACTACACAGCAGCCCAGTGGCAGACCTGGGATTCCCACCCTCAGAGACGCCCTCTAAGCCCATGCTCTTTCCACTCTTCCCAGACGTCAAAATCTTGTCTGTTGGGAGCTTGGCCTATTTAAGGCAGGACTGCTGTATTCCTTTGCATAGGTCGTGTACTGTAAAAAGGCATCAGGCTAAGAGAACAAAATCCTTTCTCTAATTTGTTCCACCAAGAGAGTGCACGTTTTTCTATTTGCCAAAAGCTCATGGAGGCAGAGTAGGAACAGAAAAGCAGCGTGTGAGGCTGGAAGGAAGAGCATGAGTGGAAACACAGCATGGGATGAAGCTGGGAGGACTTCAGACTCCTAAGGACTCTGGATTTTCTTCCAAAAAATAAGGGAAGTCATTGAAGAGTCTTGAGGAGGAAAACAACACAATCCAAGTCACAATTCTGAAAGACCCATCTGGTTGGGGTAGGGAGCCTCGCTGCTAAGTGTGGGACCCAGCCCTGCCCTCCCCTCCCCTCACTTCCTCTCCCATCATCCTCTTTGGGGGTAGTTGGCCCCTCCAACAATGACCCTCTACTTCCCAAACATTCAGGCAGCCCCTGCCCTACTCTCTACAGAAAAAAAATGTCATTATTTCTTGGACCAAAAGACTAGTGAATGGAACGCACTGTGCCCCGTGGACAGCTCTCTGATGGGGGAAATAGGCAGTTGTTTGGGGTATGATTTGCGGAGAATTCCCCATCACGCTCCAAATGATCTGCCATGCTGCCAACAAAACCACTCTGAGCAACTTCTCCCTCCAGGCTAAGCATCGCCAGCTCCAAATGATTGCTAGTGTATGGGTTTTCTTTTGGGGCTGTTGAAACTGTTCTAAAATTAGCTGGTGGCAATCGGGGCATGACTCTCTGAATACACTAAAAACCGCTGAACCGTGCATGCACTTGAATGGTGAACATGAAAATATGTGAACGTGAAAAATATGTCCATAAAGCTGTTAAAAAAAAGTCGCCACTCCAGTCTGCCTGAAAGCTCACCGTTCAAGCAGCTTCCCTTCTGGGTTAGGCATTGCCTTTGGGGGTTCCTTTTGGAAATGCTGACTTGTTAATAGTCAGGAGGTGTCCCCTACTGGGGGAGAGAACGGGAAGCAGGTCCCAAGGAGACTAAACACTACATTTGCCATTTTGCCACATCCCATTGGTGGCCATGTGTGGCCAATGTCTTCACACTTATTATCTCATGTCATCCTCACGGCCACTTCGAAAGGTAGACAGTTGGGGAGGGGGGAGTCTGAGGTTTAGACAGGCTATGTGGCCCACCCAAGGTCACTGAGCTCAGAGCCTGGTTTCAAAGGCCAACCCAGCCCCTAGTGGGCTGCACAGCTTTCCAAATGTTACTTAACCTCTCTGATCCTTCTCTGAAAAGTAGACATAAAACCCTGCCCTCCTCTTTGGTGTCAGGTTTTGGGAGGAATCAGTGGTACAGTTAGTTAGTAAGCTCATGACTTGGTGGTTAAGAGCATGAGCTATGGCCCCAGCCACGGTGGTTTCAAATCCCAGCTCTGCTATTTACCAGCTGTGTGACTTTGGGCAATTAGCTGGACTTCAGTCCCCAACGTGGGGTCCAAACTCATGACTGTGAGATCAAGACCTGAGCTCATATGCTCAACAGACTGAGCCACCCAGGTGCCCCAATAAATATTTATTTTTTTAAATGATCTAGGATTTGAATCCCCAACTGTGTGACTCAAAGCCACTAGATCATGATTTTCAAAGTGTGACCTGGGCCTGCCTGCCTCGACAGGCCGACCCCCAAGAAGCCAACCACCGGCTGGTCAGAAATCTGGGTTCCATGATGAACTCATGGTGTGACCAGTCCTTCCCCCTCTCTCGGTCTCCATCTCCCCATCTATAAAAGCAAGGACCCTCTGGAATTCCCAGAAAGGAATCCAATAAAGGCAGCTCTGGCGAAGAGTAAAAGAATCTTTCCTTGCTGAGAAATTTTCATTTTAACTGAAGCTCCTTAGGGTCCCCCAAAGCTATCAAGACCCAGCAAGATGAGGCTATGGCTGGGATTTTAGATACTGCCAATAGCAAAGGCCAAGAGAGGGTGGAGGGAGAGGTGGGAGGGTCTTCAGGTTCCTCAGAGTTCCCCTGGGGTGAGGGGCTGTGAATCCAGCAGTACGAGTAGATGACACAATTTTCAAACCCCACCGGATCATCGCTGACAGTACTATTTTCTTCTGTAAATCCGAACGCACAGATCTGCAGCTGATGGGGCTGGAACAGGAGGCTGCCATAAATGTCAAGCTCTCAACTCCAAAGTACCCCACAGAGATCCAGAAAGACAGGTCTTCGTAACATCGGTCTCTCTCAGCTAGAGCCGATGTTCTCAGGCATGTGAGCCCTGTCATAGAAAACTGCATGAAAACAGGAATGAACAGAGTTATAGAATCTCTGAGCCTGGAGGTAAATCGGAGTTCATTTAGTCCCTTGTTCTCAAAACACGGTCCAAGATGGGTACCACCTGGGAGCTTGTTAGAAATGCAGAGTCTCAGGGGCGTCTCAGTCCATAGAGCATGCGACGCTTGATCTGGGGGTGGTGAGTTCGAGCCCCACCTTGCACATAGAGATTACTTGAAAAAAATTAACAAACAAACAAAAAGAAATGCAGAGTCTCAGGCCCTAGAGGAACCTGATGAATCAGAATTGCATTTAGCAAGATCCCTGGTATATATATACCACAACTTTTTTATCACTCATCTGTTTTTTTTTTTTTTTTTTTTTTTACTCATCTGTTGATAGATAGATTGATTCCATGTCTTGGCTACTGTGAATAATGCTGCAAAAAACATGAGGGTCTCGTTGAGATCCGATTTTCATCTCCTTTGAATCTGTACCCAGAAGTGGGATTGCTGGATCATAGGGTAGTTCTATTTTTAATTTTTTCAGGATCCTCCATTCAGTCTTCCACAATTAGAAAAGGTTAGCTGCACCAATTTACATTCTGACCAACAGTGCACAAGGGTTCCCTTATCTCTACACCCAAAAGTTGCGCACACACACACACACACACACACCACAGTGGAATATTATTCAGCCATGAGAGAGAAGGAGGGCCTGCCATTTGCCACAACATGGATGGAACTTGAGGGCATTATCCTAGGTGAAATAAGTCAGACAGAGAAAGACAAATACTATATGATCTTACTTATATGTGGAATCTAAAAAAGCCAAACTCATAAAAACGGGAGTAGAATGGTTACCAGAGGCTGGGGTGGGGGAATCTGGGAGATGTTATTTAAGGAGACAAACTTGGAACAAGTAGGTAAGTCTTGGAGATCCAGTGTGCAGCATAGAGATTAAAGACAGCAATTCTGTATCATAAACTTCAAAGTTGCTAAGAGACTAGATCTTAATTGTTCCCATCACACACAAAAAATAAAATAATTACATGACCTGGTAGAGATGCCACGTGACTCCAGAGTGGTAATCATATTGCAAAATATTAATGTATCAGATGAACACATTGTACACCTTAAATTTATATGCCAATTATATCCCAAAAATAAATTTACAAAGAAATAAACAAGATTCCCCGGGTGATTTGAGAAACGCTGTCATGGTCTAACACCTTTACCTGCATTGGCGGGCAAGGAAAGTGAGGATCAGAGGGTGTGGTTTGTCCCGCGTCACACAGCCTGTCAGGAGCAAAGCCTAGACAAGGACCTGGGCTTCTTTGCTGCTAGTCCTTCCTATTTTATGGCTCTGTGTTTTTGCACATTCGGTTCCCTCCTCCTGGACTGCCCTCTGCTGTCCCCTCTGCAAAACGTCGATGTGACCTTCAGGACGCAGCGGGATGCTACCTCTCTACAAAGTCTTCCTCTCGGTGGCCCCCAGAAACCCCTTTGGTGGCAGAGCATGGGTTGCTGTGTATTTATAGTACTGTCTTTTGTAACCTACTGTCCCCACAAAAGACCTGTACAGACTTTGGCAAAGAATTCAAAGCTTTCCGCAAGAGGAAGGCATTTGCTGCAAAAGATCAGTAAGTGCAGGAGAAATGTTCGGTGTGCTAATTGCGTCCATCAAGGCCCAGGCAGGAAAAGAGAGCCCATCTCAGTTGGTTCTTGGGATTCGAATTAAGGGGCTATTTATAGAGGCGGGGGACAAGCTTAAGGACACCGGCAGAAGATGCTGAGGGACCCAGGAACTAGCATCCCTAGTTTCTGCCTTAAAGCAGCAAAGACAGGAGTCCGGTGTCCAAGCCCAGGGAGGGATGGAGCCATGGGTGAAGGGTTTGGGGGAGTGACACAGTCATGGGTCAGACTGAGATGCAAAGCATGGAGAGAGCTGAGACGTGCCCTGTTCCCTCTCTCTTCCAGACCTCTGACTTCCTGTCCTACTGCCCTTTAGCTGAGCCCAACTGCAGATGAGGAAATTGAGTCACAGAGTGCCCAAGGTCACACAGTGGGCAAGTCAGGATTCAACGCAGGCCAGGTGGCCCCAGAGTCCATGCCCTTAACCTCACACTGTTTCCTGCTTTATGTTCATTCCCTCCCTCAACAGTGATCTCCTAGGTGCCACTCGATATTCCAGGCACTGCGGTTTCCAAATTCTGGGTTTTCCAAACTCTTTCTACCAACACTTTAGTAATCAGAATGCATCAATCACCAGCAGCGGGTGGACAGCCAGGGAGAAGAAAGGCCCAGGAGTTCCGAGCAGCCTTGCAGTCATGCTGTTCCCGGAGCCTCTGCTGGGTCCCAGGTCACCAGGAGGGACCTTGAGCCACGGGCGGGCACCTGTGGGCGTGGAGGCCTGGCCTAGCGTCATGTGGCACGCTGGCTGGCTGGGCAGGTGTAAGGTCTGAAGTCCACCGCTGTGGGAATTCTCACCCCTGCCAACGGCCCCCAGTCTGGGACATCCTCAGACTGCTACCAGGGGAGTGACACTGGTGTCCCCAGGCGGTCCCCACTCTCCAAACCGTCTTCCCCTACTCCGCACTGGAGTCACCTGCCCTGTCTCCCTCATTTTACAGAGGCAAACTGAGACACAAGGAGGACACGGGTTCACTGAGGGTCACACACCAGGCAGGAGCTAAGCCATGTCAGAACTTAGGTCATGGTTCCAGCTCCCAGCCCAGGGCCCCTTCCCCACCTCTGCAGGCTGAGTCCGGGAAGCAGATGCCCCTGGCGCAGGGGGAGACCTTGCCCGCTGCCAGGCTTTGTCCTTGCCCTCGGCTCGGCCTGCAGTGGCTCCTCCAGAGGCTGGCTCCTGCTCATCTTTGGGGTCTCAGCTCAGCACGTTACCTCAGAGTAGCCTTCCCAGACCATCGTTTTGGAATGGCATCCACAGATCTGGATTCAAATCCCTGCTGGGTGACGGTGACCAAAATCACTTCACCTCCCTGAACGTCAGATCCTTCAGCTAAAATGAGACAGAGACACATGCGTTAGAGGGCCGAGAGGTATATGCACAACCAGCGTGGGGTCCGGCACGGGGCAGGGGCTCACAGCTCCTGGTTTCCTGCCCCTTCCCTCCCCATGCTGCAGGGATCACGGGATTCTGCAGCCTCAGCCCTGCCCTCAGGAGCTCCCAGGCTGGGGCCGAGGGTGGTGTGCAAGGGACCCCCAACAAATCTCAACCCAAAGGACACCAACAACAGGGGACAGAGGAGCAGAGAGATCCAGACTGTAGGCTTCCCTGTGTTCCACGGCAGTGGGGGCGGTGGGGTGGAGTTCTGATCTTAACCAATCCCAGTGCCTTTTATGACCCATTGGGAAGAAACTGTTACTCCTGCCACATTTGATCTGTTGAGGTGATCACAGAGACCCAACCCAATGTCAGGGGGAGGATACAGAGACTCCACCTTTTGATGGAAAAGAGTATAAAAGAATTTGTGGACATATTTTTAAAGGACCACAGTTACAAAAAAGCAGAGTGGTTACTGCTATGATGGAGAAAATGCAGATATTCTGGGACCTCAGCAGAGGACCTCTCTCTAATCCGGGGAAATGTGGGGGTGATCAGGGAAGGCTTCCTGGAGGTGGGGGCAGAACAAAATTCACAAATATAGGATCTCTGGGAGGGGGGAGAGAGGGGAGGAATCCCTATGAATTAAGCACAATCCTTATTATAAATTTTGTTTCCTCAATGAAATTTTATTATCTTTACTTACTGCGAATACAACATGTCCCCCAAGAAAATAAAAATTTTAAATACCAACAAACAAAACGATTTTTAAAACACTCCGGCCCATCTAAACAGAGACAATCCCTCATAACTCCTTGCTAAAAATTTTCCAGGCTGGCAAACATTGGTACAGAATTTCACTATACGGTGTCATTGGAAACTGCCCCTCATGAGCATCTTTCCAGATCAAGAAATACATTTATTTCTGCAGCCTCACTTTTAAATGTACCATAGTTAATTTGGCCAGTGTCCTCTTGCTGGACCCTGTAGGTTGGGTCCCACTGCTTGCCTGCCTGCTCCATGCAGCGCAGCGATGGGCACCTTGGTGAAGTGGCATATTTGCACACTGATGTCAGGATGTACTGACGTTCCAGAAGCAGGACTTCAGGGTTACCAGGCATGCAAGCGTTTAAAGATTTACCAAGTTGCCTTCCAGAAAATGTAACCACCAGCAAGGTTTGAGAAAGCCTGGTTTCTTGGCAGAAAGATTTCTTTAAACTCAACTCTGTTTGTTTAAAAAAAGAGGTAAGAACTTGGCTGGCGCCAGACCCGGCTTTGACTCGCAGCTCCACCACTTGCCAGGTGTGGGATCTTGAGGGAGTGCCATGACCTCCCTGAGCCTCCCAGTCTGTAACCCCGGGCCTTCCCAGAAACGAATGTGGGGTCTTTTTGTGGGAAAGGTGGACACAGATTGTCACCTGGGGCCAGGCCAACCCACCCTCTGACCAGGGGCAGCAGCAACCGGCTTCTAAGCATGACCCATGACCCCAGCAATGTCGCAAGCAAGTTCCAGTCTCTGTGCCTCCCATTCCCGATGCCACGATCCAGGAACCGCCCCCGCTCAGGAGCCACCCCTGCCCCAGGCCCCTTGCTACTTAAGGGGGGGGCAGGCCCTGCCAGGGCCACTGCACTGGGAATCCAGGATGAGGGCCATGGCTCAGGTCCTGCCCTCTCTACTGCTGAGACTACTGCTCACGTCCACTCCAGGCGCCCTGGGTACCAACCCCGGCCTGGTGGCCAGGATCACCGACAAGGGCCTAGAGTATGGTAAGAGGATGTGGCTGTTGGCTGGACTTGGCCGACCTGCTGGGCGCCAGACTTCTCTGGAGCTACTTGGGCACGTTACTTGTCTGAGTGGGGGCCCCTACTAGCCGACAGGGAGAAGGATTTGGAGCAAGCGTTGATTTGGGAGAAAGTCTCCAGGATACAGCACAGGAGAGTGGGAAGGTGAGCTGAGAAGGGGGAGCCGCCAGAAGACAAGAGAGGTGTGTTATGAACCCAGCCACTACCCACTGACAGGGACAATTCCACCAGAAAGTTCTTGATAGAGTTTGAAAACATATGTCTTAAATCTAGAAGGCAGAATGGTGGTGACCCCCAGAGGAAGGCTGTGACCCAGAGGGGGCAGGAGGGAGGCTGTGGGGGTGCTGGGACTGTGCCGTCTCTGGTTCTGAGGGCTGGCTACGTGGCCGCAGAAACATTTAAAAGTGATCTGGCAATGTCTTTTATGTATATGTCCGTTTTAGAGAATGAACAAAAATAGGACGACTTTTTGAAAAAGATGCTGAAACAAAGCGTCCGAATTCATCCATCCAGAGAGTAGGGAGCTGAGTCGTCTATACAGCACTCCCCACGATAACTGAACCAGGGCTCTCCTCACATTCGTGGAGCCTCAACTGCCTAATCTATTAAATGGGGTAATAACATTTCCCCAGGTAGGGTTGTTGGGAGCAGAGGAAAGGAAATCAGGGAAGGCTTCTTGGAGGAGGTTCGGGGCGGTACAAAAGATGAGTGGCACTTGGCGAGGGACGAGCAGTAGCATTCTGGCAGAAGGACTGGCATGGGCATTCTCTCAAGGGAGGAGTGCCAGTTGGAAAGAGAGGAGGCCCCTGGTCTTCTGTGTACACATGCGCTCCTTGAGGGCAGAATCCTGGGTCCCTCATATATCCGAACAAACAACGAGTGCTAGTAAGAGCTGTTTATATTGAAATCCTAAATCAGGCAAAATTTGCCTTTGGCTCCTTTCCACTGTGTGATTGATTGTACCATGTTCACTTAGCCAGTTGGCTAGAGTTGGATATTTTGGTCCTTTCCATATTTTTAATAACATAAACCCCACTTTGCTGTTCCAGGCCTGAGTGCCTGGCATGGGCCACGCACCAAAGCTAGGAGTGCATGTCATCCCCCCTCACCCCCTTTGTGCTCTGCAGTGATCTCCTTTAATCTTCATGCCAGCCCAGTAAAGAAAGTTCTGTTGCCAGGGTGCCTGGGTGGCTCAGTCGTTAAGCGTCTGCCTTCGGCTCAGGTCATGATCCCAGAGTCCTGGGATCGAGCCCCACATTGGGCTCCCTGCTCGGCGGGAAGCCTGCTTCTCCCTCTCCCACTCCCCCTGCTTGTGTTCCCTCTCTCGCTGTGTCTCTCTCTGTCAAATAAATAAATAAAATTAAAAAAAAAAAAGTTCTGTTGCCATTGCCATGGAGAAGGTAAAGCTGAAGTCTTGCTCAAGGTCACCCTGCTAGAGAGATGCCGGCGCCAGGATTCTATCCCTCAAATCCCTACAGTGTCTTCTGCACAGGCTAGACGCTGGGAAGGACAGAACAGAGGAGCACCCACCCACGCACACAGCACTCCTCCCCTTGTGGGGTTGCTGACAAAGACACTGTTCCCTCACCCACAAATTGGGCACCCACATAACAGCACCACGTGAAATGCAGTGATGCTCCTGTTTCTCATGTCACTTGGTACGCAACAGGGGCTCAATAGTCTGGAACTGTCTTTAATGCTTATAAGGAAGTCAGCCTTTCTCCCTAGAGCAGGTGGAAGCCACTGAAGTGTTTAGAGGGGAGGCAGGCAGGCAGGCCAGGCTGACTCGCTGCTTTTTTCCTGTCCACAGTGGCCAGGGAGGGGTCGGTGGTTCTGCAGAAGGAACTGCTCAGAATCACGCTGCCTGACTTCACTGGGGACTTCAAAATCAAGCCCTTTGGCCGAGGGCACTTTGAGTTCCACAGGTGAGGCTCCCTTCTGCTGGGGCCCTGAGGTGGCTGGGGGTAGGGGTGGGGCTCTGGAGGGCGGGGAGGGAGAACCCCAGGACTTCCTTGGGGCAGCGATGGGAGAGTTCCTCGCGGCATTCAGAGCGAAGTCCTGGGAGGAAATTAGGTTCCCCCATTTATTCATTCATCCAGCAAATATCAATGAAGACCTACTAGCTGTGTGACCTGAGCCTCGGTTTCCTTATCTGCAAAATGGGGATGACTCTGTGAAAATCCAGGCTTCGGTCTGGCCTCGGCATGTAGTCCGGGAGGGAAGATAGACCTTAAACTTTAAATATAGTAGCCCAACTGTTAGAGCTAAGGTTTGTCCACCCAGGGGAGTCAAGGAAAACTTCCCAGAGGCGGTGGCATTTGAGCTGAGTCTTCAAAGGATCATTAGACATGGACGGCTGATGCCAAAAAAAAGGCATAAAACACTTGTGGAGGAACAGGCGACGGAGGAGGGCAGTCGAGTCACAGCTCAGCACCCCCTGCCTGCCTACTACCATTGATAGCTCCACTCATTCTTTCTTTAATTCAGTCCATTAGCAAACATTTACTGAGCACTACCACGTGCCGGGCATATCAAATGGAACTTGACCACTGTTTTCCCACTGACGGCCCCACAATATGTGTCGTCTTGGTTTGCTTCTCCCAGCACTTTGTACCTTTTCTTGGGGCCAGCCTCGGCCTTCCCTGAATCCAATCCCCACCTGGATCTCTCGAGGGAGAGGATGGCTCCAAGAAGGAGCTGCAAACCCAAAGGGGTGTGCCGATGTGCCCTACTCCAGATCCCACCCAGGATCATGACGTTCATGGGCTCTGATCCCGATGGTGTGACTTTGGGCAAATGCATCTCTATTTCCCCCTCTGTAAACAGGGAACAAGAAGAGCGCTGACCCCTCTGAGAGGCGCAGGTGACATAAAGGAGGAAACGCGCTTAGCATGGCCGCATGGTCAGCACAGAGCACGCCTCAGGCGCTCAGGAAGTGGGGGTGCCCACGCCTGCCTGGAGCCGGCTCTGCCAGCCAAGTCCCCACGGGGTGGGAGTGAGGCGTGGCAGGGGCGGGAGCAAGAGCCCCGCTGAGGCTGGAGCCAAGCTGGGGCTGACGCCGTGCTCCCCGTGTCTCTCTCCTCAGCCTGAGCATCCACAGCTGTGAGCTGCGTGGTTCTGCTCTGATGCCCCTGCCCGGCCAGGGTCTGAGTCTCACCATCTCTGACTCCTTCATCAGAGTCCAGGGCGAGTGGAAGGTGCGCAAAGCATTCGTGTAAGTGGACTCTGCTCCCAGGCTCTTGGGCCCTTGGCCTTGGCCTTTGTCCCATCCTTCTTGGGTCCAAGGTGTTCTAGCTCATCAGAAAGGCCCCATGGTGGATGGAAAGAGCCCACAGGGGTTGGAGGCCTGGCTCTTAGTTGAGTCTCTTCCCTTCTCATGCTTCCCTGATAGGGTTGTGGGTGACCTAAATGAGAGAATTTTGGGTCTTTTTAGTTTGCTTTCCCCAGCAGCAGACCCTAAGACAAGAATTCAAGTGTAAGTACTTTATCTGGGAAATGACCTAAGGAAACATCCACGGGGGTGGAAAAGGGAGGCAGGGAGGGAAGGAAGTCAGCTGAGCAGCTGACTGGAGCTCAGCCTTCCTGGGGACCTCTGGAGACCATACAGGCAGAGCACACCTCTGAGCTACCCTAACTCAGCCATTATGACCCCTTCTTCCTGTTTGCCGTTGGTCAAGGGGGGCTCCCAGGGGCACGAACTCCCTAGCACTTTGAACTGTTCTTGACCTCCAGGGTCCTTGGATGGAAGGTAGGTCGTCTGCTTGAGCTGCCATACTAAAATATCACGGACTAGGTGGTTTCAACAACACTTCTGGAGATCCAAGGTCCAAGATCAAGGTGTCAGCAGGCCTAGTTTCTTCTTAGGTCTCTCTCCTTGACTTGTAAATGATGGCCGTCTCGCTGTGACCTTGCATTGTCGTCCCTCTGTGTGCATGCACCCCAGTGTCTCTCCGTGTCCTCTTCTTATAAGGGCACCAGTCAGATTGGATTCTGGCCCACCCTGATGGCCTCATTTTTTTTTAAGTTTATGTATTTAAGTAATCTGTACACCCAACGTGGGGCTCATACTACAACCCCGAGATCAAGAGCAGTATGCTCCACTGACTGAGCCAGTGAGGTGTCCCCCCAGTTGTCTCATTGTAATGGCATCAATTCTTTAAAGGCTCTGCCTCAAATGTAGTCACATTCAGAGATCCTAGGGTTAAGGACTTCAACAGATGAATCTGGGTGGGGGCACAAAATTCAGCCCATAACAGGAGGGTTGACCAGTCTTTTCTGGGTGACCTGACCATATTTATACTTTTTTTTTTAAATTTTATTATGTTATGTTAGTCACCTTACAATACATCATTAATTTTTGATGTGGTGATCCATGATCCATTGTTTTCGTGTAACACCCAGTGCTCCATGCAGTACGTACCCTCCTTAATACCCATCACCGGGCTAACCAATCCCCCCTTTCTCCTCCCCTCTAAAACCCTGTTTGTTTCTCAGAGTCCATAGTCTCTCATGGTTCATCTCTCCCTCTGATTCTGCCCCCCGCCTTCATTTTTCCCTTCCTTCTCCTAATGTCCTCCATACTATTCCTGATGTTCCACAAATAAGTGAAACCATATGATAATTGACTTTCTCTGTTTGACTTATTTCACTTAGCATAATCTCCTCCGGTCCCTTCCATGTTGATGTAAAAGTTGGGTATTCATCCTTTCTGATGGTTGAGTAATATTCCATTGTATATATGGACCACATCTTCTTTATCCATTCATCTGTTGAAGGGCATCTTCGCTCTTTCCACAGTTTGGCTATTGCGGACATTGCTGCTATGAACATTGGGGTGCATATGGCCCTTCTTTTCCTAGACCTGCATTGTCCAATACAGTAACTTCTAGCCACGTGTCTTCACTGAGTACTCGAAAAATAGCTGGTACAAATTGACATCTGCTATAAGCGTGAAACACCATATTTGAAGATTCAATACAAAAAAGAACGGAAGAAACCTCATTAGTGACATTTTGTGTCTGGCTTCTTACATTTATCCTAAGATTTTTGAGGCTCATCCACATGGTAGCATGCATTAGTCCTTTATTCCTTTTTATGGATGAGTAATACTTCATTGTGTAGATAGACCACATTCACCCTTATTCTTTTTTTTTTTTTTGGAAGGGGCAGGGTGGGGGAGAGGGAGAGGGAGAGAATCCCAAGCAGGCTCCACACCCAGCACAGAGCCCAATGCAGAGCTCGACCTCACGACCCTGAGATCATGACTGAAGCCGAAACCAAGAGTCAGACGCTTAACTGCCTGAGCCACCCAGGCGCCCCTACCCTCATTTGTTTTAAAGCCTGCGTGGCATAGATGCCTATGACTTACTGAACCTGTCCCTACTAGCTGACATTTAGGTGGTTCATCACTTTTTGCTATGACCCATGCTGCTTCCATGAGCTGCCCCACTCATATATCTGGGCGGGAAGAGCTGCAGAGTAAAGCTTTAGAAGTAAAATTCCAAGATCGAAGACATGTGCGTGAGGATGGATCCCAGCAGTCTATATTCCAGAGGTGCTCTTTCCACTACAGCCCCTGGGACCTCTGTTTACCCATACCTGCTCAAACTTCAGAACTTCCATCCGACAGGTGAAAACTGGCATCATTGTTATTTTCATTTTTAATAATGTTTCATATGCTTATTTGCAATTGAACTTCCTGTTTGATATCTTTGATCCCTCTTTTTAATTTTTTTCTTTTGGGTTGTTTTGTCCTTTTCTTATTAATTTGTATGAGCTTGTTCTTTGTGTATTAAGGAAATTAGCTCTTTGGCTGGCTCACCATGCAGGGTCTTTCTTTCTTTCTTTTTTTTTTTTAACTTTGAATATGGCATTTTTTTGTTCACTGAAGTTTTAATTTTCTATGCTGTCAAGTTTATCAACCATTTCCTTTAAGCCTCCTGAGACTTGGATCCTACATAGAAAGGCTTTTGCTCACCCGTTCCCAGAAATAACTAGACCCAGGCTTTCTTCCTGATCTTTTATGGTCTTATTTGTAATAAATCTTTACTTTGTAATAATTTTCCCAATTAAATTTTTATTCCAGCTCCACTTATTTTGGGGTAAGAATCGAGCTTCATATTTTACCCACAAATGGTGGCTGATCTTAGTCTAGGAATGGATGAATTCTTCTCTTATCTCCTCCAGGAAACTACACGGCTCCTTTGATGTGCAGGTCAAGGGCATTACCATTTCGGTCAACCTTGTCTTGGGCAGGGAGCCCTCTGGGAGGCCCACCGTCACTGCCCCCGGCTGCAGCAGCCACATTCGAGATGTGGAGGTGGACATATCGGGAGATTTGGGGTAAGTCACCACTGAGACACTGGCCCGCTTGACCCCTGGGTGCAGCCTGAGGCCCATCCAGCCCAAGGCCTGGCCTCTGATAAATATATATGTCCAGGTGTAATGCAGGGGCACATCACAGGCACTTGGAGGTCATTCTTTGGGGGACCCTGCTGAGATTAACAGATGCAGCTTCGAGCCAGGAATACTGGTGGGGACCACCATCAGATGAATGAAATCTGTTAGAGGAACACAAGGGCTTTTGGCCTCCGGACAGTGTGTGGACAATCTACAAGTCTTTGGGGACATATTTTTGAGCCTCAGTTTCCTTGATTAGAAATATATGGATTCTCAAGCCTCTCCCCTAAATCTACTGAATCTGATTAGGGGCAGCAGGTGGCTGGGATGCCAGACACGCTGAATCAACGAGTGTGCTGGGATCTGGGACTCTGCATTTTCATCCTTTCCAGGATTCTGAGACACAGCAGGGTCCCAGGATGGGGTGAGGAGGGCTCCCTTGGGGACCAGCCTGGTCAGAGGCCAGGGCCAGGCTTTCTCTCCTGCCTCACTGTCCCTGCATTCAGTGGTACACAGCTGACCGTCCACTGTTCTCTCCCTAGGTGGCTGTTGAATCTCTTCCACAACCAGGTTGAGTCCAGGTTCCGCAGAGTATTGGAGAGCAAGGTAGGAATGTCCAAGCTTCTGGCATCTGCTGTGTCACTCAAGGGCTAGGTGGACACCTTCAGTGGCCTCTGGCCCTGGATGGCCAGGTTGACTGGCCCAGACATATTTAGGCCCAAGGCCCAGAGAGGACAAATCATTTGCCCAAGGTCATGGAGCGTGGCCAAACTGGGGCAAAATGTAGGTCCCTGGACTCCAAGTGTGTTTAGTGAGGCAGAGAATGGTTCGATGTTCAGCCAATGGTAAAACAGCGGGAGCGAACAGAGACTCCTGCCCCTCCCTCTCCTTGACCTTGCTCACTGGCCCCCGCCCCCTAATGCCCTGCACTCCATAAGGCCAAAAAGAGAATCAGCACTTAGGTGCCTGCAGACACCAAACAGGACAGTTGGGAAATGTGAGAACCAGATTGGAGCCCTGGTTCCTACCTGGCTGTGCTCATAAGCACATGCCCTGGAGGGGAAGGCAGCACAGAGTGTCATTTTTTCCCATTAAAAAAATGTGAAATCTCCCAAATTTTGAAATCTCTGACAAAACAAAGAGGTTTCATGTTAACAAATACTTCACCCCAAAAATCCCATTTCTGAGGTATCATGGACCGGGAGCTGTGTCTGTAGCAAAGACTGTGCTTCGGAAGGGAGAAGGTCATTCAGGAGGAAAGAGGAACACACAACATATGCACACACACACACACACACACACACCACACACACGCACACACACACACACACTCTCCACTGAGGCCCACGGCTGGTCTTGTGCCCCTGGTGGTTGAGGTGGGAATAGCAGACAGACCCTGGAGATGGGGAGTGGCAGACTGCATTCTGTTCCTTTTTCTTGTTCTGGGGTCCTGGGGTCTAGGTGAGCCTGGGAAATATGCCAGCCTCCTTCTTGAGCACCTCATTTCCATGTTGCCATGCTTTTCTCAGTAGGACATAGTATTCTTCAGCGGTGTGCATTACCTTGCTGGTGAGGAGCTGAGTCAGCTTTCGAACTTCCTAGAATATGGAGCAGCTTATACCAAAGGCCTTCTAGGGGCTGGGTGTCTTGGGAAAGATGGAGATCTCACTTGATCCCTGACCCTTATGGGTCTTCAGAAATTTCCTTCTTCTAGGAAAACGAAGAGCCTGGTACAGGATCTTTCAAATTCCCCACTGATGGTATCTGACCAGCAGGGCTAAGAATAACCACTTCCTGCATGTTTGCTCTCTGGGCCATATAGACCCACTGTCTCAGCCCCCTCACCCCCCAAAACTCCCTGGGAAGCACTTGGCCTTGTCACTGTATCCTGTGGGTGAGGACTCAAAAGCAGGGAGAGATTCTGCAAAGGTCACACAGCCAGTGGGGGACTGGACAGGATTTGAACCCAGGTTTGTTTAACTCACCTACAACACCCTTAACCTGCCTCTCTAGGAGGTCCTGTGATGAGTCTGGGACTGAGGGCCGAAGGCCTTCCCTCCCCCATCAGGCAAGTCCCCTCAGGGGTGGGGCATCCAGGGGGGCCTTTAGGAAGATCTGATGGGCCCTTGTCTGAAGGAAAATCAATAAGAGAACAGTCTCTAGTTGAGGCCAGCAGTTTCCTGGTTCCCGTGAAATCAACTGTGACTGTCCCTCACCACTCCATTCTTTGCTTTTTGGCAACAACCTGAGACCAAACTCCTTTCCCAAAACTAAGCTGTCTGCAAAGGGAGGTTAAGATTTCACCTCTTGCCTGCCCAACCCCCAGCATAGAGCTTCCCCACATCCCCATGCCTGATTCATGTCTGCTCACCCTTTTACCTGCCCTTAAAATGCCACCTCCCATGCTCATGGAGCCCCCAGCCCCCATATACCTCTCCTTCCTTATATACGTGGATCCGTCTGAGCAGAAGGTGGTGGCCGCTTAATCAAAACAACTTGTACCGTGGGGACACACACACACATGCACGAACAAAGAAAATATTTACATGTAACTGCAAATGTTTTAAGATAAAGTAAATATAAATCCATTTGTCATATTGTGACACAGGGCCCAGAACTGTTCTTTCAAAATAGTCTCCTGATTGACATTGGACTTTGTCTTTCGTGCATGAAACATTGATTTGCTACAAATTCCAGCTCAGATTTCTTTAACCACAATGAGAATTCGAAGTCATTTGCAAAGCAATCCCAGTGCCGAATCCTTCTAGATTTTTATGATTTTTTTCCTCCTAAGCCTTTTCTTGTGCACACCAAGAAATTTCTCTAAGCAGCTCACCTTTCCCAAGTACTTAGGTTTTCTCAGTCATATTTCATTGGTTTACACAATAAATATTCCAAGCGATTACGAGAGCAAATATAGCCACCAGGTTTGGGAACACGCATTCCCTCATCTTGAGAAGCATGCCACTCAAGTGGCCACCACGAAGTGTGTGGAGAAACGTGGAATACAGATCCGTCCAGCCAACCTGTGAAGTGATGATATTTGAGAAGTATCTACTAAGTACACACTTATGTATTTCTACTGACCGTCTAGTTCTGCTATTCAATTCTAAATTCTGGGGGGGCCAGCACCTCCCAAAGGAAAGTATCTTTCAGGCTGGAATTTCAGGCAGTGCTCCAGCCAAGGTACCCTACCCAGCTGGGTAGCTGACTACCTAGCTCAGATGTCCAGCCCCAGGAAAAACTTGGAAAGGTCCGCCGGATGGGCCCCATTGAGGTCCACATGGGGACCTGCATGTTTTTGATCATTTCTGTTTCCTGGCACATGGCACGTGATGAGCACTGATACATTTTTGTGGAATCGATCAATGGGCTAATATATGAACGACGATGACTACAGCAATTAGCACAGTGGCAGACCAAAGCTGGGGGGACCTGCTCAGGCTTTCTCCTCCTGTGTTTTTCAGATTTGCAAAATGCTCCAGAATTCAGTGACCTCAGACCTACAGCCTTATCTCCAAACTCTGCCAGGTAGGCTACTCCACCCATCCCCGGGATACTCTATTAATTTATATAAGCACATAAGCATGCCTTATAAAACATTAAATGGGACAGAAGTATAGAAAATAATAATTTTTTTAATTTTTTGTATTTTTTATTTTTAAAGATTTTATTTATTTGAGAGAGAGAGAGCACAGAGAGAGAGGCAGAGGGAGAAACAGACTCCCCACTGAGCAGGGAGCCTGATGTGGGGCTCGATCCCAGGACCCTGGGATCATGACCTGAGCTGAAGGCAGATGCTTAACCGACTAAGCCACCCAGGTGCCCCGAAGGTAATAATTTTTAAGTATCCCTTCCTCCCCAAATTTTCTTCCAAGAGGTAACCCCTGTTTGGGGTGTCACCCCTCAGATATTTTCTTTTGTATATAAAAATATAAATATACATGATCATTCAAACATGCATTCATTATATATTCCTTTCATTCATGAATACATGTGTATGTGCCAAGTTATGAACATATATCAGTCTACACATAGTAGACATTGTTTCTTTTGTAACTTACATACCTTGGATATCTTTCTATATTAGCGCACATAAATTTATCTCATTTTTAAAAAACTTTTTGGGGCACCTGGGTGACCCAGTCGGTTAAGCGTCTGCCTTCGGCTCAGGTCACGATCCCAGGGTCGTGGGATAAAGCCCCATATCAGACTCCCTGCTCAGCGAGGGGTCTGCTTCTCCCTCTCCCTCTGCCATTCTCCCTGCTCATTCTCTTTCTCAATAAATAAATCTTTAAAAAAAAAAACTTTTTGTGGAGGTTTATAGAGAGAGAAAAGTGTTCAAGTCATAAGTGAACAGCTTAAAGAATTTTGCCAAACTGAGCACAGGCACGTCCCCGCTCCCAGCGCAGGAAACAGAACATGATGGGGTTTTCAGAACCCTTCCCAGCTCCTGCCCCTGCCCCCCACTGAAGGAAAACCACTATCCCAACTTCTCCCAGCAAAGATTAGTTTTGCACTTTGTACGCGAATGGCACCACGTAGTATTTTGAGTCCTCTATCAAGAGCAGAAGGTTTTCTTTGCTCAACTTTAAAAGATGAAGTTGATCCATACTGCTGCGCAGAGAGAGTTCATTCATTCTCCTTGCTGGGTGCCGCTCCTCGGTGTGGGTGTCCCTCCCTTTGTTTATCCATTCTGCTGTTGAAGCCCATTTGGGGAGTTTCACTTTGGGGCCATTATGGGTGGTGCTGCTATGAATATTCTAGTACATATGGACACATGTCTTTGCATATATACCTAGGAGAGCGACTGCAGGCTGATGTAGCAGACGTAGGTTCTGCATTATCGGATCCTTCCAGTGTTCCAAAATGATTGCCACAGACTTGGTTTTAGTAGCTGTGTAGTGTTCCATCCTATGGATGTGTCTAAAGTATTCTGTGAGGCCCTGGCCCCCGGGTCTTACCCTCACTTGTTGGCAGCTGTCTTTCAGGGGAGGCCCAGGCAGCCACAGACAACCTAGTGCATGGGACACAGGACTTCCATTCCCCTAGGGCTTTGGAGGGCAGTTTCTGGGCCCTCTGGACATGGCCTGACCTTCCTGGTTATTTGGTCCTGTGTGTTGATAGGAGGCCAGTTTCCCTGAAGATCAAGGCCTCAGTTGGAAACTGGGGAACAACTCGCTTGATTGGAGAATCCTCCCCATTCTGTGGCTTCTTTGGCATGAAGCTCCAGGTGTGGAGGGGCTGCGAGAACTGGGCTCCTCCTGCCCTCAGATGTGTGTGTGTGTGTGTGTGTGTGTGTGAGAGAGAGAGAGAGAGAGAGAGAGAGAGACCCTGGAACCCACTCAGGCTCCAGGCGGAGCATACCACCCCCTTCATGGCTAACCCACCAGTGGGACAATAGAACCATGTCCTCTCTTTCTTGGAGGAGCAGCTCTTTGCTCTGGGGCTGGGCTGGGTAGAAGGTCTTGAGGCAGAGGGGCAGGGGGCCTTGAAGAACATGACAAGCGTGTGGATCAGTCAGAGCGCCCATCACCTGGCTCCTAATCCTGCCCCTCTCCTGGTTCACAGTCAAAACAGAGATCGACAGTTTCGCTGGTATTGATTACAGTTTAATGGAAGCCCCTCGGGCAACAGCCCAAATGCTGGATGTGATGTTTAAGGTGAGAGTCCTAGAGCAGGGGTGTGGGTAGGCTCGGCCCCAGCATAGCATACCCTCATGGCAAGTCCTTACTTGGGGCCTCCCATCTTTCTGGCTTCAGGTCTGTCCTCATCTCCCCAGGGGTTCCAGCTGTGTTGAGGGCAGGACAATATGGAGTGGTGGGGATCAGGGCTCCAACAGTTGTCTTACAAGCCTTCAGCCTTGAAACCCACCCTCTTCCCCTCCTTCCTCTTGACCACCATGCAAGTGAGGTCAATCAGAACTGGGCTAGGCGGTGCAGAGGGTACTATGGGTTAAAATGCCAAAGTTGGGGAGCTTTTCATTTACAGATTCTGGACACACAACACTTTGACCCAAAGGAAAATACCTTTAATGGTAGTTTCAGACAGTGACTTGCCAGTGCCCCCACCTCGTATATAAACAACTGCCTAGCTCAGATGTCCAGTGCTGGGGTAGACTTTGAAAAGTTCAAATGCATCCTATTTCTCTCTCCAGGGTGAAATTTTTAACCGTGATCACTATTCCCCAGTCAGCTTCCTTGCTCCTGTCATGAGCCTTCCTGAGCAATACAACCGAATGGTCTACTTTGCCATCTCTGAGTATGTCTTCAACACAGCCAGCGTGGTTTATCATGAGGCAGGATTCCTGAATTTCTCCATCACAGATGACATGGTGAGGATGGTGGCAGAATAGCACTCACAAATGACAGGGTAACCTGTCCTTCTTCCTTTTTTCCTTCC
This sequence comes from Leptonychotes weddellii, assembly GCF_054177405.1. Classification (NCBI taxonomy): domain Eukaryota; kingdom Metazoa; phylum Chordata; class Mammalia; order Carnivora; family Phocidae; genus Leptonychotes; species Leptonychotes weddellii. The sequence continues at coordinate 18,662,916 of NC_138378.1, read as the reverse complement.
CACCTCGTTTACGTCAATGAAATAGGAAGTTACTGAGAAGAAAGATTCAGACAAGGAAATACATAAATTAGCACAATTTCCCTTTTCACTTTGGCTGCCAGGAAGCTCGAGTCAAAATCCTTTCTCCCTTAGAACTGTGAAAGATTATGACTTCCCTGTCTGGATTTTACTTTTGCCCCCATCTAGACCTGTTGTTCTAATTCATATTTTCTCTCCTGCTTGGTTTGTAGAGGTTTAAAAAAAAAAAACTTTAAAAAATTTAGTAAATGAGGCAGGATAATAGATACACTAATAAATGCATAAAGTTATATTGAATAGGAAATTAAGACCAAGTTAAAAGTAAAGCACAGTTACAACACCATGCCCATAAGTTGATTTTTTTTTTAAATAAAAAATTCTACTTGAGAGCTTCCTTGTAGCCAAAGTAGAAAATGTCCATGATTTAGTGATTCGTGGTGAAAGGAGAGACAAGGTCTTCCTAGGACTTACCTCTGAGACAAGTGTTTCAAGTGGGGCTTTGTATAAGGAATATTAAATTTTATAGTGGATTGCATCTTTAATAATTCTCAAGTTTCTTTAAAATTTCTGGGTTTCAGAAGATTATTTCTTGTAGCTTTTTGTAAAGCTGAGGCCTCGTGAACAATGTCAGGATGATGAGGGAAACACAGCGCAGCCCCACTTGGATGGTCCAGCTGGCTCTGATAATAGATGGGGGCCCGTCTAGTGGGTGGGTGGGGTGGCTTGTGGTCTTTTGGGTGATTTCTCACCCTTGCACAGGCCTTTTGCTTCTATTATCATGTTTGAGTAAGGCACCCCACCTGTGGTGCTGTCCTTTCTTTTAGTGGATTGGTCAGAATAGCTGTGTTTTATAACAGCTATGCGCTGGGCCCTGTGTAGGCGCTGTGTTTACCCCACCCCATTTAGCCCTCACAATGACCTGATAGGCTCAGAGAGGTGAAGGGACTGGCCTGTGACCACAGGGGAACAAAGCCAGGAACCATACCTAGGTCCTTATGTCTACAAATCTCACCCTCACGGACCCTCTGAGTGTGTCACACATGTCACCCATGTGCCAAGGAGAGCAGCCGGGACCCTGGCAACTGGTGCTTGTGGTGAGTGCTGGGCAGGCATCTCACTATTGCTATGGCAACCCAGGTAGTCAAAGAAGCTGCAGTCTTGAGCATCCCCCCCCTCCACCTCCCCATCTTTCTCAGACCTTCAGTTCCTGCGGGAGCACCCTAAAACTTTGTGTCTCTTTGCTGCAGGTTCCCCCTGGCTCTAACATCCGGCTGACCACCAAGTCCTTCCGCCCCTTCGTCCCCAGGGTAAGCCTTCTCTCAGACCTTGGCAGGAGCAGGCCAAGCCCACTAGCCTCCAGGAGTTTCCCTTTAAAACCACAGAGCTACTCTTGGCTTAACTAAGAGTCAGAAGGCCGGCAGTGAGACCCCCAGGGAGGGCAGGGCCTTCATTCTGCTGGCTTCGGGGCCCCTTCTCTCCAAAGCCCAACAACAGAGGGCTGAGCCCTGTGTCTCTGGGACCCGGGGTTGCCCAGTCTTTTGCCGACGATATCTGAAAATCCCAAGGAGTGCCAACATGTCCCCTCAAATACACCTTAGTTAATAACATCAGACAATTACAGAGGGCATACTAGGGACCAGGCACTGTTCTTGGTGCTTTAAAAATTATGTTTTGACCAGATAATAAATTCTCATGGTTCAACATCCAAAAGACATAAAAGGTTCTAGAGTGGAAAATTTCTCATCCACTCCTGGCCCCTAAGCACCCAGTTCCCATCCAGAGCCTACCTCCTTCTGGGGATATTCTATGTATATGCCAACAAATGCTGTGAATCTTTTCCATTTTTGTACACAAATGGGGATATATCATACACACCATTTTGTACCTTACTTTTTTTGCCTCACTGTTCCGGGAGATCATTCTGCAGAGGTAGAAAAGGAGCTTCCTCCCTCATGTTTTCATGGGCATCCAGCCTGCCATCATATGGACTCACCGTAGCTGGTTTAACCAGTCTCCCAGGAAGGACCTGGGGTTGTTTCCAGCAGTTGCTACAGCAACTCTGTCATCACAGGGCTAAGCTCCTCATTCAATCCCACAGAAATCCACTGTCCTCTCCTCCACCTCCCCAGTCCCCTCCAAGGCGCAGCTCAGACAGGCGGTCATGTCGAACATCCAAGGCTTGACAATACTCATCCTGCCCTTTGACTCAGCAATTCCACTTCTAGGAACGTACCCCTCCCCCCAACAGCCAAGGGTATTCACAGGGATGATCATTATAAGGGCAAAACCTTGGAGACCACCTGATGCTCACTGTGGCTAGATCAGTTACAGTACCCGTGCCCGATGGAACCCAATGCAGCCGTGAAGTACATATACAGACTCCAGATGTCTGACAGGGCAAGATAAGATCTCCAGGTGCACCATTAAGAGGAAAAGGAACAGAGCATTTTGTGAAAATAACATCAATCAAAAAGCATTCTCGGCTTTCTCTGACTCCCTCGGGATCCCCCTGGCAAACCTGCATATTTCCTTCTCTTGACATAATATCCTCATTCTGCCCCCAGTTAGCCAGACTGTACCCCAACATGAACTTGGAGCTCCAGGGAGCAATGGCCTCTGCCCCATTCCTGAACTTCAGCCCTGGGAATCTGTCCTTGACTCCCCTGATGGAGATTGAAGCCTTTGTGCTCCTGCCCAGCTCTGCCAAGGAGCCTGTCTTCCAGCTTGGTGTGGTAAGGCTCAAAGCCTTTGCAAATGCTGTTCCGTTTTTCTGCATGCTCTCCCCCTTTCCTTCAGATCTCAACTTCAATATCACTTCCTCAAGGAGGACTTTTTTGATTGCCTCTTACCACCTTAGGCCCCCTGTCATTTTTTTTTTCTTAAAGCACCCTATTGTTTTTCGGCATAGCATTTATCATAAAGATACCTATGTAGCTGTTTGCAGGTTTATTTGCTTAATGTATGTATCTCCCACTAAGCGAGACGGAGCTATTGTTGGGAGGAAGGCATCAGGGTCTTTGACTTGTTTGCTCTGCATCTGTATCTGACCCATGAAGACTACACTTCCCAGGCTCCCCTGGACTTTGACTTCTAACCAAGTCAGCCAATGGAAAACACTGTCAAGAGACTAGAGGGCGGGAGGAAGAAAGAAGCCGAATATTTCTTCCTCTGTCTTTGTCCTGGACAGAGGCTCAGGCAGTGAGTGTGTCTCTTCCATGGTGGTTCCCATAACCCTAGTCCCTACTTCTGTTCTTCCAGTCCTGGGGTGGAAGCAGCGTCCTACCTCTGCTAGTCTCTAAGTTGCCCCTCTAGCTCTCTTTGGCTTCTTGGCAATTCCATCACTTGTGTAACCAGTTCCCTATATTAAAGTCCCTCTGAGTTAAATATTGAGAGGGGTCTCTCTCAATAAACCCTAAGAGCAAAGGGATTCTGAGTCCTTTGGGGTTCCTGCTCACTGGATGTTTCAGGGTTGCAACTCAACAAGACAAATTTCTGGAAGGGTAATTGCTCCTAGATGCTATATCTGCAATTTGATTTTGTTGTTATTGTTGTCGAATTTGTTGTTATTAATATATTGTAAATTAAAACAAAATATTATTAATATTATTTTTATTATTATCACCCCTAGGACTGACTCTTAGCCCTGAGATAGCTAGAAATGATGCCTTTAGAGATCTCCAGAGATAGGCACTCTACACCTCTTGGTAGTCTGTCTATTCAAAGTTCAATCACTATCATAGTCAGAAACTTAAGGTAAAAAGTGTTCAAGTCCAAGTTCAAACATGTATTGAGTACCTATGATGAGCCTTCTGGGAGTCCACAGTCTAGTGAACAAGTTCCTGCTTTAACTAACTGAGTTGTTTGTTTAAAGGAAACAGCTAGTCCTAATAGTTATCATTCCTGTACATGACAGCCTTTCTCATCTAAACCAGTTTTCTTCTACTGGAATTTCCAGGCTACTAATATGTCCGCCATGTTGACCTTCAACACCAGCAAGATCACTGGGTTCCTGAAACCAGGAAAGTAAGTCAGCCTCCTGCCCACATGGAGGCATTAAACTGGGTTCCTTCCATCTGGACACTGTAGCTGATTTTCTGTAGCTGGGGGTAGGGATGTGAGTAGATCTTCTTCTCGATGTTAGGGGCTGCCATTGGGGAAGGAAACTTAAATTTTACCTCAGTTGGCCCAATTCTTTTCCCCCACTAGTCCTGCCTCCACAAACTTCCTTTCCACCTAATCCCCATAACTTCCAAATTTCTAAAGAATTTATTAATACTGATTTTTCTTAATCTGTAAATTTTCGACATCAGCTATATTGACTTTCTGACATACACTACCCACCTCCCCTCTGTGAGTCTTCCCAATGAGGTTGTATCACTGGTTTTGGGTCTTAAACATCTTTTCCAGTCCCATCCCTACGTTGGCTCTGTGTCTTCTCAAGCCAGTACCTCCTTTCTGGGGACCCCTACATTGCTTAGGTTTGCCATGGGCATTATGCCCCCATCTCTGAATCTTCTCTGATTCATTATAGGATACAAGTGGAGCTGAAAGAGTCTAAAGTTGGAGTGTTCAATGTAAGTTATCATTGTTTTTATTTATGAAGTGATTAAGGTATTAACTAATTTAGTATATTTACTAAGCAATGCTATAGCACCTATAGGAGAAAATAGAAAAATGAAAAGAGCTACTCTCTGCTGTAGAAAAGTATAGAAGTTCTCGAGGACATGATACACAGGGCCAAGGAACAGTTACATCCCAGTAGAAGATAAGATATAATTAAATTGTCTGTTGGACAGAATTCTTTTAACTACAAGAATAGAAAACCAATTAAAAGTGTCTTAAGCCAACACGAGGAATTCATAGGGTCATAAAACTAAAAAACAAATTAAAAAAGAGGTTTCAGGCATAACTGGATCTAGGTGCTCAAATTAGTGCATCAAGAATCTCTCCCCCTCTCTCCCTTCTGCTTTCATCTGTGTTGGCTTCATCCTCAGACAGGTTTTTCCCACTGATGGAAAACCTCAAAATTTTGTAGTTTAATTTTTTTAAAAAATCCAGATGCTAGCTCTCTTTAGGTGAATCTGAGTCATGTGTCCATTCTTTAGCCAATCACTGTGGTTAGAAATTGGACAAGGCCAATTGACCAAACATGGGTTTCATCTACACTTCTGGAGCCAGGACGTCTAGTCTGAAACCATATGGACTGAGATTGGAAAGGAGGGTTCTCCAGGGGAAAATAGGGACTCTGTTATTAAAACAAGAGGAATTAATTGCTGGGCAGGCTGAACCAAGAGGTGATTTCCACAAGGAGGAACAACTGGCAAAATGGATGGCCCCATATTGAAGTAAGAAAGACAGTGGGAAAATCAATGTGGGCTGATGTGATCAGGGAGAGATTTCTTTTTTTTTTTTTTTTACATTTTTAAAATTTTATTATGTTATGTTAATCACCATACATTACATCATTAGTTTTTGATGTAGTGTTCCATGATTCATTATTTGCATATAACACCCAGTGCTCCATGCAGAACGTGCCCTCTTTAATACCCATCACCAGGCTAACCCATCCCCCCCCTCCCCTCTAGAACCCTCAGTTTGTTTCTCAGAGTCCATAGTCTCTCATGGTTCGTCTCCCCCTCCGATTTCCCCCCCTTCATTTTTCCCTTCCTACTATCTTCTTTTTTTTTTTTTTTAACATATAATGTATTATTTGTTTCAGGGGTACAGGTCTGTGATTCATCAGTCTTACACAATTCACAGCGCTCACCAGAGCACATACACCAGGGAGAGATTTCTGACAAGAAGGAAGGCAGGGTGAAGGCAGCTCCTCTTCACAGGCCAAGGAGGAGATGGATAGACCTTAACCTGCAATAATTGTCTTCCTTTTCACCATCCTGCCCACACTGGCCCCTCTGGCCAGCCTCCCTTTGCCCTTCGCTGCCCAGACCCTCCCTTACGGATTTACGAAGTAGGAACAACCACATAAACTGTAGGGAGAGATGCGGCCCACAGGGACCCCAAAGGATGACCCCTTCCAGGGAATGAAGGAGGAAGTGAATAATGACACACTAATATTGCATCTGTGCATGGCATGTAAAAATGTCCTATGAGGTAAAACATCCGTATGTAAAGATGCACAAAAAGTCATCTTATCAGGTGTTCAGAACATGGAATGCAGAAAGCAAGAACTATAGAATCAGATAAATCTGGGTTCAAATTCTGCCCCTGCTGCCCCGTTTCTAAATGTCACTTTCATTCTGTGGGCCTCAGTTTTCTGGTCTGTGAAATGGGGGCAGTGATAGCAACTTCAAAGGGTTATTGTAAAAATTGAACCAGATGTATATGTAATGCTCTGAGCCCTATACCAGCTATATGATGAGTGTTAAAAGTTGTATTTCATAATTTTTGTTTTGAATTTTTTAAAAAAAATTATTACACAAGTAATTCAGGAAAACATTCTGTGAAAAAAAAATTAAACTGTAAAAAAAAAAAAGCTTAAAGATAAAGCTAAGCCAAACCTTGATGTTCTCCTAGAGGAAAGACAGTTGGGTGTATAATCTTCCAAGTGTTTCTATCCCTTTGCACACAAATAAATGTGTATCTCAAAATAGTTTTATATTATAAAACAGTAGCATGATGTAGGCATCTATCTGAAATTTGCTTTTTTCAGTCTTGTTTGCCATGTCGGCACATACAGAACTACCCCCACCCCAGGGTGGCCATGTGGAAGTTCTTTGGTGGGCAAAATGGCACGTGTGGTCACGGTGTATCTCTCCTGTTCTCCACCAGGTGGAGCTGTTGGAGGCGCTACTCAACTACTACATTCTCAACACCCTCTACCCCAAGGTCAACGGTGAGAGTTGCTAGGGATTTTTCCATGTCAAGGAAGACAGTGCTCTTTGAGGGAAAAGGAACTGGACTTGGAGCTGGGAAACAGGGCTCTCCTGCAGGTTGAGTGATCTTGGGTTAATCATTGCTCCTCTTTGGGCTTCAGCGGCCTATGAGATGGGCGTTTTGAAGGTGATCTCTCCCTCCGGGGCTCTAGTGAGGGTTAGGGACTGAGGGACTCTTTGGAGCACAGGAAGCCTCCTTCTAAGAGAGAAGGAGGGACTTGCAGAAGTGTGCCCCCTATACCCTGAAATGGCAGGTAAAAGACTGAGGACCAAGCTAATACAGAGGGCACAGGGCAGCCCGTCTCTGAATCCACATTCCCCAGTCAATTGCCAACTCCCTAGTCAGATAATAAAGCATAAAGCCCTAAACACTGTTTCCACAAAGCCCTGCTTCATTTGGCTGCAACAGAAAGCAGGACGGGGGTGGAGGGCAGAGAGCAGGTGCCCACTAGCTTCTTACCATGAGCGTCTGCTGCCCCATACCTGCTACTCTTCCCATATAGCACCAGGGCTGGGAACCCAGGCTCCTGGAGCAGCCTGCCGGGGTTGATATCCCAGTCTGGCTGTGTGACCTAGGACAAGTTACTTGGCCACTCAGTGCCTCAATTTCCTTATCGGTAAAATGGAAATAATAGTCTTATCTACCTCGTAATCTTTGGTGATCATTAAATGGGAATAAACTGTGTACAGAGTTGGCAGAGAGAAACTTATTTTTTTCTATTACTTTATTTATAGTTGTTATTTATTAACAAATCTCTCTCCATGTTATGCCTCAACCTCCAGAGAAGTTGGCAGAAGGCTTCCCCCTTCCTCTGCTCAAGGATATTCGGCTCTATGACCCTGTTCTCGAGATCCACAAGGTCAGTGGGTTCCGGTGGGCTTTTGAGGATTTGGGGGGGTGGTTAGTTTTCCAGGTTCAGAGCCATAGCTCAGTGGGCAGGACCCAGCCCGGCCCTGCAGCTCAGAAGGGAGAGGGAGACCCCAGGCATGACTAGACACCATGCCACCACCCACGTGTCCTTTAGAAGTGGCACCCCTCCTGTGGGTGACCTGGGGGAATCTCAAGACCAGCTCAGTTTGAAAACATTGCCATGGCAACAGTGCAGGTTCTGAGAGCCAGTTGTAAGTTTTGAAAATTTCTTCTAAATTCTTTTTTTTTTAAAGATTTTATTTATTTATTTGTCAGAGAGAGAGAGCACAAGCAAGGGGAGGGGCAGGCAGAGGGAGAAGCAGGCTCCCCGCTGAACAGGGAGCCCAGTGGGGGTCTTGATTCCAGGACTCCGGGATCATGACCTGAGCTGAAGGCAGACGCTTAACCGAAGGTTCATAGAACCATTAATAGAACCGACAGTTCTATCCATCAGAGACATCATTTACTGAACTATTTCTATACCAAAGAATATATCTGATTCTTCACTCTTCTCTCCACTATTCTTTTTTTTTTTTTTAATTATTTATTTATTTATTTGACAGAGAGAGAGATAGCGAGAGCAGGAACACAAGCAGGGGGAGTGGGAGAGGGAGAAGCAGGCTTCCCGCCGAGCAAGGAGCCCGATGCGGGACTCGATCCCAGAACCCTGGGATCATGACCTGAGCCGAAGGCAGACGCTTAATGACTGAGCCACCCAGGCGCCCCATTCTCTCCACTATTCTGACCAAGTATTTTCTGGTCAGTCTGTGCCCACGGTTCAGGTTATCTTTCTAGAGTAGAATCTGTAAGGTGGGATGACTGGGTCGGTAGCCCCATGAGCAGTAAAGGAGATGATGTATTGTGTCTGGTACATCGTCAACATCCAGCAAATAACAGTCACTAAAAACAGGGAAGGGCCGGGGCGCCCAGATGGCTCAGTCAGTTAAGCACCTGCTTCGGTTCAGCTCCTGATTGGTTCTGGGATCGAGCCCTGCATCGGACTCCCTGCTCAGCAGGGGCGTCTGCTTCTCCCTCTGCCTCTCCCTCTGCCCCTCCCCCTGCTCGTGCTCTCTCTCAAATAAATAAGTAAGATCTTTAAAAAAAAAAAAAAAAAGACAGGGAAGGGCAGCAGCATGGTCAGGGACATGGACACAATGACCGACTGCTGTGTTTGAAAGACTAATATCCAACGTCCTTTTGGACCCAGGGATGCTCAACATCCTACTGCTGAGAGTTTACAAGCAGTCAGACAGCTGGTTATTTGAAGTAAGACCTGACAATTCATGCAGCTGGCCTCAGCTGGGCACATGGGAAATCATCAGAAGATTTATTATATACTCTCATGTTCAGCAGACTTTTGAGGTCATTTGTTTGACACCCAAAGGCAAGGGCTGGATCACTGTGGGAGAGAATTGGACTTTGCCTCCAGTTCAGAGTTTCCGCCCCTTCGGGTGATGGAAACTTCCAAGGAGGTAGGAGAGTAAACCTCAGTGGTGCACAATTTTGTGTTATTCGCGAAGGAGAGAAAATTTAGGCGACACAAAGGACATTTATGGGGCCTGCCAGGAAGCAGCAGTAGCTTGGGAAATGACAGATAAATTGCCACCTTTGAGAAGGTGGCTGGAAAAAGCTGTGCTTTATGGAGACCTTGGGGATGGAGGCACATTCAAGATTTATGCATTGACCTGGTTTCTGGCAGAGCTCATGCTCCCGCCGACGTGGGCCTCCCTATATATTGGAGATGCATTTTTTTGGCATAGGGGATGCTTTTGACAAGCTGTCCTGTCTTGTCTCTCTTAGGACTTCCTGTTCCTGGGCACCAACCTCCAGTATGTGAGAGCTTGAGAGCAGGGACACAGCCGGGGTTTGGAGGCCACAGCTGGATCGGCAACTTGCATTTCCAGAAGTGCCGTGTATTCCCAGTGATTCTGGGAAGATGAAGACTTCTCTGTTCTCAGCTCCGGGGGAGAGGTCCGCCTGGCCTCTGCCCCCACACTGCTTCTCTTCAGCAGGTGCGCCCATACCCTCTCTGACTCTGGGCTTCAATGCCCCCACCTCACCCAGGACGGACCATCTTCCCGCCCTGGCCTGGACTATCTTTAAGGACGGGCATCATCTTTTTTAGTCACCATCTGATCCCTGTACCTGGCACTTAGATCCTCAATAAATATTTATTGAATGGTTCAATGAAGGAACCAGTTGGTGTTCTAGATGAACCTTCTTACCACCCACCCTCTTTTGTCTGAGGGGTCTTTGGATGGTCAGCCCCATCCGTGGTCTCACGGACGCCCACCCAGCCCTGGTCCTGGCTCTAATGCCCGCTCTGGAAGGTGCTTGTCTCTCTTGGTGCACGGGCAGCTCAGGGGCTCGCTTCAGTGTGTGCTCCCTCCCTCACGTCTTGCCTGCAGCACACAAGGGAACCAGTGGGTCTCCCAGAGCCAAAACTCAACCTCCTGCTGTTTTCCCCACTGAAATGGGTGTAAATTAGGAGGAAATGGATCCCTCTAGGTTTTTGGTCCGACCCAAATAAAAAGCTCATCCAACTGTTGTTTATGAGCCCCAAGCCCGGAGGAAGAGGCCATGATTTCTAATTACTGAACAACCAGCCTTTGATCAGACTTACTAAAGAGTCATTTCCAAGTTATGTAGTTGGGCCCCCGGGAACTGGGAATCAGAAGGCTCGTTTGATATATTTTTTTATTGTGTTAATGAGCAGCTGGATGGAGCTGCGGGCTAACAGATCATTCACAGGGAATAGACCCATTTACCCTTTGTGTGACAGAGACATGTTCCAAGATGGGACAATGCGCGGTCACCCAGCTGTTGGCAAAGTAGGCCGTGGCTTTGTGTCCTCCCTCCTCTTTCCTTTGGTTCACTCGTCCACCTGCATCATCCATCCCTATGGTGGACAGGTGACAGACTTGGGCCTCGTCCATTACTAGCCATGTGGCCTTGGGCAGGTCCCTTCCCCCACTCAGGGTCCTCATCTATAAAATAAGGGTGATAATGACAATAGTCACTTCCCGAGCCTGTTGTCATGGTGATATTGGGTAATCCATGTAAAAGGACTTATTTAGCTGCACTGGGCATTTGATACTTATTGGCTGGACGTGGTTACTGAGCATCTCCTGCTTGTAGACTCAGCGTGGGAGAAGTAGAGGCAACGCAGACCCAGTTCCAGTCCCTGCTCTTAAGAGTGTTGCCTCAGGTGTGGTGGAAGGAGCCAGCCTCGACTCCAGTGTACTTGTTTTGGGCCCCCGGGCAAGTCCCGTGTCCTCACCTGTCAACTGTGGCTGGGAATCCCTCCTCGCAGGGCGACTGGGGACTCCAGGACTTCCTATCAGGCCCTCGGGGTTGCCCGGGCCATACTAGGTGCTGGTAAATGGCTGATGCGATTATCATCTGCCTTACTTTGGGCTCCTCAGAAGCAGCCCCGGGCACAAGGAGGTGAGTACAAGTAATTTATTTGGAGGAAGATCCCGGGAAGTTCTAGTGGAGGAGAGAAAATGGGATGGGTGGGGGAAAGCAGCCAAAAAGGGTATATGATCAAACCACGGGTGACCGCAGCTTAGTTCTCCTGGGGAAACTCTGGGAGCCAGTGCAGAATGCTCCTCAGAGTGCACACCCAAGGGCCACGGAAGCTGGAGTATTTATATACCATCTCCCACCACTCACTCGTGGAAGGGAGCTTCTGGGGGACCTGAGTTCTCTGGTTCTCCTAGTCTTCGCAGAGAGGGCTCTAGCAACCATAGAAACCTCTCAGGCAAAGAAATACAAATGTCAGCAAGCAGAAATCAGGTTGGTGTACACGGCTGTGGGAAGATGGGTGGGGCCCTGACATGGCCTGCACACGGTCCCACAATGGAATAGGAGCTCACCAGCTCAAAATCCTGAACGTGCTAGAAAACTGTTTGCCACAATGCCTGGAAAAGTTGTTTTCCTGCGCATATTTTTAAGAAACTTAGGCCAGTTTGCAAGCAAGCCTGCCTTCTGAACATTCTAGGACATTCCAGAACATCCCAGGGGATGGGTCCAAGAAAAGACTCAGGGGAGCCCAGGCAAGTCCTTGATGAGTATGGGGCAACCATTTTGCTATGAGACAGGGGAAGAACACTTATTTGTTTTTTTGTTTTGTTTTGTTTTGTTTTTTAAAGATTTTATTTATTTATTTATTTTTATTTTTTTTAAAGATTTTATTTACTTGAGAGAGAGAATGAGAGAGAGCATGAGAGGGAAGAGGGTCAGAGGGAGAAGCAGACTCCCCGCTGAGCAGGGAGCCCGATGCGGGACTCGATCCAGGGACTCCAGGATCATGACCTGAGCCGAAGGCAGTCGCTCAACCAACTGAGCCACCCAGGCGCCCAAGAACACTTATTTGTAAAAGAACAAAATATTTGTTATTCATAAAGCAAGGAAAGGCCGTTCTTACCCAGTGAGACTAAACACATTCATTTAGTAACAGAGTGTCATCATATCTTGCTGGGCTAGGTCCAGGGCACCCACAGCTGGCTCATAACAGGTTCCAGCACCTTGAAGTCTGACTGTGGGTATGACTATCCTGGACAGCTCAGACCTGTAGAGAAGGGCTGGCTTTGGGACAAGACAGTCTGCTATTAATGATCAGAACTCTGAGCTGTCACAGAACCCTCGTGAGGCCACAGTCTCGTTGCACCATGGACCTCAGCCTCCCACCAAACTACAATGCCGCCCTGGAGACCCTCCTCTTGACGGCAAGCTGTAGCTCCCCCTTTGCTCTTCCCTGACTTCCCCACACCCCCTCCTTACAGCTACACAGAATTTCACGCTTGTGTGTATACAAGACAACTTCCTCTTTCTTAAAGATGCATAAGGTTTCCTGGTGGGGAGATGCCACAGTGTATTTAACCAATCCCCTACCGATGGGCTCTTAACGTTGTTTCCAATACTCTGCTTTTATAAATAAGGAGTCCACCTCCTCCTTTTAACCAAAGTCTGGCATTTTCACCAAAAACTTACATGTGATTTCTGAGGCCTGACCATAGGCGATTAGAAAGGCTTTCTCTGATAGGCCTCCCGGAGGAAGGCTGGCCTCCCTGCACCAGACCTGGTGAACAGCCAGTGCGTTGTATCTGGGAATGCTTCCGCCCGTCATGCTCTTTGCATATTTGCATCCCTCGGTCTAAGTCTCTCCATGTGAGGCCCTTGGTAGAGGCTTCTTTAGGCGCCTCTACCAAGGACCCTTCAAAGGGAGAGAAGGGGGATGCCTTGCAGACACTTTTCCCCAACCATGACTCGGTACTCAGTACTCAGTACTTTCTACTCCCAGCCCTTCCCCCCATCACTCCCTGCTGGCCCAGGGTCCATAAAACTGCCAGAGGCTTCTGTTTGGGGCTTCCTCAGCCGTGAGATGGTCCCCACGTCTACACTGATCCATCTGATCCACCAGCATGCCATTTCAAAGGGGGAAAGGGAATAGGGGGGTCTCGGTGCTTTCTCTGGCTTGATCCTTTGCTTATACTATCAGAGTGAATGACTGAAGGCCTCCCTCTTACTTTCATTTTGGCTTGTTGTTGCTGTAATCAGCATCTCCAACACCTGGCAGCTCAGCTCTGTCTCCAGCTCAGCCGAGCTCTTGACAATAAATAGTGCTTCAGTGAATAGCTTTATCCATACATCACTTCTATTCACACATCCACTCATGTATAGGTACAGATACATCTGGAAAATTAATATCCAGAAATGGAATGCAATAATTGAAGGAATCTCTTGCATAATTTAGCCCGTGGGTATGGGCTCATGGTCCCTCCTCTTACACACTCCCCCTTTCCCCCAAGCTGGGGCCTGAGTACCCGTGAAATCAGGCAGTGGAGTGGGGGGGCCTCTGCAGTAAACAATTCAACCCTGCCCAAAATAACGGTCTGATCTTTACCCTCAGCCCAAGAGCTAATCTCTAAGCCCTTGGGAAGTCTTGCTTGATTGGAGTGTCTTTGTCTACCTGGGGGCATTGGACCATGCCCGTCTAACAGTGTAATCTGTGCTAGGGGCTTTGGGTTACATGGCATCACCTGGGCCTCTGCAGGGGCTGCAGACTGCAGTCACCCACGTGGGTGCTCAGTAGTGCCGACAGATGAAGCCCCAGTAAAGACTGGAAGCCAAGGCTTGGGTGAGCCTCCTGGTCGGCAACACTCTATGTACATTGTTACGCACTGATGCGGGGGATGGGAGGGCATGGGGAGGGAGTAAGGCTGTCCAAATATCCACAAGGAGAGGTTGACTGAAGCTCTGTGTTTGGAACTTTCCTGGACTCTGCCCTATGGACCTCTTCCCTTGGCTGATTTTAATTGGTATCTTTTACTTTTAACAAGCTGTCACTATGAGATGAATAGGTTTTGGTGTGTCCTAGGAGTCCTTCCGCGAATTACGGAATGTATGGGTGGTCTTGGGGGCCTTCAAACGTGCAGTGGGTGTCAGAAGACAGAGTGATCTCCACAAGATCACTGCCAGCTGACTCATCTTCAGCTCTGCTCCTGTTGGCACTGCAAACTTCAGAATCCACTCTGGTCAGTATAGGCAGGAAGGGGGTTTCAGCCTCCAGGGCCTGGAAGACCACTGCTGGTTGCAATGACCTTTATGCATACGTTTCCAGACCAGACCTATCCTGAGACCCCGACCTATCCCTAACTGCAGGCCTGACATGCCCCTCGGGCTGACTGGATTTGGGGGGTACACGGGGCCTGTGTGACAAAGGCATTTGTAAAGGCATCCTGAGGACTTCCCCCAGAGTCTGGTGCATAAATCTCCCCCCCAGCACATCCACCTGGGTCTGCTTCTCAGAGCCCGCACAGCAATGCTGGTAATAAAACACAGCAGAACAGAAAACTGCTTTATGGGCCAGGAGGAAACAATTTCCCACCCGGGACCACTAAAGAATCCAGGGCTCACATCTCTACCTCCCTTAGAGAAGGCTTTCCTCCCACCTCAAGTGATCTCCTGGGGCCCTTAGTGCAGACCTATCAGCAAAAATCCCAGGGACAGGAAGGCTGTTTTTAAAAGGATGATCTTGCTGGGGCGCCTGGGTGGCTCAGTCGGTTAAGCGTCCCACTCTTAGTTTCGGCTCAGGTCACAACCTCAGGATCGTGAGATCCAGCCCTGCATCAGGCTCCTGCGCTCATAACAGAGACTGCTTGAGATTCTTTCCCTCTCCCTCGCCCTCTACTCCCCCCTGCTCCCCCTGCTCAAGTGTGTGCTCTCAATCTCTCTCAGATAAATAAATAAAATCTTTAAAAAGATGCTCTTGCCATTCCATCCCATCTTGGGGTGTTGGGGTGCAGGGGTAGGCCCAGAGCCATCACTTGAGTCCCCCAGACCCAATCAAGCCCAGCTTTCTTCCAGCCCCACCCCTCCACTGCTAGCTGGCCTTCTAAGACCTGCCATTCAATCAAGAGCGGTCCTCTAAGAACTACCCCTGCCCCTGCGTAGAATCATTTTAAGTTAATATAAGATGGTTAAAATGAAAAGCGCAGATAAAAATCTGTGTTGGCAAGAACGTGGAATAACTGGAACACATGTCCACTGCTGGTGGGAGTGTAAGTTGGTACAACCATTGGAAAGACGTCCCAGAGTGGAATGTGCACGTGCCCAGGACCCCACAATTCCAGTACTCCGTAGATACCCAATGGAAATGCCTGCACACGGTCAACAAAAAACACATACCTACCGGGATGTTGATAAAGCACCCTTCCTAATAACCCCTAACTGAAACTAATCCAAATGTCCATCAATTGTAGGTGGATAAATTGTGGAATATTTACACGATGGAATATTATACAGCAATGGATACAAATGAACTTCAACTACAGGGCAATAATGTAGATGAATCCTGCCAAGAGAGAGCTTAGCTAAAGAAACCTAATATAAAAGGGTCCATGCTGTGTGATTGCACTGACACCGAGTTCAAAAACAAAATTAATTCATATGGACGTAAAAGTCAGGAGAGTGTCCATGGTGCCAGGGAGGGGATGAGTAACTAGAAAAGGACGTGAGGGTCTCCCGGGGTCTGGAAAATGTTCTGCTTCCTGATCCCTGTGCTTACTGGCTGGGTGGGTTCACTTTGTGAGCAACACAAACAAGTGTATATCCACAAGTGTAGTTGTTTGTACACCTTTTCTGCATATATGTTTTACTTCCAAGAAATATATGTTAAGATGATTCTAACTGTATTTACAAGACTTCTTACAGTGCCTTTGATTACTTAGGCTCCTAATACACAAAATCCTGTTTCTCCAGGTTTATTCATGTAACACACTGAGATGGACACCTTGTATAGGGTGCTTTTTATGGCATTATTTGTAATACAAAACAAGAACAAAACAAAAAAAGCAACTCATATGACTTTTGATTAGGGCTGGTAGATCAATTATGGTGCATCCATGCAAAAGAAAGCATTAAGAAGAATGACGCTATGTGCACACACATGAAAAGATATCAAGACATTAGTAAGTGGAAGGAGTGATCTAGCTATGGAACAGTAAGTACAGTATTATCGCCTTTTATTTAAAATGATAGGGACACATACACACATGCTTAGATGTATACAGGAAATTTCTTGGAGTTTACCCAAAATGTTGGAAGCAGAGGTTACCTCTGGAGAGTGGGAAGAAAGGGTTTATAAAGTTGTGAGGTCTTGATTTCCCTTCTTGTGCCATTTTGTATTGTTTGGACTTTTTACACAAGTAATTATTATTTTGTCAAAATATAAATTTAAACACGTCAATCAAAGTAACTGAGCGCATGCTTTAAAAACCAAATGTTTAAAAGGGCCTCTATAAGAAACAATGGTCACAGGGGAACAATTTTTTTTTAATTTTTTTATTGTTATGTTAATCACCATACATTACATCATTAGTTTTAGATGTAGTGTTCCATGATTCATTGTTTGTGCGTAACACCCAGTGCTCCATGCAGAATGTGCCCTCCTCAATACCCATCACCAGGCTAACCCATCCTCCCACCCCCCTCGCCTCTAGAACCCTCAGTTTGTTTTTCACAGTCCATCGTCTCTCATGGTTCATCTCCCCCTCTGATTTCCCCCCTTCATTCTTCCCCTCCTGCT
>NC_138378.1:18617103-18645504 GCF_054177405.1 Leptonychotes weddellii | reverse complement strand
TTTTAATTTTTTTTTTGAGAAAACTCCATGTTTTCCATAGTGGCTGCACCATTCAACATACCCACCAACAGTGCACCAGGATTCCAAGTTTTCTATACCCTCACCAACATTTGTTATTTTTCTGGTTTGTTGGTTTGGTTTGTTTTTTTTTTTTATAATAGCCATCCTAACTAGTGTAAGGTTATATCTCATGTGGTTCCCATTTACATTTCTCTGATGATTAATAATGTTGAGCATCTTTTCATACACTAGTTGGCCATTTGTATGTCTTCTTTGGAGAAATGCCTATTCAAATTTTGCCCATTTTTAGTAGGGTTATTTGTTTTGTTTTGCTTTGTTTTGCTATTGAGTTGTAGGATTTCCTTACATATTTTGGATATTATTTTGGATTTTGGATATTAACTTGGATTTTATTTTGGATATTAACTCCTTATCAGATATATAGTTTGCAAATATTTTCTCTCATTCTATGTATTGCCTTTCACTCTGTTGACTGTTTTCTTTGCTATGCAAAAGTTTTTTTAGTTTAATGTAGTCATATTTGTCTATTTTTTTTTTTTTGGTTCCCTCTGCTTTTGCTGTCATATCCAAGAAATTGCTGCCAAGACTAATGTTACAAAGCTCTTACTCTATGTTTTTTTCTAGGAGTTTTATAGTTCCAGATCTTACATCTGGGTCCTTAATTCATTTTGAATTTTTTTTTTGTATAGTGTAAGAAGAGTCCAATTTTATTCTTTTGTATCTGGATATCCAATTTTTTTCAGTACCGTTTGTTAAAGACTATAATTTCCCCATTATGTAGTTGTGACACCCTTCTTGAAGATCATTTGACCGTATATGCATGAGTTTATTTCTGAGCTCTCTATCCTCTTCCATTGGTGTAGATGTCTGTCTTTATGTCAGTACCATATTATTTTCATCACCACAGCTTTGTCATATGTTTTGAATTAAGAAAGTGTAAAGTATTTAGAATTCAGCTTTCTTCTTCTTTCCCAAGATTGTTTTTGGCTGTTTGGGATCCTTGTGGTTCCATATGCATTATAGGGTTGTTGTTTTTTTTTTCTATTTCTGCAAAAAAAAAAAATGCCATTAGGATTTTGATAGGGATTGCATTGAATCTATAGATCGCCTTGGGTAGTATGGACTTTTTAACAATATTAAGTCTTTCCATCCATGAACATGGGATGTCTTTCCATTTATCTGTGCCCTCTTTAATTTCTTTCTGCAATGTTTTATAGTTTTCATTGTACAAGGTCTTCTACCTCCTTGGTTAAGTTTATTCCTAAGTAGTTTATTCCTTTTGAAGCTATTGTAAATGGGATTGTTTTCTTAATTTCTTTCTTGGAGTGTTCATTTTTAATATAGAAATGTGATGGAATTTTGTATTCTGCAACTTTGCTTATTTTGTTTATTAGTTCTAACAGCTTTTTGTGGAATTTTTGTATTTTTTTTCATATAAGATCATGTCATCTTTGAACAGAGGTCATTTTATTTCTTCCTTTCTGACTTGGATGTCTTCAATTTGTTTTTTCCTTGCCTAATTGCTCTAGGTAGGACTTTAAGTACTATGTTGAATAGAAGTGGTGATAGTGGGCAACTTTGCCTTGTCCTTAATCTTAGAGGAAAAGATTTCAGTCTTTCACTATTGAGTATGATGTTAGCTGTGGGATTTTAATATATGGGCTTTATTATGTTGAGGTAGTTTCCTTCTTTTCCTCATTTGTTGGTTTTTTTTTTATCACGAAAGAGTGTTGAACTTGGTGCTTTTTCTGTATCTATTGAGATGATCATGTGATTTTTAGCCTTCATTCTGTTAATGTGCTGTATGATTTGTATGTGTTGAAGTATCCTTGCATCCCATGGATAAATCTCACTTGGTTATGGGGTGTGATCATTTTAACGTGAGATTGAATTTTATTTGCTAGTATTTTGTTGAGGATTTTTGCATCTACAATCATCAGAGATGTTTTCTTTTCTTGTACTGTTTTTATCTGGCTTTGGCGTCAGAGTAACACTGGCCTCATAAAATGCATTTGGAAGTGTTCCCTCTTCTTCAATATTTTGGAAGAGTTTGAGAAGGATCGTCATTAATTCTTCTTTAGGTGTTTGGTAGAATGGTAGAATTCCCAGTGAAGCCATCTGGTACTGGGCTCTTCTTTGTTGGGAGATCTTTGATTACTGGTTTAATCTCCTTACTAATTATAGGTCTGCTCAGACTTTCTCTTTCTTCATAATTCAACCTTGGTTGGTTGTATGTTTCTAGGAACATATCCATTTCTTCTAGCTTACCCAATTTATTGGCATATAATTGCTTATGGTACTCTCTTACCATCCTTTTTATTTCTGTGTTATCAGTTGTAATGCCTCCTCTTTGATTTCTGATTTTGAGTCTTCTCTTTTTTTCTTAGTCTAACTAAAGGCTTATCAATTTTGTTGATCTCTGTTAAAAAAACATCTCTAAGTTTCATTGGTTTTCCCTGCTCAGTTAACCCTTCCTTTCCCCCAGCAAGAAAATATGTAGCTATCTGGATCACAAATAAACAAATAATATCTCCTGGTTCAGAATTCTAAAAGCTTGTTATCAGCTCTACAGTTCATTTAACAACTGATCTTGTGGTATTGTAGATTACTATTTAAATATTTTGTTTTCCTACTTCTCCTGAGTTTTATGTCTAACCTTCCTAAGTAAATTATAATTTCCTTGAAGGCAGGAAATAGATATTATATGTCTTTGTGTCACGCATGGCTTATTGCAATACTGAGTTGAGCACTTAATAAGTACCTGGTGATTTGAGTTGAAATCTCTCAACACTTAACCTAATACTCCAATCTTTTCCCCAGTTACGGGCTGCCCTAGGCCCTTATCATATAGCTCCTCCAATTTATAGTCAGTTGTTAATCATCTCCATATCTTTGCCTCTGCTTGTGCCACACATGCTCAGTAGCCTCTGCGTTTCACTTTCATGTCACTCCTGTTCAAATCACAGAGTTCCCCAAAGGATGTCTCACTCCATTCTCAATCTTTCTGATGGTTCTCCAGAGGTACTCAGGAGGGAGATGAGTCATGAAATGTTAAGTCAGGAGGATGGAAACCCAGGGCAGCAAAAAACAGGAGAGGACCCAGAGGGCCTGCATTTTGGAGGTTGATCAAGGACTCCAAGGATGGGCAATCTGGTAGACTGAAATGACCTTTGCCATAGTTAATATTTTGGTGAATTTCCTTGACAACTTTCCATTTTAGGAAATGCTACTCATGGTTAAGGTCATGTAGAGGGAGTATAGAGTGGGGTGGCTCCAACAGGAAAAGTCCCTTTTAGCACTAACATTCCATGATTTGAAGTAACTTACTGCTATGAGCTGAATTGTGTCCTCCAAAAAAAGATATGCTGAAGTTTTGGCCCCAGTACCTCAAAATGTGACCTTATGACCTTACTTGGAAATAGGGTCTTGATAGAGGTAATCAAATTAAAATAGGGTCATTCGGATGGGCCCTAATCCAACATGACTGGTGTCCTTATAAAAAGGGGAAATTTGGAGACAGACACAGACACAGACACAGAAAGAAGCAAGATGATGTGAAGACATCCATCTGATGACAGCTGCAGAGCTTGGACTGATGCAGTTGCAAGCGAAAGAATTCTTGAGGCTACCAGAAGCTAGGAAGAGGTAAGGAAGATTCTCCCCAAAGCCTCAGAGGGAGCGGCCCTATGGATACCTTGATTTCAGACTTCTGGCCTCCACCACTGAAAGGCATGTTGCCTGAGCCACCCAATTTGTGGTCCTTTTTACAGCAGCCCTCAAAAACTAATATACTTACCTTCTCCATGCTTCCTTTCTTTCCCTTATCCATAAAATGGGCACCTAATGTCAACCTCCCAAGGGTGGGAGGGTATCAGCTGAGATAAAAATACCAGTGGGCTTTAAATTAGTCATACTAAAGTCATCTCACTGAAATAACCACAGGTGTTCCAAGTATCTTTTTGAGAGGAAAATCTTCCAAAGTGTTCCCTGGAAGTTGGGCTCCCAGGTGGCAATGTTCTTCTCAGGGCAATGTCCCAGACAGCTCAGCTCCCCTAAGATCACCCCTGCCTGCCTGTGTGGGTCTCAGATGTGCTGAGGCAGAGAATCAAATGGTGGTGGCTGTTTAGTGTTCAATTATTTGGAAAAATTCTTTTTGTTTCCCTTAGAACATTCAATTTCTCCAATCTACATGCCAATGGGGGGAAGAGAAAAATTTACTCATTCCACAAATATTTATTAAGCCTGCACTATATGCCAGGTGTTGTTATGGTACTTGGCCTATATTAGTAAACAAAACAGGACCCCCAAATCCCCACCTCTGTAAAGCTTATATTCTAGTGGGGAGAGAGAGGCAATAAACAAAACATAATATGTTAATTATACGGTTAATTAAGAGACAATAACAGTTATGGGAGGAAACAGAACAGGGTTATAATCCAATCTTTATTTTGTTGCTCAAATAGTCCCTGCTTTAAGCCTTTAGGAATAATTCAGGTTGGCTTCTGTGTCTTTTCACTATGGCCCCAGCATTTTCCGCCCACTTCCTTTCTCTCTAGCACCATAATATGTTCCAGGCTCATGTTTTACTTTCTCTAGCCAAGCTCTGGAATTAACCATTTCTCCAAGGAACTTTTTGTTTGTTTGTTTCCAAAATGTGAATTTCTTTCTTTCCTTTTTTTTTTTTGGATCCACTTATTAATTTGAGAGAGAAGAGAGAGAGCACAGGCCCAAGTGCATGGGGGAGGGGCACAGGGAGAGGAAGAGAAAATCCCAAGCAGACACCCCACTGAGCCCCCAATGTGAGGGGCTCAATCCCATGACCCTGGAATCAAGAGTTGGTTGTTCAAATGACTGAACCACCCAGGCACCCCTCTTTAATTTATTTTAATAGGAAAATGGTATAGGGAGGCCACAATCTGGGCACTAGAGATCTTGATGTGCTAGTTGCCACTGGGGCGTTACTGCCTTCTGAGAGCTCAGAACTGGGATATACGCGTGGATGGACAAACACATTCATACATGTGTCTGTATTTATTTCTGTTTATCCATCCGTAAATATATTAAAATCCATGGATTCATCCTTATATTTTTAATTCCAGTCCAACACCACACAGGATTCATTCTAGCTCTTTCCTTATTACTAATTTCTTTTTCTGACAGTGAGAAACCTGTCTCTCATTGTCCACAAAGTATTTACTTTTTTGTTCAATACTAGTAAACATATATTTACCAAATAGAGTATCCAGTCAAAATACTGTTTTCCAAAGTTACTTAGGTTGGTTCTTTTACTCCCCATATGCTTCAGTGGGGTTATCTTATTCACTTGTAACCCAGGTTGGTTTATTATTCTTTGTATGCCATTTTGGCTTTCTCCCACATATCCTGGTTGGTTTGGGTTATTTATTTGTTTATTGGGTATACGAAATATTACTTTGGTTTTGTGAGTCAGGGCTATACCAAAGGGTGTACTCACTAGCCCTTGGTATTGTCAGTATTTTTAATTTTAGTCATCCTAAGAGGTATGTAATGGTATCTCATTGTGGCTTTAATTTACATTTTCCTAACAGCTAATGATGTTAACATCTTTTCACGTGCTTATTTGCCATCTTTACATCTTCTTTGGTGAAATATGTGTTCAAGTCTTTTACATATTTTCTAATTTGATTGTTATTTTAATGTTGAGTCTAGAGAGTTCTTTCTATATTCTGAATACAAGTGTTTTACGGGGTATGTGATGTGTACATATTTTCTTCCAGATTGTGGCTTGTCTTTTCACTTTCTTAACAGGGTCTTTCACACATCAAATGTTTTAATTTTGATGAAGTCCCATTTATCAATTATTTTTCTTTTATGGCTTGTGCTTTGGTCTAATGTCAAAGAACTCAAGTTCACCAAGCCCTAGGTCATGAAGATTTTCGCCTGTATTTTTTTCTAAAGGTTTTAGAGTTTTGAATTTTATGCTTAGATTTATGATTCATTCATTCAAGTTAATTTTAGCATACCCTGTACAGTTTAGGACCAACTTCATTATTTTTGCCCTTGAAAGTCCAGCCATGCCAACACTATTTGTTGAAAGGACTACCTTTTCTCCACTGAATTGCCTTTGCTCCTTTGTCAAGAATCAGTTGGTCATAGTTCTGTGGGATTATTTCTGGACCCTATTCTGTTCCCTTGATTTATGTGTCTATCCCTACACAAACACCACTTTCTTGATTACTGTAGCTACATAACAAGTAGTAAAATCAGGTTGTGTGATTCCTCTAACTTCATTCTTCATTTTCAAGTGTTTTAACTATTCTGATTCCTTTGCCTCTGCGTACATTTTGGAATCAGCTGGTCTGTACCTACAAAAACTCCTACTGGAAATTTGATAGAAATTAAGCTAAACTTATGAAAAAATCTGGGAAGAAATATCATTTTGGTTATGTTGAATCATTCAATCCATGAGCACAGTCTGTCTCTCCATTTATTGAGGTCTTTTACTTCATAACACTTCATAGTTTCCATCATACAGGTTTTGTACATGTTTTGTTAGATTTGTACCTAAATATTGCAATTTTTAGAGCTATTATCAATGGTATCATGTTTTTATTTCAGTTTCCAATTGTTCATCAGCAATACTTAGAAATATGATTGAGGGCGCCTGGGTGGCTCAGTTGGTTGGGCAGCTGCCTTCGGCTCAGGTCATGATCCTGGAGTCCCAGGATCAAGTCTCGAATCAGGCTCCCTGCTCAGCGGGGAGTCTACTTCTCCCTCTGACCCTCCCCACTCTCATGCTCTCTCTATCTCATTCTCTCTCTCAAATAAATAAATAAAATCTTTAAAAAAAAAAGAAATATGATTGAAATGACTGATTTCTGTGTGTCAACCTCCCACCATCTGGCAACTGATTGTTATTCTTTAATTATATTACTGGATTTTACTTCTTAATCTTTCATAGAGATGTTCTGCTTCAATATTCAAAGATGAAATTAGTCTGTGAAGTTCTTTTTGTTGCTTTGTCCTAGCTCAGGCTGCTATAACAAAATAGCATAACCTGGGTGGCTTACAGAACAGAAATTTATGTCTCACAGTTCCAGAGGCTGAGAAGTCCCAAATCAAGGTGCTAACCAATTCAGTTCCTACTTAGGGTCCAAATCTCAGCTTACAGATGGCCATTTTCTTGTCTTAATATGGCCAAGAGAAAGGGAGATCTCTCTTGTGTAAGCGGGCTCCACCCTCAGCACCTCATCCACACCTAACCACCCCCAAAGCCCCAACCTCCCAATACCATCACACTGGGAGTTAGGGCTTCAACATATGACTTTGGGGAGAGGACACAATTCAATCCACAGCAATACTGGTACCCTTCATAAGAATAACTGGGCAGTGTACCTTATTTCTTTATGCTCTGGAAGAGTTTGGTGAGCTTTGGAATGACCTGTTACTTGTAGATTTGGGACAAACTATGAAGTTCACTTGAACAACTTCTTCAGCTACTTCCAACTTAGTGGTTTTATTTCTTCTTAAGTCAATTTTGGTAATTTGTATTTTTTAACTTATTTTGGGTTGAAATCATCCTAATTTTCAAGGGGATTAACATCGCATTGCGTTAAATGCAACAGTTAAAGAGAATAAAGTAGAGCTATATATGCTGACATGGAAAAACCTATTAGACATAATGGGGGAGGGACACAAGTCTCAGGAAAATAAAAAACCCATTTTTTAAAATAAACTTTCCTTTTGGAGTTAGAGTCTCATTTTTATATATAGAATGGATGTAAAATGGTCTGAGCAGATACCCACTAATACCTGGTTGTAGCAGTTTTATATTACCCTTAGACCCAAGCAAGAGATGCCTCTGCTTTGGGCTTGCACTTTCGAGGGGCCTGCTCAAGCCCCCTCCAGATGCACCACACCCCCAGGGGACATACCCTTCTAGAGCCTGAGCCTTCCTCCTAGACCAGGCTCCCTATTCCTGGGAGCCTGGAATTCCTTCCAGGGTGTGTGGGAGCCTCATCCAGGTACCTCCTCCTGAGGATGATGTGACCCCTGCAAGGTCCAACCAGGGCGCACTCTTTGAGGTGGGGGAGGAGCTTGGATGTGCAGGTTGGAGTCCCCATGCACACAGGTGTGCACAAGGCCCTCGTGGTGCAGACCGAGTCAGGTGTGGGTAGAGAAGCGTGCTCCTACCTCCACATTCTGGCAAGGAACTCTGGAGAGTTCAGAAATTCTAAATCTGAACCTGGTTTTCCAGGTCAACATGCAGGTCTATTTGCCTAGAGGTAGGAAGATAGAACATTTTTATTTAAGTGTTTGTTAGCTGGATTTACAGAAAATATGTAGACATTCGGTATGTGAGCCTCAGTTTGACCTTTGTCCTGGGCCCCCCAAATGTCATGGGAGGACCTAGTCAGTCGGGACACTTCCAGGGAAAGAGGTAGGACTTGAGGCGAAGAAGGTGAAAGAGGGTGTTACAGGCTGAATTGTGTCCCCACTCAGATTCCCGTGAAAGTCCTAACCACCGGTACCTCAGAATGGGACTGTGTTGGGACATAGGGCCTTTAATGAAGTGATCAAGTTAAAACGAGGCTCCAGTCTCCAGAACCATAAGAAAATACATTTCTGTTGCTTAAGCTCCCCCAGTCCATAGTATTTCGTTAGGCAGCCCCAGCGAACTAATTTAGAGGGCTTTAACTTTTTAGTATATTTTTTTCTTGTTATTTGACTCTTGTTTCTAAAGCACATGTATCTGCGCATTATTTATGTAATTTAAAAATACATATTAAAATGTTCTCCTATCATGCTTATCTGTCATTTCCCATTCCTAATTGTGCCTTCTCTGTCCGTGTCTTGCCCTGTGATGAGGCAGGCTAGTGGCTCGTCTGTTTTCCTGTGTGGGGTTCTTTCCCACAATGAATCAGTTCCTCCATTTATCAATTCTCCCTTTGTTGTGTTTTCTGATTCATTAATTTCTGCTTGTCTTCATTCTGTCCTTCATCCCCCGGATTGATTTTGCTGCTCATTTTATATCTTCCTGGATTGAATGCTTGATTCTGTTTTCCTTGTTCTTCTTTTTCTTTTTCAGAAATATAAACGTTTCAGACTACATTTTCTATTCGATATGGTTTTAGCTTTATCTCATTGCTTTTAACACATAGTGTTTTCATTCCCTCCCCCCTAATCTGGTTTAACTTGCAATTCTGACTTCCTTTTGTTCTCGAATGGAGTTTTAAATTTTGAGGAGGGTGTTTTAAATTTTCCACGTGGTTGGGGTTTTGGTCCCATTTCTCCTCTTGTTTTAATGTCTCGTTTTATTACTTGGTGGCCAAAGAGGTCTCTATGATTTCTATCTTGGGGAAAGATATTTGTATTTCCTTTATAGCCATGGTCAATTTTTATAAAAGCTTTTATAAACATTTTTTTATAAAATCAATCCTGGGTGTTTGAATGGAAGGTGTATTCTCTGTCTGCAGAATACACAATGCAGCATCATCACTGATGTCAGCCTGATGAGTTCTTTGACTCAGATTCTCTGCATCCCTCTGGGACCTGTGACTCGTGGTAAAGACTTGGGCCACCTTTATCCGGTGAGATTTAATTTATTTATCTCTGTTCAGCTGACATTGGGCGAGGGTGGTGTCGGAGTGTCGTTCCTACCTGTCCTCTCTTCATCTTGCCCTCAGGTTGTCGGTCTGGGTGAGGAGGCCAGAGAACAGAAGGGTGGTAAGGTTACTGGGTCCTCCCTCCAGCTCGGATCCCCACCTCCCTGGGGCTTGAAGACAGGCTCGAGGTGTGACCTTCCCTAACTCAGTCCACCTCTGCTCTGAGTCCTCATCTTTCCAAGGAAAGACGTTGGCCAGACTTTTCCAGATCCTCTTGCTTACTTTTGGGAAACCGGACCTACTTAATATCCGGGAGACAGGCGGGAACTCTCAAGGTCTCCCTTAAATGTGTTGCAGATATCCCTGTATCTGGAAGACACTCTTTCCAATTTGCTCAAATCTGCTAAATTCATGATCGATAGCATGTTCTTCTGTGACTCACTCTAGCATTTGTCTCTGCTTCTGCTGTGGCTGCTGATAGAGAGGGTCACCACGGGCTTTCCCTCCACCCTCGACCTCCTCACACCCGTCTGAGCCGATCGCTTCTGTCTGTTGACACATTCTATGAAAGCCAGTAGCTGGATCCTCACGAAATTGAGAGACTAAGTGTTGAAGTGTCTGACTCAGAATAAAAGCTATTAACTTTGTGGATCCCTGGGGACACCTCAAAGGTCATTCTGAAACTGGAAGTCAGTGGGAAGCTCGTGTGCTTGCTGATGAGGACAGACGAGGCATGTTAAGATGCCGTTGAGAGAGAACACAGTGGCTTCAAATCATGTCTCATGGCCAGGGAGATGCTCTGCATGGTGTCTCACGCGGGCAACTCGACTTGGTCTTTAGGTAAGCAGCAACTAGGCTTTAGAGGTTTGATAATATTCCTTTTATTTTCCTGGGCAACATCAGGGAGTCTGTTGAGTGGTATATAAACATAGTATTCTCAAACTCTCTTTGCTTTTCCCTTAACATCTTATCTTTCTCTTTCTCCTTTCCATTTTGTTCTTTTTATTCCTTCTCCTGACCCTGAAACAAATCTGTAAGTACCAGTATTTCTGATGTCCAGGAATCATTTGTAGGACTCTTTCCCCTTTCCTTTGAATAAGACCTTACTAGCTCTTTCTTTAGCCATAATTCTTAACCTCCTCACAGTCTTTTCAGAAACAGAGAGATCTTCTATCTACTTTAACTGGCAATTATTATATAAGACATTCTTAATGTGTATTGGTCAGGTTTCACCAGGTTGTGCTGCAAAACAAACCCCCCCCCCCAAGATCTGAGTAGCTTATCACCACAATGGCTTGTTTCTCATTCACATCACCCATCAGCTGCAGATCTGCTCCAAGTCCTCTTCATTCTGGATCCAGTTTACAGGAAGAAAGAGAAAATCAAAGTATAAAAGGGACAGGCCAGACAGACCTAATCCCTTTTAAAGGTTGTTGTTTTTTTTCCGGGATCCGCCCCCTTCCCGGCTGGGGTGCGCTCTCTCCGCAGCCTCCTTCTGCGTGGGCAGTTCCTCCAGCCCCCGGGCCCTGCGGTGGGGGACAGCCTGTGGCACTGCCACACCAGCAGCTCCCCCCAGAACCCCCACCCATGAAGATTTTGCACCCCAGTGCCTCCACCGAGACACCTCTGAGCGCCAGCTCAGTTCTGAGAGCAGTGGCTGCTCCTTATCCTATGTTCTCTTTGCTTCTTCTTAGCCAATCCCTCATCACTGCAATCCCCTATTATAATTAATAATTCTTTATATTGGGGCGCCTGGGTGGCTCAGTCGGTTGAGCGACTGCCTTCGGCTCAGGTCATGATCCTGGAGTCCCGGGATCAAGTCCCACGTCGGGCTCCCTGCTCGGCGGGGAGTCTGCTTCTCCCTCTGACGCTCTCCCCTCTCATGTGCTCTCTCTCTCTCTCATTCTGTCTCAAATGAGTAAATAAAATCTTTAAAAAAAAATAATAATTCTTTATATTAAATTCTCCCTGTTCAAATTACCATGCGGTTTCCCTCTCCCGACTGAACGCAGACTAATACACCCTGCCAGCATTATTGGCTCACATCTCACTGGCCAAGACATTGCCAGGGCTCTTGAGCTGGGCAGGTGGCCACTTCAGCTAATCCAGGGTTCTGCTAATAAGGAAAAGAATGGGAGATGAGGTCTTGTATAAGCAACTTGCAGTGTCTGCCTCAATAGCAGTATATATTGATAAGGATTCTTTCCAGAGCCCCAGACTTCTCTGTTTTCTAGGCCACTTCTCTTGACCACACCCTTAGGTGAAAATTCCCACCTGCCCACATCTCCAGGCTCATTTCACACCATCCTCTCAGATACTATGGACCCCATCTCTTGAAAATCCCCTCAATGCAATCTATTAGAAAAGAACTAAATAAGTAGAAACAAATGTGACAAGTATGATTTGCACTATGATATCACACAGACCAAATGTCCCACAGTGTCCCCCAGTCTTTGAAAGCTGCCCAGCCCTTCCAGCCCCTCAGAGTCTGCTAGACAGCAGTCCCCTTGAGCCCCCTTCACAGGGGGATGACCCAGCGTCTGTCCTGGGCAACTCCAGGCCCAGTCACACTGGCCCCCATAGGCAGGGATGCGTGTCCCCTCCTTTCTCAGGATGCTCCCAGGGCTCTCGGGGCATGTGCCTGTGGTCTATCCCCTCCTCTAACTCAAACGTGAATTCCAGCCACGATGAAACTAGAGGTGGTGATGGTGCCTTGCTGTGTAACTTGGGGCAGTTTACTTAGTCTGTACTAGTTCTTCCTCAGGGCAAACCCTGAGTTTGTTGTGAGCCTGCAGGAGACAATGAATGAGTCGTGCTAACCACGGCGCCTAGCACACAGTAAGCGCTCAGTAAATGCTGGGCGTGGGTAGTATTCCTCCTGTTGTTTTAACAGTTCCTGGTTAGCTTTTCAGAAGAGGGGTCTCTCACTCAGGAGTGGATCCTCCCTGGCTGAAGAGCCTCCAAGTGAGTTCTGGCCACTTTGAGGTCTTGAGGCATCAAGAGAGGTCCCTCTGAAGGGACAAGATGGGAGAGCAGGAGGCAGGCAGCTTAAGGAAGCAAGCTCTCCTGATGGATGTTAGCTTGTATTCCCAGGAAACCAGGCACAGTGAGATCTTTCCAGAAGCCCAGAAGCTGCTTTCAAAGTGCAGACTGCACTGCCATCTGCTGGCCATGTCTTGGAGTGGTAGGCTTGAAGGAACTTAGGTAACTACTTAATATCTGGGAGATAGGCGGGGACTCTCAAGGTCTCCCTTAAATGTGTTGCAGATATCCCTGTATCTGGAAGACACTCTTTCCAATTTGCTCAAATCTGCTAAATTCATGATCGATGGCATGTTCTTCTGTGACTCACTCTAGCATTTGTCTCTGCTTCTGCTGTGGCGGCTGACACAGGCAGGCAGGTTCCTGGCCCACGCAGGCGCCCAGGGGTCCTGGGGTATTCGCGTGTTTATCGAGTCCCTCAGGGGATCCTCTGCAGGCAGTCCAGTGCGCCCCACCTCTTCCTGTGAGGGCACCCCATTTTTAGGTTGTGAACAAAAATATTCAAAGGATGTGACGAACTGAGATGTGCTCACGCCCAAAAACCCCTAACCTAAATCTAATTATGAGGAAACATCAGGCAAACCTAAAGAGAGTGACTGACTGGCTTGTACTCTTCAAAAATGTCAAGGTCATGAAGGACAAAGAAAACTAGGGAACTGTTTCAAACTCAAGCAGACGAAGAAGACAGGACAACTGAATGCAAGATATGTTCCAAGACTTTTTCTCGTGCTGTACAGGATGTCATGGGCCAACTGACAAAATCTGAATACGGTCTTCCAATATAACAGTATCGTATCACTGTCAGTTTCATGACTTTGATCACTGTTCTGTGACTATATAAGAGAACGTCCTTGCTTTTAGGGAACACACAACTAAGTATTTAGGGGTATAGGGCCACCAGGCCTGCATCTGATTTGCAAACAGTTCAGGAGGAAAATATATATATATATATATACATGCATGTATAGTCTTGGTGGAGGGTGTTCAGGAATTCTTTGTACTGTTTTGCAACTTTTCTAACAGCCTGAAGTTATACTCAAGTATGTTCAAAATTTTTCTCACAGCCCTCCTGAGACAATAAAGGGCGACGTGATGCCACCCTAGGTTCAGGTAGGCACCCCAGCAGGAACACCTCACAGCTCGTAGCTACACTTGCGGTGAGCAGAGCAGAACACATAGGGATTTGTGCAACCACCATTCTGTGCATCCACAGCCCCTGTGACATTGTGTGCTAACTGTACTTTGCTAAAAATCAATTAATGAAGTAAAACAGGAACACCCCAACTTTTTATAGATCCCCCCGGAAGGTGCCAGGTATGTCCTAATAACTTTTCGAGGCTTACCCCGTTTATCCTCGCAGCGATCCCATGGGAGAGATGCTATCATTCCCCCTCAATTTTCAGATCAGGAAATCTTCACTCCAGACAGCTATGTGCCAAGGTCACACAGCTAGGAAGTGATGAAACTGGGATCCAGGGTCCTAAAAACCCAACTAGCAGCAGGTAGGGTCCACAACACTAGATGACTCCAGGCCACCTCACTACTGAAAGGACCAAGGCCCATTCCGGTAGCTGCCACATTGGACCCTACGATCTCAGCCGAACTTGCCTGGCCCTTGGCTCTGCCTCTGCTCACGTCCTTGCTCCTTCTCACTGCCTCCAATATTCCTCCCCTACTTCCTCTTCCGAGCTGAGCCCACCTCTTCCCCCACAGTTCCTTCCACATCTCTCCCTGGGAGGGATCTCTCCCTCTTCTACTGTCCTACCATCCTATGGCATCCCTCTCTCTCTGAGACTCTCCCACCCTCCATCTCCCACTATAATTCCTTTGGCAGAGGCAGAAGAATGTAGTTATTGCTGGCTCTAGCTATGCACTCAGGTCTGGAGTCAAAGCCCAGTTCTGCCATTGATTGGCTGTGTGATCTTGGGCAAGTCGCTTCACCTCTCTGAGCATCTTATAAGTAAGACAGAGCTATTATAACCCAACTCATTATGAAGAGAAAGTGAGCCAAGCTCTACAAAGCCTTTCATATAACATCTGGCAAGTGGTGAGTGCTCAGTAAATATTAGCTCCGATTCCTATGTCCTTTTTCTGTAATGACCGTTTTAAATTTTTCCGGTAAATTCGCTATAAGCAGGTGTCATAATTTTATTTCAATCTTGCCACAGAGCGAAGTCACAGTTCCCTCTTGTTAAGAGCATTTAGCAGGAAAAGCGAATGGTTGGATAATCACTATTAAACTGAATACAAGACAAAGAATGTCTAATAATCAGCTGAATGTGTGGGTAGCTGATTTCCCCAAAGACGTTTTAATCTTGTTAAAGTTTATCAGAAAATTGCTTAAGCAGTTATCAGGAATGCTAATTTCCTCCCACAAGGAGGCTGTGCATTGCATCAAGTGAGAGAGTTCTACACCAGACCGTGATTGGGGCACTCTCTTCTTAATCACACCCATAATCATCAAGGCTGACATTTCTCGAGGCCTCACTATGCACCCAGCCTGGAGCTGTGTCCCAGGCCTTGCAGATCCTGGTAGCAGATCCTGGGTGCATTTCAGCATTGCCCACCTGCTCCCATGGAGCACGCTCCCACTTAGTTCTGGGTCAGACTGTGCGGGCAGTTCCTAATCGCTGATGGAATGGGTACAAGGGGGTAGTGGCCATCATGCCCCAGGCCTTTGTGCAATGTGGGGCACACACCCTGTCCCACCCTCCACGCCACCAAGATGGAAATAAATGGCTTTCTGAAAGTAGAAACCACCCACTGTACCCCCAATTTAATGGGGTCTTAAGTAGGTGCTATTCGGGAAAGTGTGATGTGGTTAGGCATTCTGGTCCAATATCGTCCACTGGGGCCTTTGCCAGCTAGATGACAAGGTGCTTTATTCTGGCCTCAGAGCCCAGCGAAGCAACCAAGGGCTCATTACCAAGCATGGATGCCTTTTCTCTGACAGACAATAAAGAGTTGGATCCAAGTTGCTCGTTAGCTTCTTTCGGGATTTGTTGGACATCTTGCTACTGTATGAACAAACAGATGGACTCGGCTCTTGGCTGTAAGGATATTTTGGAAGGAGCAGATCTGCCTGCCCATTGTGAAGAGCAAAACACCATATCTGAATGGGGTGCGCTGTGTCCAAGGTAGTTGGGGATGTGGTCAGTGGTCCTCAGAGTGTGGTCCCCTGACCAGCAGCATCAGCATCACCTGAGAACTTGTTAGAAATGAGAATTCTTGGTCCCCACCCCAAACCTACTGAGTCTCAAACTCCAGAGTGGGGGCCCAGAAATCTGTATTTTTAACAAGCTGTCTAGGTGGCGTGGATGCATATCGCAGCTGGAGTGGAGTCAGGCTATCTATCTACTCTGCTTTTCCTCTTCACTCACTTCCTACCATCCTCTCTTCCTTCCTATCTTCTCTCATCCGTCCTCCCCTCTAAACCAACACCTTCTCAGAAGCCCCTAGGGTTCCATCTAAACACCCCAGCTGGGTTGTGAGACCCCGTGGGCCACAAGGAAGATGGGAGATCATGACCAAGCTCCAGAAAACAGTCACATCCTCCCGGGTGAATGTTGGTGCGCAAACCCGTGTGGATAAACTAGAAAACGTTGTGATGGACATCGGAGGCCATGGCTCCATGTGCTTCTGAGGCAGAAACGAGACCAGGCCAGAGTCTGGACCCCGTGCTGTCCTGGAGCCAGCCTTAGCTTCCTCGGAATGTTTGGAGTAAAATGGCTTAAGCAAAGAACTGCAACCAGAAGAAACTAAGACGTAGCCGCCAGCAACCACAGAGAAGCCAGAAGCAATGGAGCCATTCAGAGAAAAACACAACACACAGCCGTAGGACAGATCTTTTGAAACATATCAGCATTTTCTAAAGACTCAAATGGATTTTCTGCAGAGTTGGGGGCTGATATTCAGTGGATGTTCAAGGAGACAGTGACTCCTGAAGGCTGAAGAACTAGAGACACTCATGCGCAAAAAGATGCTACGGTTGATTCTTTCAACAAACATTTGCCAAGGGCACCTGGGTGGCTCAGTTAGTTAAGCATCTGCCTTCTGCTCAGGTCATGATCCGAGGGTCCCGGGATCGAGCCCCACATCGGACTCCTTGCTCAAGCCTGCTTCTCCCTCTCCCTCTGCTCCTCCACTCACGCTCTCTTTCTCTCTTTCTCAAATAAATAAAATCTTTAAAAATAAAGCAATAAATAAAAATAAATATTTGCCAAGTGCCAACAGGTCAGCACGGTGCATGCTGGATTGTAAGCAGAGGACAAATCTAGTACCTCACTCTGGTACTGGAGTCCCTTCTGGTAAGCTCTGCAGCCGGCTCCTCGGCTCCTCGTGTGGCTGGGTCTGCTCAGACCCCTCAAGATCCTAGAGCATCTCAGGGAAACTAAATTCCAAGGCCCCCTGCTATGAACTGAATTGTGTCCCTTCAAAATTCATATGTTGAAACCTAACCCCCAATGTGACTGTATTTGGAGTAAAGAAGTAATTAAGGTAAAATGAGGTCTCAGGGTGGAGCCCTGATCCAGTAGGATTAGTGTCCTTACAAGAAGAGACACCACTGAGGTCTCTCTCTCTGTCTACTGTGTGAGGACACAGTGGGAAAGTGGCCGTCTGCCAGCCAGGAAGAGAGCCCCCACCAGAAACCAAATTGGCTACCACCTTGACCAGGACTTCCCAGCCTCCAGAACCGTGAGAAAATAAATTCTGTTGTTTAAGCCACCCAGTCTCCAGTATTTTGTTATGACAGCCCAGCTGACTTAGACACCCCCCATCCCCCAGCCGCCCAACCCACCAAGCTGTCCCGTTGTCCTGCATGTACTACAGGTTAGCGCCGGGAACTGTCCCAGAGGAGGGCTGAATTGCAAGCAGGGTCAATGATTCCCTCCTTGTCTTCCCTGTTCCCACTAATCCACCTTCTCCCTCCAAACTTGAGTCCAGAGAAGGGAAATTAGGACACCCATCTTAGGCTTTCATCTCCTGCTTCACTGTCCTTCTCCTTCCTCAAACTCCAGAGGTCAAGAAGGTGACAGGCTTTTCTTTTGTGGCTCCTAATTACACCTTCTTTCTTCCTGGCACCAGCTAAGCCTTAATGGTGGACAACGTACCTACTCCACGTCCCTGAAAAATTCAACTGGGACAGATTCTCCAAGTTTGCTTCCTGATACAGGAATTTGGAGAACTCGCCTTGCAAGGCTATTGTCCTGTTGTATAATCCGATTTTTGAATGGCAAAAGTTGGTGCTGTGGTGTCTCTTGGCATTTTTTCTGGAACAGATTTGAATCTCTGCCTGGCCCAAAAGATATCTAGGGTGTAATGGAGAAAAAGATTATGGCTGGGAAAGACAAAAGAGAAAAGCACATCGAAATAAAAAGAAGACTACTCCATTTTAAGTATATATATATATATATATATATATATATATATATATACACACACACACACATATATACACATACACACATTTTTTTAACAAAAAATGACATCATGTTTTATATACTTCTGTGCTCCTAGCTTCATTCAACTAAAAGTATGTCCTTGCCTTTCATATTGGCACATAGAGATAGCTCTCATTCTCTGTCTCTACCTCCACAGTCCCGGCCGCCAACATAGCTCCTCTAGGCCACTGCCTCAGTCTCCTACCCGGCCACCCTGCTCTCACTCTTGTCCGGCCATAGTCTGCTTTCCAAATAGGAAAGAAGATCTTTAAAAAAAATAAAGACAGCAATAAGACAAAACTCCCGCTAAGAACAACTGGAGAAGGGAGATAAAATATAAAAAAAAAAAAAACTATTTTTAAAGACATCCAAGAGCTTTGAAGTCCAAAAGCACTAGAGGGATTGAGTGGTGGTGACGGGGAGAACTGCAGCCCCTTCAGAAGAGGTTGGCTGAGCGTGTGCCCCACCCTTTCTTGCTGAGACCATGGTCAGTCTCACATGGGCTGGAGGCTGCAGATCTGGGTTTGACTCCTGGTAAGAGTCCAAAACATGTTAAATTCTACCTGTGGCTCATGTTACATTTTTTTTAAAGATATTATTTATTTGAAAGAAAGCGAGAGAGAGAGAGAGCACAAGCAGGGGGAGTGGCAGGCAGAGGCAGAGGGAGAAGTAGACTCCCCGCTGAGCAAGGAACCTGATTCGGGACTCAATCCCGGGACCCCGGGATCATGACCTGAGCCGAAGGTAGAAGCGTAACCGACTGAGCCACCCAGGCGTCCCTATGTACTTTGTTTTATAACAGCTTTATCGAGATGTAATTCACATACCATAAAATTCACCCCTTTCAAGTGTATAATTCAGTGTTTTTTGGTATTTAGTACAAACATCACCATTATCTAATTCCAGAACTCCTTCATCACCCCCAAAAGAAATACCTGTAACTGTGAGTAACATAAAACAACTCTGAGCCTAAAACAACTCTGAGCCTTTTAATGAGTTCAGAACTTTTCTGTGTGGGGGCTCCTGGAACTATTAAAAATTGAAGCAATTCTAGGGCGCCTGTGTGGCTCAGTTGGTTAAGCGACTGCCTTCGGCTCAGGTCATGATCCTGGAGTCCCGGGATCGAGTCCCGCATCGGGCTCCCTGCTCGGCAGGGAGCCTGCTTCTCCCTCTGACCCTCCCCCCTCTCATGTGCTCTCTGTCTCTTTCATTCTCTCTGTCTCAAATAAATAAATAAATAAATCTTAAAAAAAAAATTGAAGCAATTCTAAATAGGTTTACAGGTTTGATTTACAAAATGTCTAAAAATTTAGATACTTACATTTAACATAGAAACACTATTAAAATATCATATAAGAATGCCATGAAAAATAACCGTGCTTAGGTAAGTATGGGATCTGTTTTTTAAACATTACTTCCCAGTGCACAGGAGGCAATATTAGTCCAGTAAGGAGATGCAAATTCATCTTTGCAGATTATCTCTTCCTGAGAGTTCAAATCAAGCGGCCCCTGGAGAAAAGAGGCCCAATCAAGTATGACTTTTTTTCCACTGCTGCCCACCCCTAGCATCCGAGGCCTTGCTAAGGTTATTTTGGGATTATGGAATACTTTGTTAAAGGGTATAAATGCAGACCCCAAAAATACACCAAAAAGGAATGATGTTTATTAAAAATTAGGGGAACACCTAATTTTTCTATTTGGGAGACGATGTGATGAGTCTTGCCCACCCCTCCTTAGAGCAAGGCCAATCTTCACAATCCGATATGCCCAGAGGCCCCTTCTCCACAAGCTTCACATGTTCCTTTACTGAGAAGATAAAAGGAATGAAGAGATTGGAGCCTCTCTGGGGTAATGGACTGCGGTAACTGGTCTCCAAGCGGAGCCAACCTCTCTCCCCGGGTCAAAATCAGGCCTTGTGGGGTTTAGGTTTTGTCCTAAGAAATATGGAGAGTCACCAAAGTGTCTTTAACAAGATTCACTTTTTTTAAAGGATGGTTCTGGCTGCGATGTGGCAAATGGGCTACAAGGAGCAAGAAGGGAATCGGGGAGACTAGGTAAGAAGTTCTTTGTCGTGGTCCAGGTAGAGACATAGGAGAAGCTTGGACAAGCAATGGTAATGGCAAGGAGTGGTTCCCTTCTGGACACCAGCGCTGCCAGGACTTGCTAATGAATTGGAGTGGGGTCTGATGGGAAAAAGATCCTTAAGTACGTGGCTTAATTACTGAACGGACGTGTGAAGGAGCCCTTTGAGATGCCTACCAGACACCCACATGGAAATGTTGGGTAGAAATTTGGTGCTGTGAGTCTGGAGCCCAGGAAAGAGATAGGAGCTGGAAATAGAACATGAGCCTTACACATATAGAAGATATTTAAAGCCAAGAGACTAGATGAGGTTACCCAGGAATGAGAAAAGAGAGGAAGGCCCAAGCCAGAGCCCAGAACACTCCAACATTTAGAGGTTGGGAGGAGGAGCAGGCCAAGGGCCCCGAGAAGAAAGGGTTAGTGAGGTAGGAGGGAGTGCAGGAGAAGGTATTGTCCCAGAAGCCAGGCAGGCAAATGTTTCAAGGAGGGAAGGGTCAACGGTCAAAGACTACTCAGAGACTGGCCCAGATGGAGGATGAGAACTGACCACGGGCACGGAATGATGGAGGTGACTTCAGGGAGAACAGGGTCTGTGCAGTGGTGGGGCTGAAACCAGACGGCTGTGAGTTTAGAGAAGAAGGAGAAAAACATCGTGAGTCCAGGCAACTAACTCAGGAAAGGTTTCCCTTCGAGCTCCTAATTTCCTGTCGCCCTTCCACTGGGCTCTGTGCCCAGGGGGCTGATCTGTGTGGACCACACCAATGGGCCCCTTACCCTCTGGCTTCCAAGGGGGTCTGGCAGGGTCTGGGAGGGAGAAAGATGAGCGGGGTGTCCTCCCTTCTCCTGTGGTACCTGAGGTATAACAGCTCAGCTGTCCCCAGCTCCAGGTTCCTGCTCTGTCCCCTCTCTATATCTTGCCCTTTCCTTTGAAAACAGTCCCTTTGTAGATAAACCCTCCTCCAATTGTCCTAACGTTAAATATGTCCTCCATTTCCTGTTGAGACACTGATTCATATAAGCTATAAGCCAAGAATTGGGCAGCTAGCTGAAAACCTTAAAAAAAAAAAAATCTGTTATCATGAAAAATTTCAAAATATATTAGAGTAGAGAGAATATTAAAATAAACTCCCCAGGGACCCATAACTCAGCTTGAGCAATTAATTTATGGCCCCTCTAATTTCCTCTAACTCCTGCCCACTCCCCACCACTGCCACTGGATTATTATTTTTTAAGATTTTATTTATTTATTTTATTTTGGGGGGGAGCAGTGGGGAGGGACAGAGGGAGAGGGAGAGAATCTCAAGCCAACTCCACTGAACGCAGAGCCCGAGACCATGACCTGAGCCCAAACCAAGAGTTGGACACTCAACCAGCTGAGCCACCCGGGCAGCCCCTGGATTATTGTTTTTTTAAGATTTTACTGAGAGAGAGAGAGAGAGAGGGAAAGGGAGAGAGAATTTGAAGCAGACTCTGCACTAAGCACAGAGTCCAGCACAAGGCTCGATTTCACCACTCTGAGATCTCCACCCGAGCCAAAATCAAGAGTCAGATGCTTAACTGACTGAGCCACCCAGGCGCCCCCCCGCACCGGATAATTGTAAAGCAGATCCTGGACATCCTGGACATTCATCCATAAGTAGTTCAGTATGGGTCTCTAACAAAGTAAGCATTGTTTACATAACCACAATACCATTATCACACCTTAAAAGTTAATACTAAATTGGGGCACCTGTGTGGCTTTTGTCTGTTAAGCATCGGACTCTTGATTTCAGCTCAGGTCATGATCTCAGGGTCGTGAGGTCCGGGCTCCACGTTGAGCGTGGAGCCTGCTTAAGATTCTCTCTCCCTCTCCCTCTGCCCCCCACCACTCCCCTGCTTGCACACACGTGCTCTCTCTCTCTCTCTAAAAAAAAAGTTAATACTAAATCACAAATATCATCAAAATATCCAGTGAGTGTTCACATTTCCCCAATTGTCTCATAAATTTTTTTCCTACTCAGTGTGTACCAGGCTCCACACACCTAAGATCTAAAATCTTTCAGGGCTCCTAAGCTTCTAAGAGCCCCCTACATCTGCTTTTTCCCTTTCTCATCTTTTGGTTGAAGAAAACAGATCATTTGCCCTGTAGAATTTCCTATTTTCCTTTTTCTATGGGGTCTTTGAACATATATCCCTTCCCCTGCACTTTCTGTAAATTATTAATAAGATTTAGAGGCTGGTCTGATTCAGATATGAGTTTGTGGCAAAAAAAAAAAAAATACTCCTAGGTGTCTCTGTGTACTTCTATTATATCAGGAGTTACACCCTACCTTTTGGGGTGCAATGAGCACACCTATCATCCAGATCTCAATTTCTAAATACCATTCTCCACTAAAAGGAGCCAGGCTCCTTAGAGAAAGGACTGATACCAAGGCTAAGGCAGGAGAAGTATGAAATGAATGTGAAGTATCTTCTTGCACCACAAAATAAGGACGTGCTCAAAGGATTATAGAGACGCATCGAAAGGACTGTACAAGTCAGCTTCAGTGGTCTCCCATTGGACACATCTGGGATAATTTGAGCATCAAAATAAATAACAATATTAATGAACTATAACCCACTGAATAAAGATCCATTAGTCCTTGGGACACCTGGGTGGCTCAGTGGGTTAAGCATCCGCCTTCAGCTCAGGTCATGATCCCAGGGTCGTGGAATCTAGTCCTGCATTGGGTTCCTTGCTCAGCGGGAAGCCTGCTTCTCCCTCTGCTAGCTGCTCCCCCTGCTTGTTCTCTCTCTCTTGCTCTGACAAATAAATAAATAAAATCTTTAAAAAAAAAGATCCATTAGTCCACATAGACATAGATAAATAAGTAAATAAGAAGAAAATGTGCTTCCCTATAGTAGAATGTCAATGAATATGTAACTTTATGTTTTGGTAATTTTTTATTTTGAAATAATTTAAAAGTCACACAAAAGCTACAAAAATAGAACAAAAATCTCCTATCTACATTTAACCAAGTTTCCCCAATTGTTAACAATCCCCTATATGTAGTTTAGCTACCAAAACATAAAGTTATTTTCTTACGGTCGAATTGTAATGTGCAAATTTCCACCCTCATTTCCCCACCAATGTCTCCTTGTGCACATGTGTTGGCAGAAATGTGAGAAAATATCCTTACAATAATTTCTTGGCAGTGAAATGAATGGGTCAAAGTAACTTAAACTTAAATATGATCACATTGTCCTCTGTATTAGCTTCCTAGAGCTGCTGTAAAAAATAATGACAAACTTCGTGACTTATGACAACAGAAACTGATTCTCTCCCAGTTCTGGAAGTTTTAAAAACTGAACAATGTGGATGCTACCGAAAGTTAGCAATGTGGAGCCAAATGAGCACACTGTTGCTGGAGTGTACATTTGCACATTTCAGAGGGGTGTAGTGGATTGACCAGTGTCCCTCCAAAATCCATGTTGGAACCTCAGGCTGTTACTGTATTTGGAAATAGGGTCTTTGCAAATGTAATTAAGGTAAGGATAGAGATGACATCATACTGGACTAGGTTGGGGCTTAAATCCAATGGGAATGTCCCTGTAAGAAGAGGAGAAGACACACAGAGAGCACACAAGGAGAAGGCCACATGGAGACAGGGGCAGAGACTGGACGGATGCTATCACAAGCCAAGGAACGCCAGGAGCCATGAAAAGCTGCAAGAGGCAAGTTAGGATCCTTCCCTAGAGCCTTTGGAGGGATCCTAGCCCAGCTGATACCGTGACTTCAGACTTTTGGCTTCCAGAGCTTCATACCTACCTTGAGCTGCCTTGATACCACCATGAGTGGGGGACGCAGTTATGAACAAAACAGACACAGTACCATCCCCACCTTCCCCCAAGAAACTTAGAGTCTCGTGGGAGGGCAGAAAATTAAAAATAATAAAAAATAAATTTTAGTCAGAATGGTTATAATCAAAAACACAAGAAATGACAGGTATTGGTGAGGATGTGGAGAAATAGGACACTTGTACATTGTTGGTGAGAATGCAAACCGGTGCAGCCACTGTGGAAAAGAGGATGGAGGTTCCTCAAAAAATTAAAAATAAAATTACCATATGATCCAGTAATTGCACTACTGGATATTTATCGAAAAAAATGAAAACACTAATTCAAAAAGATATATGCACCCCTATGTTTATTGCAGCATTATTTACAAGAGCCAAATTATGGAAGCAACTCAAGTGTCCATCGAGAGATGAATGGATAAAGAAGATGTGGTATATACATATACACAATAGAATAGTACTCAGCCATAAAAAAGAATGAAATCTTGCCATTTGCAACAACATGGGTGAATCCAGAGTGTACAATGTTAAGCAAAATAAATCAGAGAAAGAAAAAGACCATTTGATTTCACCCATATGGGGAATTTAAGAAACAAAACAAATGAATGGGAAAAAAAGAGACAAAAACAGACTTGTATATAGAGAACAAACTGGTGGTTGCCAGAGGGGAGGTGTGGGGGAGGGGTATGAAACAGGTGAAGGGGATTAAGAGTCCACTTATTGTGATGAGCACTGAGTAATGTATAGAATTATTGAATCACTATGTTGTACACCTGAAACTAATAAACACTGTATACTAATTATACTGGAATTTTAAAAATAAATAAATTAAAATTTAAAGGCAGAAAACAAATTAAATATGAAGTGCAAGGAAGGGAATGGAGATTCTTCTTCATCAAGTATTGGCCCAGTAGCTCCTACCAGACCACCCTCCCTTATATAACAACCCTAAATGCTGGACAAAAAGGGCAGAACCACCCTCTGAAGGCGCTGGATAGCAGTTCAAAGATGGGAGATGCCAGAGGGAAGTTAAAACTTGAAATAAGGGATCAGCACTGGCTGAGTTTCCCAATTTTTACAGCTTTTAATTTGAGGGAAGGCGACAGTCTCGCCAGTTTGAAGAACCTGAAGACAGAGTTTGGGGCAACCATAGTGGCTGAAAGTAAAGGAAGAATCCTCTTAGAAAAGGAGGAGCCTCAAATTCTGTGTATAAAGTCTGCCTAACTCTCTGGCTGACTCCTGCACCATATATGCATGAACAATGCTGACTCTAAACAGTCCCAGTTATGGCTGAAATAACTGAATTGAGATTTCAGCTCTTCCCAGCACAGAGAAGACCATTTAAGATCAACCAAAGTAACTGCCTGGAAAAAAGAAGAAAGAAAAGAAAGAAAGAAAGAGAGAAGAAAGAAAGAAAGAAAGAAAGAAAGAAAGAAAGAAAGAAAGAAAGAAAGAAAGAAAGAAAGAAAGAAAGAAAGAAAGAAAGGCAATATTCTACAGAGGAACATAACAGAATCTAAAGCTTTCATATCATTTCACAATGCCTAGAATACATCCTAAATTACTCAATGTGCAAAAGGGAGAAAAACATGACCTACACTCAAAAGAAAAGGCAATCAAAAGAGACCAACACCTAAAGGATCCAAGTGTTGGAATTAGTAGACAAGGGTTTTAAAAGACCTCCTGTAACTATGCTCAAGGACATAAGGAAAATATACTCATGATGTACAAGCACGTAGGACATCTCAACAGAAATACAGAAACTTTAAAAAAGAACCAAATGGAAATCCAAGAGCTGAAAACTCACAATGTCTGAAATTTTAAAGTTCACTGGATGGATTTAACAGCAGATTGAAAGTGGTAGGGAAAAAAAAAGTAAGCAACCTCAAGAGAAAGTATCCAATTTGAAGAACAGAGAGAAGATTGAAATAAAACAATGAATTGAGCCTCAGGAACTGATAGAACAATATCAAAAGACCCAACATAGATGTAATTGTAGGTCTAGAAAGAGAAAAGAGAAAGAGGATAAGGCCAAAAAAATTTTAATTTTTTTAAAATTTAAAAAAAATTTTAATAATGGCCATAGTTCAAAGGTGTCTCAAGTTTGGTGAAAGGTATAAAATTGCAGGTTCAGGAAGTTCAACTAAATCTAAGCAAATGGACAGGAGGAGGTGCCCCAACTCAGGTTGTGAGTGGGTAGGTTTTGCCTGGAAAGTGATCAAAGCTGAGTGATGTGTTTCTTACTCTTCAGCATACATCAGAATTACCTAGAGGGCTGCTATGAGTTGCAGGTTCCTGAGCCCCACCCAGAGGGTATGCTTTAGTGTTGTCCCTGGAGTCTGAGCCCCTGGAGTTTGCATTTTAAAGTATTCTTTGGGTGATTTGAGTCACAGTGACTAGAGGACCCCATTGAGAAACACAGGCTTGCCACAATATTTGGTCTCCACCCTTTAGACCCTTGACAACCAGAGAGGGAAAAGATGAAGTAACTAGACCTCCCTAACTGGAAGGCATGATGCTGCAACAGGAAATCCAGCAAAGCTGTTCTCCAAAATGCATGCAACCATCAAAAATCACATTATTGAAAGCTCTCTGACAGGAGAGAGAAAAATGTTTATGCTTGGTAAAAAACAAACAAACAAACAAATAAATAAACTAGATAATTGCCATTATATTTTACTATTATCTACCTTTACTTCATATGTAAGGAAACAGAAAAGATATTGGAAGGGTATATCTCAAAATGTTGAAATTGCTCACCTTTGATGATAAGGAAACAGAAATCTATTCCCTTTGTACTTGCCTCTATTGCCAAATTTTGAACTATATATATATATATATATATTAGTACTTTCATTTTTGTTTTCCCCTGTTGGTTAGGCAAAACAAATTTGCAATACACAAGGCTTCTGGAATTTCCAGTGTCCTTCGTCTGCATTGTAAATGTACTTTAGGCATGTGACTTTTATAACTTATCAAAGCAATAGATTTCATTCAGGATGTTTCTAGCTGCAAGTAAGAGAAAATGAAAACAAATTACTGTCTAATATAATAGCAAATGCCACAGTTTGCAGTTCCGGGTTTGACTCATTCAGTGGCTCCATGTTTAACCAAAAGCATAGCTTCTTTCTCGTTCTGCTCTGTCCTCATCAACATGTCAATCTACCCTTGTCTGGCTCCCCTCACTATCCCAAGGTGGCTGCCACAGGTCCAGGTATCACATACTTACATGACAACCTCCAGCAGCACAGAGTTATGTCTCTCCAGGCAACTTATGTATTGTCCGTGAGGAAACCTTCATCAGGGGACTTCAACACCTCTCAGTGGCCAGGATTGGATCACATGCCTTTTCTAAGCTGATCACTGGCAAAGGAATGGTATTGACAGACTTAGACAAGTCAGAATTTACTAGAATGACATGGAGAAGCAGTGGACAGGAGCAAAACCCAGGGTTTGCTCAAAGGAAGAAGGCTTCGGGTCAGGCAACCAATTGGCTTTCCTACAGAATGTGTCTTCATTTTGCCCACTTAAGTGTGAGAGATGAAAAGTCAAGGTCTTAAGTTTATCAGTCTCCTTCACTCATTCGTTCATTCATCCAATATTTATCAAGTGCCTCTTGTGGATCACAGAGTGTGTTGGGAGGAAGGTATACAGTTGTAAATAAGATAAGGAAGACTATATTTCCACACAGTACATGTATTTTAGCATGTGGTTTTGACTTTTATTTTTT
Organism: Leptonychotes weddellii; assembly: GCF_054177405.1. Taxonomy (NCBI): domain Eukaryota; kingdom Metazoa; phylum Chordata; class Mammalia; order Carnivora; family Phocidae; genus Leptonychotes; species Leptonychotes weddellii. Next base: position 18,617,789 of record NC_138378.1, on the reverse strand, counting down.
TCAATTTTTAATTTTTTTTAAGATTTTATTTATTTGTGAGAGAGAGAATGAGAGACAGAGAGCATGAGAGGGAGGAGGGTCAAAGGGAGAAGCAGACCCCCTGCTGAGCAGGGAGCCTGATGTGGGACTCAATCCCGGGACTCCAGGATCATGACTTGAGCCGAAGGCAGTTGCTTAACCAACTGAGCCACCCAGGTGCCCTGGTTTTTACTTTTAGAGGGGAAGATAATTAATTTTTTTAAAAGGTGGTCCATGTGGGCAGGAAGTAGACCTGAGATAAGCCACAAATGAGAAGTGGGTTCTGGTTCCTGGCCCAAGTTTCAGAGGCAAAACCCCCAGTCCTTCCCCAAATGAAACAGACAGATGTGAATGAGTTCAACTTGTTAGAAGGGAATATAGCAACAATCTAGCAAAATGTGCGAAGACCCCACCAGCCAGAGTATGTTCTTCTAAGATGAATTCCCACAGACAAAGTCACACTGGCGCACAAATACCTTTGCACAATGATACTATTTGCAGTATAGTTTGTCACAGGAAGAATGGAACTAATCTAAATGTCCGTCCAGAAAAGACGGGTCAATTTGCAATGACCGTGGATGGAACTGGAGGGTATTATGTTGAGTGAAATAAGTCAAACAGAGAAAGACATGTATCATATGATCTCACTGATATGAGGAATTCTTAAT
>NC_138378.1:18604158-18616603 GCF_054177405.1 Leptonychotes weddellii | reverse complement strand
ACCGTCTCCAAGGTCTATTTTTTTTTTTTTTTTAAACATTAAGATGCAACTCTTCAATGAGCCTCAATTGAGGACAGAAAGGTGAGGTCAGCCAGCTGCTCTTCCTGTGGTTTTTTTTTGTTGTTTTTTGTTTTTTTGTAGTTAAGTCCTTCAAAGGATGAATAGTGAAATCAAGTCATTTCTCCTTCTGGAATTTCTCCTTCTTATTTTTCTTTGTTGTAAGGTTATATATGTAAATGTGTTAGTATATGGACATTATAAAAGAGAAGGGAGGGGCGCCTGGGTGGCTCTCAAAGCATCTGCATTTGGCTCGGGTCATGATTCCCAGGGTCCTGGGATCGAGCCCGGCATCGGGCTCCCTGCTCGGTGGGAAGCCTGCTTCTCCCTCTCCCATTCTCCCTGCTTGTGTTCCCTCTCTTGCTGTGTCTCTCTGTCAAATAAATAAATAAAATCTTAAAAAAAGAGAGAGAAGGGATATCCCGTGAGGGAGGAAATCAGACAATAAATCCAAAAAAACTGGGGAAATTAAAAACCCAAACTTGAGGGAGGGTGGGAGGCAATGCATTCTTTTCACAGAGCCATGACACACCGTGCAACTGTCCTCAAAAGCGAGAATGGAAAAAAACAGACACTCAGCTGCAGAAGGAAGCCGGGGTCTTGGCTTTATAGCGTTTAATGTCTTTGGAATTGGGCTGGGCATCAAGTGCCTTTTCCAGAATAGGCCAGAGAAGATCAGTCCAACTTGGTTTTTAAGGCTTTAGTCAGCCTCGTGGCCAGCAGCTGGTGAGGGACACACCGTGGTGGGGGTACACCCAGTTCTTCCCCGACCAGTCTTAAGTCTTGCCCTGCCCCAGATGGTGAACATAACCAGATTTGCTTGCTTGGGGTCGGCTTGTTGATCACGTAGGTTCCTGGATCTCCACCCAGTTTAACTGTTAAAACACCACTCCCAAATGGGACATCATAGTCATCGAAGGTGTAAGGTTTGTCTGCAAGGTCTTCAACAGACTCTGCTAAGGAGCCCAGTGTCTTCTCTGCCAGTCTTTCATAGGTGGTCTCATCCAGAGAGCCAGGGTCGCCCGAAGTTCCCGCTGTCCACATAGTCATCAAACAGACGCTGGGCTTTTTGACATCCACGATCTGATGGAGGCTCAAACTAGCGGGCCTGGGCATGCGGGTTGCTGTGGGCCCCCGCAGAGGTGTAGCCAGACACCCCTCATCGGCCCCAGGGCCCCAGCCCCCGCCTGGCTGAGCCCAGGGATGTCCTATGGGACAGGAGGTGGACAGCTGTGGGGGTGCCTGAGCGACCACGTGCTGCTCATAGTCTGCGGCTGCTCCGCCCTCCCTCCAAGGTCTATGACATGCAGAAAGTAAGATGTAGGAACCCATGTTATCATGTGCGCTTCTGTTGTCACAAAGTACTTCTGTAAAGATGAGAAAGACGCTGCCTCTGGGGCAGAAAGCTGGAGGCCTGGGGACAGTGGTGGAAGGAATATCACCCTATTGTACCATTTGTACCATTTTTATCATGTATAGATACTGCCTATAAAGATATTTTGTAATCAGGGGTGCCTGGGTGATTCCACTCGGTCAGGGTCATGAGATCGAGCCCCAGTGGGGCTCTGAGCTCAGCACCGGGTCTGCTTAGGGTTCTCTCCCTCTCCCTCTCCTTAGTCCCTCCCCCTCCTCACACCCTGTGCACACATACACACTCTCTCTCTCAAATAAATAAATAAATAAATAAAATCTTTAAAAAAATATTATCAGTAAGCTAGAACTTCAGCCCAGTCCTGGAAGAAGGTGAGGGGTGGGATTGAGCCCCAATAAAGGACCAATGACAGACACAACACCCTTGCTTCAGGTCAAGGTCTGTGCAGGCCTGGGGTGCACCCAACAGAGAGGTCAAGTGGTCCCACCGAGGGGGAGAAGAAAAATGCCAAGGCTAGGCCACCCCTGGGCTTTCACAGGATGGCGTGAACTCCCTCTCCTTGGAAGAAGAGGGATTTCAGTGGTAGGCAGCGAGGAGACCAGTCCCAGGACGAGGTAGCAGAGGGCACCCTAAGTCAGATGTGTGCAGGATGCCTGAGAGGTTCTGATGAAGAGGGTAGTGCCCCTAAAAATGTCTCAAAGTCACATCTTCAGCAGAGAGCTTTTGCGGGGGTCTTTAACCCTGGAGTTCTGACGCATGAACTCCCAACCTCCTAGCCATGACCTCAAGTTTTGCCCAAAGGAGAAGGGAAAGCCACAATTAGGTTTTCTCTGCTGCTGGTTTTGCATCTCTGGCAAGATGAGATGTCTCCGAAGGCCAGCTCAGGGGATGGTCCCCAATGCAGATGACTTCACTGCCTAGGCTCAGCAGGTACCAGACACTCAGTGCCTTCCCAAATGTTATCTTATTTAATTCCCACAAAAATCCTGCAAGGTCGGTAGCATTATGCCCATTTGGAGCATACAAGCTTATGGAGGGACAGTCACGTAGGACCTTGATGCAAATTTCAGCATCCCCAAGGCTTGAACTGCTATCCTCACTCCTTACAGTTGATGGGACACTGTTGTGAGTTGGATTGTGCCCCCCCAAATTCATATGTTGAAATCCTAGCCCCCAGTACCTCAGAATGTGATGTTGTTTGGAAACAGGGTCATTGCAGAGGTAATTAGTTAAGGTGGGCCTCTGATCCAACAGGACTGGTGTCCTTATGAAAGAGAGGAATTTGGAGACAGCCACGTGCACAGGGAGAACGCCATGGACAATGAAGGCAGAATTCAGAGTGACAGGTTTACCAGCCACAGAATCCCAAAGATTGGCAGAGAGCCCCGAAAGTGAGGGGAGAGGACTGGAGCAGATCTCCCTCACAACCCTGAGAAGGACCCAGTGCCCCTGCTACCTCGATCTCAGACATCAAGCCCCTGGAACTGTGAGAAAATAAATCTTTGTTATTAATCCTGCCAGCTCGTGCAGCCCGGCAAACTGACATGGGCAGTATGTTCTGTCCCCCAAACCATCCTGGAGTACAACCCCATGGGCGTCCTTAATGTAGGTCTTCTCCATTCTCCGGCTGCTGGTGGAGCTCTGGGCAGAACCCAAACCTGAGCTGGCCAGACTCCTGATTAAACTATTTCCGGGAGGTTGTCAACAAAGACCTTCTACCATCCCTTCTCTGGACCATCTGATGGGAGAGAGGAAAAGATTCTTGACTCTTCCGCTGAACAAAACTGAGACAAAGGGGCCCCCAGGAGAACCACTCCTAGAAATGTAGGCTCTGCAACAAGCAAAGAAGAGGCAAGGACCATCCCTATGATGTCTCATCTTCCAAAGGGAAGTGAAACTAGACTCAACTCTGGCCACAGGCCTAGGGTCAAGGACATATTGGGAGGCACAAGAAGAGGACAATTCTCCCAAGGCTTGATTCTTGCCTGGAACAGCTGCTTGGAATTGAGCCCCTCCCTAACAGGGCCCTGGGGGCCTCAGTTTACCCACCCTGAGCTGACGGGTATCAAACTTGGTCAGTGCTGATGAGCCTCAGCATGGGCCTCCTCACCACCCCTGAGATACACCAAGAGGACTTCCAATGCCCAGCGGTAGCCCCTCCCTTCTCCCTTACAGGTCAGAGCAGGGAAGAGGGAGGGGTGGGTGAAGAGAAAACCAGTCCTACATACACACGTGCACATAAGCATACCCATGCAAGCACACGCACACACACGCACGGATACACTCACATGCACACATGCTCACGTACCAACATACATGTGGACATGTATGTGCATGCACGGGCACATACGTGCTTGCCTGCTCCAAGCTGTGAGAGCCTCCAGACGCCTGCATGGGGCAGAGAGAAAACACTATATGGTAGAATATGAGATTCAGGTTGACACGGACAGGACCAAGTCTTAAATTAAACTGAACATGATGGAAATATTTGAATCATGACTGAGATGTCATGAAAGGAGCCCCATCCAGGGGAAAAGGAGGATTTAACACAACATAGAGATTATCAATGATGGGAAAATGAAAATTCTTCCATGTTCATGTTCAGGGGTGCTATCCAGGACTGGCTATCCAGGCCCTTCAAGAGGAGATTCCGCCCATGTTTGTGCCTACTCTTGGACCACGCTCTAGTCCATTCCTGCCCCTCACCCTACAGTTCCCCGAGCCTTCTGGAATGTGCAAGGCTGCCTCAGGCTTCCGTGCCCTGCCTCATGCTGTTCCCTCTGTCCAGGATACCTTTCCTCTCTGTGACTGTTTGCCAAACTCCTGCAAGTACTTCGAAACCCAGACCAAGCACCTCTCCTGTCTTGATTGTTCCCTCTCCGGGCTCCCATGGGCCCTAGGATGTAAGCTGTCAAAGCACCTTGGATGTCTTACCCCAGTGGAATTTCATGTTGATTTGAGTCGGAGGAGATTGAAGCTGGCAGGATGCAAAAGAGGGTTGAGAGCCAGAATGCTCGCTGTACGTCTCATTATATGGATTGACTGTTGAGCATCGTGAATGTATTTCCTATCTGAAGAAAATTAAAGATATGATACGATACAATAAAAGGATCAATCCAACAGCTGTGTGGAACACTGCTCTACAATAGACAGGAGTGAATTATTTACACATAAAATACCATGGATTCATCTCAAAAACATAATGCTGCATGAAAGAAGGCAGCCAGCACGGTCAGGACGGGCACTGTATGGTTCCATTCGCACGAAGTTCTAGAACAGGCAAAATGAATGGATGGTCCCAGAAAGCAGGTCAGTGGTTTTCAGGGTAGGAGGTGGGATCAAACATCGGCTGGGAAGAGGCACGAGGGAGATTCTTGGGGTGATGCAAATGTTTTTGTCCTGATGACAATGTGGCTACACGGATATATACATGTGTCAAAACTCCTTGAACTGTACACTTTAAAATGTCTGCATTTTATTGCATACACATTATACCTTAATAAAGTTGATTTAAAACAACATAGGCAAGAGAAAAAAATGCAGAGCCGTCCAGAGCCGAGAGTTGCAGAATCCATTTGTCAGGCCGTGTGGGCTGACTTGCACATGGCCTTGATGGTCTTGCACGGTGTAAGTGGGGACCGGCGGGTTCCAGGGGAGCCAGAGTGCGAGCTCAGCCGGACCTGGGCTGGTGGCAGGTCCAGCTGGAGAGGTGCGTCAGAGCCAGGTTGTGGCCACCACGGCTGCCACGCTGGATGTTTACATTTCAGTCTGTAGATAGTGGGGAGTGAATGGAGGTGTTCCGCTAGAAAAAGGTGTTGCGGGGAGGCTCCCAGGGCAGCACCGGGCAGCAGAGCTTGGAAGAGGAAGAGCTTGGACGTGGCAGCCCCACTTCCGCTACCCTCAGGCCAAAAATAAAACCTCCAACAATTTCACAAGCAACCTTCTCCCCATCTCAAGTTGCTGAAAATTGGGCTTCCTCAAAGCCTAGCACCTCCCCGCCCTCTCTCCCAACGGGCTCAGTTCCTCATCTGGCCACTGGCTTTATAAGCTCCCCGGCCCTGCTGCCACCTTCAGCAAGGGAGGCTCCTACAGAAAGCAACCTCTGCCCAGGACGTTGCTGAGGATAGGATGATGGCCAGACCATACTGTGTGGTAGTCGCCCTATTGCTGCTGGCAGAGGTCTCTGGGTTCAAAGAAGGGGCATCCAATCCTGGGTTCGTGGCCAGAATCACCAGAAAAGGCCTGGAATATGGTAAGGGGAGGCGGGTGTCAGCCATTCCTCTGGTGTCCACCGTTGCCCACCAGAGTGGTGTGGTAACCAGGACATGGGACCACAGGCTGGGATTCTGCCCCTGCCTGGCTCAGAAGCCTTGGATATGTCCCCCTCTGGGCTGCAGTTTCCTTGTCTTGAGTATCAGAGGTGAAGGACGGGACCAGACCAGCGTTTTCCCCAGGGGGTCCGTGGACCACCCTGGAATTGCCGGGACATAAGTTAAAATACAGATTCCAAATATCCGTCTCCTGTCAACTGAAGCTAGGCTTGGGAATCTGCATTGTGAACATATGGCCCTGGCAACAGTGAAAAACCCGAAGGTTTGACCACGCTGCAGGGAATGCGTCCTCAAGAGCCTCACCGTATTGTATCATTGCTTCCATGATCTTGTCGAGTAGATAAATAACGCCTGCCATTTACCTGGCACTTTGAGTTCATGATCTAATTTAATTCTCACACTCCGGTTGGTATCATCACTATGACCATTGTACAGTTGGGGGGAAGTGAGGCTCAAGGAGTTTAAGAGTCTTGCTTGGGAGCACACCAAGAGGAAATGGCAAGTCCTACATTCAATCCCAGTCCATGTGATTTCAAAGCCCGGCCACTCGACTGTTGGGCTTGGCTGCCTCCCACGGCATGAGCTGCCTCCCACTATTTCCCCTCAGCCCGCCGATTCGGAGTAGCCATCCTGAAGAAGGAGCTGTCCACAATCAAGTTGCCTGATTTCTCAGGAAGCTTCAAAGTCGGCTGGATTAAAAGTGTGAGCTATGACTTTTACAGGTACGATCTCTATTCTCCACCGTAGGGGCAGTGGAGGAGGCAGAATGGGGGCCTGGGTTCCTGGGGGAGGGGGATAAACATGGAATCATCACTTGGATTAAAGGCAAAAGGATCATGACCAGCTCTTGTGGGGCTTCTGGAAGGTGCTATATGTTTCTTGAATCATCAGGATGGGAGGGAGAGCCTTAGAAACCATTCACAGGCCCTGAGGTCAGTCCTGCAGAAACTAGCCGTAGATTTTTGCTCTGCCAGAGACCCCTGGCTACTCTCCTGATTGCCCATATGAGGGACCTGCTTGAGATACACTATCCATCCCTCCAAAGCCTTTTAAGGGTCTGTAATGAAGGACTTTTAAGTTTTTCTGGAACCTGTACATACTTTATTTGCATACTGCTTCTTGAGGATAGCATCCACACATAACCCTAGTGAGGAATAAAGCAGCTGGCCTCCTGGTCCTGGTGAACCAGTCCCAGCTCCTCATCTCCCTCCCCATAAGGCTTAACTGACCTTAATCTCCCTGTAGCTTTTACACAGTCAATCTTAGAGTCTTCACACCTTACTCTTTCTTTAGCCATTCCTTGATTGCATGGATTTTTCTTCCTCAGGCCCCTAAGGGTCCATAATAGGTTTTTGGGGATCATTTATTCATCCCTGATAGAAAAGACTCCCTCTTGGAATCCTCCCAAAGTCTCTCAGGATAATTTCCTGAAGGCAGTGAGCAAAAAAGAGCTACTTTAAATTTGCACACACACACACACACACACACAATACCCAGGCCATGCCACTTAGAGGTCAAGGGCCCTTCCCACAGCCCTAGAGCATCCCTTGCTTCTGGTTTTCACATTAGGCCATGGTGGTTTGTTAACACGTCCAGGTCTACCACCAGCTGTGATCTCTTCAAGGGCAGGATCTCAATGGATGTTTGTTGAGTGAACTAATGAGGGATGATGCAACAAGAGCCACGAACTCAAATGGCCACAAGGAGGGGCTGATGTAGATGAGTGTACCAGGCAGGGTGACTATACCCATCACGGACCAGCCAAAAAAGCGGAATCCACACAAGGAATTTCAGTGGGGGGAATCTAATACAGGGAATCTTCCTGAAAGGTGTTAGAACAACCAAAAAGCCAAATAGCGAACACTGAAGCAGCCCAGAAATTAGCAACAACAGAAAGTCACTAACAACTCTAGAGCCAGAGAGTTCGCTCAGAGGACTAACACGTGCCTGGCTTTTCTGGGTTTGATATTCTGCCTTCCTTCCCCAGACTGAAGATCCATTGCTTTGAGCTCAGGAACTCGGATTTGAGGCTACGCCCAAGGCAGGGGGTCAGAGCCTCCCTGTCCAATAACTACGTGTTTGTCAGTGGGAACTGGAAGGTGAAAAAGGCTTTCATGTGAGTAGTACTTGGGTTAGGATGTCTCTCAATCAATCTACAAAGGAACCAAATCTGACCATCTCCACGCCTCCATTTATTTATCTGTAAAATAGGATTAATAACAACCCACCTCATTGATGCAGCTGTGGATTAAGTAAAATAACAGATGTGAGGCATTTAGCAGTTTGCTTTTCCGGCACACAGCAGATGCTTAATAAATGTTGGCTGCAAAGTAGAGGTTAAGTTAGGATACACAGCTAGTTAGTAGGGAACTGGGGACTGGTCTTTTGGCTTCTCTTCCTGGAGGTGACTGATTATACACCATTTGCTTCCCGTAACTCCCAACCAGCACCCTAGATGGTACTTTCGATGTGAATGTGGATGGCATTTCCATCTCAGTCTCTCTGAACTTGGGCAAGGACCAGTCTGGACGGCCCACTGCCTCCGTGTCCCACTGCCACAACTCCATTGGCCACATCAGTGTTGACATTTCCGGACAGCTAAGGTAAGCGACTCCATGCACTTGCTGGAGATCGTCAGAGACGCCTCGGCATCCGGCTCACCCAGGGATGCTCCTGATGGGGCATAAGAGCAAGATTTAAGGTGCATCAAGATCAGAGGTCAGCCAACTAAAGGCCTACAGGCCAAACCAGTCTGTGTCCTGTTTTCATAAATAAAGTCATTGGAGCATGGCCACGCTCATCTTCTCACATGCCGTCTGCGACTGCTTTAGTCTACAACAGCAGAGTGGGGTAGCTACAACGGAGACCATGTGGTCTGCAGAGCCCAAAATGTTGACTGCCTGGCCCTTTAAGAAAAAGTCCGCTGGGGCACCTGTGTGGCTCTGTCAGTTGAGCATCCGGCTCTTGTTTTTTGTTTTCAGCTCAGGTCATGATCTGAGGGTTGTGAGATTGAGTCCCGCATCGAGCGCCATGTCAGGCTCAGCGCTCAGCACAGAGTCTGCTGGAGATTCGCTCTCCCCCTCTCCCTTTGCCCTTCCTGGGGTGGTAATAGCTCCCTACTCTCAGCAGGGGGGCGGGGGGCAAACAGAACAAATAGCCAATTGCCTCTTTGCTGGACATGTATTTGCTGGGTGACCGTGTTGGGGGGAGAAATGTCAGCAGAAAGGTGGGGTCCTCTAATCCTGTCAGTTTCAGGAGAATTTGTATTCTGGGGAACCCAGAGACTTAGCTGCGCATTTACTCAACCGACAAATGTTTTCTGCACAACACTAGAGCCTTTGAACTCAAGGCTGCCATTTGGAAAAGGAAACTTTTAGTGGAGACTGGATAGCTTGAAACCACTGTGCTGTTTTAACTGGGTGAGCGTAATGCCCCATTTCTCAGAAGCAAAGCCATGAAATTCTGTGTGGGTAACACACATACACACACACACAGACAGTGGAAATGGACACAGCAGGGGCCAGAAAAACATTTTCACTAGTTTGTTAGGGTGGTGATAGCCGCATAGTTGGGAGCTATTGCTATGGACACAGAAGCATGAACACCCAGGGTCCTGACCAAAATAGGGAATTGCTAGCCTTAGCCATTCAGTTAACAAATATTTATTGATGCCTATTATTTGTCAGATCCTGAGCTAAATGCTAGGAATGTAAGGTGATGCAAAAGAGACAGGGTCCCTACCTTGGTGCAGTGTATATTCTAGTGGGGGAAGGAGACATAAAGTATGGGAAGATATATTTAATTATCTTCAACATAGTTGTGATAACATGCTTATAAGGAGAGTCCAGATGTTATGAATGTAGAGGGTTTACCTAACATTTGGAGCAGAGACAGTTTCTTCAAGGAAAGGATATCTGAAATGAGCCTTGAATTTTAGCACAAGAGGAGGAGGGGAGAGCTTCTCTGGTGGAGGAAGAAGCATGTGCAAAGATCCTGAGGCATGAAAAGCCTGGGCTTCCCAGGAAGCAAGCAGAGGTCAGTGTACCTGACGGGGTGGTGGTTAATTAGAAAAAGTGAAGAGAATAGTCAGGAGCCAAACTCTAGTCTTTATCCTGAAGTGAGGCAGGGGGAAGCCACTGGAGGATTTTAAGAAAGGCAGGGATATAATCAGATTGGCTCCAGTAAAAGATCACTTCCTTTAGAGGAGATTAGAGCAGGGCAGAGTGAGTGGAGGGAGACCCAAGAGGGGAAAGGCAGTTGTCCAGGCGAGACATGATGATGCTCCAGGGGCAGGTGATGACAGCAGAGGTGGGGGGAAGTGCCTGAGGCACATTTAGGAGATTGGACTGAATTTGGGCAACAAGAGGAGGAATGGGGCCAGGGTGACTTCATGTAGCCTGTGATCCATGGAAAGTTTCCTACTGCTTCAATCTGTTCTACTTCAGCTCAATGTTGGAAGGGTACCCAGAGATGTTGGAGGGAACAGACTTTTCTAGAAGCAACACCCCCACCAACAGCTGTCAGGGACTCCAGTCATGGTCTCTAAAGTCGGGGTCATTCAGACCCACCCAGGGTCCAACATTCAGCCAGTCTATGAGTCTTGGGCTGACTCAGGGCACAGAACCCTGGAAAGTTCAAGATGTTTTCTGCAGAACGCCAGAAAATACTTGTGTCCAATTTTACTGCATGTATTTATAATATACATACATTTATAATGCACATCCCTCAATCAGCAAGTATGGAATGGTAAAGAAAAATTTGTGGGAGAAGAAAATTTTACCAGACGTAATTCCACTAACTTAGTTCACTTATTTCCCACAACCTCTTAGCCTCACCCCAGTTGAGAACACAGTGTGCAATGTCTGTTCTGGGCCACGATTCTCACTGAGTGCTATCTGTGGTGGGGAAGAGCTTCTGAAGGCAGCTTTACCTGAAGTGGGTTAGACTCACATCATGCGCTCCATGAGCTTATTCACCAGTGTCCCCTCAACACCTAACTCAGTGCTCAGCTGGTTGGAGGAGCTCAGTAAATGTTTGCTGAATGAATGAGTGAGTGACTACTTGCTAAACTGCCAGGTAGGTTGTTCTGTGGATTTTGTAGGTTATAAAGAATAGGCCTGACTCCGCTTCTTTCTCTTTAATGAGGTATAAATGACATATAGCACCACAGTAGTTTCAGGTATACGACACAATGATGGGACACTTGTAGATACTGTGAAATGATCAACCACAATAAGTCGCATTAACATCTGTCACCAGGGGCACCTGGGTGGCTCAGTCGTTAAGCGTTTGCCTTTGGCTCACGTCATGGTCCCAGGGTCCTGGGATGGAGCCCCACATCGGGCTCCCTGCTCGGCGGGAAGCCTGCTTCTCCCTCTCCCGCTCCCCCTGTTTGTGTTCCCTCTCTCGCTGTGTCTCTCTGTCAAAAAAATAAAATCTTTTAAAAAAATAAAAATAACATCTGTCACCATGCATAGTTACAAAATTTGTTTATTGTGATGAGAACATTTTAAGATCTACTCTTAGCAACTTCCAAATATGCAATACAGTATTATTAACTGTAGTCACCAGGTTGTATATCCCATCCCCAGGACTTATTTATGTATAACTAGAAGTTTGTACCTTTTGACCTCCTTCAACCACTCCGGCCCCTGCCCCTGCAACCACCAATGTGTTCTCTGTATCTATGAGCTTGGTTGTTGTTGGGTTTTTTTAGACTCCACATATAAGTGAGATCATGTGATATTTGTCTTCCTCTGTCTGACTTATTTCATTTAGCATAATGGCCTCAAGGCCCATCCATGTTGTTGCAAATGGTAAGATATCCTTTTTTATGGCTGTCTAATATTCCTCTGTGTGTATATGTGTGTGTGTGTGTGTGTGTGTGTGTACCACATTTTCTTTATCCTTTCATCCATTGATGAACACTTAGGTTGTTTCCATATCTTGGCTATAATAAATAATGTTGCAGTGAACATGGAGTTGCAGAGATCTTTTCAAATTAGCATTTTCATTTTCTTCTAATAGCTACCCAGAAGTAGAATTGCTGGATCATATGGTAGTTTTATTTTTAATTTATTGAGGACCCTCCACACTGTTTTCCATACTGGCTGCACCAATTGACATTCCCACTAACAGCATACGAGAGTTCCCCATCTGGTTGGGTCCCTTCATGGGATAACATGGGGGAAGGTCAGATCCGTGGGTAGCCCTCCCTTTGGGAGTCCTAGTTAATCATAAAGTGGATCCTGATCCTCTTTCCTCTTTCTTCCAGCTGGATCCTGAACCTCTTCCATGAAAGAATTGAAAACAATTTCAAAAATATCTTGGAACAAAAGGTAAACAAAAGGATAAGTAGATTTGTGATTAATACAAGGATCATTGGCATGTACATATTTGATATTTGGAAACAGCCTTGTCTCTTCAGTACCCTGTCAATTGAATTTGCTTAGTAAAACTTGCTTCATTCATGGTGCAAAGGCCCACTTCAAGGCTTTCCCAAGTTTGTATGACCACATATGCTAAACTGGCATTTGGAACTGGCAGAGTGTTTGATATCTAGTTGTAGATAATGTTACAGAGTTGCAGAGAAGTGACTTTGGATCCCTCCCTCACACCATACACAAAATCAAGTCCAGGTGGTCTAAGGATTTAAATGCCAAAACAAATCCACTTTTTTTTTTTT
>NC_138378.1:18577151-18604058 GCF_054177405.1 Leptonychotes weddellii | reverse complement strand
ATCTAGGATATCTTTCTCACTTTGAGGAGAGGAAAATATTTCTTAAATAAGACTGACCCCCCCCCCAAATGCACCATACTGAGAACAATAGTGGGGCTGGCCTCTTACCTCTGGAAAAAGGCTTAGAGGCAAAGAGTGCCTCTTCCATTTACCTGGCGTGTGTCTTTGGGCACACTGATGGACCCCCTGGAGCCTCACTCTACTCATTTGTAAAATGGGGACAAGGACCCCTACCTTGAAGGGGGCTGGCAAGGATTTGATGCGATAACCACTTAGCAGCACCTGGCACACAAACTGTGCTCAGAGCACTCAGCAGTACTGCAGTCATTTCTTCACCGCGTTTCCCCTCCTAGAATCTTCGCTCTTGCCCACATGGGTTCTGCTGTCATGGGTTTAAATCTCAGCTCTGCCCCTTTGCTGGCTGTGATGCCGTGATTAACTGGCTTACCCTCTCTGAGCCTTGGGATTCTTGTCTGTAGAACAGGAAGAATGACGGCATCTACCCTGCAGGGCTGTTGGGAGGACTGTATGACATCATACACACAGGCACTGACGAGTGCCTCATACGGAGGAAGGACAGAGTCAATGGCGCGAGGTTATTTGCGTTGTCATTTATGCCCCAGTAGCCCTGGGCAACGGGCTGAGGCCAGAGGCAAACGGTGGTCTCTGCCCTACAAATATAGGAAACATGGTCCAGAAAACTCTGGATACCTTGTGTCCATGGGGGGATGGGGTGGGTGTCAGAGAGGCTGAGCCCGAGGAGTTGTCAGTTTCAGGGGATGGGGGCACTGACTGTGGCCCTCACGGGGCTGAGAGTGCGAAGAGAGCTATGAAGACAGAGAGGACCTCTGACCGGGGGACTTGGGCTGCTGAAGTCAGGCCCCCGAAGGGCTGGCGGCCTGGGTGGCGCTGCCCTTACCTTGGGCCCCAGGAGAGGCCAGGTCAGGCCCACCTGACACAGGCTGGCTTGATGTTTGCACAAAACATTGGTTCCCAAAGTGGGGAAGCTGCCCCCAAAAGAAGTGTTGATTTTTTTTTATATTATTTTTTTTAAGATTTTATTTATTTATTTGAGAGAGAGAATGAGAGAGAGAGAGCATGAGAGGGGGGAGGGGCAGAGGGAGAAGCAGGCTCCCTGCTGAGCAGAGAGCCCGATGCAGGACTCGATCCAGGGACTCCAGGATCATGACCTGAGCCGAAGGCAGTCGCTCAACCGACTGAGCCACCCAGGCGCCCAAAAGAAGTGTTGATTTTAAGTGATGTGGAGCTTTGGTACTGCATCATGCAGAATGACAGAATGAACAAGCCATCGCCTTTGCAGTCTTTTTCTCTTTCTTTTTCAGTTTGGGACCGATGTAGCCTAAACACTTTTAACAAAAAAGGGGCATTATCCAACTAGGCAACCCTATCTAGTCTGGCTTCCAGAACGCTTTTTCAGTCTCTTGTATTCTTTTTACCCCCAGTTATATCGTGTTTATGCCAAGGGATGCCAGTTTTCCGTTGACAAGTGATATAAAGTTCCTGTATTTTTTTTTAAATTTTTTTTTAAAGATTTTATTTATTTGACACAGAGAGAGACAGCCAGAGAGGGATCACAAGCAGGGGGAGTGGGAGGAAGAGAAGCAGGCTTCCCGTAGAGCAGGGAGCCCGATGCGGGGCTCGATCCCAGGACCCTGGGATCATGACCTGAGCCGAAGGCAGACGCTTAACGACTGAGCCACCCAGGCGCCCCAAGATCCTGTATTTTTTCTTAAATGAATGTGATTTTTAAAAGGCCACTGGGTGTTAAATAGTTGGTAAGTGAATAGGTGAGAAAGGTAAAGTCATAGAGATGGTATAGGAATAGCTGAAGTTAGGAAATCACAAGACAGGGGACTTCTGGGATCTCCCAAGCCAGAACTCTTGATGTACAGAAAAGCAGGTTGGTGGCCGGCTGAGGAATGGGATTCTCCCGAGAACTGTTCTTCTGGCTTTGTTTTGGGGCCCTCTGGTGGCCCTAGTCAGTACTGCCTGCAGACCAGGCACCACGCTCCTTAGGATCCCTTATTCCCAGATAGCCAGGAGCCTGAACAGGAAAAGGAGAAGGGGCTGAGGAATGAGGTGATGGGGCCTCTGGTTCAAGAGCTGCCTCCTACACCTGGAAACTCTCCTGCTTTGCCCCTAGGCTCTCTAATAAATGTGTTTATGTGCTATACTTCTTGCCACTTAGCTGCCAAGATATTGAACTGAGGACCATGACAATAGCAGACCCCAGAGCAGTGCCAACTTGGCCACCATTCACCTTTAATGTGGGTTCCAGAAAAGTCTAGGCACTTAAGCTGGGCCCACGTATGTGGCCCAGCCCAAATGGGACAGTGACCAAGCGCTGTGTTTTGACGGAGGTAGTGGCCTCTTCTCCCTTTCGACGTGCTCTTCCACCCCTCACACACCCGCCTACAGGGTGAGGAGCAAGGCCAGGTTTCCTGGAGGGCGGTGGGGGAGGGGCAGGGCCCAGGAGAGAGGGAGAGGGGAACTCACCTGACTTTGTCCCCCACTTTCGGCAGATCTGCGAAATGGTCAGGAAGTCAACCACCTCTCACCTGGAGCCCTATCTCCGGACTCTGCCAGGTTTGGAGGCCCCCTCCTTTCTCTGGGTGCCATCAGATGCCATGACACCTGCTACCCCCAGACCCATCACCACCATCCTCTCAAGAGCCCCAGGAGAACTTTCCCCATGGAGTACCTCTCCATCCTACGGAGCTGGATTTGGGGTGACCACCTCTCTTGGGGGTCTGTTCTGGAGGTACGGGAGTAAAGCGACTGAGCGTCGTGACTCGGAAACATGCTGGGAGCTCGAGGTGGACAGAGGATGACAAGCACATGGGAGAAGCACATGTTGGCTCTTTCCTGGCTGCTTTAACAAAACAGGGATGCTCTGAAATCCCTGCGTAAGGCCGGGGATCCTCCCAGCCCTGTCCCTCTGGCTGCCACAGGGACCTTTTACAATCACACATCAGGTCAGGTCTCCCCCTGTTCTTGGAACCCATCGAAGACTCCTCTGACCCTCAGGACACTGAGCCCCGCTTCGAGTGACAAGGCCTTGCATGGTCTGGCAATGTGGCCAGCCACACAGTCCCTATAGGCCTCCAATATTGCTAATTCCTCTAATACACCCTCTATGCTTCTACTATGGTCCTAAGCTACAAGATCTTTACACATGTCATTCTCTCTGCCAAGAATGTCCTTCCCCCACATCCACCACCCTTCACCCAGTCAACACCCACTCCTCCTTCAGATCATCCTTCAGATCACAGCCCAAACAACACTTCCTCTGACTCCCTGTCCGAATCAGGTTGCATTCCCCACCCCCTGTTATATGGTTGACATCATCCTATGGATTTATGCTACCTAATAGAGTTGCTATTTTACATTAATTTGCTCAAGTATTTGATTGTCTTTCCCTTTCCTCCCCATCCCCCACACCCTGGACTGTCAAAGGACAGGGATTCTGACTATCTCACTCAGCTGTTTTATCAGCCCTCTATTCATAACACTTCTCTTTCCTGTTCCACAGTTATCTCAATGATTGATCAGGTTGCCGGCATTGACTACAGTTTAGTAGGTGCTCCCCAAGTGACTTCTCAAGTCCTAGACATACCCTTCAAGGTAAGTTTCTGTGGAGAAAGGACCTAAAAGACTGGCAGAAAATCAGTATTACCTCCCAGAGTTGGCTCCTACCCTCCTTCTCTAATCCATCTGCCCCTAAGTTCCCATCCCTGGCAGTGTCCACAGCAGCAATAGGAAACTAATATGCCCCCTCTTTATTCCAGTCTCTTCCACAGTTCCCTGGGGACTGAGCAGGTCCGGGAATGCCATCTTCCTCCAATTTTATTTACTTAGCGAACACTTATATGCTTCTTACTATGTGCCAGATGCTGAGTATCTGTACAAACGTTCACTTATATAAATTTTACGCCACCTCTATGAAATAGAAGCCATTAGCATCATCCTCATTCTGCAGATGAAGAGGTTGAGGCACGAGGGAGCTAGGGACCTGCTCAAAGTCCCAGAGCTAGGAAGTGACAGTTAATCTCTAGAGTCCATGCTTTCCACCACCAGGCCACACCCTGAGCCCTGGAGAGCACAACACGTACCTCCCCAGCCAACGCTGTAATGGGGGTTTTCAGGCAGCCGTCAGGGTCTAAATGTTGTGGGACCAGAAGTGGGCCCCAGGCCCACATTCTAAAGAGGAACCACCACCCGGACCACCATGCAGGGCACAGGAGGCTTCCCCAGGCTTCCCCTGGACGCCTCTTCTTGGTACCCTATCTGGTAGGAACCTTGGGTGGGCGATGTGTCCTTCTGTCTCCAGGGTGAATTCTTTGGCCAAAACTGGCACTCCCCAGCCCCCTTCGATGCTCCGCCAATCAGGCTGCCCGAGAAACACGACCACATGGTCTACTTTGCTGTCTCTGAATATGTCTTCAACACAGCCAGCCAGGTTTACCACCAGGCTGGGCGCATGAACTTCACCATCCAAAACCACCACGTGAGTAGGGGAGGGAGAAGGCTGCGGGGGGGGGGGGGGTTGGTGGAATCCCAGGAGAGAGCGTCAGGCTGGACTGTAGACCAAGCTTGGGGGTTTTCAGGAGCCAGGGAAAGAACGTATAATCTGAAGCCTGACAAATATGAGTTCAAATCCAGGCTGTGCGTGTGGATCCCAACAGTGCCTAGTCCCCAGGGATCGTGTGAGAGATTGTCTGATGAGAGCTTGGTGTCTGATGCATGATGCATATTAGCTATTATCGGCAATACATTAAAAAACTACAACAGGTTCTGCGGTATCATATCAGGTCCTCCAAGCAGCAGATGCCACGGCGGCACTAGACTTGGAAGAGATGGAGTAGGGGAGCACCCGCGAAGGATAAAGGGGAGAGGAAGGAGGAGTGGGACGGGAGTCCTGAAACCGTGGAGGAGAGGGAAGGCAAGCACACTGGGTAGAAGAGCCGCCCCGCAGGTCTGAGAAGGCTCTGCTCAGCTGAGGGAGGGCACAGAGCAGAGCCTGCTGCTCAGAGGAGCTCCGGAGCAGGCAGAAATTGGACGAGCCCGGCCCAGGCTAAAATCCCGTGCGTGATCTTTCCAGCCTGACCACAGGCAATTGCGAAGCCTTGACCTGGCGGGTCCTCCCGGACTAGACTTGCTGCCAGGCCAGTGCTCAGCAGTGTCTGGAGGGATCTGTGGTCAAGGACTCAAGCCTCCGCCCCATCCCCTCCTCAGGCTGGGGCTGGCGGTGCTCTTAGGCTTATCTGCATGCCAAGCCTAGACACCTCGTTCAGAGGCCTCCTTATGGATGGGGCTAGTGGGGGGTCCCCAGATGAGACTGCTCTGGTGCCTCTGCTGAGACCCCCTTGCTGGGGCCTGGAGGACAGCTTTCTCCAGTCTGACTCGGTACTCAATCCTATTCTACTAGCCCTCCTCCCCCTCCTCCCCCTGAGTCCATAAAACAGCAGGAGCCTTTTCTTTGGGGCTCCTCTGGCAATATGGTGACCACCCCTCCTCCCCTCTGCTGATGCATCTGACGTCACGGGTCCCAGGCCACAGGGGAAACGGAGTAGCGGGGGCCGGTACCCTTTCCTGTTTAGCCTCTTGCTTACACTATCACAATAAGTGAATGAAGGCTTGTGACTTGCAGTTTAGCTCATAGTCTTGATCCTGCCCGTGATCTGACAAAATTCTCCAGCGCTACACCCCGGCTGTGCTCGGTCAGACCCCTTCCTTACACATACACAAAAATTGACTCCAAGAGCGAGGCCCCAGCATGAATGGCTGTCAGCCAACTGCCCTTCTCGCAGGGGACCCCCTGAAGGGAGGTCTGAGCCACGCACCCCCACAGCCAAGCACTATAGGAGCAGCCCAGGTAAAGAGGGGATCTTGAGGGAGGAGAGATCAAGGAAGGTGGGCTGTGTGCAGGTGCAGGCAGGGCTCGCCAAGCTGGGAGGTCAGCAAGTCAGAGGGGCGGGTAGAGAGCAGCACCAGGAAAGAGGGTGAGAAAAGGTTTGGGGGGCAGCCATATCTGGAAGTAGATTCAATCCAGGTTGTGGTGGTTATGAGCTCTCACTGGCTCTTGAGGGGAGCATCCTAAGAAATAATAAATAGCAAAAACTGACAGTAACTAAGTATTTACTGAGATTCCAGGCACTGCGCTTAGCGCTTTACCCATGCACTGTCTCATTCAATCCTTGCCCATGCTGCATGGTGAGTGCTATGATTATCATCCCCATTTTACAGATGCAGAACCTAACAAAGTTTGCCAACAAGGAGTCAGCTAAAAAATGGCTAGAGTAGGATTTGAACCCAAGCTGTCTGACCTCAAAGTCCACATCTCTAGCTACCATGTCCTGCATCTCAAGTAGCCTCTTGCTTCTACTGCAGATTCCGGGGGACTCTCCAATCCACCTGCACACCAGTTCATTCCGGGCCATTATTCCTCAGGTAAGACCTCTGAACACTCATCACAGAGAACTTGAGCTAGACCAAATGTGGAGATTGTAGTTGCACATCAGTGAGCTGTGCAGAGACTTTTCTCCTGCCCTCCCCCGAGCCTCTGCCCTCTTTCTCCAGCTGGCCAGGTTGTACCCCAATATGGAGCTAGAGCTTGAGACGTCACCCGCATCAGCTCCATTCCTGACGTTCACCCCTGGGAGTGTGACCTTCACGCCAGTGATAGACATCCAGGTCTTTGCTCTCCTGCCCACCCCCTCTGACCGCAAGCCACTCTTTCAGCTCAGGGTGGTAAGTCTGATCTCTGGGCTACATCTGCCATTGGGTAAGCCCCTCTCTCCACTGAAGGAGTGGGAGACTGATGATGCTGGAGACTACTTCTGCCTGCCCGCAGAGTGAGGGAAACTTGCATTCCTGGCAAGAACAGCCAGGCTTCCCAAGAACATACTTAATCAAATCATACACTGTCAGAGTTGCAAGAAAGTCATTCACTCCAGCTAAGTTGGACGATTTTAGCTTATTCACTGTTACATTTGCTATAAAAATGTGTTTAATCTAAAGCATAACTCTTCTGAAATTGTTATAAATAAAATCATTAAATTACCTTTTTATTTTTTTTTTTTTAGATTTTTTTATTTACTTATTCATGAGAGACAGAGAGAGAGAGAGAGAGAGAGAAGCAGGCTCCAAAGGAGCAGGGAGCCCAATGCGGGACTCGATCCCAGGACCCCGGGATCATGACCTGAGCCGAAGGCAGACGCTCAACCATCTGAGCCACCCAGGCACCCATTAAATTACCTTTTTAAAGAAGGTATAACATGTAAAGAACTCTTATGACAGCAATACACTCCAAACTGACTTACACATTCAACACAATCCCTCTCGAGATTCCAGCTGGTTTTTTTGACAAGCCGATCCTAAAATTTATATGTAAATTCAAGGGACCCAGAATAGCCAAAACAATCTTGAAAAAAAAAATGAATTGGGGCGCCTGGGTGGCTCAGTTGGTTAAGCGACTGCCTTCGGCTCAGGTCATGATCCTGGAGTCCCGGGATCGAGTCCCGCATCGGGCTCCCTGCTCAGCGGGGAGTCTGCTTCTCCCTCTGACCCTCCCCCCTCTCATGCTCTCTCTATCTCATTCTCTCTCTCAAATAAATAAATAAAATCTTTAAAAAAAAATGAATTGTAGAACTCATAGTTCCCTGTTTCAAATCTTACTATAAGGCTATAATAATCAAGATAGTGTGGTACCGGTGCAAGGATAGGCATACAGATCAACGGACTAGAATTGAGAACCCAGGAATAAATCGCCATATTTATAGTCAACTGATTTTCAACAAGGGGACCAAGACAATTCAGTGGGGAAGAACAAGCTTTTAGGAAATGGTGCTGGGGCAACTGGATATCCACATGCAAAAGAATGAAACCAGACCCCTTCCTTACACATAACACAAAAATTGACTCCAAGTGGACCCGAGACCCAGATGTGAGAGCTAAAACCACAAAACTCTCAGAAAAAAACACAGTACTAAATCTTCATGACCTTGGGTTAGGCAAAGCCTTCTTAGATACAACTCAAAAGCATGAACAAAAAAATTAAAAATGGATAAATTGGATGTCACCAAAGTTAAAAACTTCATGCTTCAAAGGACATAATTTAAGAAAGTGAAAAGACAACCCACAGAAGGAGAGAAAATATTTGCAAATCGTATATATGAGGAGGGACGTGCATCCAGAATATATAAAGAACTCTTACAACTCAGTCATAGAAAAGACAATCTAATTTCAAAATGGGCAAAACACTTCCTCCTCTGGGAAGATTGAGTAGATGTCCATTTCCCTCCCTACTCCTGCTGAGTGCAACCCAAAACCTTAAACATTATGTATAAAATAAACAAGAAAACTCTGAAAGGCAGAGAGAAAATGGTAGATCAGCCAGGGGCCTCCGGATCTAAGGAATAACATGATGATGAGCTCCCTGGGGTTTCTTTTTGCCTTGCATATTCCAATTTGGGGCAACCCAGAAACACCAACAGGCATGAACAAAAAAGAGCCCCAATAACATCCTCCTCTCTCTAGCCAAAGGACCAAAAAAGGGGCAACCTCGTAAGATAGAAAACTTGTAGACAATCAATAACTGTGCTACTAAAGCGAAACACCAGAGAAAAAGCTATGGCCCTAACCCCATCCAGGCCAGTAAAGCCTGACTGGGGATCCGAGACTTACACTGGCATGAGGCTGTAACAACATGCCCCAACGTCCCGGCTGGGGGTGTCAGTGGAACAGAGAAAAGAACAAATGAATTAAGATACAGAACAAAAGAAATTATCCAATCTGAATGCATAGCCTGAAAAAATGAACAGAGCCTCAGGGACTCAATGGGACCACAGCAAAAGATCTCATCTTCCTGTCCTCAGAGTCTCAGGAGGGGAGAAACTGGGAGTGGCTGGAGAAAAAGTACTCAAAGACATAATGTCTGGAAATTCCCCAAACTCAATCATCTGGTTCAACCCCACCCCTCGACAGGCCAGGCTTCATCCTCACACCCAGTTGTCAATTGGTGGTGTCTTTAAAGTTCCCTAAGGCTCAGGGACTCTCTGTACTTCTCTTAGTAGCATGCTTCAAAGCTCAGTCATGTTTACTGGTGGAGAGCCTCCCTATTCGAATGCTCTGTGTCTTTAGCTTGAGCTTATTTGTCCTTCTTGATGCTTCCATTATAACCTCTAAAACCTTAGCTCACCTTTCCTAAAGTTAGCTGTGGAGCGACCAACATCCCACATCCTCAGCCCACAATCCTTGGGTAGCTGCTTTTCACCCACATGTCCCACATCTGGCCGTGGTTTCTATTTCTGAAGATCTGTCTCCTGGACTGGGAGCCAACAAGATTTCTACGTCCCCTGAGAGTCTGGGTTATCCCCTTTTGCTTTTCTAGACAACGAACGTCTCCGCCACCATCAATGTGAACTCCGACAGGATTGTTGGTTCAGTGACCACAGGAAGGTAAGAGGCCACGGGCAAGGGGAGGAAATGGGGTAGGTTGGGGATAACCCAGCAGCGACCAGAGCAGCTAGCCTGTTCTCTGATAAGGTTGGCATTGACAGAGATCTCCACTGGGGCTGGCTTATCCTCTAATCTGGGTGCCCCTTTGGAAAGGCATATTGACAATGCCTCAGTGGAGGAGATGAACTTCTGCAAAGGGATTACTGAGGAGCCATAATTTGGTTGGAAGACGTGGGGCTTTGCGAGGACATATAAGATTGAGAAAAACCTGTCAGTACTGCATATCAGAAAGGGAGGAGATTTTAGATGGAGGATTAAAGGTGCCCCATGAGCCATTCCTTGCTGCCCGGACACCCAGTCAGCAGGCACATACTCACTCAACCAGGGAGCCAGTGGGCAGGAGGGATTATACCGCCAGCAGGGGCTGTCCTTCTCTGGGGCCCTCATCTGTGCCCCATGTCTCACCCACTCTGGGTGCTGCCCCCGGCTGAGGAACAGGTGCAGTGGGTGCAGAGGAATTAGAGGAGCTAATTCCTGGCCTCAGGGTTAGATACCTGTTGGCTGAGAGAGTGCACTGACTCCATTAAAATGAACATCTCCTTGGGGCGCCTGGGTGGCTCAGTTGGTTAAGCGACTGCCTTCGGCTCAGGTCATGATCCTGGAGTCCCGGGATCGAGTCCCGCATCGGGCTCCCTGCTCAGCAGGGAGTCTGCTTCTCCCTCTGACCCTCCCCACTCTCATGTGCTCTCTCTCATTCTCTCTCTCTCAAATAAATAAAATCTTTAAAAAAAAAAATGAACATCTCCTTAAGAGATCTTTAAAAAGAGAAGCTAATGGTGAGCTTGTGGGCATTTTCTGGAGGTCCCAGAATTTGAGTTTATGCCTCAGCCTGGCTTGGGGGGTCTGCAGTATCTGAGAGGACAGTAGAGAGCTTGGACTGTGGAGAGACAGCAAAATGAGGAGGACGTAGGAGGACCTCACAAGGTGGTCTTATCAAGGAATTAGCAAAACTACTCTGCCCCATGAGCAGAGAGCAAAAGATCGGTCCAGGGCAGTTAGAATTCCTGAACAAGGGAGCCAGGCCAGCAGCCAAGAGGATCAGTGGGGGGGATTCAGGTTTGGCTTCCATAGTGACAACACCAGAGGTCCCCTGGGTCACTCCGCCTTCCTTCCCTCCAGCGGGTACCAGCTGTTTGCCAGCATCACTCAGGGGCTCTCCCTCCCACTGTTATTGTCTATTCCCACATTATGCAAATAATGCGTGCTCATGGCACAGAAATTGCAAAAGTGTTTTTAAAAAATCCCTCATAACCCTGCCACATAGAGACTATCACCACTAATAGTTTCACGTTTCCTTCCAGCCTTTTTTTTATACACTTTTACGTCACTGGACGTACAGAGCACGACTTTTTGCATCCCACTTTTTCCGGTTAATATTTATACCATCCTAATGTATTTCAGTTATTGAAGATGCTCAGCAACCATAAGTTGCAACAATGTCACTTCTTCTTAAATCACTGTGCATGCTGAAAGCCTTAGATGCACAAGCACCCCATTGCAGAGGAACCCTTGGGCGCCCAGCCCCCAGAAATGGCCTTGCCCATAAGCTCTGTACCCCCCACTGGGGTAACTGTGAGGATGCAGCAGGCTTGGGGTGACCCATGCTTCTCTTTCTCCACGCAGTAAGCTGAAATTGGAACTGAAACACTCCAACATCCGTTTCATCAACGTGAGTGCTTTTCTCCCAGCACCTCTTGGGTATCTTCTCCAAACAGGGCTTCAGGGGGCTCCAGGAGAAGCTCCAAGGCCCCCCGAGAAGACTGTGCTGCAGCAGTCTTGCAGAAGTGGACGCCATGTCTGAAAGTTAATCATCTAAGAAGGGCACTGCCTGAGGGCTAACGGGGAGACAGGACATGGACATGAAGAGCATGAGCTTTGAAGGAAGATAGATCTGGGATCTGATACCAGCCATGCCACTTGTTACTGTGTGACCTTGGGAAAATAACTTTTCTGAGCCTCAGTTTCCTTGACTGTAAAATGGGAATACATGATATCTACTTCAACCACTTCCAGTGGGAACTGTAACATGAAACGGGGCAATGGATTTAGGAAGACACTTTGACAAAATTCTTCACACGTAGTAAGCTCTCAGTTTATGTACTATTGTAATAATAGTGGCCCGGGTGCACAATACCTTACCCAAAGCCCTCAGGGCTGGTGGGCTTCAGAATTAAGAATTTATGAAAGGTAATTTGGAGCATGCACTATATGTGATGTAACTCTCCAGCAGGATCTGGGGCAGCACTCTATAATCAGACACATTAATACTTCTGCAACAGAATTTAAAACTATCAACACAAAGTGGAATAAAGAAACACTAAATATCCCCATGGCGATTCAGGTCATATTTTGCCATAAAATGAGCTTGTACCTACTGATGGAAAATGAAGTTCAGAGATTGGAGTTGAGGAGATTGTGGATAAGGAGCTGTCTACCTGTGGTGGTGACAGTCGCAGTCAACCTGTTTTGTAAGTGGGTTGGCATGTCGGTGTTTCTGGAGGCGAGGGGCCAGCGAGACGTTGTTCCCTCAGACTCCTGTTTTCATGCATGTCTCGTTTGCTCCCTTTACTCTGCCCGCCCCCCACTCCAGGTGGAGCTGATGGAAGCCATCCTCAATTACTACGCGCTCCACACATTATACCCCTCTCTCAACGGTAAGAATAGCTGCTACTGGGGCGCCTGGGAGGCTCCGTCGGTTCAGTGTCTGACTCTCTGTTTTGGCTCAGGTCATGGTCTCGGGGTCCTGGGATCTAGCCCCGCGTCCAGCTCCGCGCTTAGCGCAGAGTCTGCTTGGGATTCTCTCTCTCTCCCTCTCCCTCTGCCCCTCCCCCTGCTTGCGCGCGCTCTCTAAAATAAATAAAATAAAATCTTAAAAAAAAAAAAGAATAGCTGCTACTGACCGCCCCGTGCAAACGTTCAATTCTACCCTTTCTGTAGGATTCATGGATCAGTCAGTCAGTCAACAAGCTGAGCCCCTCTTCTGCCCCGGCTAGGGTCCTGGCAATCCATGAACCTGCCCTCATAGAGCGTACGCTCTGTTGGGAAGGGAGACATGTAACAGGCAGTGACAACCAGTGTGATAAATGCTGTGACAGGAAGCACAGGGGGCTGCAGGAGCTAGGAGAGGGCACTGAACATGACTCCGAGGTCGGTCCAGACTTCCAGGAGGCGAGGGTCAAGTTGAGTCCCAAAGCACAGGGAGTTAGGCCAAGGGAGGGGCATTCCAAGCTGCACCTGGAGAACACCTGGAGTTAGTACCCCTGGGTTCTGGTCCAGGTTAGGTCACTGACTTGCCAGGTGACCTTGATGGAAATAGTGCTTGGCACGGTGGCTGCCCGAGAACCCAGCTGGCCTCCTCCCATGCCAGGGCCTTCTCCGTCCGGCCTCACCATCTGCCTTTTACCACATGAGATAAGAGCAGGGCAGTTGTCCTGGAAAAGACAAAGGGGAGGAGATGGTGGTCCTCGGGATGAGTGTCTGGTCAGAAGCACTGCATGCCCCATCCCAGGCCCCTTTGGCTGGGGGAGGCTGGCTGTCCACATCTGTCCCCTCCTGAAGAAGCTGCATTTACCAGGCCCCCCCCAACAGAAAACCAACCCTGAATCCAATAGCGGACCACATTTCAAAGTAGCCTGCCCTCTCACTGGCCATGAGCATGTGTCCCCAGCCTTCCCCGTCCAGCCCGTGTCTCTCTGCTCTTTATCTTCCAGCAAAGCTTGAGGAGGGCTTCCCTCTCCCTCTGCCCAGGGACACCCACCTCAACAGTTTGGAGCTCCAAGTCCACGAGGTCAGTGAGACATGGGGTCTGGGTGGGGAGCTCTAAGACCTTCTGGGAGGGCTGCTTCGGGGCTGGTCACATTAGGGGGAGCCCCTGACTCCCACTCACATCCTGGACCTAATGTTCATCGGAAAAAATATTTTTGTTTTAAATTTTGGAGTACAAATGGCAAGTGTTGATTGTGTGGAATCTTGACTTCCACGTAAGCTTGGTTTCCAGTAATTCAGTTCAATCACGTCAACTGAATATCAACAGTGTGCAGGGCCCGTTAGCCATGTGTGGCAGGAAGGGGTCAGATTAGATGCACCACTTCTGGGTTAATGAGCCAGAAGCTCCTGGGTGGTGTGAGAGGGTCCAAGGGGCCACCAGTCAGCCTTACGACCTGCGGCAACAAGGCCTAGTCCTGGAGCAAAACTGACCAGGCCTTTTAGGGCAAGCAACACATCAGGAGCAGGGACAGGGACAATGACAGTTCACTCTATAACTCCAGAGGTACCAACGTCTTCACTGTCCATAGCATATTCTAGGGTAATCCTGGACTACATCCTCATAAATTAATGATGTGAGGGGAGTAAATTCAGGCAGCACCCAGACGTGCATTGTTCTCCTGGGAGAAACAACTTTTGGAGGAGGACGGTGACATTCATGCATGTCTTCCAGAAATCAGACTATTGGGAAATGCAAATAAATTCCCGGGGTCAGGCAGCTAAGAGGGACAGTGTTTTCTAAAGGCCTCCCAGGCCTGAAGGCAGGGTTTTTGCACTGACCTGCTTTTCGGGTCAAGTGAGAACTTGCCTCTCCCACTGAAGCTTTCTCTTTCAGGAAACTCCTGTCCTCTGCAGCTCAGAAAATGATCTTTCTTGTCTGTCCTTTTTGCCTCCTCTCCAGAACTTCTTGCTCTTGGGGGCCAACCTTGATTAGGCTGAACACTGAGGAAGGAGCAGCGTGGCTAGAGGAGGGGATGACACCACAGCTGGGCCTGCCCCTGCCCCTGGGGGGGTCCGGAGGTTGCGGTCACTCTGCCTCCACTCCCATGAGGACCTCCTCCACATGGACACTCGTCACCGGGGATCCTGGGATACCCGAACACACGCCTGACCGTGGGACGCCTTCCCCACCTTTCTCCTCCTCCTTCCTGTGCCCTTTCCTGTCCCCTCCGCAGCTGTCCTTAGCCTTACTCTGGGCAGCCTCTAGAATAAACTTCAGTGAGCCGTGTCCAGTCACCACAGAGCTCAAAGCACCCTGCTCAGCATTAAACATGAGCTTAGTCGTACGTGTCCTTTGTTGTGGTTACAGGAGCAGAAGTGAGACAACGTGTGCTTAAAGCCTTGTGTTGCCATGTCCTTGGTGCGTAATATTTATCGAGATGGGAGCAGAGACCACCCAGCCGCTATATGAGTTCCACATTTATTCAACAAACCTCGATCTCAATTTGCTAGTTGATTGTTCAGCACTGGCTTCTGTCTCTGGGCTTGGTGCTGCAGGAGGAGGGGGTCAAAGAGAAGAAAACACATGGTCTCTGTCTTCACCAAGCTTACGGCCAAAAACGGGGGCCGGAAGACTTTTTCTATAAAGGGCCAGAGAGCAGATCTTTTAGGTTTTTACCACACATCTAGTCTCTGTCGGGAATACCCCTCCTGGCCGCTGTAGCAGAGAACAGCCAGACAGTGAGCAAGTGGGCGTGGCTGTGTCCCAATAAAACTTGGTTTGCAAAAACAGGCAGCAGGCCAGATCCAAGCCACGGGCCACGCTGTGCCCCCAGTGGTCTAGAAGAACAAATAGGATTTATGCTGTGAATACAAGCCTGGTTTTCAATTAGGAGATGTGCTAACATATCCTACCTGGTCACAAGAGTAATAAAGAGCACAAGCTGGAGGCAAGTCTGGCCTGCTTTCAAATCATGGCTCCCTCTCCTTGGCTCTCTGCGATTTATGAAATCTCTCTGAACCCCCGGAATCTTCAGTTTTAATATAGCACAAGCAGTGGCCAAGGACCATGCCACCCGAAGCCCCCTGCTCAACCTTAAACGTGTCGAATGACTTCGTTGTACTTGTCATTTGACGTCATGACATGGGGAAGACGGGAGGTTGAAATAAATTATTTGGAAAGTGCTCAGGGCGATTCTTGGCCCATGCTGCACCAGATCAATAAACTAGCGCTGTCATCATCATCCACTCCTCATTATTAAAGACCCCTTCATATACTAGGAGTAGGATGACAGATTATCAAATTTAAAAAATCTGTCTTGCACCATCAACCAAAATCATACCTATGATGAGATCACAGAGGTGTTGCGTTTTTTATCTTGGAAGGTCCAGGAAATGAGCCAGGAATGTCTGATGACCTTGGCCAGGAAAACCCAAGGTGTCTAAAAGTGAAGACGCGAGACGGTCAGCCGGGACGGTGGAAGAGAATGAACCAAAGTGAAACATTATCCTGGAATGCTCAGTTAATTATCAGAGTTATGATTTTCCCTGTAGATTATTCTATCTCCTCTGTTGCCCTAATCATCGGCTATTGGAGAGCAACTAGCAATTGTCCATCCTCCTCCTCTGCCCCTTCCTTCTCTGTTTCTGCAACCTCACACCCATTCTCCTTCCTCCGGGAGAGCACAGTGCCAGGCTCACCCCCGAGGCATGCCTGCTCCCATCTTCCCCTGCGGGTGTGCAGGGTTGCCACAGACGGTCACGCAGGCTGTGCACTGTACAGCTCTTGGGAGCACCATTCACATCGTGGTCTGCAGCCAAGATGCAGAGATGGTGAGACATGCCATAGGAAAGGCTTGATTTAAGCCAAGATTCCTCAACCTCAGCATGATGGACATTTTAGGCCAGATAATTCTTTGCTGTGAGGGGCCATCCTTTTACATTGTAGGATATTTAGCAGCTCCCAGGCCTCTACCCACTAGATAGTGGCACACCCTCCCCCACAATGGTGCCCACCAAAAACGTGTCCAGACATTGCCAAAAGCCCCCTGTGGTGGGTAAAAGAGCGCCGTGTTAAGGACCGCTGACAAAGGAAAGATGTTCTC
Organism: Leptonychotes weddellii; assembly: GCF_054177405.1. Lineage (NCBI taxonomy): Eukaryota > Metazoa > Chordata > Mammalia > Carnivora > Phocidae > Leptonychotes > Leptonychotes weddellii. The sequence goes on along the minus strand of NC_138378.1, from coordinate 18,587,709 downwards.
CCAGCATATCCTACTCTGGTGAGGGCCCTATGTTAGCCCATCCTGGGGGAAGACAGAAAGTTCCAACCTTGCCCCAAAGGGGCTGGTCTCACTAATAAAGCCACCGGAGAGTATCTTAAGGGCAAAGCCCTTGTGGATTTTTTCTAGCCCCAAGATGTACTCTAAGTAGAAGATAGCTGAACTTGCTGAGAGCCAAACGTGTGCCAGGCTAAACAGAAATCTAGGTTTTACAAGAAGTGTGGGGGCTCTCCAAAAAGCACGGCCCTGGACCACAATGTTTGTGCCACCGAAGCATGAAAGCTCCAAAGACACCTGGAGATTTTCTAATTGTCAAAGCTTTATTCATAAACCTGACCTTTTTCATTAAAAAAAAAAAAAAAAGCTGTCTGCCTTGACTGGGGAGAACCCTTTCTGTTACAGAGATGCCCCAACAGTTGTTGGGATATTGGCCAAAGACAGCATCTAGATGTAAAGCCTAGTTGCTTCAATACCCCCTATGAATATCAGGTATGCATCTTACGCCACAAAACTAGGGTGGGAAAAGGTCTCATTTCTTTATGTTGGCTAAATTAAGTATAATCTCCTCTGTGCCCTCATTTATTGAACTATTAGGAAATTCTTCCCCCATTGTTGCTGGATGTCCTTATTCCCTCAGAGACACATAAAGGTCCTGGGGTATTCCCTAGTCCCAAACATTGGGGAGCCCCACTGGTGTCCAGCCTAGTCTTCTGTGCTGATAAATTCCCTGTCCAGTGAGCCTGCACTGTCCCCTGAAGACAGGAAATCCTGTCTTTCTAAGCCAGGCTTGGGGATAAAGTTTTGTGCCCAAGATCATTTCCTCTGGCTCCTCCATCAGAAGTCTGTCACCATCTTTCCTCTCTCACAGAGAAGGCAGCTTTGTGAGGGGTCTGGTCATTGTCTTGTGAAGAAGCTGCAACACACCCCCTTCCAAGATGATGGATGACTTTTCCGATCTGACCATTTCTGCCTCCCTTGACTCTGACTTTCAACCCCAATCCTTCTGGGACAATTCAGCAAGAGTCCTCCTGGATGCCTGTAGGTCCCCATCTTCTTTCTCCACCTTCATTCCTGTGGGACATTTCTGAAGCTGGAAGAACAGCTTGGCCTATCTCTGGGGCTCCCTTGTCTGAGCATGTGTTAGCCCGGGAAAGCCCATTCAGGATTTCCCTACCTGGCCATCGGAATGCTTGGGTAATTTTCAGCTGAAATCTGTGACCAAAAATTGACATTCATTTGTATTTTAAGAGCTCAGCATGTCACCCTGATCACTGGATGCCTCAGTTTGCTGGCATTTCTTCCTTCTTTTTTTTTTTTTTTTTAACATTTTATTTATTTATTTGACAGAGAGAGAGACAGCGAGAGAGGGAACACAAGCAGGGGGAGTGGGAGAGGAAGAAGCAGGCTTCCTGCCAAGCAGGAAGGGGCTTGATGTGGGGCTCGATGTGGGGCTCGATCCTAGGACCCTGGGATCATGACCTGAGCCGAAGGCAGACGCTTAATGACTGAGCCACCCAGGCGCCCCTGGCATTTCTTCCTAAAGAACCCTGTCGGGTCTCATGAAAGCTCTGCCCCTGGCAGTGGTGGGCACAGCCTGTATTCAGGGGGTGTTAGTATTAGGGAGGCCTCCCAATGGTGGGTGCAGAGCTGCCTCCCTCATCTAGCTCTTATGAACAATAATGCTGACATTTTCATCTCTGTCTGCCTAGCTCCCGCTTCTTACCGGTGTGTGACTCAGAGTAATTAAAGGGAGTGACAATATTATCACCCTTAAAGGACAATGGGGAACACTTTCCAGTCAGGCGGGGAATGCCTTTATGCCACAGCTCAAGCTGAGACCCTGTAGGGGCTTCGATCTTATAATCTTTATAGCAGTACCAATCATAAAGACCATGTTTTAGCTAAAATTGTAATTTTTAGATCCTTAACTTTTGTAAAGCCTCAAATGTTAATTTGAGTTCATGGATAAATATTTCTGGGTACAGGACACTTTTCTAAGTTTAAAAAGTTTTAAACTTTGGTCACTAAACCTACTTGTAATTTATTCCTTATTCATTTAAAATAGCTATAAATTAACCAGATGGGTGATGTGTTTAAATATAAAAAGATAACATTAAATGTAAACTAATGGCGAAAAAGAGCTAGATAGTTCTTGTTTCCTGTCTTCTAGTTTTCTGGAGTCTAGAGAAAACAAAAAGTGTTTACTTTGCTAATAATGGTAATTAACAAAAATAACTTAAGACACTACCAGGCATAATTACAGGGAGATGCAAGTATGTGTACAAGATAACACATGTAGCTTGTTTAAGGGAATTATTACAGTTTATTATGATGGTGAATTCATTAGGATAGGTGCACTGTTGGATGTAGTATGTTCGTAAGATTAATTATATTTTGAAAATAAGATTCATTTTTTGAAGTCTCTAACTAATAAAAATAATAAAAAGGTTATACTGTAAATGTACAAATTTTAGTAACAATTTTTTGACTTGGGTTATACTACCTGCAGTGTTCCTAAAAAAAACCAAAAACCTGTATTAAAAATTTTTGACAAAGTTGGCTCAGTGAATTCATCCATAAGAAAGGTTTATAAATGCTTTACTGAGCACTGTCACATGGTTGACACACACAAAAAAATAAAATTAGAATTTAGGGGTTTTATGGTAAAATGATGTTATTTTGTGCCAGATACTTTTTTTAATTCCAGTATAACTGATGTAGTGTTATATTAGTTTCATGTGTACAATATATGGACTCAGCAATTCTATATATAACTCGGTGCTCATCATGGGAGTGTACTCTTAATCCCCTTCACCTATTTCACCCATCCCTCCCCCCACCTGTCCTCTGGCAAACACCAGTTTGTTCTCTTTATTTAAAAGTCTTTTTTTGTCTCTTTTGCTGGCTTTGTTTCTTAAATTCCACATGAAATTATTCATATGGTATTTTTCTTTCTCTAATGGACTTAGTTCACTTAGCACTATACCCTCTAGATCCATCCATGTTGTTGCAAATGGCAAGATTTAAGTTTTTTGGTTTTGTTTTGTTTTGTTTTGAAGATTTTATTTATTATTTACACACAGAGAGAGAACACAAGCAGGGGGGAGCGGCAGGCAGAGGGAGAGGGAGAAGCAGGCTCCCCGCTGAGCAGGGAGCCCGATGTGGGGCTCGATCCCAGGACCCTGGAATCATGACCTGAGCCGAAGGCAGACTCTTAACCGACTGAGCCATCCAGGCGTCCCAAGATTTCAGTTTTTTATGGCTGAGTACAATTCCATTGTGTGTGGGTGTACATATATACACCACATCTTCTTTATCCATTCATCTGTCAATGGACACTTGGGTTGCTTCCATATCTTGGCTATTGTAAGTAATGCTACAGTAAACATAGGGGTGCCTGTATCTTTTCAAATTACTGTTTTCGTTTTATTTGGGTAAATATCCTGTAGTGGAATTACTGGATCATGTGGTAGTTCTTTTAACTTTTTTTGAAACATCCATACTGCTTTCCACAGTGGTTGTACCAATTTACATTCCCAGGAACAGTGCACAGGGGTTTCTTTTTCTTCATGTCTACGAAACTTACTTTTTGATACTAGTCGTTCTGACTTATATGAGGTGATATCTCACTGTGGCTTTGATTTGCAGTTCCCTGATGATGAGTGATGTTGAGCATCTTTTCATGTCTCTGTTGGCCATCTGTATGTTATGTCTGGTATACTCGTAATTCATCCTAACAAAAGTTCCTTATTTCTAAAAAAAAAAAAAAGTTAAGTTTCTAATAGCTATCTACTTTTTGCTGTGGTTTTCAAAATACTGTCTTGCAGTAACTTTTTCTTACATTTGAAAAGTGTGATGTGTCCATATTTTGTCCTCTGACAATTCTTGCCCAAATTCAGAATAAAATGGTTAAAATGTCTTTTAGTCCTAAACTACCTTTGAGTTTCCTTGAATGGCCACCAGGTTACACAAAGATTTGTTCCTTCACCTTAGAAAGGATAAAAGCTATTAGATTTTAGCCTTCTCTATGTTCTAATCAACTCAAAACTTGTGAGAGCCCTTTGTTTATCAAATTTAGGATAAAAAACCACAAAACTGACAAAAGAAGTTCCATCTTCCTGAGTTATGTATTGACTATATTAATATAAAAAATTTGAATTTTATACTTTTCAGATTAAAAGAAACATACTACTGTCCAAGCAAAGACTGGTACAAGAACTGTCTATGGAGTGATTTTAAGCTTTCAACATCCTTGTCTATCAGTGACTATCACAGTACTTTACGATTTAAGCCTACAGCTACTAGTTGATCAACGTCTTCACAGTTCATATGTTCTTAGTCCAAGGTAATCCTTCACTACATCCTCGGAAATTGTTATTCCTCAAAAGAGGCTTTCACTCTCTTCCACTCTGATTGCTACATTCGTTGGAGCTATTCAGTCTTACCACCTTAGTAGAGGTAAGTAAATGTCTATGATCTTCAACGTTGGTGGGAAAATTTTTAAAGCCTCACCAATGTTTCTCATGCCATGACCTTTCTACAGCTGAATTCTGACAAAATTGTTGACAGTCTGAAGCCAAAGCCTCATGGAGCCCGCACACCCCTCCAAATGGACTGTACTCAATTGTCCCCAATGAGATATGTGTTTGGATTGTTACATATTCATTCATTCAAGGACAGATCCAAGATTTCTTGTCAGAAAATCACAGCTTTGATAGTGACCAAAAGTTCATGTTGCAACAGGCGAATAAATTGGACTCTGTTGAACTATCCCCTGCGGGCTTTATCAGACTACTCAAGTTTTCCATCACTCCTTAAGGCAATTTTGTTTTCTAGAAATATATGCATTTTATCAAAGTATAAACTTTTAGACAAAAAGTAATCTATCTTATTCGCTAACTTTGGCTTGCTTCTGCTCTTTTATTCTCATTACTTCTATTTTCTCTGTTACTTATTAAATTTGTCTTCTTCCTATTTTAAGCACAAGGCATAAAATTCTTAGGATTTGAGCTACATCCCACAAACTTTGGTATGTAGAAATTTTTATTATCATTCAGTTGTTAATATTTCTAATTCCCCTTATGGAATCATCTTTGATGAGGTATTTTAAAATGTTTTAAATTTCGCAAACATAGGGATTTTTTTCAAACCTGTTTTTGTCTGTTATTGTCTATATATTGTAGTACAAAGGTAGTCTGTATGACTCTGATTCTTCAGTATTTGCTACTTGTTTTATAACCCAGAACATGAATAGCATTCATATATACTCTTTATATGCTTGAGAAAAGCATATATCCTATATCCTCTAGTTTGGAGATGTTTCTAAGTATCTCCTAATTATATTATATGTAAATCTTTTGTTGTAAAAGGGAGCTATTTTTGCTTCCTCACAAAGTTCAGCATTAGGGGCTACACCCTGAAAGCCCCCTAGACCAAAGAGAACTATGAGCAATCTTGGTATGGTGCAGAGGAACCTTCAATAAATAGTAATAACTATCAATTACTGAACATTCTGAAGGGACACATTACACAGACTTTTTTTTTTTTTTTTTAAGATTTTATTTACTTATTCATGAGAGACAAAGAGAGAGGCAGAGGGAGAAGCAGGCCAAGAAGCAGGGAGCCCGATGCGGGACTCGATCCCAGGACCCTGGGACAATGACCTGAGCCGAAGGCAGACGCTTAACCATCTGAGCCACCCAGGTGCCCTACACAGACTTTTCCATACAACAGTCTGTTTAATCCCTACCTTACCATATTCCTGTAAAGCTGTGGTTCTCGTTTTGTAAGAGGAAACCAAGGTCAGGTAGTACAAACTTGCCTTATGTCACCCAAGAGGGTTAAACCCCAGGTCTGTGGGACTCCAAAGCCAGTGATCCACACCCCTGCAGGCTGCTGCCCCAGGTTTATCCACCAACACTCAGAACCACCCTGATCAGCAGGGACATGGCACCAATCCTCTTTGGACTCAAGTAACGGCTTTTCCATAAAGGTGTCCAGCAACACTCTTCAATCATGTTTTTAAACTTGAACTCCTAACCTTCTAGACCAGTGCTGTCTGACGTCAAACAAAATTCAGCCAGGTACATCTGAGGATCTAGTTGGCTTTATTAAACAATTCATGAATCAGGCAGCATCCCATCTAACAAGCAGAGGGGAGCTCCAAGAGATTGAACAGAAAGGTTTCTAGGGAAGGAAGGTGGGGCAAGAAAGTTATTTGCAAAAAAATTGTTCCAGGCAAGGCTTTCCCTTAGGGGGAACAGGAGGGGGTTCTAATCAGGTAGATCTCCCATCCTCCTTTGGGGATGGAGAGGGCCCCTGTGGTAGACTCCTTGGCACCCATCAGAGAACTTGTGACTGACCAGGTAAGACTACATTTCCGGGGGAGGTTGAAACTGCAATTAGATTAGGTATTACGCCCGGGTTTGGGGACTTGGCCTCAGTGATGCCACTTTGGGGCCCATGGGTTTTCTTTTTAACACCACACTTCTTGTGGTGATAGAAACAGTCTTTGATACCTGCACTACCCAACACGGCAGCCACTTGGGGCTACCAAGCACTTGAACTACGGCTTGTGCAAGTGAAGATGGGAACTTTACACTTTACGTTACCATAATGGACTGCAGTTCTAAATAAGCTGCGGCCTCCTGTGTTTTGTTTGGAGTGGTACCCCCAACACCTACAGCAGTGCCCAATACAAATGCATGTTCCACAGACATTCAGCATATAAACACATTATTATCTATAGACATTTCAGGAATACCTGAAGTGCACAAACCATGCTATTTCCCATTGTACCCCTACTTCTAAGCATGGTGCCTGGCTCATGAATAAACGCTTTTCTTTTTAATGGACGGACCTTCACTCTGACCAGCTCTCCATTACTTCTAGCTCTCAATTCTGCTATGGAAATCTCCCACTCCCTGCTCCACCAGGCCCTCCAGGAAGCTTGCACATCTCCCAGCAAGGATCATAGCTCCATGACCTTAAGCCTGGTTCCTAGGTCACATTGGCTGGAATGCTCTTCTCAGATTTCCTCAGGCCCTCAACACTTGACATGGCTTATGCTTCCCATGCCTCATGCGAGGTGGGCATGACCTGGTGCCCCGTGGGACACGCCAAGTGTCTCCATGCACACTTTTTAAGTACTGGCCCACGTTCTGCTGTTCCTCCATGGCAGCACACATTCCCAACCAGGCACAGCTTTCTCAAGTGGACCCAGATCCTTCCCTTGGCGTTTTTTCATGCAGCCACAACCAGCTGACTAAAGGCTGCTAAAAAAAAAGTCAAGACAGTCCGCAGGGAAGGCCAAAAAATAAAAAAAAATTAAAAAAAAAGACTTCTGGATGCCTGTGTCAGGAACTGGCTGGCAGAGTGAACACTTCAGCCATGAAGAACACCTGCCTGCCCCCGAAAAGGAGCCCATCAAGGTGTCTAACTCATCAAGGCAAGTTCAAGTGAAGAAATTGGACAATTAACTCCAGCCTTTCATCACAGCCTTTGGGACCTATTTCCTCATGAAGACCCATCCATCTATAACATGGGAATTAAAAAGTTCACACATGCACACCCTTAGACCATCATCACATTATTGCAATTATTGACTTACCACAATTATCTCCAAAAGCCTGACCTTGAGGATAGCCACAAGGTCCATCAACAGCAGCTGCTCCACCTTCACCCTGCTGCCTCCCACCTTTACTCAGTAGCCTGTCCTCAGGCTGACATCATGTATTTGACTCCCGAGGTAAGTTGACCAACTAGTTCCAGTTTGCCCAGGACCTTTCTGGATTTAACAATTTAAGTCCCATGTCCTGGGAAACCCCTCAATCCCAGGCAAACTAGGTCGGCTGGCCACAAAAGCAGGCATTTACTCAGGAGCCAGGCCCCAGAACTCGGGCCAACCCAGCTTCCTCAGTGACATCGGTGCCTGCCTCACTCCAGCCCGCTGTCACCAGCCACCCTTCCAAAGCCCTGGCCTGACTGTTCCTCGAACCTTCGATTCTTTCATGGGCCCTGAATCTGAGCCATCTACTGTCCCAGTCCTAATGCAACACCTCAGACTGCAGCCTGTGTGCCAAGCCCCAGGAACATGACAGGAGAGGCTCAGGGGGTGAAAACAAGACTGGCCTGTGATCCACTTCTCCACACCCAGCCTCGGTGGCACAAGGCTTGTTATGGACTTAAAAGGCAGGCACAGCGAGTCGGTAAGGTTTATTGAATGGTGGGCAGAGAGTAAAGTGATGAGCAGCTGCAATACAAGAGAAAAAGTCTTGGTCATTAAGGTCATTTCAGGCATAGCAGAGGAACATGGGGCTGGCCTTCTCTGTCCATGGCTTCTCAGGGCACTGTTGTCAAGCCTCAGCCAGCTGACGTGGACCCCACCCAGCCCCGGCCCCAGCACTTTCCCTCTGATCTCCTATGTGGAGTGAAGAGTTGATCCATGATGCTCTGAGTCACAGCAGGAGTGCTCTGGGGATGCGTTCTGCAGGGACTCCCTCGCCATCCTCTGTTCTTCTGCTGTCCCCTAACACCAAGAGAATCTAAAAAAGAAAGGACAGGTGAGACCAATGGTTTGGAGTTCCCACCCACAGAGATGCAAACCAGCTTACCCCCTGCCTGTGGGTCCCCAGCGCTTGGCAGTAACTCACCTTGGGGAGACATATCAGCAAACCCAGATGCCAAGTCATCCCGAGGGTCCCTGAACTCATGGCCTTGGGACTTACTTCAACAGCTCCAGATCTAAGGCTGACCTACGAGGGAGAAGCAGCATACAAGCATTCAGTCTCTGTTGCCTCCTTCCCCCATGACATCACTGAGAGGGTCCCCATCAACTAAGCCTAAGTGCCCAGTTTATGCATGCCATACTATGTTATCACCAGAATAAAAAAGAATAAAGGAAAAACACCTTAAAAGTCATTTTTATAATAAATCGCTTTCTTTCGAGCAGTTCACAATCAGGACAACTGACTACATACAGCAATCCACGGGAAGACAGCTCACGGCTCAGTCGGGGGCTCGACCCTGAGGTCCCACTGCATCATGAGCAAAGGGACGGACCACCATCCTCAGCAGCTCTCCCCGACATTGTCTTACTGGGCACCAGGTGGTTCACGTATGTTATTCTCACTACCACCACCTCATCGCTGAGATGGGAACAAAACCACCTGGCACAACAGGATCCCATCTGCAAACACGAGACCCAAATGTAAAGGGAAGAGGTCTTGGGAACTAGAAAGGAGCCCCCAATCAAAAGTAGGGGGGTCAAAGGGATGGACACCTTGACCTCACCTCCAACCTCACTGCCCTTGTTACCTGGGAGCCAAGACATTCCTCTTGGGGGCACCAGGCTGTCTCTCTCGGGGGCACCAGGCTGTCTCTGAGTCCACAGAGTGAAGGCACCGCTGCAGGGTTTCTGCTTCCGGAACACATCGGCGGGTGCACAGCACGGAAGGCAGCCGGTCAGCCTGCTGCGGATGGATGACCACACCGAGTGCCCAGTCAGCAACAATATCCTCACAGACGTGAACCAGAAAGGAGGCTAGGAAGTCTGCAGTCTATAGTCTATAAATACAGACCTCAAAGATCCACAGGCCTGAGAAATTCTTCTTCAGTCAACCCCTGGGGTCACCCTTTTCAAAAGAACCCACAAAAAACAGATGAAGTCAACAAAAGGGGAGCTACAGACAGGGTGATCAGCCAACAACACACTCTCCTCCCATCAGTGACTGATGAGAAAACTCCCCCGGCTTCTGGCAGACCATGACAAATGAGAACTTTTTTATTGACTCAGAATTGACAGAACTCCCCCACGCCCCTATAGCAGGCCCCACCTGTACTTTTCTTTCTCCATTTATTTAACATCACTGACAGCTCCTGGAGAAGCAATCCACACTGTGCTCAAGAAAGAGTAAAGGAGCAAAGACAACACACGCACGAGCAATGAATTAGCATGCCGTCCTGACTGATGTGCTCTTCCGGGCTAGCCTCCACGCCCATAAATTCATAAAGTAGAACCCAGGATTTGCGATTCTCACGTGTGCCCTCAAGCACTATTATGAACTTAGTCCAGGGTGAGGGCCACATAGAAATGTATAGACTGATTTCTGACAAGAGGATCTGTAACATGAGAAGACAGAATGAGCCCCCAGCGGTCAGGGGGCTAGCCCAGTCACTGCATCCCAGGAGGCCCAAGCTCTGAAGGGAACGGCAGAAAGCTAGTGTGGGAAAGTTCCAGGGCTTGGAAGGGGATGGCTGGCTGGACCCTTCAAACACAGGAACTTTTTTCAGTGATTCCTCTCCCTACACTATCAACGACCAGGGCAAAGACAGCAGGCAGTCACTTTTGGGTGCAGGAGCAGAAAAGTGCAGAAAGAGGGGCGCCTGGGTGGCTCAGTCGTTAAGCATCTGCCTTCGGCTCAGGTCCTGATCCCAGGGTCCTGGGATCGAGCCCCGCATCGGGCTCCCTCCTTGGCGGGAAGCCTGCTTCTCCCTCTCCCACTCCCCCTGCTTGTGTTCCCTCTCCCGCTGTGTCTCTCTC
>NC_138378.1:18518653-18576651 GCF_054177405.1 Leptonychotes weddellii | reverse complement strand
GGGGCGCCCCGGACCCCGCGATTTTCACGCACTCACCCGCCCCCGGCTCCGGGCCTTGAGTCCCCCAGAGCCGTTCATCGGTTGCCTGCGGAGTGACCTGAGGAGCGTGAACCCGTTCTGGCGTCACCTGTCTTTAACGGAGAGTGTGAAAGCCCCGGGGGTGCAGAGCGGTTGTCTGAGCTTTCGGGGAGGGGGGGGCGCTCGCGGGGCCGCAGAGGGGCAGCTTGGCACTAAAGCCCCTTCCCGGTTCTCTTCCGTGCCCAGGCCGTGCGGGCTCTGCGGCTCTCTTGGGAGCAGATGGAGACTGTCCCTTGGACGGCTTTGCGGGCCGTGCCGCAGGCAGCACCCCTGTCTGCCCTGCAGGGCCCTGATCCGCAGCGCCTGATGCCGCCCCTGTGTGCAGGGGTGAGGCCTGCTGGGTAAGTGGTGCTGCGCGTGAGCAGCTCGACCAGGGGGCTCGTTGCCTTCCTGCCACAGCGCGGTGGGGGGGGGTGGGGGGGTCCTGGAGCTCAGGTTCTGAGACCCTTCTTGCAAAGCCCTTGTGCAGAAGGGCGTCTGGCGTGGTAGGTGGGGTGGGTTTGGGGTCAGAGAGGTCTGGGTTCAGATCCGGGTTCAGCCCACCCCTGGCCAGCCGCATAACTTTGGCTCAGTTCCTTCCTTGTCCGGAGCTTCACTTTTAAGTGGGGAAACTGCCAGAGCTCTGGGAGGACAGAGGTCTTGTGTGTGTCCTTTGTTTTTGAGCCCAGGGTGCCTGACACGTAGTAGGTGCTCAGGCTGTATGTGTGGGGTGAATAAACAATGTCGGTGTTTTTGTCCGGAGTTAGTCTTCCCTTTGATGATGGGAGATGGAATCTTTACCTGAAGTGGTGATGATGCTCTGGGTCCTGGGCTTGGCGGGGCAGCTTTCCCCTGCCTGGGAAGATAGCAGGCTGCTAACATGGGGTGCCCGTGTCCAGGTCATTGATAGCGCAGGGAAAGGATTTGCTGAAAGTGTTTCCCATGTTTGGAGGATCCCTTCCTGTCCCTTCCAAACCTGGAGCATTCCCGCACTTCCTCCTTTTTACCACCTTTTTGATGTCTCCTGTCACCTGGTGCCAATGTCGTGCTCATGGGTAGTACAGGCAAAGGATTCAGAGAAGAGTTGTCCTGTAATTGGAGAGTCCACATCCACACCTTCCAGGAGTTTTCCCACATTCCATCTTCTCCGCAGACACGTTGGGCCTCAGGGGCAGTGGTCTGCGCATTAGTGTCCCTGTTGGGCTCTGACTTCCTATCCGTGCTGTTGGGAGCCAGGCTGTGTGTGTTACTTGAGTTTTCCTCGATGTCCAGCGGAGTTGCTGCTGGGCAGCTGTGGCACACTCCCGTAAATCTGGCCTTGGCATCCTTTTCAGCCTATCCCTGGTTAATGATGCATTCATCAGCATTGGCCACCCTGTCATAGACCACGCACTGTCTCCCTCTTTAGAATTAACTACTGTCCTTTTTACAAGGAAATAGTGGGTCTGTGGAGGAAATAGTAACAGCCAGCATTTGTCGAATGCTTACTTTACTCTCTGGCAACTACTGTGCTAGGCCCTTTCCTGATGCCTACCATGCCTTGCTGTGAGCAGGGACAAGTTGGTGCCCATTCTTGGGTTTTGGTCTGTTGCAGATGAGCCCACCATATGCAGAGCCATCATGGGAGTTGTATCAGGAATATTCTAGACCCCAGTGTCCTTGAGGTAAGATTTCTTGTCTTTTCTCTGGAGTGTTGGTTCCTTGCATCTGGTATAGTCAAGTGTGGGTTCCTAGCGGCTTCGTATGAAGGCATAGGGGAGCTGAGAGGTGAGAAGGTAATGTCCGTGAGTCCCCAGCTCTGTCCCCTCAATCCCAGGCAACCTAGATCATATCTGGCCCTTGATATGTCCTCAGTGCCTGCTGCAGAGGAAGGGTCTCTAGAGTCCCACTGGGTAATGAGAGCTCTCTGGGGTGCCTGCCTTCCGTCCTTGGAGTGACGGCAGAAGCATGTTGTAATTGGAAATGAGACCCACACATCAGAGACTCCTGTCCCTGGCTTTGAATCCCCTTGTGCTGCTCTCTCAGTGACCTATTCAGAACCTTATTTTCTTCATTTAAGAAACAGACTTATGATAGAGGTGATTTCTGTGCTGCTTAAGACCGCAGGATTCCTGTCATTTCCAGCCCTACGATTTTCACAGCGTTTTTGCCCAAAGTGTCTTCTCTTTGATTCCCCTTGGCAGGGAGGTTCTATGGGGCTTTTGCAAGAATGGCCACTCCTGAGGTCCTGTGCTTGGCTGGGTGGTTTCCCCAGATTCAGTCTATTCCAAAGGCTAGTAGTGCCTGCATCTCTTCCTAGGTCTCTCTCTGCCCTTCATGCCCCTGCATTCAAAAGCGATCATGGGCTGCCTGTGCTCTGGTCATTGATAATGCAGGGAGAGGAATTGTTGAAAGCGGCTTCCCGTATTTGGAGGGTCCACACCTGTCCCTTCCAAATGCTGACGCTTTCACACACTCCTGCTCCTCTCCAGCTAGTGCTCTCTGGTCTCAGGCATTGAGTGCTGCTGTGTGAGAGTCAATGACGGGACTCTGTAGTTTGGCCTTTCTCAGCTTGGCCTCCTGTTGTGGGAAACCAGGCTATGTTTGTGTCCAAGTTTAGGTACTTTATAGGGTTTAAAGAGCCAGGATGAATTCTGCATAAGGATTCTGTGTGATATGGGTGGTTTATACTGATTGCCATAAGGTTTTCAAAAGAAAGCAGCTTTTTGGATTTGGTGGCCCAAATGTGATGTGATGGGAAATGTGCATTGGGTGGTGGTGGGCAGAGCAGCACGAAGAAGAGTTTGACGCTGGGGTGAGCACAAGCACCTGGGAGACAGAGTGCAGGGATGTAAGGACAATGGAGGGAGGCTGAAATGGTGGCCTTCACTCCCAATTGGGGGGGTGTGCGTATGGGGCTCAGTGGGAGGAGCCTCTGAGCTTTAGCTCTCCAGCCATCTGTCTACCAATTACTATATCTGCTCTTGCCCTGAAAACACCCATTTTTTAAGGCCGTGTTTATTTTGACTCTTCTCTGTGAGCATTGGGATTCATTTTTGAGCTGTGTTTGGGGTGAAAAAAACCTGGCAGCTCATGCCTGATTAATTGGGGCTTTCTCATTGATAACAGCTTGGAGAAAGATGAGATCACGTTGGAACCCAGACACTTGTGACCACCTGCTCTCTGGCATCCTCCTCACTCTAGGAGAGCTGCCTTGGATCTGGAGATTGCTGGAGGAAGCCTGAGGGGATGGAGGCACTGGCCCTCTCAGGATGACCTGGGTCTCAGCTGCCCTGGAGAGAACTCCTCGTGGTGAGTTAATGCCAAGGGGCCAAGTCAGCCTGTGTTCCTGATATGGAAATTCCAGGCTGCTGGCCTCATTGGACTTTCTCCTTTAGATTATGCTGGGATTGATCGTGGACACTAGAGTAGTATGATGAAGAATAATGTTGCCATGTGAAGCATCACCAGACCTTCTTACCCTGTTGCCTCAGCACAGCATGGAACGACTTTTCTCTGTGTAAGCAGGCCCAGTAAGCAAGGAAACCCCTGGGACCCTAGAGGCTTGTGGTCCAGAGCTAGAGACTTCAGCTGGTTCTGCCGCTCCCCCAGCGGTGTCACCGAGCACCATGAACCAGGAAGACCGGTTCCCTTCCACCTGGGTCACGTTGTCCAGCAGCCTCCACGTCTCCCCGCCTACTCCTCCCGTAACTTTTTAGAACCAAGAGTTTCAGTACTGTGCATCGTTGTCCTCTCACCCACCCAATAAATCTTGAAACTGCCCTGCTGCTTGTTTTTGTTGTTTTTCTTCTCTTTTTAAGTCCATACCTCTATGTGCCGTCATGGGGTGGGTCATGAGCAGATCTTCCATATTTTACTCACTGAGATGTTCCGCTTAGCACACTCCCAAGGCTGACCTAGGGATAGGAGTTGGGATGTAGAATTTGGACTAGGGGTTGAACAATCCCAAGTGCTTCTGGGGGGGCTCAGGTTTGGGAGAAAAGGAAAACTTTAGAATTGTTGGCTGAGGGCGCCTGGGTGGCTCAGATGGTTAAGCATCTGCCTTCGGCTCAGGTCATGGTCCCAGGGTCCTGGGATCGAGTCCCACATCGGGCTCCCTGCTCCTTGGGAGCCTGCTTCTCCCTCTGCTTCTCTCTCTCTCTGTCTGTCTCTCATAAATAAATGAATAAAATCTTTAAAAAAAAAAAAAAAAAAAAAGAATTGTTGGCTGAAGGACATCTGGGCCCGGGCTTTGGAAAAGAGTACGACGGTGGGGTGGACACAGAGGCAGAGTCAGGGGCTGAAGTCCTGGAGGAGGCAGGAGTGCCCTGAGTGCTGGGGCCAGGTTTCCCTCGTGGGATTTTGGGAGATGGTTCTGAGCAGGGGCGGGCGTGGCATGGGCGAGGAACACCCGTCCTTTGGAGAGCTCTGGGGCTGGGGTAGGCAAAGGCTAGGTTTCGGAATTTCTGTTGCTGTTGCCACATGGTAGATTTGGTCTCTGGGAGTTCTATTCAATGACAGAATGGCAGTGGTGTGCCCCGCAGAGGGAGAAAGGGAGGCGTTGATTGTCCATTCCTTGCATGGAAATTGAAATCAGCTTGATCAGGGCTGAGGTCAAAACCACGTAGTGAGGCCTACCTTTGTGAGTTCGGCACCTTGATGGCCTCAGTCCCCAGGAGGGATTCTTGGGGCTGAAGCGTCTACTCTGCCCACCAGCTCTGGCAAAGGCCCTTCTTTCCCCCTCACCCCCCTCCTGAACTCCCACCCAACGTCACCCGCTCTCTCATGAAGTTCCCCCACCTACTCCACTCTCTGGGCCAGTGTCACCCAACCATGGCCCTGGTCCTCTCGTGAGAAATGAACGTGTTTTTCCCCAGCTTGGCCCAAGTTCCTTTCCGGTGGAGTTTAACTGTTGGCTGTTGCCTTGCTATTTGTAGATGTCTTCTCTCTCACACTGACCAGCCCCTCGTCTCAGGCAGATTCCATAGCACTGTGTCAGCTTTGGGGAGCCCTGTGCGCTGCATTCCCATCCCCTTTATTCTCTTTATGTTCTCATCATTTTCTTAAACTGCCTCCCCGCCCCGCACCTCAGTCCTGTGGCATCTCTGCTGCCACTTGGTCCATGATGTGTAGGAGGGGGCAGCGACGGAGTGCGGGGAAGAAAGGAGGAGGTGACATTGCCATGGTTGCTGAAACAGCCAAGGGAGGGGCGTCTTGGGGCTATGGAGGCGGATCACTGACCGTGGCTTGGCCCAGCATCACCAAAATGTCCTTCCCAGTAAGCCCAACTGGTCAGGTTGCAAAGGTGTCAGCCATCCGTTGCCCTGTTTCTGCGGCACCCTAGTACAAAGGCGGCCCGGGGAGATCAGGGAGGTCCTCGCCGCAGCAGCCGGCGCACAGTCCGCACTCAGAGCTCAGCTCTCCTCAGTCAACAACTCGTTCACTTTCAAATTGTAAACGATCCTTGCCCCTGGCCCAGCCTCTTGGTCTGCCCTCCCCTGCCCTCTGCCCCCCCGGCCCCATCTGAGCCTCAGCCCTAGCATTGCCATTCCATTCTCCAGGGTACCTGCGGGGCCCTCCTCACTGTCCACGGTCTGCCTCTCCGTCCTCACCCCACCCGCCACCCCCCGGGAGCACCAGAGGCCCCAGCCGTGCTACTACTGAAGGCCCCTGAACGTGCTCTCCCTTTCCTGGCCCACATGATTGGAATGCATCCTCCATGTCCGAGGTTGCCCTGACTCAGCTTGTGTCACTTCTTTCAGGAAGCCTTCCTTGGCTAAACCCCCAGCCAGACTGGATTCCCGGCCCTTCCTTTCCTTCATACCCAGTGTCAATCGTATGCAGCACCGTTCTAGGAATCGGTCAGCAAAAGAGCAAACCCGTCTTCACGGTACTTAACATTTTAGAGGACAGAGACAGACCATAAATAAAGTACTAAAATGTGTAGCATGCTAGAGAAGGGCTAAGGGAAAAAATAATGAAGCAGGGAAACGAGACAGGAAGTGTGGGGCAAGAAGGGGAGTGGCATCTGAAACTGAGCAGATAGGGAAGGCCTCACCTGGCAGGTGTGATTGGAGTCAAGGGAGGGCCTCTCATCTCTGGGCGTTCATGGCAGCCTTGCTGCCTCCATTACAGTGTAGACGGGGTGGTAGGAAGCTTTCCTCTGGGGTACCAGGCCCAGGGAACTGGGGGGACAGGAGGCCGAAGAAGCCACTGCTATACGCTGTGCCTGATTATGAATGGCTGCTATGTGGTGAGGGTGGCGGCCCATTCAAGTTGGGACTGGCCAGTCAGACTAGGCTGTGCATGTCTCGAGGGCGGGCTCCGTCTCTGCCAACTCCGCAGCCCCCTTGCTCACCTCAACCACAGCTCAGTGGATTAGGGAAGCACAGCCACCCAAGGGCAGCCCTACCCGGTGACCTTGGTCTAGGACTAAGAGCAGATTTTCCTCTTGGGGAGTTGTGATTGGTCGCAGGAACAGAAACAGGAAGAGACAGAGGGATTGAATCCCTTTAACCACAGGATCTCAAGGTACGGAGCACTGAGCTCCTGTTGCAGGTGAGGGACCACTTCTAGAACTCTTCTAGGGGGAGGATGATATTTCAATTTCTAAACCACATCTGTGTTCCACATGGCCCGGGGTTCAGTTTTCCCCAAATTTTTGTGAGGCATGGCCAAGTGACCAAAGCTCCTGTCTTCATTTTTTACTAGAGACCTTACATTTACCACCACTGTGTCGTTACTAGAGGGAGCCAAATGAGCCTCTGCCCCTAACAGCCTAAGGGTACAGTGACTGACACATGCCAGGAGCTCAGTCAGCATTCAAGGATGAGGAAGGAGGCCAATGGTGGTCTTGCCAGTGTGCACCAGGAATAGCTCACGGAGGCCTCTCCATCCCCAGGACTACAACTGCCATGTCACCAGGATACCTAACTACACCTGCCCTGCGAAGCAGCCTAGTGAAATCATTTAGAGCCTGTTGAATCCTCACAGTGTCCCTCAATCGCTGTGGGGCCTAGAGCACGTTCTTTTGCCTCCTTGAACCTCAGTTTCTGACTGTAATTCGACCATCAGCACGTACCCCCCACAGTAAGGATGAAATAAGGTGATGCATGTTCAATGCGTAACAGTACCTGCATCATACTGTGCACTCAATAAACGTCAGCCATTTTTATTGGATGAGCACGTCTAGCTTGTTGACGGTTAACATGAAGAACAAATATGTCATGATGACAGACTCATCTGTTAACGTGACACCACAAATACTTTCTTCTTTGCTAATTTGCAGATATCCCAGTAGGACTGGTGTTAATCATCGCCACCGCTGATCAAACTTTGATTAAATGCCACGCACTGTACTAAGTAAGCCCGTAGATATAATTACCTCGTTCAATCTTCACAACAACCCAGTGAGGTAGATTTCATTATCTTCCATTTTATAAATGAGGAAACCAAGGCTCAGAGAAACGAAGGGACCTGTCTTACTTCTAATGAGTGGCTCAGCTGGCTTTCCACTGTCTGGTGTAGTAAGTAGTGAAAAATGTTGCAGGCTGATTTCATAAATAGCATGAGCATATCAGGTTGTCAGATGCTTGTTTGTGCTGGAAAACTAGAAATTAGGGTATGTTACTATTCTGTCCCATCTGCTTCACATTGCCTATTTTCCAGTCTTCTAAAATACTCCCCATCTAAATCAACAGCCTTTAAGACTGAACCTGTGAACCTGACATGTACAAAGACAATAGGCATGTTTCAGCCAACACCAAAATATCAACTGTTGTTGATCTTTACTGTTGTTGCTTTTTTTGTTAGAGACCTTACATTTACCACCACTCTGCTGTTACTGTAGGAGAACAGAGAGCCAGAAGAATGAAGGTTCACTTGTCCATTCAAAAAATACTTATCAGGCACTATGCTAAGAATAGAGATACAGTGATGAAAAAGAAAGTTTCTGCCCTCAAGAGGATCACACACAAGTACTAAGAGAGTAAGTTTTTTTTTTTTTAAGATTTTATTTATTTATTTGAGAGAGAGGACATGAAAGCGGGGAGGGTCAGAGGGAGAAGCAGACTCCCTGCTGAGCAGGGAGCCCGATGCGGGACTCGATTCTGGGACTCCGGGATCATGACCTGAGCCGAAGGCAGTCGCTTAACCAACTGAGCCACCCAGGCGCCCTAAGATAGTAAGTTTTATTAATCCACATGTCTTTGAACAGTCACTGTGTGCTGAGTCTTGCTGTAAGCTGGGCATACAGCTCTGACCAAAGCAGAGGAGGGGTCTCCTGGAGCTTATAGTCTAGAATAGCACTATCCAATAGAAACACAATGCAACGCACAAAGGTAATTTAAAGTTTTCCTAGTAGCCACTTAAATAAAAAGAGGATGAACTACATTTTAATAATATATTTTATTTAAGCCAAT
Organism: Leptonychotes weddellii; assembly: GCF_054177405.1. Classification (NCBI taxonomy): domain Eukaryota; kingdom Metazoa; phylum Chordata; class Mammalia; order Carnivora; family Phocidae; genus Leptonychotes; species Leptonychotes weddellii. The sequence goes on along the minus strand of NC_138378.1, from coordinate 18,568,195 downwards.
ACATCAGAAAATATTGTCATTTCAGTATATAACCGACATAAAAAATTACTAATGAGATATCTGGCACTTTTTCCCAAGCTAAGTCTTTGAAATCTGGTGTGTATTTTATGCTCATAGCACATCTGGGTTTATATTAAGCACCTTTTGAATGTTCAGTAGCCACATATGGCTGGCAGTTACCTTACTGGACAGCAAAGATCTAGGCGGTGAGGGGTTCAAGGCTAATTCCATGTAAGAAGAGTGTCCTGAGGCTGCCCTCTCTACCGGAAGGCTGCTGCATTCTGTAGAGTCTTAAAGAAGCTTCTCTTGCATAGGTCCCCCATTCTCCGGTATCCCTCCTGGGGATCCTACATCCTGGCAGAGTAGGGCCGGGTATACAGTAGCTATGCCTGATGGAGTCCCCGCATCATGTTCCAGGACCTTCTGGAAGCCGGACACCAAGTTCTGTAGTGCTTCTCTAGCGCAAGCCCCACCTCCTGGAGTTAACCTTGGTGTGCCCCAAGTTAGTACATTCGGTCAGTCACTACTTGTTTATTGAGCGCCTACTAAGTGTCAGCCTCTGCGGTAAGCAATGGGAACACACACCGGTGAACACAGGCCATTGTAAGCTCACAGTCCTGTCATGATAAATGAGTAACCCACAAATGAAGAAATGTAATAAATGCTCTGGAGGACAAATGAAAGGTGCCGTGGGACTAAATGGGGACACCGGAGATCTTGGGCGGGGGGGTCAGAGAAGGTCTCCCTGAGCAAGTAGAATTACCTGGGCAATGGAGGAGTGGTGCACGTTCGTGAGCATTGTGGGGGACGTAGAGGGAGCTGGAGGGGAGGGCCAGTGTGGAGGGCATGCAGCGCGGAAGGCTGGGGCAGCAGCCTGGAGTGAGTGTGGCAGCCCTGGCTTCGTGCCTCACACACCCAGTTCAACCCAGCTGCGCGACTTGGGTGACACGTTTCACCCTCTCTGGGCCTTGGTTACCTCCCTTAAAGGGATGCGGTGAAGACATATGAAAACACCTGCTAAAGCAGATGCCCCGATTCGTTGTTAAAATATTGACCTCCGTTATTATTTATTATAGGTTCTTCTGCACCATATCAAGAAGATGGCCAAGTTTTGTGTTTGTTTCCTTGTCTTGGGGACATTGGGGTTGAAGCCTCCAAAGTAGTTTTTAGAGAATGGAGACAGACCCTTCCCCTTATTGTTTCCCTTACTTTATTTTTACTACAAGATTTGAACAACACAAGCAACAAACTTGAATTTTAAAAATAAATCTTTTCTAGGGGCACCTGGGTGGCTCAGTTGGTTAAGCGACTGCGTTCGGCTCAGGTCATGATCCTGGAGTCCTGGGATCGAGCCCCGCATTGAGCTCCCTGCTCAGCGGGGAGCCTGCTTCTCCCTCTGACCCTCCCCCCTCTCATGTACTCTCACTCTCTCTCATTCTCACTCTCTCAAATAAATAAATAAATCTTTAAAAATAAATAAATAAATTTTTTCTATCGGAATAATTTTAGATTTACAGAAAAGTTAAAAACCTAGTACAGAGAGTTCCCATATGCCCTTCACCCGGCTTCCCCTAACAAGCACACGGCTATCATGTAGCCACAGTATATTTGTCAACTAAGAAATTAATATTGGCCCATTACCATTACCTGAACTCCAGACTCAGTTTGGATTTCACCAGCTTTCCCTGTAATGTCCATTTACTGTGCCAGGATCCAGTCCAGAATACCACATTACATTTCATCAGGGTGTATCCTCCTCATCTCTTCCAATCTGCAACATCTCAAGTCTTTCCCTGTCTTTTCCAGACCTTGACAGTTTTGGAGAATGTTAGTATTTTGTAGAATGTGCTTGATGTGCGTTTCTTTGCTGGTTTCTCATGACTAGAATGGGGTTATGGGCTTGGGGAAAGGATTATCACAGAGGTGAAGTTCCCTTTCATCACACATCAGGGGCACATGATATCAACATGACTCTTTCCTAGTGATATTAACCTTGATCACTTGGCTAAGGGGTGGCTGCCAAACTTCACTGTAAAGTTACAGTTTCTCCTTTTCCAAAGATTATGGTCTTGGAATATAGGCTTGATTTTAATACATATTTTAGAAAACATGTTTAGAAAACATTGCCCGACGGTGAGAGAGTATATATTTTTCTCAAGCACATTTGGAGCATTTCTAAATATTGACCACATTGTATGTTGCAAAGCAAATCTCACATACCAATGCATCAGTATCATATAGACTACAATATGTGACTACAACATAAAGACATAAAACCAAAACAAACTTCAGAGAATATTCAGACTTAAATTAAATGAAAATACTGTATATCAAAACTTGTGGAATGCAGCTAGAACAGTACACAAGGAGTTTATGCCCTCGAATGCTTTCGTTGGGATTTCCCACCAGTAAGGGAGCATGTGACCCATCACACAGGAGACTTACCTGTATTGACCCCTGTAGACAGGAATTCAGAGGGTTCAGAAATCCCCAGTGTTCAGTCTTTGGCACTCCTTCCTAACCATGAGGGAATCAGAACACCAGCTTTATTCCCTGGCAGCTTTATTAGGGAGGTCATTAAGGGTCAAGATGGGATTCCTTGAACTCCGTTGGAATGGGCTCATCAAGGGCCACTCCTCACCAGAGAAGGATGTGCTAGGAAAATCTATCCTTTTCTTTCCATTTCCTGTAGCATTGGCTCAGCCAAGCATCCCCAGCATCTCTGCTTCTCAACAGTAAACTACGATGTGAATTGCTCCCATGAATTGTCCAGTGCACGACTATATGTGGATGCTGTGCCTAGCCTCAGTGGAAGAGGGATGCGGATGTGCCCTGGGATAAACCCAGCATATGTCTCTCACTGTATGCAAAAAACCAGATTGAGTGTGAAGTCAGAAACCCACATAGAGAGAGAGGCAGAGATGCAGGACAGGAAGTCTGGTGGAATTCCAGTCCCTGGTGTTTGTTGTGTTGGCCCAGTTTGACCCCTGCCCTCCCCCTCATTTGATTTTGTAAGTTATTAAGGTATTCCATGGAGGCTTTGCATGAGGCACTGTGGGCATTTTGCTTACCCAGGCTGACTTTCCCCTGTATGACACTGGACTGCCGAACTAGATTTCCAGCAAACAGGCATCATGTTGAGTTCTCAAAATTAACATGTTGTGATGGCCCTTGCTCACGGCCTTCAGACAACAGTCCATTCTCAGTGGCTTGCCCTTATTTGGTCACAAAATTTATTTTCTGGTCTTAAAAATAAAAGAGTAGGCATACTCCCTCCAAGCAGGAAAGGAGTATATGTAGAATTGGACCTTTTGATGGGAGGGGATGTTCTGGGCACAAGCAGCCACTCAGTGGGGCCCAGGTTGGCAAGCAAGACTGCCTGGAAAATGGTGCTCTCAAGAGTGGAGGAAGTGAGCTCATGGAAACTCGAGGGGCCTACCAGGGGAAGAGGATACTAGCCAAGGCAGCCCTAGTATGTGCAAGACCTTGAGCAAATGTTTTTTGCATGGCTCCTTTCTATATAAGCAATTTGCTTAAAAATATATATCACAAAATTCATGGGCCCATGTGGAATATAGTGATTCATTGATGGGAATTTAGAATAATGGATAAGGGGGAGGCGCTGGGACTGTATTTATTGTCCTATCAGGGCACATGAAAATTCTTGGTAGTATCCAGGCACCATCTCTTCCAGTTCAAGTCCAAGAACCATCCCTTTGTGTTTTTTACTATAAAATGTGCCATTATTGCTTAATTTCATATTTCCCACTGCCAAAAAAGATATACTATTTGGAACCTGTTAGTACTGAAGCAATATAACCTAACTTTGTAGTCTTCTAATACATTTATTTAATGCTTGGTATATTATTACTCATGATGCTGTATCATCCATGAGTGGTGGTCTCGATATACTGGCTTCCAAGGACCCAGAGATTTTTACTGTGACTCACTGATGAGAGCTACAAATACAAATCTTACCCAGAATACGCAGGAAAATGTGAATGATAATTTATTTTCTGGTCATGTTAAATTTACCTTTTGGAGTATTGTTTCATAAACATGGACAACACATCTTCGAATCATGTCTTGAACTCTTCAGGCAATAATCACTGTGTTCCTAAAATGTGATTGCTTTCAATGCTGACCACACTTGCTTTCCACACACCACCACCAGCAGGGAGCACAGGAAAGGGATCTGCGAGAAGAGCAGTCCCATTCATACAAGATACATCCACCTTTGTTCTGTATGGCTTAGGACAATGAGAACACCATGCCATCAGTCCATGATAGGCAAGAAAGTACATCAATGGGAAGAGCACATTGGTATTGCAGAGCAACACTTCAAGTCGTTGGAGAAGATAGGCATAGCAGCTCCTGACAAAAGGGGTGAAGTGATCACCCTGAGGGCCAGCTGAGGAAGGGACTGCAGAGTACATGGAGTAAAGGATCCCTGCTGCTCCCCTCCCCCATCACTCTGGCTGCAGTAGGTCAGAGCAGTATCATGGTCTGAACACAGAGGTGCAGACCAACATTTGGGCCCACATCATGCAACTCAAGCTCAAGCATCTGCAGTGGACTGTTGGTAGCTCAGAGTCCTAAACTCACCCTGGTTTCAATGTGAGTGAGAGTCACCAAAATCAGCATGCCAACACCATTTTGGCAGCCCAATCTCACACAAGCTGGTGAAAGAAACTCTGCTAACAAGAGTGAGTTCCTGGGGCGCCTGGGTGGCTCAGATGGTTAAGTGTCTGCCTTCAGCTCGGGTCATGGTCCCAGGGTCCTGGGATTGAGCCCTGCATCGGGCTTCCTGCTCGGTGGGAAGCCTGCTTCTCCCTCTCCCATTCCCCGTGCTTGTGTTCCCTCTCTTGCTGTGTCTCTCTCTATCAAATAAATAAATAAGATCTTAAAAAAAAAAAAAAAAGGTGAGTTCCTCACTGGGCTGTCCTCCTGGAACCAGAACTGGCCATGAGACTCCAGAATGATTCCATATATGTAAGTCCTGGAGCTCTTCAAGGCATCTGGTCAACCTTACACATAAGTGATTGGAGTGGGGGCGGGTGGTGAGACAGAAGGTTGAAGAGCTCTTCAAAGAGAAGAAATAAAGAATGAGACTCACAGGGGATGGACTTGGTCTGGGAGTGCATCACCCTGCCTGGATGGCACTTCTGGCTCTGGCCAGTCTCAACCACTGGAGTAAGGCTTAGAAAACTTCAAGATAGAAATTTCTAACTAACAGGACCCACGTGGGGCCTGGTCTGGATTGGGGCACCCTACCAAGGTGGCATTGTTGGCCTTGGAGGGGCGCTTGGAAAAGTTTGAGGAATACCAATCCAAAATGCAGCACTCCTTGAGGCACAGGGTCTGGAGCAGGGGACATCTTACCTAGATCTAATGATGGCAGTACCACCAGCCACTGGATACTATTCACTAAGACTTAACAGTAGAGCAGGAAAGTGGGTTAGATGCTAAGCCAATGAATTTTTAATCCACTATCCATCCACCACCCCCACATCTACCCATCCATCCCACAAATGTTTGAGTACCTACACTGTGCCAGTATTGTCTTAAGTTCAAGAGAAATAGAAGTGGGTCTTCCCAACCATTATCTACCCCAAACTAGTTCTGTATATTTTGAAAAAGAAGAAAAAAAACTGGCTACAGATGATATACCTCTCATACATCTGTTAATAACTTTTCTTAATTATGGCTCTTGAAAGTGTTTTAATTACTATGAACGCATACAATTTACCCCAAATCTTAGTGGTTTAAAACACTGAAAATATTTATTTTGCTCATGAATCTGCTCTTTGGTCTGAGCTTAACAGGATTACCTTGTCTCTGTTCTGCTTGGTGTCAGGTACGGTGGCGTGAAACCTGGGGACTGGAATCATCTGAAGGCTTCCTCACTCACATATCTGGACATTTAATGTTGCCAGCTGAGACATTAGCTCAGGCTGTCAGTGGGAATATCTCCACATGGTCTCTTCGTGTGGCCTGGGCTTCCTACCAACATGGTGACTGGGTTCCAAGGATGAGTATTGCAAAAGGGGGTAAGCTAAGTGGAAGCTGTAACCTCTTTATGACCTAGTCCCAGAGGCCACACAGTATTCCTTCTGCCACATTGACCAGAACAGTCATAACCGGACTCAAGGGGAGGGAACATGGATCCCATTTCTCAGTGAGAAGAGTGTTGGTTACATTGTAAGAACTGTGGGATGGGTTTTGTATATCTATCTATCTATCTATCTATCTATCTGGCCAACTTTGGGGAAAAAAAGTCTGCCAGAAAAGGTTAATATAATTCCATTTTTCCTATTTTGAATGCAATGCTTTTTTTTTTTTTTTTAAGATTTTACTTATTTATTTGACAGAGACACAGCAAGAGAGGGAACACAAGTAGGGGGAGTGGGAGAAGGAGAAGCAGGCTTCCTGTGGAGCAGGGAGCCCGATGCGTGGCTTGATCCCAGGACCCTGGGATCATGACCTGAGCCAAAGGCAGATGCTTACCGACTGAGCCACCAAGGCGCCCCAGCAATGCCTTTTAATACACAGTATTTAAGTACACAATACAAAGTGATATTCTGACATAACAGTTTCAGAGGAAGACACTCCCCCAATTTATTCTACTCTTCTAGTTAGAAATTATGATGTGTAACATGTTTGAATTGGGCACTGTGTTTGGAGAAACCATAAGGTTTCCCTCTGTGCAGCATTTCATGTTTCCTCAGTTTGTTGCACAGTCTGAAACACTTTCCTCACATGTTTCAAAGTGTTATGTTTAGTCTTTTTTCCCCCCACAGGTGTGCGTGTGTGTGTGTGTGTGTGTGTGTGTAGGTTATAACTTTATTCTTATGTTGGTTTAAGTGAAGCCCTCAAAAATTTTTAAAAAATGGTAAAGAAAAAGGTGCAGAAATGTATGACCTTTAAAGAATGACTCTTGGGGCATCTGGTTGGCTCAGTCAGTAGAGCATCTGACTCTTGATATCAGGGTCGTGAGTTCAAAGCCCCACATTGGGTGTGGAGCCTACTTAAAAAATAAAGAAAGAATGACTCTCTTGCATCTTTTCTCCACCAACCCCCACCAAATATTAAATCTTATCTTCCGACCAGTACAATAGTTCTTACACTTTGCATTTTATGTAAAAGCCATACTCTTTTTTTTAAAAGCCATACTCTTGACTTAAAATTATTTATTGCTTATATAATTTTTATTTGCATTATTCCATTGATATATTTTTCTATTAAAATATTTCAGTGTCTTGGGTTGGAATTGAACTTTTTTTTTGTTTTCCCATTAAAATTAATGGAAACATATATTCCTTAATTTAACAGCTTTCACTTAAGAGTCAGAATTTTCAGAAATGAATTGAAGTCACTAGGGGGGAACTAGATGCATTTTCGTTCTCTCCCTAAGAGCTTTCAGACAGCTTCCTAGTCCTGTGTCTGTCACTTTTCCAATTCCCACCATCTGTTGCTCTTTCATTCTGTCACCTTCATTATCAGCCCTTACCTGTCTGATATATTACAGATATTCAATATTATGTTAGAAATGAGTCTGGTTGAAAGTAACATATAACTCAACAAACTTTGGTCTAAAGATCTTCCCCGTCTCATAAAACAGGAAGGCAGTCCAGGGTTTGTGCAGCTGCTTCAATATGTCCTAAAGAACCAGGCTTCTGGGGTGTCTGGGTGGCTCCGTCCTTAAGTGTTTGCCTTCAGCTCAGGTCATGCTCCCAGGGTCCTGGGATCGAGCCCCGCATCAGCCTACTTGCTCCCCAGGAAGCCTGCTTCTCCCTCTCCTACTCCCCCTGCTTGTGTTCCTGCTTTCACTATCTCTCTGTCAAATAAATAAATAAAATCTTAAAAAAAAAAAAAAAAAGAGAACCAGGCTTCTTTTGTCTTTCTGTTCCACCTTCCTTAGCACAGTCCTCCTCATGGTCTCAAGATGACTGCAGCACCTCCAGGTGCTGTGCCTGAATTCCACGAGTGAAGTAAGGGAAAGGTGAAGGTCACCAATGTCTCCAAAGACTTCCTTTTTATTCTGGAAGGGAAGATCTCCCTTTGGACTTCGTTTGCATCCTATTGGCCAGAAACTTCGTTTTGTTACCACTCCTAGCTGTAAGGGAGGTTGGGAATGGTATGCTTTGCTTTCCAGTCTCTGTAATTCTGAAAGGCAAGGGATAAGTGGTTGGAAGAGATACTGAGTGATCCTCTTACAGTGTCTGTCACACTGTGTTTAATTGAAATGCATTGCTTTGATCCACAAAGTGTCCTGGGTATAGCCCCATTCCTGTCCTAGAACATTCTTACTCCTTGTTCCTCTTTCCTCTAACAACTTTCCTGGGGTGGAGCTGGGGGGGGGGGCGCGGCTGGCAAGGTCTTGAGGAAACACTCTTCTCTTTTATCCTTTTTATGAGAGTATCAGTTCATGGCCTCTTCTAACCGAAGGTAAGGAGGAGTCAGCATTTTCTCTGCTCTCTTTAGCCCTTTTCAGACAACCATGCCTTCAGCACTACTCAACACCCTGATCCCGTCTTCTCTAAATATCAAGGACAGTCTCAAAGCCGTGGCTTCCCTCTTCTTCTCTCAGCCCAAGTTTCCCCGTTTACACTCCCAAGGCACTTGAGCTGTACCTACTTAAGGGTATTTATTATTTTCTTCGTTGAGGCTGAAACCAAATTATTGAAAGTGGTAATGTTTACATAATCTATGGTGCATCATAGGTGCTCAAACCGTTATCTCCTGCTATTATTATCACTATTTATGTCTTCTCGCCTATGTCAGACTCAGCTCCTTAACCAGAGGCTCTGATGTCTGATTCATCTTTGTAGTCTGCTCCTGGCCTGGAATTGAGTATTTCTTACAGTTAATGCTATGCCCAGGTAATAAGGGAGCAGCGGGAAAAGGGCAACATTTCAAAGAAAGGGTGATGTAATGGTGGGATGTGAGAAACTTCTAGAACCTGGGTAGGAGCCAGAATCTTGCAGAGAAGCCCTTAACTCCGTCCGCACAGAAAACACGGAACTCTGGACTGATTCACAGGGATGCAGGTGGAGCACCCCCTCGGCAGTATTGAGACGAGGTAGTTGCAGCCGTCACTTCACTCCTCCCACTCCACTGGATCCGGAAAGGAAGGAGGGAATATGCCCCGCGCGGCGATCTGGGATTGCTGCGCACGCGCAGCTTCCGGCGCCGTGTCTCGGGAATTATTTGACGCCGCGGCTTCGGACCCGCAGAAGTCTCTGACCAGGCACGCCGCGCACGCGCGGTGGTCCACTCGGTTCGGGGAGTTATTTGACGCTGCCGCCCCTGGCAGTCGGAAGTTGCCAGAGCAGAGCTCAGCCGGCCGGCCTGACCGGCCTTCGTCGTCCCCCGGGCGCCCTCGGAGAGTCGCTGACGGGTGGACGGACCGACCGCCTGAGGACAGCCGGCCTGGGCAGCAAAAGAGCCGGCACTATGGCGCGGGTGGCGTGAGGCGGAAGGCCGAGCGCGGCCGGCGGCGGCGGCGGCGGCAGCGGCAGCGGCGCCCGCCCCAGCGATGCGGGCCCCGCCCGTCGCCTCAGGTAACCGGACGGCCCTCCCTGTCGCGGCCGGACCCTCCCCTTCCCTCCCCTCCGGGCGGTCCCGGAACGGCCAATTCTGTCTCTCGGGCCCGGGTGCCCCAAGGGCCCTGCCTTCGGAAGCACGTCTCTGCCTTTCTCGGGGACCCCCAGGGTCCGGTGGAGCCTGGCCCTGACTCGGGGCTTGGGGGGGGGCGGTGGTGGCGGGAGTCGGCGGCTTCTATCGGGTCTATTCCGACCGGGTCTAGCTCTTGGGAGCTGCCCGGGCCGGGCGATGCGCTCTCCTGGCAACCTGGGGGAGGGGGCGGGTCTGGAGCGGAGCTAGACAACTCCGGCGAGGAATTTGGTCCAGCAGAAGGGTTGCTTGAGTTGCTGCCGTCCAGTGGGGACGATGTTGCCCATTGCACAGTGACAGTCGGGTGAGGAAGAGTTAATAACGAGAATAAACAGCAGACCCTTGTTAAGCGCTCACTACACGCCAGCATTGTGCCAGGCCATTACGTTCACCACATCTAACTTCACAACAAGCCTGTAAGGTAGGATGGTTATCCCCATTTTACTGACGATGCAACTGAGGCTCTGAATGGTTTGGTGACTTACTTGCCCAAGGTCACATAGCTGGTAATTTGGACCCAGGCAGCCTGACTCCAGGTCAGTGGTTGTCCAACTTTGCTGCATGTTAAAGTCACCTGGAGCCCCTTTTAAAGATTCCTGAAGCTTAGGCCGCAGACCCAGACCGATTAAATCAGAATGTTTGGGGGAAGCGGGGGAGTCAGACGTCAGTATTTTTTAAGGCGCCCCATGTGATTCCAGTGTGTAGCAAACTTTGGGAACTGCTGGGGTGGGCAGTCTTGTATCTCAGAAGACGTTTCAGTGAGTCTGCAGTTTAAGTGTGTAGGAGAATCATCTGGGAGTTTGTTAAAAATTCGAGTTCCACTTGCAAAGATCGTATCTTTAGGCCCAGTGACTACCCCACTTTGAAAGCCACTTGGAGATGGAAAGTAACTTTCTCTGCAGGATTTCTGAGTTGCTGTACCTTTACAGTGTATGCATCTCATGTAAAACTGTTAGTTTCCAGTTTTCCTGGATATACAGTACTCACAGGTCTAGTGTCTTTAACTTCTGGGTCATCTTTGCATATGCTGTTCTTCTGCCTAGGCTATCCTCCATGCTTTGTCCCCACTCCACCCAAACGCATACACTTCTGCTCTCTCTTATACATGTGCACAGAGCTTTTTCTTCCAGTCTCTGCCTGCCTAACTCCCAACATGCCCTTAGGGATGCCTATGTCTGTGACACTCAACCACCTTGGGTCGTTCTTATATGCTCTTTAGCATCATCATAACGGAATTTACCAATTCTTTATCTATGTCCAGTAGAAGAGACAGAAATGCAACACATTTCTGTCTCTTCTACTGGATTATGAGCAACTTGAACTATTTTTTTTTTTTAATATTTATTTATTTGACAGAGAGACACAGCGAGAGAGGGAACACAAGCAGGGGGAGTGAGAGAGGGAGAAGCAGGCTTCCTGCCGAGCAGGGAGCCCGATGCGGGGCTCGATCCCAGGTCCCTGGGACCATGACCTGAGCCGAAGGCAGACGCTTAACGACTGAGCCACCCAGGCGCCCCTTGAACTATTTTTTTGATCTCTGTTCCGCCCAGTGTTTTGATATAGACTTATACAGCTTTTACTGATTGGCATGTTTGAGTCTCTTCTATGTCATAGACTTAATGCTGTAAACAGATTCTTCTCTATTTCCATTTTTGCAAGAGGTGTTTGGTAGTTCTTAGCCTATAGAGTTTTGTTCTTTTTGCTTAGAAACACTCTAGTTAGGTTCATTAATTTATCCATCCAGCAGTTGGACAAACACATTGAGTTCTCACACTGGCAAGGCACTATGTAGGATGATATGTAATCAACACTGGTTGATTTTTCTTAAAATCGGATTTTATCATAATCAGATACAATCAGTTCTGCAGTGGAGACCTTTAATTGTCCTTAGGCCTTTGCATATGTTCCCTACCTTGCTGTCCAAAATAGTGTTTAGTTGTCATTTACTAAATGTTACTGCCTTGTGGGTACTTGATAAATGCTAGTAGATGGAATTGGCTATTAGTAAGTAGTTCATCCTGTTCATTAGGAGAGATGACATAAGTAGTACTTATGTCGGAACAGACCCGACAGAAGATTAAAACCTTGATGTCAGAGGATTTGACAAACTTAGTATATATTTATTGTAAAATGCCCAAACTGCTATTGCCCAACATATTTACAGATTTTAAAGAAAGGCAGGCCAGTCATTCAGATTATATTTGTTCTTGGCTGGTCGTCAAACCATGTAAAGTTTATAAAAGGGAATGAGTGAATGAATATGTATGTGAAGGTCATTATGAAGAGGTTTTTGGACAATAAAGATCTTTTTTATAGCAGTTAAATATGGTGAAGTATGTGGACTAAATAAAAATATATACATTTTATAAAAGACATTCTTTACAGGATAAGGATTGTTATAGAAAGATTCTCTTGGTTCTGTTTTGGACTGTTTTGTCAATTTTTAGGCTAAGGGTAATAGAGAAACTGATGGGACAATTCTTGTTAAATTCAGATACTGAAGAAACTTGCCCTTGTTTCTCTCTGATCAGATATGGACAGAGTATCCAGTTCTGGCCTTGGCGCATGGAAGAAACTCAATCTTTAAGCCTGATGTTTTACTCTGTAGTTGATATCCAAAGTAAAGGTGAAATATTTCACATGTTCATTAAAGACCAAAAGTGGGTCCAATCAAGATAGCCTGAGACTTAGAAATGGATTCTGTTTAATTTGAGATATTCATCATTGTTAGCAGATGTGTTTTCTGACATGTGTAAAGACCTTTTGGGTAGAATACATGATTTCTTTTGGTACAAGATGATTAAAGTTTTAAAATTAAAGTACATGGAGTTTAATTCTAAGTGGTTAGAGGTGAAGAAAGACTACCCAAGACTACATGGTTGGGTTCTAGCACATCAAGGGCTAGAAAGCAGGTTCCTTCCTCTGCACGCAGTATTTCCTTCCACCTCCATGCCCCACGGGAGAGGATGTCTTGTTTGTTGTTATTTTGTGTTTGTGTGTGTGTGTGTGTATGTGTGTGTGTATGTGTGTGTGTGTTTTGGGGTTGGGGAAATGACAGAGTAGTCTGCTATGTTTGAGATACTCAATTAGATGTATAGTGAATGCTTGGTGTGTGACATGTACTTTATATATTGAGGATACCAAGATAAATAAGACACAGACTCTGTCCTCAAGGAGTCTGTAGTCTAGTTAGAGTTGTAATAAAAATAGAAGTATAGTATCTAAGGCAGCTCTGCTGGGTAGAATTTTCTGCAGTGATGGAGCTATTCTGTATCTGCGCTGTCCAATATGGTAGCCCCTAGCCACATGTGAGTACTGAGCACTGGAAAGGTGACTAGTGTAAATGAGGAACTGAATTTCTAATTTAAATGTAAGTAGTTATATGTGGATATGGCTACTGTATTGGACAGAGCAGGCATAAAAGGCATAAAAGATGAGAAGTGTGGTGGTGCTGGTGGGGGGCGGGCAGGGTATTCATAGTATTCCTGCTTTTTTTTTTTTTTTTTAAACAGACTAGCAGAAACTACCTATTTACCCTTTTAGGGAGGAATGTCTGTCTTTCTTGTGATTCAGGTGTTTGATAGGATCCCCAACAGAATCTGGTGTATAGGTGAATACATTCCTTTCTGATGAAACTTGATTGATATTTGCCTTGTAGGGTCAATGGGACTACAACAGAAATGTGAACTATAATCCTTTTGTCTTTATTCGTCATAAAGTTATATGGGTGACCTTGAGAGCAATGTGTGCTTTAAAATCCAGCATGGTTCATTTATTTACTCAGTGTTTTGGCACCCTGTGTCCTATTTTTCCTAAGAGAAACAAGGCATGCCTGATAATGTTTACCTTGCCTTTGTACATCTTAAAGTATGTTGACTTAATGTCACTTTATTTGATCCTTCCCCTGAGTTACTTTAGGTAGGTACTGCAGGTGTTCTCCCTGTTTTGCACAAGAGGGAACTATGACAAAGAAATGCCAAGTGACTTGTCCAAGGTCATAATGATGAGGTATGGAGTCAGAACAAAAGGGAAGAGCACTGGACTTTGGAGCAAAAGGTGGAGTTTCTTGTCCCAGCTCTACTGTCACTTGATGTGACTCTGAGCAAGTTATAGCCTTTTTTGTTTCCTCACCTAGTGTGTCCAGTACCTTTGTCTTACTGAACTTTTTAGGCTTGTTATTGGAATAAAATGAAATAACATGTGAAAGCTCTTTCAAAATGATCAGTTTTACAAAGGTACATTGTTATCAGGCAATGTTTTTCTCTTGTTTGATGCTGACTTCAAAACTCACCATGTCAGTTAATCATGTTGAATACTGCAGTACTCTGGTGTTGTCATAGATTTGTCTTCCTCACTATGAAACCTTCCCTTGGGCAGCCATCGTGTCCTGTTTATATCTGCATACCTATACCTAGGACAATACCTGATACATAGCAGGTGTGTAATAAATTTGTTTCATGAAATAACTGATGTCTGGATTTACTTTATGAAGTTTTAAAAAAATTTTTCTCTGTAATTAGACTTGAAGCTTCTTGGGAACAGGGATTTTATTTATTCACTGTTATTATTCCCTATAAATATTGATTGAGTCAGTTGATGTAATTAATGTCTGGCTGTGGTCTCAGTGCATTTACCACTGCCACCATATCGATCATTTTGGTAATTTGTCAATTAGACCAAACCTTCATATTACTCTGCGGGTAGTACCTACAAACCATAAGCTGTTACCAGCACACGGTCACCTGATGATAGAAACCTCCAGGGAAATTACCTAGAAAATGGACACATAGAGTTGGGAAGAAATTAAGTGATCTGCAGGGGAGCATTGTCATCATCATCTCCTTCCTCCTGTCATATTTACTTCTGGAGACTTCTCTGCTAGTAGCTCAGGGTGCTAGCTGACTGAGCCTATCTGGGGAGGATCCTTAACTTAGCAGTCAGAGCCCTTAATTATCTAACTTCAGTTATGTCTTCTTTTCTCACTGCAGTGCCTGGGCCTCCCTGCCTCGTCCTCATCCTTCCCTCCCTCCCCCTCCTCAGTATATTAGCTACACTGGAGTTTACTTTTCTATTGTCCCTTCAGCCTGTCTTGGACACTTAGACGAAATTCTAGTTTCTGTTGTATCATTTCTATGATAAAGTTAATATTCTCTCATTCTCTGCCCCAGTTTTTACTGAATTAATTATAAATCTCCAATCCTAGCATTCATACTCTTTCAAAATTGGTCACCGTTTATCTTTGAAATCTTATCCCTTCTACATACAGCTTTTTTTTCTGCCACTCTAGGTTTTTAGTTTCTGGTGCTGTTTGTTGCTACTTGAAGCAAGCGCCCTTCCTCGTATATTTTTCTTTTCTACCCGCCTCTTTTTACTCTCACTCTTATTCAGTTAATTTTCTTATCTCTGTTAAAATCGTAACCTTCCTTCAATACCCCATTCATTCTTCCCTGATCTTATCCTGTTGTTTTCCAGCTCAGCCCTTCTTTCAGTCAAAAGTAATCTTTTGTCCTCTGAACTTCCACGATGTCTTTCGGATAGCTTACCATAATATGTTTAGTTAATATCCATCATCTCCTATAGATACATAAAAAGAAAAAAATATTTTCCTAATGATGAGAACTCTTAGGATCTGCTCTCCTAACAGCTTTCCTGTATGTCCTATAGCAGTGTTAACTTTAGTCATCATGTTGTACATCATATCCCTAGTGTTCATTTATCTTGTAACTGGAAGTTTGTGCCTTTTGACCACCTTCCTCCAATTTCCCCTCCCCAAAGCCCCCATCACTGGTAACCACAAATCTGATTTCTTTTTCTAATTTTGGTGGGGTTTTTTTTGTTTGTTTGTTTTTAAGATGCCACATATAAGTGAGATCATACAGTATTTGTCTTTCTCTGTTTAGTTTCACATAGCATAATGCCTTCACGGTCCATCCATGTTGTTGAAATGGTAGAATTTTCTTGTTTCTTTATGGCTAAGTAATATTCCATTATACACACACACCCCCCCCACAACTTCTTTATCCATTCATCCATCAGTGGACACTTAGGTTGTTTCCATGTATTAACGTTGCTATGAACGTGGGGGTGCAGATATCTTTTTGAATTAGCATTTTCATTTCCTTTGGATATATTCCCAGAAATGGAATTGCTGGATCATATGCTAGTTCTTTTTTAATTTTTTGAGGAGACTTCATACCTTTTTCTGTAGTGGCTGTACCAGTTTACAATTCCACCAACCGTGTACAAGGGTCCCCTTTTCTCCACATCCATGCCAGCATTTATTGTATCTTTTTGACGATGGCCATTTTAACAGGCATGAGGTAAAATCTCATTTTGGTTTCAATTTGCATTTCCCTAATGACTAATGATGTTGAGCACCTTTTCATGTACTTGTTGTCCATTCATATATGTTCTTTGGAAAAATGTCTGTTCAGATCCTTTGCCCATTTTTAATTGGATTATTTGGGGGTTTTTTGCTATTGAGTTGTATGAGTTCTTTGTGTGTTTTGGTTATTAACCCCTTATCAGATACATGGTTTGCAAGTATTTTTTCCCATTCAGTAGGTTGTCTTTTCACTTTGTTGATGGTTTCTTTTGCTGTGCAAAACCTTCTCAGTTTGATGTGGTTCCATTTATTTTTCATTTTGTTGCTTGTGCTTTAGGTATGATTTCCAAAAAATCCATTATCAAGACCCATGTCAAGGAACCTTTTTCCTATGTTTTCTTCTAGGAGTTTCATGTCTTACAATTAAGTCTAATCCATTTTGAGTTCATTTTTGTGAATGGTGTAAGATAGGGGTTGTTTCATTTTTTTTTACATGTGACTATCCAATTTTCCTAGCACCATTTATTGAAGAGACTTTCTTTTCTTGTATATTTGACATTTTGAAATAAGGGCTACAGAAGTGTGTATGTAGTTCTTGTGATTGTGTTCCCGATAGCAGTGTGTGCTATCAGCAGCTCAGATACCACCAGTGGCATGGCCTTCGGTGATGTGATTTTTGTGAAATGGTCAACAATTTTTTTTAACAATTCTTGATATGGTAAGGTTCTAAACATAAAAGGTCCAGTCTTTTCGCAGTTTACACAATTGCATTACTGGAAAATTCAGTGTATATTAAAATAGCACAAAATATTTTTTATTTTTGTATAAAATGGAGTTACATTTCTAGGTTTAGACAGTTAAGGACAGAATGATTTTCTGGCAGACATTTGATAGTCATGTGAAAAGTAGCATAATTGTTCCTGGTGCAGGACTGTCTCCTGCATTGCAGGATGTCTAGATTTCCTGCCTCTGCCCATAAATACCAATAGCACACCCCAATCATTGTGTTAACCAGAAGTGCACTTAATATTTCTAAAATGCCCTCTAGGCGGCAGTTCTTCTGTATTGAAAACCATTGACTTAAATTCTTGAGTGTGTCTTGTTGGCCTTATCTCCTAATCAGAATTGAGTTTTATCACTTGTTTTGCTAGTTTAATAGGTACAAAACAATATCTTTGTTGCTTTGCTTTGTTTTTTTTATTCATGTTTGTTTCCAGTGTTATTTTCTCTTCATTGTTTTATTTAATTTGCCTGTAATTATAACACATCTTTGTCTTAATACTTTTTGTCTGTATATTTTGTTAAAATTTAGCATGTTTTTTTCTGTTACATACATTTTAATAGTTAAGTTAAACTTTTTCACTGTATCTTTTCTATACCTTTCTCCTTTACACGTTTCATTTTCTTACATTTAATTATTTAAAAATACATTTAAAGAATTAAAATTTCTTACATTTAAGTTTTTAAGAATTTAAGAGCTATTAAACCTGTTTTGATTGGTCTTTCACAGTATTGTTGTTGTTTTTAAAGAATAATACTGTCTTTTTTCAGAATTGGGAGGGATAGCAGCTGTTTCTTAAAAATGCTTATTCCCAGGTCCCAATGTAGACCTATACAGAATTTCAGTTTCTAGTGATAGGGCCTGGAGATACGCAGCAGCACCACCACCACCCCTGCCCCACCCCTCCATGATTCTTACGTGTGCAATGGAGTTTGAAAGCTAACTTTTCTTTTTTTATTTTTTTTGAAACCGTTTTTATCCTCCAATAGTGTGTTGTCTGGAATGCATGCTAAATATTAATTAAATATTCTTTAGATATTTGGAAACCATCTAACTACTTTTTAAAAAACTAATAGTATAGGGGCACCTGGGTGGCTCAGTTGGTTGAGCATCTGCCTTTGGCTCAGGTCATGATCTGGGAGTCCTGGAATCAAGCCCCGCGTTGGGCTCCCTGCTCATTGGGGAGTCTGCTTCTCCCTCTGATCCTCCCCCTTCTCGGGCTCTCTCTCTCACTCTTTCTCTCAAACAATAAATAAAATCTTAAAAAAAATTAATAGCATAAAACAAATGGACATGTTCCAATTTTATTTGTGTGTGGCATGCAAAATTTGGACATCTCAGTGGAATAAAGGGAACTTTCTAATGTCTTCCTGTTTCCCACTGGTAAACCTTAACATTCTGAAACATTTATTTACTATCTACTGCATGCTAGGAATTACTCAAAGATTTAGGAAGTGAGGTTTCCATTCAGAAAAGGTTGATACCCTTATGGCGAAGATATCTTTACACGGCTAACAAATAAGTTAATGTGAAGCTTGATATGACCAGCCTGAAATACGCACATGGAGGAGGGGTGATTTGAGGAGTGTAGAAAAGCCTTACCAAAGGGAGGACATTTGTGCTATTCCTCGAAGGAGTAGTACTTCATAAAGTGGATCAAGGTGGGGTGTGGCAGTGCAATCAGTGGGAGTAGCTCGAGCAGAAAAACCTTGTTGGGTTTGAGTGATCTGTCAGTAGTCCTTTTGGCCATAACTGCAGGGAAGGGTACGCGTGTTGGAAAGTGTCAGTAGAAGATGAGGCTGGGAAGGTGGAATAATCAATCTTAATTAGATTCCTAGCAAGGTTTTGTTTATTTTTTTAATTGTATAAAATCATCTTAAATTTTATATAGAAGAATACATATATAATAATTTGCTCTGAGAACAGCCAATGAAGTTTTGAAAAAGAATAGGGGAGGTGGAGGGGGCTTCCTTTTCAGATCTTAAAACATTGTATAAAGCCACTGAATTTAAATCATTATGGCATTGGTATGGGAATAGATAAATAGTTGAATGGAACAGATTCATAAGTAGATTCCTTTATAAATGAGGATTTAGTATATGACAAATTGGTGTTTCAGTTTGGTGGGAAAGGATGTATTTTTAATAGACGATGATGGCACAATTGACTGTACATGTACAAGAAAATAAATTTCCTACACCACTTACAGAGAAGTGAATTCCAGATGAATATAAAACTTAAGTGTGAAGAAATAAGCAGTTGTTTTGCAGGAAATCTGGGAGACTACATAAACACTTTAGGGTTACATTTTCACACTTTTGGACCTAGTCCCATAATAAATATATTTTACACTGTGACCCAGAAATATGCATTTATGAAAAGTGAAACAAGTTTCACAGAATATTGCTTACCTTACTATGTGTGATGCCTTTATTGTATATCTTATTCCATGTAATTAAAAACAAAAGTGTTACCCATTACATTTATTTCATGACCCACAGTTTGAAAAACACTGATAGAGGAGATGAGAGGCAGAAACCACCTAAGCCATACTCAAGCTGCAAAATGGAAATATGTGACTAGAACAATGAAATTTCACTTCATACCTATCAAACTGGCAAAGAAAGAAAGAAAAAAGCAAGCAATTCCTGGCAGGAGAAGGGGAGTGAGAGGAGGGAAAGGCTCGCATCCATTCCTAATGTAGATGGAAGTTGTTACAGCTTTTTTTGGGAAGCAATCTGGCAAGACCTATTAACAATAAAAACAAATGCCCTTTGATCCAATAGTTTCATTCTTGGGAACTTGTTCCATAGAAATTAAAAGGCCAGTGTTTATATGAACAAACATGTTTATTGCATCATTTCCTGGTGACAAAAAATGGGAACTGAAATACACATCATTAGGAGACTGGTTGAATAAGTTATACCACACCCATGCCATGGAATGTTACACAGTCATTAAAAAGAATCTATTATTAGTTGGAAGGATGTTCATGAGGCATTGTTGAATGGAAAAAAAAAACAGAGAAAAGTATACAATGCCTATCTATGCAAGTATGTATATTATTTTAACATGATTGAGTTAGGGTAGAGAAACACAAGAGGAAATGTTAGGTTGTCAACATGGATTATCTATCTAGGGAAGTGAATTATTTGGACAGGACATGAAGCCAAATAAAATGAAAAAGGTAAAAAAAAAACTACACTAAAACAAAACAAAAGTCCCTGCGGTATAATATTCTTGTGCATTTACGTAAGAGACTATTTATGGTGTGTATATGTGTATTATACTGTGTATGCACTGTATGTATATGTATGCATATATGTTGACTAGAAGAGGTGAGAAAAAAATGTGTGGCGTGGGAATATAAATTGTCACCTGATGGGGATGGCTCCCTATCAGAACTTTCCCTTTTTCCCCTTCCATTATTTTGGGAGGGCTGGGGAGGGCACCAGAATATCCTTGGGGAAATTCCTTATAAACCCAAGGAAACTGAGGGAATCTTAATAGTCGAATCCACCCTTCCTTCACATTGTAGGTACCTTGTTAGATGCTGGCCCATCTCTCTTGCCTTCCCATTTTCAGGGCCTTTTTGTCCAGAGGAGGACATCAGATCTCATAGGGTACCGAAAGGTACCAGGGTCCAGAGTCCATCAGATTCCCAAAGAGGATGAGAAGTTTGAGCAGGGTTGGGGGTGGGAGGTATGCAAGAGGGGAAGAGAAGGTGGTAGGTTCCTCTGTATGGAAATGTGAAAGAAATGTAGTTTGGGACCAGTCTGTGAATGACTTTGACTTTCGTGCTGAGGAGTTTCATTGTCGTTCTGCAGGCCTATAATTCTCAAATGCCATATCCTCTTGAAAAATACTGATACTTGTTGAGCTGGAATGAGGTTTTTTTAAGATAAAATTGAATAATGCTAGTCTTTCCCAGTGTGAAGAAAAATTAGCTTAAGGGATAGAACTTTTTATTTTTTTTTTTTTAAAGATTTTATTTATTTGCGAGAGAGAGAATGAGAGACAGAGAGCATGAGAGGGAGGAGGGTCAGAGGGAGAAGCAGACTCCCTGCTGAGCAGGGAGCCCGATGTGGGACTCGATCCCGGGACTCCAGGGTCATGACCTGAGCCGAAGGCAGTCGCTTAACCAACTGAGCCACCCAGGCGCCCAAGGGATAGAACTTTTTAAAGATTAAGTGTACCCATGTATTTTGCTTAAACTCTGCTGGCTGGGCATACAGATTTCAGAACAAGTAGAAGTTGGAAGTTAACAGAAATTAATTGGAAAGAGCTAACCATCCTTGATTCTCTTCATGAGCATGGTGTTTATGATTGTAACATTTACATTGTATTCATACAGATATGTTTTCTGTGGCTGAAAGTTTTTCATTTGTATGGTAGACATAGATCATTTCATGGAGAATATACAGCACAGGGTGAAGCAGTACATGCATGGAGAATGTATAGGTTAGGGACAAGGTAGTACATGCCATGGTTAAGAGAATGGTCCCTGGAACCCAACAGATATGGATTCAAACCCAGCTCCACCATGTTATAGCTCTGAAGCCTCAGGTAAGTAGCAAACCTCTCTGTCTCAGCTTTTTCATCTGTGGAATAGAGATAACGTTCATTAATATTCATTGAGTTGGGTTTTTTTTCAAGATTTATTTATCTTTAGGCGGGGAGAGAGAGAGCGAGAGCGTGCATGCATACACACACACACACAAGTGGGGGGAGGGGCAGAGGGAAAAGGAGGGAGAGAATCCCAAGCTTACTCCCTGCTGAGCGTGGAGCCTGATGTGGGGCTGGATCCCAAGACCTGAGCTGAAACCAAAAGTCGGGACGCTCAGCCGACTGAGCCATCCAGGCACTCCTATTCATTGAGTTGTTTTGATGATTGCATGAGTAGCACGTAGTAAATGCTCAGTGAGTGGAGCTCTTAATATATTTTCTGAAGAACACCGTGACTTCCAGTCTACACTGTTATTAGAAATTTGTGTGTCACTGCTGCAGGGAATGAAATAGTCTCAAAGAATTTTATGTCTGATTTGAGGACATTGATGGGAAATTGCAGGGGTATGTTTCTAGCATGTAATAGGTACTTGGAAACTATTGACTGAAAAATCTGGATCTTGGAGTAAACTCTTTGTCTTCCTTTCCTACTTAGGGCGCTTCATTCTGCTATCTTTTTCTATCCTGGAACATAGAATGAGGAGGGCTCCCTCTTGCTATGAGTACCAAATCAGATAATTTTATCCCCCTGCACAGTGGCGTCTGTCCCAGTTCCATTCCAGGGCTTCTGCGGCTCTTTTGGGGAGGTGCTTAGACAGCTGCTTCCCAGGATCTGCCTTCCTACCTGATCTTGCCATGAGGTTGTTTTAGGACATTCTCAAAACATTTAGATGTATTTTTTTCTCAGTCTACTTGGCAGTGTGTTCGTAGCTGCTTTATCTTACTGTGTAGGGTAAATCTGTGTTTTACTTATTTTTATTAATTTGCAACAGTGTAATTTAACAGTAATTCTGTTTTGTCTTTTCAGGTGCCATTTGGATAGTCCTTTAGCGGCACGATGTACTCTGAGTGGAGGTCACTGCATTTGGTGATTCAGAATGATCAGGGCCACACGAGTGTGCTGCACAGCTATCCAGAGAGCGTTGGGCGAGAGGTGGCAAATGCAGTGGTCCATCCCCTTGGGCAGGCCTTAGGTACCCCTTCAGTGGCTGGTAGTGAGAGTTTATTAAAAACTGACAAAGAAGTAAGTGTTTCTTCCTTTCATTCTACTGTGTGAAAACATAATTTTGTTACTGAAGAATTTATTTGACATTGTCCTTTTAATGGGTTTCTGTCCAATGCAGTACAACTTTTTAAAATTTTGACCTTTGTTTGGGTTGAAGGTTGGGACTGAGAGTTTGTGGGGGTCAAGGAATAGGTTGTACCATTGTGCTGCTGGCTCCTTACTAGCCAGACCCAACTCTCTACTTGAGCTGTGTGCCCAAGACAGAGGCTTAAGTGTCAGGCCCTTGCCTCTAAGCTCTGGGCCCAATTTTCAGATTTTTATTCAGAGGTGTGTTTGGAAGGTCTTCATTGCTACTCCAGTATGGCCTATAACTGAAGGCCTGTCTTGTGTCAAGTTTTCAGGCTTCACATATGCACTGAACTTGAGGCCCTCCTGTGTCTCCATGTCTGCCTATCCTTACCTGACTCTCAGATTTAAGAGTGCTGCAGAGCAGCTAAGCGCATATGGCTGTGAGCCCAAGTGGTTGGAATGGGGGTTGTGTTTGCTGTCCCTAAAGATAAGGGCTCCTAGAGTGGCTTGGCCTGGAGGTGGTCCTCTGGTCTTGGGTTCAGGTGACTGGGCTGAAGTGAAGTTTTCAGGGGCAGGTCATGAAGGGACCCTGATAATGGAGGGATACAGGAATTTGCTAGTGTGATGTCTGGCTAAGATACGGGATTAGAACTTTGTCTCTGTACTTGAGGAATACAGCCTTCAGACTTAGGGTTAACTTATTTTCCAGACCCACTTTTTCTCCCCCTTACTTTTTGATTTCTTTCTGGTGAAGGAGAGATTAGACCTAATCTACATGGAAGACTGGATACAAGACTAAAGCTTATAGCTCTAAAGGCAGTTTATTTACCCTCCACAGGCCATGGGTTGCTGGAGGATGAAGCCTCTCAGTCTGAGGAGCGTTTTTCTCTCTTCAGAGTACCTTAGCAGAGACTTACCCTGAGGTCCAGCGCTTGGCCTGGTGCACTCTCCTCCTGGTGGGTCTGTAATTATCTCCTGGGAAGAGAGGGCACATAAGTGGATAGAGGTGCTGTGCTGCACTCTTGTTCGTTCTCCTTCCCCACCCTTAAAAAGATACGAGAGAATAGTCCTTGAATCCAGTGTCCTCTAGAATTATACAATTGAACTATTATGGAGATATCACCAGAGATATTTTCTCCTTTGTCTTTTCATCTGACAATTACGGACTTGCAGTCCCTTTTAAAATCCTTTCTTATGCGTGGTTAAATTCCTCCCACCCTCCTATATTTGTCCCAGCTTCACTGTGGTGTTACAGCCTTTAAAGTTTATCACTGTTGCGGATAATATTGTATTATATTATCTATGTTACATTGTTGTTACATAATTTTACCCTTAGTCTTTGTAGTTGTTTTTGAGCTTAAAATTTTCTCTACATGTATTTATCTTATTAGATTCAACTTTTGTTTTAAACTGCTAAAGTCTTTTTGAATCCTGAATTTCTATCTAACAAGTTAGCTGTCCATTTTAGCTTTGTGATATCTACAGATGGTCAGCCTATAATCTGTTTTTCTGTCTTTTCCTAAGTTACAAATCTCAGCAGGGCCTTTGGCATGCCACTGGGCACCTTCTTCAAAATGATCTTCGTGCATTAACCCACTGTGTTCTCTCATCTTGTGTCTCAACCACTTATAAAAACAGCTATTCTACTTTCCTCTGGGCCATAGGTCTCCATCCTGTCCAAAGGATATCCTGCATCTGACCACATTTCTTGCTAAAACCCAGGTCCGCCTAGCCAGACAAGGCTATTGATAGTATGGTGAGAGTAGCTTCAGATGTCTAGCTGGAAGACTAGGGCCCAAGTTTTCAGTTTTACCATTTCCACACCAGTGACTTGGGCCAAATTGCTTAATCTTCCTAAGTGTCATTTTTCTTATCTATAAAGTGACGATAGTGTACCCTCTCACACAGGGTTATTTTGATGGTTAGATGATATTTATGAAAGTTGCTTTGTAAATTGCCAGGGTTATGCAATTGTCCACTGCCTTCATAGTAACCTTGTTAGTAAAGGAATGAAGCTTGTCTGGCATGACTTGTTCTTTTTGAGTAGGCTGGTTCCTAGTGATCATGCTTCCTTTTTGTAAGTGCTCATTGATCATCTGCTTAGTAATTTTGTCCCACAGTTTCGTCTGGCATTCACTGAAACTTTCCAGTCTACAGTATCTGGAATATTGTTTCATCCTCTTTTGTAAATTATGCTATTTTCCCTTTCTGCTCATATCGTATTCATTCTTCATGACTGCAGGCAATGGTTTGGCAGTTTCTTAAGCAAGTTCTCTCAGCCTCTATGATGTAATGCAGATGGGTCAAGAGGCTAGCACTCATTTAGTGCAGCTAAGTGCCTTGTTAAGATCTTACCCAGCTTAAGTCCCTTCTCACTTGTGTTTGTTCTTACCTTCCCATGTTAATTATTTTCTTTGGCAGAAAAAGTCACAGAATAAGAGTTGAGCAGTTAATATTCCTTCCTGTTGCTTGTTAATGTTGCATAATCTGGAAATGGAATATGATTGAATTTATGTATATGATTTCCTAAATGACACACATACCTGTATACAAATTAAAAGAAGAAATATAGCTAAAATTTTCTATTTCTGTGCCTCCAGCCTCTAGGGAAAATCAAGATGGCCCGTAATTGCTTTTTATTTCACATAGCAAACAATAATAATGTCTAATGGGTAAAAGCCAACATGGGCTTAATATTTAGAAATAAATAATTTATTTTCTTCTTAAATATTTTGCTTAGGAAATGTTGTCTGAGTATATTTTATCCATGGAAAGTGCATTCTTGAGAATAAATCTGATGATACATAGTTGAGATGAATATACTGTCACTTGAGAGGTTTTTGGTAATAAAAGAGGTAAATATTTTAAATCAGTCTACTGAAATATAGTAGGGATGTGTGATAATTCTGTATGTATATTTTCTTTTGTTTAGGTGAAATGGACAATGGAAGTAATTTGCTATGGACTGACCCTTCCATTGGATGGAGAGACTGTAAAATATTGTGTTGATGTATATACAGACTGGATTATGGCTCTAGTATTGCCGAAAGATTCTATTCCATTGCCAGTTATTAAAGAGCCTAATCTATATGTTCAAAGTATACTAAAACACCTGCAAAATCTTTTTGTACCAAGGTAAGCTATACCTGTCTGTCTGGCCTGTTATCAGGATCATAATAAAATATTCATAAATGTTACTTTTTTGTATTAATAGGAGCTGATTTCATTGTTAGTCTTTTGAAAAGTAACTTTCATTACTGTTCAAAGAATGTATTAATATGAATGATAAGAGAGATGGGCTTATATAATGTTTACTAAGTTTTTTTTTTTTTTCTTTAAGATTTTATTTTTTGACAGACAGTGAGAGAGGGAACTCAAGCAGGGGGAGTGGGAGAGGGAGAAGCAGGCTTCCTGCTGAGCAGGGAGCCTGATGCAGGCTCGATCCCAGGACCCTGGGACCATGAACTGAGCTGAAGGCAGACGCTTAACGACTGAGCCACCCAGGTGCCCCTTACTAAGTGTTTTTAACAAGTATGTGTTCACTAAAGGCTTTTGGTTTCCTTTCTAAGATCTGATAGCTGTTAGATATTAAACTGCTATGACACCTTTCCCCTCCATTCAAAAAACATACTTTTGCCTATCATAATTCTTTTCTAGGCACCTAAGTGTTCACCTTAAAATGAATCTTTCCTATGAGAGAATGAAGACATTGAAGTAAGCAGACTTGAAATTATGGGCAAATTCATAGTAGGCCAAAAGATTATGTTAACAGTTTGTTACTGATTTTTTTTCTCCTGTCTTCTAAGACAAAGATCTTAAATATCATAATATGTGATAAGTACCTTATTTGGGCTTAAAATTTTTTTTCCAGGGGCGCCTGGGTGGCTCAGTCAGTTAAGTGTCAGGCTTCAGCTCAGGTCACGATCTCAGGGTCCTGGGATCAAGCCCGCTCGGCAGGGAGTCTGTTTCTCCCTCTCCCCTGCTTGTGCTTTCCCCATGTTGCACTCTCTCTCTCAGATAAATAAATCTTAAAAAAATTTTTTTTCCCAGTTCTAAAAGATTGTATGTCATTGTAAAGAGTTTGGGAAATAGAGAAAATAATGGAGAAGAAAGCATTAATTAGTTTCTTATCCAATCACGAGGATTTCCTTTAAGAAAAACCTGTCTTTAGCGATTTCTTAATATCTTTGAAAGAGGCAAAGAGGCTTCCTTTTGGAAAAGTTCTTGTTACAGCTTTTTCTTTATCAGCTGGTGAGGGACTTTGAATCATCCAAAAACTACTCTATAAATTTTAACTTTTTAAATTTAGAAGGAAGTTTACTTTGGGGGCACCTGGCTGGCTCAGTTGGTAGAGCATGCAACTCTTGATCTCAGGGTCGTGAGTTCGAGCCCCGCATGTGGCATAGAGTATACTTAAAAAAATTATTTTTTAAAAATTTTATTTATTTATTAGTGAGTGAGAGAGAGTGAGAGAGAGCATGAGCAGAGGGGAGGGGCAGAGGGAGAGGGACAAGCAGACTCCCCACTGAGCAGGGAGCCTAGCTCAGGACTGGATTCCAGGATCCCGGGATCATGACCTAAGTTGAAGGCAGACGCTTAACTGACTGAGCCACCTAGGTGTCCCCCCCAAAAAAATTTTTTTTAAAGAGTTTTAGAAGATTACTTTGTAAAATTTGAATTTAAAAAAAATCTCATTGAGGGGCACCTGGGTGGCTCTGTCGTTGGGCATCTGCCTTCAGCTTGGGTCATGATCCCAGGGTCCTGGGATTGGGCCCCACATCAGGCTCCCTGCTCTGCGGGAAGCCTGCTTCTCCCTCTCCCACTCCCCCTGCTTGTGTTCCCTTTCTCGCTGTGTCTCTCTCCGTCAAATAAATAAATAAAATCTTTAAAAAAAAAAAAATCTCATTGAGAACTGTGATGTGTAGGATCAAATATAAACTCCTTGCCTTGTGTGAAATGCTGGCTATAATCTAGCCAGATTATCTGCTGCTAATTCTGCATGAGCCCTGCTCATTGGTCAGACTCATAAATTATACATTCCCTTAAGACTCCTTAATGATTTTCCACATCTTCACCTGCCCTTTTGTCTTTTTCTTCCTCTTCTCCCTCTCCTAGTTGTCCACATCTCACTTTTGTTGGTTCATCTTAAATCCTGCCTTATAAAAAGAAGCCTTACTTGACCATCCTGACCCACAGTGATCATACCTTTTCTGAACCAGTGTGTTACTTCCTGTGTCACTCTTTTATGTCTTCACTGTTTTATTGTTTATCTTTTAAAATGTGTGTGTCTCATTTCCCCAGCTAACCATCTGGAAGGCAAGAATTAGGTTGTACATATTTTGGGCTTCCACAGTACCTGGTGCAGTCCTTACATTACTTTAGGTGTGAATTAAATATTAGTTGCTTATTTATTGATTTCAAATAGAAGTAGTAATAGGAAGTAGTTGGCCATGATTAGCATATTATTTGTGTCTAAGCAGGCTCTTCTAAAATGGTGTAATAGTTTTAATGCTTTTGTCACTCCATGTAGGAGACTAATTTACTGACCTTTTTCCTTGGGCATGGGACAGTTTGATGAGTAGTATTGTCACTGTGTTTCTTTCCTTTTTGTACTCTTACCACCTCTCCGTGCTCAATTCATTTGTATTGATAAAAAATATCAATGGCATTTGAGTTAATTGGGCTTTTGCTTTTTTTCCCTTTTGAGAACATGAGTACCTTGTTCATTAGCTTGTTTTCTCAAGAGTGTGTGTGCATTCTTTGGAGAGGATATTGAACTGAGTACTAGAGTTCTCCTGGCCAACAGTGTCTTAGGGAGCTGAATATTTTCAGTGCTAAGTATTGGGAGGTATGATCTCCTCTCCCTTTATTGGAAGTATCAGGGTTGGTTTTTTTTTTTAATTCAGATCACAAAATTGTCATCAAGTTTACTTAGTTGTTTTTATAAAAAGTGACACTCAGAAGAAACTTTTTACCACTTTGCTAGAGATAAGTCAGGGGTAACCTTTCTCTTTTTGCCTATCAGTTTTTTTGTTTGTTTGTTTGTTTTTTAAAGATTTTATTTATTCATTTATTTGAGAGAGTGATAGAGAGAGAGCACATGAGAGGGGGGAAGGTCACAGGGAGAAGCAGACTCCCCGCCGAGCAGGGAGCCCGATGCGGGACTCGATCCTGGGACTCCAGGATCATGACCTGAGCCGAAGGCAGTCGCTTAACCAACTGAGCCACCCAGGCGCCCGCCTATCAGTTTGATCTCCTTTTTATTTGCATAATGGAATGAAGAGTGAATCATCTTTTAAAATCGATTAGGGTTTTCATTGCTCAAATATAATGTAGTTTAAAAAATAATATTCTTCTAAAGCAGTGGTTGGCAAACTTTTTTGATAAAGACCCAGATAGTAAATTTGTGGGCTATATGGTGTCCTAACTACTCAACTCTGCTGATGTAGAGAAAGCAGCCATAGATAATGTATAAATGAATGAGCATGGCAGTGTTCCAATAAAATTTCAACAAAAACAGGTGGTAGTCCAGATTTGACCCATGGGCTATAGTTCACCAGCCCTTGTTCTAAGAACAGTTTTTCTGAAGATCATAAGTTCTTTTTGAAAATGTTGGGGGGGCACCTGGGTGGCTCAGTTGTTAAGCGTCTGCCTTTGGCTCAGGTCATTGGGAAAGGAAAATCTCTGGTGTGTAGACCTTTCTGTTTATTTTTTAGTAAAGATGATCCTTTTTCTCTTAGCTTTAGAAACTTGGACACTGCTCCTAAATTTAGGTCTTCGTAGTGAGGCTACAGTTACCTACAGAGCAGATGTTTCCTTTTGTACTAGCAGACAGGTACCTGGAAATAGTGGGTAGGCCTAGGTTACTGGCTTGGAGTCTTATCAGTAGCTTGGAAGAGTGTCAACCCCAGAGCTATTCTTATTTCTTATTCTGGACTTCTTGTATGGCTAGATGAGATTTGGGGCTATTACATAGTTTTGTACTGTTCTTCATGTAGCCAGAGCAACAGACACAAACTTGAGACTCATGGCTTCACATGAGCTGGATTCACTGCCAGCTGAACATGGGACGTCTCCCTGCTCTTTGGGGGTCTTTGTCTTTCCTAGGTGAATGTCTCATTTTACTCTTGGTAGGACTTCTTTAGGAAAAACTTACTGGTGTCATTTGTTTGCAACTTTAGGGTAAGTGTCTGGTTTTCTGGGCCATGGCCCAGAATCTGAGAATCTTCTATCCTCAGGTTGGGGCGGGAGTGGTAAGGCCACTCACTTCATTTTCTGGATTTTTTGAGGAAGCTCTGTTTTATCAGTTCTTTGTGATGTAAGTCATAATATAGAAACTTGTCCTCGAGATTTATTTCAGTAATATTAGTTACTTGTCTTAGGTTTCACATAGGAGGTCTGGAGGCCAACTCACCACTCATTTATGCAGTGAGTTTCCTACTATTCTCAAAATTCTCAGGTGGTCCACTTTGGAAAGTAGGGATAAGGGGCTGGGGCTTGGACCTCTTTCTTCAACTCTAGCTCCAATACTTTGATCTATTTTATTCTCTTGAGAAAAAATGGTCCTGTGGACTAAAGAGAGTTATAAAACTTTTTTCTAGGGTATCTTGGGAACCATTGGAACCCCCATCTTAGGTTAAGTTGCCTTTTTTATTAGAACAGCAGTAGCAGGGTGCTCATTTCTGAGGCAGTTGCCTCCATACCTCATCAGTTTCAGGGACCTGTGAGGATATTCCATTGGGTCTATAGGCTCTTCTCTAGCAGACATTAGCTTCAAAGGAACTGTGACCACCATAAATTCACATTCTAAATTCTCGTGAATGTGTGTTTAAAAAATGTTAAAAAGAATACGAAGGCCATT
Source organism: Leptonychotes weddellii (assembly GCF_054177405.1). Lineage (NCBI taxonomy): Eukaryota > Metazoa > Chordata > Mammalia > Carnivora > Phocidae > Leptonychotes > Leptonychotes weddellii. The sequence continues at coordinate 18,537,753 of NC_138378.1, read as the reverse complement.
CTGCTTCATTGTGAGCAACAGAAGGGGCTGTGGGTATTTACTCATTCACTCAGCAGAAAATGGTGTGCCTGTTATGTGTCAGGCACATTTTAGACTTAGAAAATCCAGAGGTGAAGCTTACATTCTACTGTTCCCCCCGTCCCCAGGAGCTTTTCAAGCTCTCATAGAAATGGTAGGTTGAGATCCCAGAATGCCAAACTGTATGGTGGCAAAATATCTTTGAAATGAAGAGGCTGCACCTTGTCCTGTCCTCTGATGCTCTTAGGGAGTGTCATTGGACCATTGCTTGCTGTGTCCGTAAGTCGCCTGTCCTCAAGCCTTTGCTTTTTCTCCTCAAGGCTTGTCAGTGATATGTCTGTCTTCTTCAGACAGGAACAGGGCTCCAGTCAGATCCGACTATGCTTACAGGTCCTGAGAGCCATTCAGAAACTGGCCCGTGAGTCATCCATCATGGCACGAGAAACGTGGGAAGTCTTACTGTTGTTTCTTCTGCAGATTAATGACATACTTCTAGCCCCACCAACTGTTCAAGGTCTGTTTATGTTTTTTCTAATTTATTTCTGAGCTCTGGATGCAGTTCACTTTAAACTCAATGAGTAGTAGACTCATTAGGGATTTACAATTTGGCATGACATTTGACAAACCAAGGTTAACAGGTCTTAGAATGGAAGCCCTGAAGTTATTTTACTTTCAGTGATGATTTTGCTAATGTAGGGAGAGACTCAGTGTGTTAATGCATATTTGATAATGATAGGAACAGTAGGTTTTGTTTAGTCTATTAAGATAGAGCCTATATAAGAAACAACTAACTGAAGTAGAACCTGTAAGTACTGTACCTGATTACAAAGTAGTTATCAAAGTAGACGCTGAAAACTTGACAGCTACAGAAGATATTTTGTTCAGCAAATGAAACATATAAAATCTTAAGGGTTCTATTTGGAGATGTGACAGGATGCCACTCATTACCTTGTCATTAAGAAGCCTCCAGTTTTATGCCTTCAGAATGTATTTTAGAGGCCCTGCTGTGTATGTTACAGCACAGTGTACACAAATTGTAAGTTGATATTCTAGTTCTAGGTTCCCTTGTTGCCTATTCATCTGTGTAGTCTCTTACTACAGACATGCAAGTGTGCACTTGTGATCTCGCACAAATGCAGTGTCCAGGAAAGTATCTAAAGGAAATCACAGAATTCCACTGTTGAAAGTGAGTCCATAGTAGGAATACCTTGTCTGTTATGATGATAGCTAGCCAGTCATTGACTCATTAGCTCTTTGGTACACAGTCTCCATGCCAGGGATCTCAGCAACTCAACGCAGGCAGTTTCTCCCCTTCTGGGGCTCATTGTTGAAACTTCATTTTTGCTTATTTGAAATATGCATCCTTACAACTTTTCCTACTAATCCCAAGTTTGCCTTGTGGAGCTATGCAGAGCACAGACTACTGGGTTTCTCCCTGGTTCCGGGGCTCAGAGCAGAGGAACAGGTCTGTTTTTCATGGTTGAGCCTCTGTCCTGCACAGCACCGGTCCTTTTGCTCCCTTCTTTGTCTCCCTCTCCCCGAAGGGTAGCTTTCAAACACCTGAAAGTTTTACAACAAAAGTTGGAGGTAGAAAGACCTGAGTATTTATTTGCTCTGATTCCTTCACTTACTGACTTTGTAAACTCGGAGGTTACTTAAATTTTCTCATCTAAGTTTTCTCTTCTTCAAAATGTGTTTAATTGATAATTGGTAAAAGATATAAATATCTATCTTGCAGAATTAATGTGAGGAATACGTGAGGTCATGTGCATAAACCAGTCAGCACAGAAACTGACCCAGTAGTCACACATCCTAGACATTCGTCCTTCCCCTTCTCCTCTGTGTCTGTCCCACTTGCTGAAGGTAAAGATCTTTGATAAGAACCAAGCAGGGTGACTTGAAAACTTGATAAATGATAATTGGTTGATGTAGTCATGATTTTCTTCATAGGAGCTCCTAAGAATAGTTTCTCATTCCTACTTAATAAGTGGCTATTTGAAAGTCAGAACTTAACATTGCAGTTATTTTGATTTTTTGACCACTTATCCTGAATCAATGAATTAAAGGTTTTTCTTTAAAAATAAGTATGCCAAAGATGTTTTCTTTTTGTTGGTAAGGTGGCATTGCTGAGAATCTAGCAGAGAAGTTGATCGGTGTTCTCTTTGAGGTTTGGTTACTAGCTTGTACTCGGTGCTTCCCAACACCACCTTACTGGAAAACAGCCAAGGAGATGGTGGCAAACTGGAGGCACCACCCGGCAGTGGTGGAGCAGTGGAGCAAGGTCACCTGTGCGCTCACTTCAAGGTAGGTCACTCTCATTGACTTGCCTGCCTTCATCTACCTGGTCTAAGGCAGCTTGCTTCTAGTTCCATGTCTTCCTGGAATTCACGGAATATGTTGTGAGAAGCCTGTATCCTGTGTCTGTTATTACTTGCATTTTAGGTACAGAAGCAAGCCACTTCTTAAATATGGATATAGCAGTTTGGCTACTGCCTGGCAAATTTAAAACCTTTCAGATTAAGCAAGTATGGAGAAGCAGTGTGGAGAAGAATTCTGTACCCTGCCTCCCTTGCCAAAATCCCATTCTTAATCTGATTACTAAAATACCATGATTATTATTTTAAAAAAACCATAGAGGGGCGCCTGGGTGGCTCAGTTGTTAGGCGTCTGCCTTGGGCTCAGGTCGTGATCCCAGGGTCCTGGGATCTAGTGCCGCATTGGGCTCCCTGCTCACTAGGGAGCCTGGTCTCCCTCTCCCACTCCCCCTGCTTGTGTTCCCTCTCTCGCTGTGTGTCTGTCAAATAAATAAATAAAATCTTTTAAAAAATAAAAATAAAAGAAAATGTGTTCTCTCTCTTGCTCTCTCTCTGTGAAAATAAATAAATAAAATCTAAAAAAAAAAAAAAAGAGAGAAAAGAAACAAAGGAGACTTAACCATATCAGAAGTACACCATGTCACTATTTGATCCTAGGTTTAAAACAAAAAAAAATAAAAATAAAAAAATAAAAGAAAATGAAAAACCATAGAAAGGTATGAAAAAAGTTAAGTTCACTAGAAATCCTATTATATATATTTATACATAGTTTTACAGAAATGAGACATCCTATAATGTGCTATATTATAACACAAGTAGGTAGTTTGTTATAATAATTTTACCTTTTTTACCATTTATATGTAATGTGAGTAAACTTTAGGCTTTATTTTTTTTCAGACTTGTTTTTTCATTTCAATTCTACGTATTTTTTTCCCTACAGATTTTATTTATTTATTTGAGAGAGTAGAGAGAGAGCACAAGAGCAAGGTGAGGGGCAGAGGGAGAAGCAGACTCCCCGCTGACCAGGGAGCCTGATGCAGGGCTCGATCCCAGGACCCCAGAATCATGACCTGAGCTGAAGGCAGATGCTTAACCGACTGAGCCACCCAGGCGCCCTCAACTCTACATATTTTAATATGTAACTCTAAAAGATGAGGATTCTTTTTAAAACAATCACGGTACAATTATCATACCTAAAAAATTTTAACAGTTCCTTTAATATCAGTTAGCCATTCAGTGTTTAAATTTCCCTTGCATGCCTCCTTTTTTTTTTCTTTTTATGGTTGATTCCATTGAATCAAAACAAGCAAGGTTCTTAAGCCTATCTTAAAACTATAGGTTCCTACTCTCTCATTTTTATTTCTTTGGGGTTTTTGTTGTTGAAGAAACTGGGTTGTTTGTCTTAGAGTGCTTCCACATTCTGAATTTTTCTGATTATGTGCTAGTTGTGTTGTTTCTCTGTCCTCTGTGTTTCCTGTCAGCTGGCATTTAGATCTAGAGACTTGATCTGATTTAGATTTGTAGAGGGGAGAGCAGTGTGAAGGCAGGAACAAATAACTTATAGGTAGCATTATGTATCAGAAAGTAGACTGGTCTTTTTCTGAGTTAATGAAATGTTTATGTTTATATCTTTATCACTATTTAAGGTAAAAAAAATGGAAGTTTTGGAATATTCTTTTTATTGTTATATTGTAGTGAATGTCAAAATTATAAGTCTATTTTTAAATAATGCTTAATTAAGTATAAATGAAAAATAAAGGAAAAAAAACAAAACAAAAATTTTTAGCAACCAAAAAAAATAGTCATCTAAATAATATCTGTATCATGTTAAATAAGTCAACTAATTTCTGCTCCAAAAAAATAAATAATACTTCTTTTTATCTTGATTATAAAAGCAATACATTCTTAAAATAGAAAATTTGGAAGATATAGGGAAAAATATCCATCACTTACAGATAGCCAGTGTTGTTAACATTTTAATGTATTTTTTCCATTTCTCTTTATTAAAAAAAATTGAGATTATTCTATATAGTATTATCTGTTTTTTTAATTTGATTCTTGTCCCATTAATTACAAGTGCCTTTTCCATTCTTAAATCTCGAGATCATATTTTTAATGCCTTTGTAGTTTTTCATTATATAAATGAAATTATAATTTATTTAATAATTGTTCAGACATTTATGTTCTTTAAAAATGTTGATATGAATACTTTATACAAAGTCTGTGTGTATTCTGGTTATTTCAGTAAGATGTAATTTCTAGATATAAGATGATTGAGTCAAAGTTTAAATACATTTGGAATAGTACTATTAAATTAAGTAATTGAATTGCTGAATTACTTTTAAGGTACACTATAAATTCTGAACTTCATGCAAGTTATATAGCAGTTATGGATAAATTACAGCTTAGTTGTGTTGAAGGAGTTTGCAGTGGGATGAATCTTTTAAAAATAATTTAAATAACAATTTATATTACAATTATATAACTATATAAACATCAGTTTCATATTATATGATTATACAATTTGCTCATGTTATTTGCAATTATTCATAAATAAAATTTAATAATTCATAATTTGTAATTTGATAATATATGATTTGTAATTTTATAAATTATGAAATTATATCACATATAATTTTATATATCACATATTATATATTTAAAAGCTGTTATATAAAGTATAAGATCATAATGTGATACATATCTAATGTATAACATTATATATATAGTTTTATAAATTATAGATACATTTGTAATATAAATTATATAACAATATAAATAGGTATGTAACTAAATAACAAATAATTTTTAAAACAAATACATTATTCAAATGTTGAAACATTTTTTTTTAATCTTACAAAACTGGAAATCCCCTTATAGTTTGTTTCTTATCAACAAGCGTTTTCATTTATCTTATTCACTTCCGTGAGGTATAATACACGTCATCTATTTTCTCTTGTATTTCTGTTATCATATTTTAATATTTAGTATTTTAATACTTAATACATATTTTAATACTTTAATATATTTTTCATTCTGCTAAGAAAGGAACTTGGTATTATGCATTTTTTTTGTATTTCAGATTGCTACGCTTTACATATGGTCCTTCATTTCCTCCATTTAAAGTTCCTGATGAAGATGCCAGTCTGATCCCTCCTGAAATGGATAACGAGTGTGTAGCACAGACATGGTTTCGCTTCTTACATATGTTAAGGTACTATTATTTAGTATCGTGTGTGCTCTTTCCCTGGTGTCTTAGGGCAGGAACCATGCTGTAACTTTTGTGTTGGTGCTCAGTGTGTGACGGCTAAGTACAGCCCTCAGATGGAGCCACGTTGGACAACAGGCCCATCTACATCATTGCCTCCTGCTCTCCCTGTCCCAGCAGAGTCAGGCTGCCCTCAGCTGCACTCAGTCTGCAGTCTCTAGAAGCTTGTCCCCTGTGGTACATGTAACGTTTGTTCTCATGCCTACTGCTGCAGCCTTGATATTATCTCTCCCAGGACCTGCTCTCTCTTTATAGTAATTCTGTTCAGTTCAGTTTTATTGCTTCTTACTTTTCTCTCTACTAGCTACATCCTTGTGTCCTGTGGAACTTTTGTTCTGTTGCATACTGCCCTAATTCTTAAACCATTTTCTCTCCATATCTTCTCATTCTGGTTTGACTGGCCTCATTTTTTTGTTTGTGTTTCTAAATTACCCTTTTTATAAATTAGGGATGTTAACTATTCTCTTTTTTCCCAGTTTGTGTTTTTCATCTTTCAGTGATTTCAGTTTCTTTAAAATGTCTTTTTCTATGATCATTTTCTATTTTCCTTTAAAATTAGAAAGCCTTTCTGTATAATTAATTCTTTTTCTCTTTTTTGATAGTAATCCCGTGGATTTGAGTAACCCAGCCATTATAAGCTCAACTCCCAAATTTCAGGAACAGTTCTTAAATGTGAGCGGAATGCCACAAGAATTGAATCAGTATCCCTGCCTTAAACATCTGCCTCAAATATTTTTTCGTGCCATGCGTGGAATCAGCTGTCTGGTGGATGCATTCTTAGGTGAATTTTGTGTATGTTGCTAAATGTTTGGAGACCTACATGTAGATAACTCTAGAGTATAGATTTAGAAACTTACGGAAAGCCCAAAAAAAAAGATGAACAGATTTGATTACAAATGACAAAGAAGGAAGAATTATTTGCAACAAATGTAATAGTTGAAGGCTTTCGTTGTCTTTATATAAATAGATCAAAATATGTTAAGAAAAAGAATAAGACTTGGTAGATAAATGGACAAAGGATATGAATAAATGATTTGCAGAATCCAAGAAAATACAGATTAAAATACATTAGGTATCAATTTTTTGTGTGTCACTGGGAAGCAGATTAGACCTTTTGTGAACCACTGTTTTATTTTATTTTTTTAAAGATTTTATTTATTTATTTGACAGAGAGAGAGCAAGAGAGGGAACACAAGCAGGGGGAGGGGGAGAGGGAGAAGCAGGCCTCCCGCGGAGCAGGGAGCCCGATGTGGGACTCGATACCAGGACCCTGGGATCATGACCTGAGCCGAAGGCAGACGCTTAACGACTGAGCCACCCAGGCGCCCCGTGAACCACTGTTTTAAACCATTTTGGGGCAACTGAGTGGCTCAGTCAGGTAAGTGTCTGCCTTCGGCTCAGGTCATGATCCCAGGGTCCTAGGATCGAGCCCCATATCGGGCTCCCTGCTCAGTTGGGGGCCTGCTTCTCCCTCTCCCTCTGCCTGCCGCTCCCCTTGCTTGTGCGCTCGTTCTCTGTCTCTCTCAAATAAATAAAATCTTTAAATAAAAAACCTATTTTTCACATTTTAGGAATGTGAAAAGTCTACTTTTAACCTCCCGAAAGGCAATGATATTTAATATCTGTTTTTTCTAAAACATTTATTATGTGCACTTGTTAATACATTACATAGGTAATATATTATTCAAATTAAGTTTGGCCACATAACAACCAAAAATACCAGTGGTTTGAACAGGGTAGTTTATTTTCACATATGGTAAGGCCAGGGCTAGGCAGTATAGGGCTGCTATAGCTATTCCATTATTGTAAGGGACCCAAGGCCCTTCTGTCTTGTGGCTCTTTGTGTACTCTCTCATGGGCCGTGATGGTTAAATGAGTTCCAACCATCCTGTTCAGGAATTAGGAAGGGAGGAGAGTCTGTACTTGATTGGTCTTTTTAAGATTTCTTGGAATACCCACCCAACAATCACCCACTTCTCTATGGTCAGAACATGGCCACATGTAGCTGTAAGGGAGGCTAGAATATGTAGGTGTGTATTTGGGGTAGCCATGTCCAGCTGAAGTTTGTGTTCTGTAACTCAGGAGGAAAGAACGAATAGATACTGGGAGGCAGCTAGCAGTGTCTGCTGCAGTCTGTCCTGAGCCTTCACTGGTGTTATTTGAGGCGGATTTTCTAACCACGTGTTTGAAACTATGAAGAATAACGCCACTGGTTTTTTTCTTAAAGGCATTTCTAGACCCCGGTCAGACAGTGCTCCGCCAACACCCGTGAACAGATTAAGTATGCCTCAGAGCACTGCTGTCAATACCACCCCACCACATAACCGGAGGCACCGGGCTGTTACTGTGAATAAGGCCACCATGAAGACAAGCACAGTAAGAGCTTTCGTCTCCATCTTTATGCTGTATAAAGTTGACTTTTTAATCTGCCAACATTTTAGAAAAGTCCTGCTGTTTTCTCAAACTTTTCTTGAGTGTGGATATATTCTTGTACTCCTCTAACAGGTTAGTACTGCTCATGCCTCGAAAGTCCAGCACCAGACATCCTCCACCTCTCCTCTGTCAAGTCCCAATCAGACTAGTTCTGAACCCCGGCCACTGCCTGCCCCTCGGAGACCAAAGGTTAACAGCATCTTGAATCTCTTTGGATCATGGTTATTTGATGCAGCATTTGTTCACTGTAAACTTCATAATGGGATAAACAGAGACAGCAGCATGACTGGTAAATATTGCTCAAGAAATATGTTATCACTTTTTTCTTTTCTTTTTTTTTCTTTTTAATCTTTCCTACCTGCAAGATTAATATGTATCTTAAAAAGCTTTCTGTCTCTGACCAAGCAGTGTCTTGTGTTTAACCCCTTCCAGCTGCAGTAACAGAATTTGGAAGTTGTCCTACCTGTCCTTTTTATGTCTATGAGGTTTGGCTTTTGTCTGGTTTTATTAGACACACTTCAGGTTAGCCACTTTTTGTTGAATCAAATTCCTTTCAGTAGGTGGCCGGAAGTTCCCTTCATGTCAGCCAGGATAATAATATTGATAGTAAGAATTAAAGATTTTGACCAGAAATTTATTCACAAGAAGTGTTTTCTTAGATGCTGACTGACAGCCATTCACTTATTAGTACATAAAATATTAGAAAATTTCTGCTTCATCAAAAAAACTTCTCAGGTTTTAGTCTAGAGAACTTTATTTCAGGGCACACTTTAAAAAATACCATTTGCTCTGGAACTAAATAAGACTGGTGGCGAATTAATAACTCAACCCTGATATCTTCATTTAGATTTTATTACAGAAATGACACTATTTAAATGAAATCTGATTGACTTGGAAGTAGTGGTATAGCGTGCAGGATGGGAATGTGGGGTAGTGCAGAATGTACTGGATATTTATGACATGTCTTATAGAGAACAATAATCATGGATAGCAGTTATTGAGCTGCAATGACTTTGTGCCCAGACACCATGTTATATGCACTAATGAATGTACTGGTTGTTTGGTAAGAAAGCACTTTTCCAACTGGGGTTAGATGTAGGTTGAGAGAAAAGGATGCCTAATTGCTTTAGTTTATGCATCTCTAGGGAGAGTATTAGTTCCAAGGATTAAAACTAATATGATGACCATAAAGGTCTCTGCTTTCTCTCAGAAATGCATTCTTAATCATCTCAGAACTAAGGTCTATATGAGCATTATACATGTCTAATCATTTTGGATGTCCTTACAAATCTTTTAAATAATTTAAAAAGGTGTGAATATTAAGATATTTTTTGGGAGTATAATTTGAGATTGCATGTTTGAGTTTAGATTCCTTTGTTTATTTTTTCAAATTCAGACACTTTATATTCTACCATTTCCATATTATATTTTATTTATAAGTTTGAAAGTAGTGCTTATGTATGGATAAGTAAATGTACTTATGACTAAATGAAGACTTTTAGAGAACCATTTTTGGCTTATATTTTCTTATGTTCATGTGCCTTATATTTTGAGTTTTCTGAACCATGCTTATATTTATTAATTCATATTGTATTTTCTAGAATGAATCAGTCATATTTTTAATTTTTATTTTTATTAAGGTGCAATTCTTACAGTTGTAACTTTTGGGTATCAAGCTATTGACACTAAAATCCCTGAATCCAGTATGGCTCAATCTCCTGCCTCCTTGGCTTGCTTAAAGGGAATATACAGATCTTCTCACTCTCTAGGGAGTTTGTAACAGCTTTGCTCACCCTCTTGTGCCAAAAGATGGATAATTCAGAAAATATGTGGGCAACCAATTTTTACTTTTAACTCTTAACATCTTCCTTGGTACAGAAAAGATAGAAGCTCCTCTTTCCCCTATTGTGTTTGGAGATGAGAAAGGCTGTTACATTACCCAGGAGATAGGAGGTTTCCTGGTATTTCACTGGGTTTGAGTGCTATTGGGTGCTGCTCTTGAAGTCGTGGGGGTGGGGTTGGAGGGGCGGGGGTGGAAGGTTCGGAAATACTAACACTGTTAGTCTGTTTTCTAAGTACTGGCTGCCATCAAGGAATTCTGCCATGCAGTTCACCTCTAACTTAAAATGTTTGCTTCTATGAACTGGTTAGCTCTAGACTGATGTGACATTACACTGTAGTTTGTGAAAGTAACATTGAGCTGGGAAGGGTTAATGAACTAAAATTTTAATGCACGTTATTGGCAGTTCAAAACCTCAATTCTTTGTAGTTGTGTAATTTTCTTTGTTCATTGTTTTGCATGATACAAAAATCATAATTTTGGATCTGAATGCACAATTTCCTGTTTTTGAACTAGCTTGTGGTATCATAAAGCTTTTAATCTAACTTTTAAAAAGCTAAAAAGCTTCTTAACTTATTGTAAAATTTCACCATCTTTGAAGTATTTTATAATTACTGCTGTCCTTTGATTTGTTTCCATTTATTTCTATTATCTTGCAGCATCTTTTATCCAAATTCTTCTTTCTTATAAATCTTGTAAGTAGGAACCAGAAGCTTCTCCTTAATTGCAGTCATGTTTTTATTTTTTTCATAATTCCATTAAAAAATTTGATTGTCATTGTCTCTTGTAGTTTTTGCACTTGGGAAGAAAAATACTTTTCTGTGTTTTGAATGGGGAAGATTGTTGGCAAAAGCAAATTAATCTGCCTGAATCAGTCCCATTATTTCTGTACACTAGTCTGGTCATGTCATGAATTCCAGGACTTTGCACTAACTGTGTTTTGGCTTTTTAATTTTTTTTTTTAAAGCTTTAAGCTTATTTTTATACAGATTTAGTGTTTGATTTGTATGCATTCTGCATGTAGTGTTTTTCAAATGTATTATTGCTGGATAGCTTTTTCAGGACTAAAAATGGCTCATGGGAAGTTGCATAAAGATTTATGCTTGACTCTGCATTCTATTAAAACTATTACAAAATAATTTAAACATTTCATGTGGAGTGATAAAAGATTTCAGAGTGATTATTCAATACACTGTGAAATCTTTTGTTAAAAATAAAAGCAACAAAAGCAACTTTCAAAGGGCTTCTGTTTCAGTGACAACGAATGACCATGATAATCTTTCTTACCAATCCAATTTTCTGATTTATCAACCTCAAGTTAGCTGCTGTCTGTGGTTGTTAAAATTTATTCTCATTTTGCTTGGTTGGGCAATTCTTTGGTGTGTGTTTTGGATTTGGGTGGGTGGTGGGAATGCTCTCTCTTCCTCCCTCCCCATTTCTCATCCTTACTTTGCCCTCTCCCTAAAGTATACAAACTGGCATGGGCTTGCCCATTCACTTATGATGTCTGTCTGGGGTAGTGTGTAAATTGAAGTAGCTATTTTTCTTAATGTTTAAGCATCATTCTACAGGGGGAGGAAAAAGCAGAATAAATAACAGAAAACCCAAATTCTTTTATTATATATCTGTATTGACATACAGATATATACACATGTACTCTGCTGATCAAAAATTTAGTTGAAAAATGCTTCTAGTAGAATCTATTAAACTGATAATACCAGTGTAAATTAATTGTTGCCATTTTCAAAGAAGATTTCAGAGAGCCCCTTTTTAAAAAAATAAGACGTAGTTGCCAAACAAAAGCATTACTGAATTCTATTTAAGTAAAATTTAATGACACCAACACTTGATCTTTGTGTCCAGGGTCCCATGAGCCTATTTGCATATTGACAAATATAATAAAATGCTCCTTTTCTCTCCTCAGCCATTACAACACAAGCTAGCATGGAGTTTCGACGGAAAGGGTCACAAATGTCCACAGACACCATGGTTTCCAATCCTATGTTTGATGCAAGTGAATTTCCTGATAACTATGAAGCAGGAAGAGCTGAGGCTTGTGGGACACTGTGTAGGATTTTTTGTAGCAAGAAGACTGGAGAAGAGATTCTGCCAGCTTATTTATCCAGGTCTTAGAATTTTTTCGTTTATTTTTCCATTTATATAGTTTTGATAGTGAAACTCTATTATAGCATGGCTTGGTAGGCTGAAGTGATAAGTAAATTTTGGTCTGAAATACTTGCAAATGTCTGTAAGTAATTGGAATTTTTGCTTGAAATTCTTGCATTTTACCTGCCTCATCAAATTTGGTAAAGATCCTTAAGATGCTTTTTATTTTAGAAGTATTATTTATTTCATTATATTTTACTTTTATTAATGATGGAGAGATTTGGAAGGATCACATTACTTAAATAAATTTTTAGCACAGTATTAGGCACTATAAATGGTCCAGAAATGTTAGCTGTAAATCTCGTCTCTGAGGAGCTTATTTTCTCAAGTGAGCAAAGCCATGTACTTAAGTAACAATGATCCAAATAGTAATGGGAAGTTGGTAGGAGAGAGGCAGAGATCGAGTGCTGTGGGCATTCAGAAGCAGCAGCAGTATACACTTACCCCAGGGGTTCAGGAAACAGTTCCAGAGGATGGGATGATTGTGCTGGACTTAAAAAGGATGGGTAGTGTTCAGCCTATGTTAGCAGGTTGGGTAGGGTCCTCTTATCCAAATCGGTGACTTCAGCCATCTTGGTGAATGGCTCTGGCAGCCATTTAGTTGCTCAGGCCAGAAACTAGGAGTCATTTTAGACTCTTCTCCCTCTTTATCTTTGGATGGTGAACAACTCCTGCCTTTCTGTTACTTAACCCTCTTTCTAATCTCTCCACTCTGTCCTCACCATGACACTTTAGACCTTGTCACTTTTTTCCTAAATTAATTTGTAGTGGCCTCCTATTTTTCTTGACTCTGTTTTGCTTTCCTGAACTGATCATTCGCATAGCTGCTAAAGTGATCAACAAGAACATTCAGGTGTCTGTACCTGCTGGGTTCTCAGGAATGAAGATTAAACTGAATCAGAGGGAACTGAGTGCAGAATCCTATAGGCCTGAAACAGAAAGGTACATACAGGCAGCTGATCAGGGGTATCTTAATAGGTTCTTGGCTTTAAGTAACAGGAAACTCCTCAATGTGATTTAAGCAAAAATGGTAATGACTTATGAGAAACTGTGCTATTTAATACATTCTAAGGTTAGGACATGCACCAGGGCCTCACAAAGGGCAGGGATGAGAAACTAGAAAGTGTTCAAGGAACAAAACAACTTCCTTTCTGTTTCTCTGTCTTCATGGTCTCCCATGCTTCATTCTTCTCTTCTCTGCAGATTATTTTCTTATATTCAGTATGCCTCTGAGTTCCCAAATTCCATGACTTTGGTCTAGATGACCAGCGGGGCCAGTTAGCATTTCTGAAGCCTAATTTCAGATTCCTGGGAAAGAGGATCTGATTAATCAGGTGTCTTCCTCTGGTCTAGCCAGCAACAACTGTGAGGGTGGGTCACACGAAGTGCTGGAGCTCATCCCTTGTGGTGGGGGCATAGTCTCAGGAGGGAGACTATGGGTTGGGGAGATACTCCAAAGAGTAAATAGCAATAAGGGAGAAGGCTGTGATCGTGAGCTTTCTGTCTGGCCCCTAAGACTGGATGGGTGGGAGTACGACCACCTGAAAGAGCAGATTTGTTAGAGGGCAAGTGATGAATTAGTTATGAAACTATTGAGTTTGAGATGCCTGTAGGATATTAATCAACAAATATTTAAGTTCCTACTGTGTGCCAGACACTGTGCATAGGAAGTACTGGAGTAATCAGTACAAATTATCAGTAATCAATAATTAGACATGACCTGCTTTCAGGTATCCAACACACTTTTGGTTAACAGATCTGGGGCTCACTTGAGAGGCATGGGCTAGAGATTGGTTTGGTTATATTCAGGAGCTTAAAACCAGGTTAGTACGAGAGAGAGCTTATTAGAGAGTGGAGCTTGACAGCCTGATGGATACCAGTATAGGAGTCAGGTGGAGTAAGAGGGTCTATTACAGAAAACATCTACAGAGGTCACAGAAGGAAAAGAAGAGAAGAAGGGAGTAATTAAAGGGTTGAATGCTTTAAAAAAGGCAGAGGAAGTTAAGACTTAGACATGTCTTCTGGATTTAGCAGTTGAGTGGCTCTTGGTTATTTGCTGACATGGTTTCAACTGATTCTAGGAGGAGAAGCTAGATTGCAGTGTGCTGAGTAGTGACCGGGAGGTGAGGAAGTTGTTTCCCGAATAGGTTTGTGGAGAAAAGTGCCTCATGGTAGTAGAAGAGTTTACCGATATAGTTGCTCTTAAATGATGGAAGATCGAATACTTAGTTGATTGGGGGTTAGGAGAGGAGGATAAAAGAAAGTGGGCTCAGGATTATTCCTAAAAGGAGTCTTACTCAGACTCACCTCCATGTCGTGGTAAATGCAGGGTTGAAAGGTTTCTTTCTTTCATTGTCACCCCGGAAATGATGGGGAAAGAGAAAAGCCACAACACACACTTTTTTTCTTCTTCAGGAATTGGGAAAGGTTGCAAAATTTTACTGGCATGGAATTCAGTTCACTAATTACTAATTACTCCAGTCATTTGTCTTGTTTTGGTGACTTCATTTGCAGGCACCTATAACTGAGTTGCAAGGCTTAACACTTCAAGAAGGTGTAATAGACATGAATCTTTTTTCTCTTTTCATTGGGAAAGATAATTTGGTTTTTAGTATATTTGCTTTTGAATTGTTCTAAGTCTAGTAACACCTCTTAAAGGATAGAAGTAGTGAAGAATGGAAATAGACTTTCAGATGACTGTGTAGAAAATATTAATAATTATGAAAATAATTGATCAGCAGTTTATTTAAAATTTTTTTCTTGCTTTCCTAGATTTTACATGCTTTTAATTCAAGGTTTGCAGATAAATGATTATGTGTGCCATCCTGTCTTGGCCAGCGTTATTCTAAACTCCCCTCCTTTGTTCTGCTGTGACTTGAAAGGGATTGATGTTGTGGTTCCTTACTTTATTTCAGCTCTTGAAACCATTTTGCCTGACAGGTAAGTTCTCACTCTGTACTAGCATATCACTTGTTGGGTTTGGCCTGGTCTGTTTTGGTGCTTCCTCCCCAGTTTCCTTATTTATCCTGTGCAGTTGTCTTTATAGCCCAAGGGGACTCAGGTCACATTACGTGAGCATAGAACATCCAGATATACCTCATCCCTGAATTCATTTAGTTCTAATTTGTCCTGGGCATGTTGAATCCTTTTTGGCCTGGTTTAGAGGGCTAAGAACAACCCCAGCCCAGAGGTCCTACTTTTATAGAGTAGATCATACATTTGAAATCAATCAGATTCTAGTTTAATTCTCTAACAGTTTAACGTAGAAATTCACACACATGCACACATACACACACCCCGCAGAATATAAACTCAGTGGAAAGTAGTTACTGCATTCTTTATGAAACCAAATCCAGTGCTTATATTGTGAAAAATTGACATAATGTATATTTGGCAATAGCTAAAAACAAGCTTTGGTTTGGAAATACCAATAGCTATTTCTTTTTTTCTTTCTTTCTTTTTTTTTTTTGGCAGAGAACTCTCAAAATTCAAAAGCTATGTAAATCCAACAGAATTGAGAAGATCTTCCATTAATATCCTCCTTTCTTTGTTGCCCCTCCCACATCATTTTGGCACAGTCAGATCTGAGGTAATGTTTTATTAAAGTTTTTTATATTCTATATTCTGTTTTGTGTGGTTAAATCTGTCACATTGTACTTTAAAAATGGAACATGAGCTTTTTAAAACTTTTCTCAGATTATTTCAATCAAATCGACAAAGCTGATTTATTGTGGTATTTCTTCTTTCAGCCAGCCAGCATGCCTTGGTCTACTATTTCAGGTGGCGATAGCTAGTGACAGCTAATAATAACACATGTTGAGTGAGTTAGTGCCAGACTTAGCACAGGAGCTAGTACTAGTCAGATTGAAACCCTTGCTTGTTAGCCTGGTCTCTTTGTCCACTGTAGGAGTTGTCACATGGGCATAGTGCACCACAACAGTTGATGTTGAATATTATTTGTTTCTTCCATAGGTGGTCCTGGAAGGAAAGTTTAGTAATGATGACAGCTCTTCATATGATAAACCAATAACTTTTTTGTCCCTGAAGTTGAGACTTGTGAATATACTAATAGGTGCCTTGCAAACGGAAACGGACCCCAACAACACTCAAATGATACTAGGTTTGTGTTCACACATTTTTTTGTAAGTGAACCCACACACTGTTGACCCCAGGCATGCTTGGAAGGCAGGGGTCAGTGATGAAGCCTGAGCCTAATACAGCTCTACTTATTCTGAATCAGAGGCAGAATTTGTTTGCTTTTATATGTGAAAAAGTTTAAAGGGGTGAGAAGAGGGAAGGGGAAAGCATTATAGTTGTTTTAGGGGGTCATTTTTGCTTAGTTTTATTTGTGTTATTTTTCTCTTTTCCTCTTGCCTTTCCTCTCTCCTCCTGTCCCCTTACCCCCTTCCTCTTCCCTCTCTCCTCTTTCCTTCCCTCCCTTACATCTGCGTTTTCCTCTGCCTCCTGCCCATTATGTCCATGGGGAAAAAATTTTGAGTTGGGTGTAAATCTGGAAGCTATGTCAGAACCCTACCAGGAGGAAACTGAGAAGTAGCTGTTGCTGTGCTTCCTTCCTTTTTCCTTAATGTTCTCTGTTGGTCTCCTGATCGTACTGATTCTCTGTTTTATTTTTTTTTTAATTTTTTTAAAGATTTTATTTATTTGACAGAGAGACAGCGAGAGAGGGAACACAAGCAGGGGGAGTGGGAGAGGGAGAAGCAGGCTTCCCGTGGAGCAGGGAGCCCAGTGCGGGGCTCGATCCCAGAATCCTGGGATCAAGACCTGAGCCGAAGGCAGACGCCTAACGACTAAGCCACCCAGGCACCCCTCTCTGTTTTATTTTTATTAAAAAAATTTTTGTTTAAGATTTTATTTATTCATCAGAGAGAGAAAGAGAGGGCACAAGCAGGGGGAGCGGCAGGCAGAGGGAGAAGCAGACTCCCTGCTGAGCAGGGACACCCCCCCCCGCCCACCGATGCAAGACTTGATCCCAGGACTCTGGGATCATGACCTGAGCCAAAGGCAGACGCTTAACTGACTGAGCCACCCAGGTGTCCCTGATTCTCTGTTTTAAATGGCTCCTCATCATTATGCCCACTGCCGTATTTTAAGCCCCCATTATTTGTCAGTTGATTACTACAACTGAACAACTGTCTCTTTCTGTACTTCTGGCTTTTTTTTTTTTTTTTTTTTTTTACTTCTGGCTTTTCATCAAAGCCAGGAGCGTGGCCCTAGGTATAGGTGCTCTGAGGACAGTACTAAAGAACTGAATGGCATGGCTTTCATCCTTGAGCAAGTCTTATTGCAGAGATTAGAATATTCTCACAAAGTGTGAGATAATTACAGCGGGCAGAGCTGATTGCATGTCTTGTTAAATGTCTTTACTGTTGAGAGAAGAAACCAAAAGAGCAAAGAAGACTTCATGGGGGGAAGTGGAAGTTAAATTTGATCTTCTAGGGCAGAATTTGAATAGGCAGAAATGAGGTTAGGATTTCATTTCAGGAGAGGAAATGTCATGGCCAAAGAATTGGTGGTAGCAGGAATAATTGGAGTGTTTGGGAAGTATAGTATGTTATGCAGTGAGAAGGTGGAATAAATAGCGAAGAATAAATCCTTTCATTTTGAAAGAGTTGAAAGAACAGAGGTTAAATCTTGCTATGAGGGGGCCTCCAAGTTGTAGTGTTTTAGGTTATTCAGATGTATCACTTGAAATCAGATAATTTTCTACAGAGTTGTTATTTAGTTTTGCTTTACCCTTGTTTTGAAGAGCTCCATGTGTACATTTCAAGGAAGAGTCAATTGTCAACTCTTGCCGTAGATTGGCAAAGCTGTGTCTGTCCTCTCTTTATCCATTGTGGACAAGAGTACTCCCATACTGAGATGAGAAGCAGTGTGCTAGGCTCACCATCTTATTTCTGTTCTAGCCTTTCTAGGCCTGTAAGTTCCTTGATAGTAAATATGTGCAGCCTTCAGAATATGCAGACAGGGGTAACCCTGAACCATGTGGCTTTAATCATTCTTTTTTTTTTTTTAAGATTTTATTTATTATTTATTTGAGAGAGAGAGAATGAGAGACAGAGAGCACGAGAGGGAAGAGGGCAGAGGGAGAAGCAGACCCCCCGCCGAGCAGGGAGCCTGATGCGGGACTCGATCCCGGGACTCCAGGATCATGACCCGAGCCGAAGGCAGTCGCTTAACCAACTGAGCCACCCAGGCGCCCCAAGGCTTTAATCATTCTTAAAAAGCAGTCTGATCAGGGGCACCTGGGTGGCTCAGTTGGTTGAGCATCCGACTGGTGATTTCAGCTCAGATCATGATTTCATAGGTCATGGGATCAAGCCCCACATCTCGAGCCCCAGGCTCTGTGCCCTGCAAGGAGTCTGCCTGAGATTCTCCCTCTCCCTCTGCTCCTCCCCCAACTCACACCCTCTCCTTCTCTTGCTTTCTCTCCCTCAAATAAATAAATAAATAAGCAAATCTTTTAAAAAGGCAGTCTGATCAGAAAGACATAGCTGTGATTTTTATTTTGTTATTTTTCTTTTATTTCTAAAAGAACAGAATCTGTTTTTTTAAAGTATTCCATAATAATTTTTCTGTTTGTAGTAGCCTTGAAATTGAGATGCTTACATCTGGTCTTAAATATCAGTTTAAAAATATCTGATAGTGGTCATGTTTTTATATAGTTAAGTTTGACCCTCAAGTTTATTTTAGAAAATGTGGTTTTAAATCTTTGAAGGCAGATCAGAATTAGGGCATTTCTTTTTTTTTTTTTTTTTTTTAATTTATTTTTTTATTCTTATGTTAATCCCCATACATTACATCATTAGTTCTAGATGAAGTGTTCCATGATTCATTGTTCATGCACAACATCCAGTGCTCCATGCAGAACGTGCCCTCCTCAATACCCACCACCAGGCCAACCCATCCTCCCACCCCCCTCCCCTCTAGAACCCTCAGTTTGTTTTTCAGAGTCCATCGTCTCTCATGGTTCGTCCACCCCTCCGATTACCCCCGCTTCATTCCTCCCCTCCCGCTACCTTCTTCTTCTTTTTTTTCTTAA
>NC_138378.1:18439382-18518153 GCF_054177405.1 Leptonychotes weddellii | reverse complement strand
CCTCCCACCCCACCCCCCACTCCAACAACACTCAGTTTGTTTCCTGCGATTAAGAATTCCTCATATCAATGAGATCATATGATACATGTCTTTCTCTGTTTGACTTATTTCACTCAACATAATACCCTCCAGTTCCATCCACGTCGTTGCAAATGGCAAGATCTCATTCCTTTTGATGGCTGCATAATAGAATTAGGGCATTTCTAAAGAGTGTTTTTTTCATACCAGTCAATAGATTTATTAGTAATTTTATGGACATTTCAAGAATAGTCAGCTAAAATCATATTCTTATCTCTATTGAGATATTTTAGCCATTTTAGTATTCTTGTCATGTATTTAAATAAAATGCATTTTTTTGCTGTTACAGGGGCAATGTTAAATATTGTTCAAGATTCAGCACTTTTAGAAGCCATTGGTTGCCAAATGGAGATGGTAAGAAGCATACCACATGTAATCTGTCAGAATATCAACATCTGATTTTATGTAAATTGCATTCCAAAATGTCTGTCCTTGTGATTTTTTTTTTTTTTTAAAGATTTTATTTATTCATTTGAGACACAGAGATACGGAGAGAGAGAGAGCATGAGCAGGGGGGAGACAGAGGGAGAGGGAGAAGCAGGCTCCCCGCCGAGCAGAAAGCCCGATGCGGGGCTCAATCCCAGGACCCTGGAATCATGACCTGAGCCAAAGGCAGACGCCCAACCATCTGAGCCACCCAGGCATCCCTGTCCTTGTGATTTTTAAAGGCATTTGTTCATAAATTCAGCTCACTGATTCAGAAGGATCATATTTTAAAATATATATTTTGAGGTTTCTTACCTTTGAGTGTTTCCTCAGCCATTCATCAGGTCCTTGAGAGATTCTGCATGAGAGAAATTTCAGCTAGATGCAGTCTTTATTTCTGGGCAGTCTCTACTTAAAGCTCTTAACTTCTTTTGCCGTGCTGGTGAACTGGGCTTGAGTAATCTAGGAAAAGCCTCCTATTCCATAATTCCTTCTATCCCTAGTAGATTTAATGCTGTCTAGAAACAAGTATTGAGTTTATTCTTTTCCATCTCATCAGCTCTTTTAGCTCCTCTAGACCAAAGTTTGAAGGTCCCCTTAAGCACCAGTACTTCCAAATTAAAAAAGCTTCCCAGTGGGGCGCCTGGGTGGTTCAGTCGTTAAGCGTCTGCCTTCGGCTCAGGTCATGATCCCAGAGTCCTGGGATCGAGCCCCACATCGGGCTCCCTGCTCAGCGGGAAGTCTGCTTCTCCCTCTCCCGCTGCCCCTGCTTATATTCCCTCTCTCACTGTGTCTCTCTCTGTCAAATAAATAAATAAAATCTTTAAAAAAAAAAAAAAGCTTCCCAGAGACTCCCACTGACCCTTGCTTCTGGCTTCAGGATATGTGATCCCCACACCTGGAGTAGAGGCAGGAGAGAGGGGAAATTTATAGGGTATACTGGAATGAGCTGGGTAGATGTAGGATGGGTGATCAAATTATTATTAAGGAAATTATATTTGTATCCCAGTAGGTAGCTAATAATAGTCAACTGATCTGGATATAATGAATTTTGTTTATATGGGGGAAAATGAGAGAAACCTTTAACAGATACCTTTGTTAGCCCACATACATGTAGAAATTAATCTTTATACTAGCCATGATATCTTATTGTTTGTGTTCTATGATGTAACTACATTTGAAAGTTACTGTTGTTTGTTTATTTGTGTTTTGTTTTTTTAAGCTTGTACTCCTGAAGTCTTGCTTAGGAGGCATAGGGTAATTGTTTAAGGGCCCAGAGTCATTAGCTAGTGAAGTCTAGTGAAGATAGAAAAGGTCTTGGGCTGGCCCTTTATAAACAGCAGCAAAGAAGACTCCAAATGGACACCCATAATCATCAGACCCTTCATACCCTTCAGTAGATGGTGTCTACGCAAAAACACCACAGTAATTTTAATCCCTTGTCCAGTTTTTTAAGATTTTATTAATTCATTTGACAGAGAGAGAGAGAGCACAGGCAGGGGGAGCGGCAGAGGCAGAGGGAGAAGCAGGCTCCCCGCTGAGCAGGGAGCCCGAAGCAGGGCCTAATCCCGGGACCCTGAGACCATGACCTGAGCCGAAAGCAAGACGCTTAACCGACTGCGCCACCCAGGCACCCCTCCTCCTCAATTTTTATCTGTATATCAGTTTGTGCTACTTAGTTGGCCCATTCTGTTTTATCAACATGGCTTTTAATGACTGACTTCTATCTGTACTTGTCAATTATGGATGTAGCTCTCAAATCTTTGATCCATTTTTATTTGACTAGGGTGGTGGAGAGAATAACCTGAAGAGTCATAGTCGCACTAATAGTGGTATTAGTTCAGCAAGTGGTGGAAGCACAGAGCCCCCAACTCCCGATAGTGAAAGACCTGCTCAAGCTCTCCTAAGGGATTATGGTAAGCCATGTTTGTTTTTTTGAAATCCAAAGATTATTGAATAAGTTTTAATGCCCAGATTCATAAAACAATCTTTTTAAACAAAATTGTAATGTTCATGATTTTAATGTATTTAAGTATAATACTTAATAACCTAATAGTTATTAGTCTAAAAGATTTTTAAAAAGAAAACAAATCTTTTAAAATTACCTCTATAGCTTTTAGTAGCTAGATTTTGGGTAGTTTATTAGATTTTATAAATGATTATAGTGGGGGAGTCAGGAAAAATTTATGGATTCTTTTACCAGATACTGGTAATATGGAGAAATAGAACGTGCTCTGCCTCAGGCTCTAATGATAGGGATAGCCAGCACATCAATTATTGCAGTGTGGTACGTGAAGTGATAAAATATACATTAGATGGAACCCAGAGGAGAGAGTCTTTGTATTTAAAAATTATATACCCTATAAATTTTAAGCAAAAGTAAGGAAACATTTGCTAGCAGAGCATCCTCTTCAGTGATGTCCTATACCTTGGCACTTACTTTACGGGTTCTGTGAATTTGTGGGTGCCTTTTTTTTATACATGATTATTAATATTGTATTGAATCTGTGAGTGCTAGTCCAACATGACTGGAATGAAATCTAGATCCTTGGATGTAAATTTAATTTTTTAATTATCTGGAAAATTCATGAGCCTAGGAGTCCAGGCATGTTTCAGTTTGCTTTAAGTATCCTTGAGCATGTCAAATACATCTGGTCATTATGTTAAGGTTATTAAACAAATTTAAATATTGCATTTATAAAGCAGTTATTTAAATTGTTAACTTATTATGTTCATGGATTTAAGTATACTGTGGGTGAAAATTTGTTTTTCATGCTTTCTAAAACACTTCTGAACTAAAGAACTTTTTGAATTATTGTATGTGTTCTAATATAAATGTTTGAAGTGATTATTGTTTGTTTCAGCCTTTTGAACTGGTGTTAGTGAGTTCTGCTTGTAATGTCGTAAAGTAGTTTTTACTAAGAAATCCAGATTTGTGTTAGTGTCGCATGAATGTCTCTCTTTAATGATCATTCCTTTTTCTGTTGTCACTGCCCTCTTTCTGATAGGATCGACAGGTATAATGTCCCTAAAGCTTCCTTTATAAAATCAGTTTAATTTGTCCTAATTTATTATTAGCTAATTAGTAATTACTTTTAAATGTAGAACTAGAGGCCAAATAAAAATATGTTGACTTGGTTATTTAATTTTTTTTAAAGAAACATTAAAGTAGCTTTAGAGAATTAAATGTTAAAATGTGTTTGAAAAGGCATTGCATGTGACTTTTGATAGTTTAAACCCTGAAAATAATTTCAACAGATGTTTTAGGGTATTCCTAACATCTGAGGAGATTCTAAAATGTGAATTCTTTTTTCTATAAAATTCCAAGGAAATAATTGATAGCCTTTTCATTGTTTTTTTGAAAATGTAACTCTCTGTGAGTTAATTAAGAAATTTTTAAGATATATTGAACTGCCAAATCCTAGTGGATGTCTGTGTAAAAGTACCTGAGCTGGGAGCTAGAAGCTGCTTTGGTCCAGTGTGTGTGCCCTGTGCACTGTTGTTCAGTCAGGCTTGACGCTCAGGCCAGTGGGGTGGGGAGCATAGCACTGTGTGGGTGCCCGTCGTGCTCACTGTGGCTGCTGTGGTCTGTGCCTGGTGGAATGCTGTGCTTCTCGTTACTAATGCTTAGTTGTTTTCCCTCCCTGTGGGATGTGGCATTGGGGTTATATCCTAGCTCTTAATACAGATTCAGCTGCTGGGCTCCTGATTCGCAGCATTCATCTTGTCACCCAAAGACTCAACTCCCAGTGGCGGCAAGACATGAGCATATCACTGGCAGCTCTAGAGCTCCTTTCTGGCCTGGCAAAGGTGAGGAGAACAGTCCTTTTATTTTAGCCCAATAGCTTTGGACCATGACTCTTTTTCCTGTATCTCTCAACTCCTTGAAATGGGTATTACAGTGTTGCTTATACTCAAACATAGTTTTATCCAGAGTGTGCAAAAGTAAGCCTCCAAGTGAAATTTTACAAAGTGAACTTTACTTTTTTTAATAGGCTCAAAGATTATGAATGATACTTTTGCTGTTAAGTTACAGGAAACATTTCAGTACTTCCTATTTATTTGCACATGATAATAGAATATCTGTTGATTTTTTTTTTTTAAGATTTTATTTATTTATTTGACAGAGACACAGCGAGAGAGGGAACACAAGTGGGGGAGTGGGAGAGGGAGAAGCAGACTTCCTGCCGAGCAGGGAGCCCGATGCGGGGCTCAATCCCAGGAGCCCGGGATCATGACCTGAGCTGAAGGCAGATGCTTAACGACTGAGCCACCCAGGCGCCCCTACCTGTTGATTTTGTATTTTCTTATAATACCCTTAAATTTTCAACATGACATTTTGTGTCATTGTAGGATCATCTGATTTTAATAAATGCACATAAAAATGTGCATAAATTTCAAAATATTTATGCTGAGTAGAAGAAGCCAGACCCCCTCCCCAAAAAAGAATACAATACATATGATTTTATTTGTATAAAACTCTAGAAAATGCAGATTAACCTGTATTGACAGAAAGCAGATCAGTAGTAACCTAAGGAAGGGGCATAAAGGAGGGGAAAAAAGGATTAGAAAGGTGCATGAGGATATTTTAGGGGGTGATGGATATTTTTCACTATTTTGATTGTGGTGATAGTTCACAAGTGTATACTTATGCCAAAATTTATGAAATTCTTCACTTTAAATATGTGTAGTTTCCTATATGTTAATTATACATCTGAGCAGCTATACAGAACTTTATAGCCCATAGAGCATTACTGCAGGGTTGGGTTAGGGGGCTTCGGAAATGTATACATGTTCCATTGCCAGATATTCTTTTGATATCTGACGATGATGGATAGGTGCACCCCAGGAGTTTAGGTTTTTAGCCAATGAAAAAATAGGCTAAAATGAAATAACTGTTTTGGAGTTTGAAAAATGTTCTCTGATTTTATAGAGTATTTTATGATGATATGTCTGAAATATTTCTCTGTATAAATAATACTTATTTTTAAGATTTATTTATTTGAGAGAGAGCAGGAGGAGGGGCAAAGGGAGAGGGGGAGAGAGAATCTCAAGCAGGCTCCACCACCAGCACAGTGCCTGACATGGGACTCGATCTTACAACCCTGGGATCATGACCTGAGCCACAATCAAGAGTTGGACACAACCGATTGAGCCACCCTGGTGCCTTTGTATAAATAAAATTTTTGAAAGCAAGGCTTCCTGTGGTGTATCCCAGGGTCAGAAAGACCAGGCTGCAGTGCAGATAGTTTGAAATCAGTACAGTGGTTCCTGGCTAACTGTGTTCCCCATATGAATATGCTCAGGTGAAGGTGGTGGTTGACTCCGGAGACCGGAAGCGAGCCATCAGTTCCGTGTGCAGCTACATTGTGTACCAGTGTAGTCGGCCAGCTCCTCTTCACTCCCGGGATCTGCACTCCATGATAGTAGCAGCTTTTCAGTGTCTCTGTGTCTGGCTGACAGAGCACCCTGATATGCTTGATGAAAAGGTTAGTTTACTAGGTCTTAAAACAGGAAGGAGAAACAAAAATGTATGTTGGGAAGATGCCCTTAAAAGAGAATATTTAAATACAATATTGCATACTTTAAACTGAATATACTTGTTATATTTTGGTAGGACACTTGCTCAACTCAAAAATTGTCATCATGCTTATATTTGGTTGCAAATTAATCCATAGAGAAGTTCTTTTGAAAGATGGAGCCTTGACTAATTTATCTGAACTATCAAGAAAATTCTTTCTTGAAAGGATGTGGTAGCTTTGAGATGGCCAGAAGGCACTTTGGTCACCCATTGCCAAACTTCGAAGGGCAGTTGGTAGCCAGGTTGCAAACCTAGAGCACAGCTTGCCGTAACGGTTTGCCTGTATATTAAAAATTTCATTTCACACATATTTTCCACTTTCAAGTAGGCACAGATATATCTAGGCTGATTTCCCTTGCCATTGTTCCATTTAATATCTTCCTTATAGGGAGGCAGGTGGTTATCAAGAATTCATAGTGTAAATAAGAGGTATCAGTCTCATTGAATTTATGGAGAGCTTTGTATCATTTTAAAATAATACTATTGATTAAATCTTAGTTATTTTCATTATGGCTTCTAATGTTATGGTACCAAGAATTGCTTAAAAATTTCAATAACTGATGAACTTCCCTTTGGATAATCTAATGTCTTAGGTTTCCATCTTGCTCCTGAATTTTTTTTTAATCTTAGTGACTTAATGTCTTAAACCACCCCAGGTTTAACTGAATTACAGTTCTATCTCTTAAACTTGGGCTTTCATGATTTTATAGTCTGTGGTAATTTTATAAGAATTATAACTGATAAGATTGAATTGAATTTATCATTTATTATCTAACTCTGAACATTCAAATTCAGTTCTTTAAAGAAAAATTGGGGGGCAAAGTTTATTATATTATTGTGAAATTAACATACACCTTTTAAAGTGAGAAGGAAACTGAAGCCCACCACCAAAACACAACCACTGTTAGCATTTTGCTGTATTTCCTTATCTTCTCATAAGATAGGTTTATTACAAAAACTGATCTGCCTTTCCTGCTTCTAGGACTGTCTTAAGGAAGTATTGGAGATTGTGGAACTGGGTATTTCAGGAAGTAAGTCCAAGAACAGTGAGCAGGAGGTCAAGTACAAAGGAGATAAGGAGCCAAACCCTGCATCTATGAGGGTAAAGGATGCTGCTGAAGCCACCCTAACATGGTATGGAAAGTGACTGCACAGGGATTGCACCTAGCAGTTAGATGGGGTTAGCTGCGATCCATGTTTCTTCTCCTCCCCAGTTGTTCAGCATGAAGTGATGTAATCTTCCAGGGTACTTTTTCTTTAGAAATAAAATGGAAAGGAAAAACTTGTTTTGGGGACCAAAAGAAACCAGGAATATGGGGCTGAGAGTTTGGGTTCTTGTTTTTCTGTGCTAGTTGGCTTTAATTGAAGTCATATCATGTTAGAGTTAGACAGGATCTCAGAGAGCCTTACTCTTCCTCTTCACTTCGGTGCCTGAGTCCAGAGATGGGATCTGCCTGAGGTCACACTATTAAGTCTCCTGCTTCTTAGCTCAGTGGTCTATATTCTGTTACATTTATATATGTATTAGAAGTGCATTCAGTCAAGATCTATGAGCTCCCTCTTATGAACTTATAATAGGATTGTAAAGATAAATCAGATTTAGTCACCACCCTCAAGGAGCTTCTTGTCCAATAGGGAAGGTAAGAGATGAGCACAAATAGCTATAATGTTAGGTGGAGAGTAAGTGCTGCAGAAGAGGTATAATAACATGCTGGAAGGGGGAAATGAATACTTCCAGATATGGGGCAATCAAAGATTTCTAGAGAGGATGACATTGGACCTGACTTTTACAGGATGGGTGTAGTTTCATCAAAAGCCAGATTACAGAGTGGTTAAGAAGGCAGCAAGAGAAGATTTCTGTTCTAATCATTTTGGTAGTAAAGGGATGGAGATAGGTTGGAACCTTAGAAAAATAGCAAAGATTGCTGAAAGAGTTTGGATTTGGCTGGTACTTGAGGAGAGTGGAAAGAGGGAGGGAAGGCAGTGTAGGCATATTTATGGATTGGAGGGAAGAGTTGAGTGGAGAATATTAGGTAGAATCACATAACAGTTGGAAAGTTGGAGCTTATGAAAGGGTAGTGTGGGTGAAGACCCAGAAAATATAAAAGCAGGAAGGAGGATGTCAGGTTAGTCTGGATTGGCTCATCTTGGTTGTAAAGTGGTAGGCAAGACTGCTTGCAGATTTGTATGTAAATCAGCCCTTACCAAGATCCCAGAATCTTTTGAGTTCAGTGGTCTATTTATCACTTGGGGCGTGCACAGTAAAGTTGGATTTATTTCTCTTCCTCTTGGGCTTTGGTCATTCAGTACATTTTTAGAAGCATGCATGCTTTTTTTTTTTTTTTTTTTGTGGAACAATCATAATATTTTTAGTGAGGAAATACGAAGATTAAAACATACAAAAGTATATGAGGAGAATTATATGGTATTAAATGTGTCCCTAGAATCAGAGGAAAAGAACAGCTGATAAATTTAAGAAAGATTTTAACTGGAAAAGATTACAGAAAGTAGAAAGTAGAAAGTCCATTCACCTTAAGAAAAACAGTAAACACCCACAAACTTCCATCTTCAGGTTTTCAGTAATGGTTTTTTTTTGTACGACCATTAGACTAACCTCCCCCACAAAATTCAACCAACCATCATAAAAATTAAGTTGTGGACAGGTCCAGCTGGCTATATTCCATGTTTACCCTTAGACGCTTTTCCAGCCAATGAGGGTAAGGTTCATGGTGCACACAGCAAGAATAAAAAGAGAATCACTTCCCTTCACACAGAAGGAACCCCCCATCTTGAGCATCTTGCTGCACTTTGCAGTGTGAGGTGTCTCAGTGCTTGCGGGCACTCTTCAGCCCCATAACTGTGAAGGTAGCAGCTGTCAGTTTCTCATAAACCAGGACCATGAGAGCAGCAGTGAGGACTGTCTGTAGCAGTTTGGCTTCAAGGCCTTTGTAGAATCCCATGATTCCAAAACACTTTACTCGTTGGTGAAGAAGATAGAGAACATTCCGAAGACTCCCCAATAGAAGCATGTATGCTTTAGTTTAGTCCTGCTTACTGCACTGGCTAGGCTCTCAGTGTGCTTCTGGAGGTTTGGCTAATAGCTAGAAATTAGGAAAATGTGAATGCAACTGTTGAAACATGTACTTACACAGGCGATGAGTACTAGAAATAATACAAGTTCAGAGGGGTGCCTGGATGGCTCAGTCAGTTAAGTGTCCAGCTCTTGGTTTGGTTTGGTTTTTGAAGATTTTCTTTATTTATCTGAGAGAGAGAGATTGTGCACGAGTGGAGGGAGGGGCAGAGGGAGAAGCAGATTCCCTGCTGAGCAGGGAGCCTAATGCGGTGCTCAATCCCAGGACCCTGAGCCAAACACAGATGCTTAACCAACTGAGCCACCCAGGTGCCCTTCCAACTCTTGGTTTCGGCTCAGATCATGATCTCATGGGTGGTGAGATTGAGCCCCGAGTTGGGCTTCGCGCTCAGTGGAGAGTCTGCTCCAAGATTATCTTCCTCTGCCCCTCCCCCCACTGTGTGTGTGTGTGTGTGTGTGTGTGTGTGTGTGTGTCTTTCAAATAAGTCTTAAAAAAAAGTTCAGAGAGAAGACCGTGTTGGGGGTGGGGTAGACTGAAAAGCTTTATAAAAGAACTGAGCCTTGATGTGTGCCTGGAAGAGTAGGAAAGATATGGAGAGAAAGGGGGAGAGCATTTCTCACTGGGAACTCTGTATTATACAAAAGTAAGTGTGCTGCATCCTAGCCTCATTCCTGTGAGAATATGACACTGCAAGAATTGGATATGTGCTCAGAATGAGTAGTGAGCCCTGGCTTCCAGGCAGCCTAGCCAGTGGTTATCTATGTGGCTCATCTGTTTTATCTGCAGCTGTCTGGTTTCTGCTGCCAACTCCACAAATGTTATCTCCAGTTACCAGTCTTGAAGAGGGCCCTGCAGAGTATTGTCATCATGAAACCTGTCCCAAACCAAATCTGTCTGTTCCCTCAAAATTACTGCTGTTTTCTAATTATGCAAACATAGACCTTTGGCTTTTTTTCTGAGTTATCTCTGCTTTATCTGTCATTCCCCATATGAAGCCAGTGACTGAGTCCAGTAGACTTTATTTTTAGAAGTATTTTCTCCATCCCCTCTAACCTCAGCATCCTGGTCTAGGCTTTTCTCACTTCTTACCTAATTTCCCTGTTTTTAATCTCACCCTGTTCATCTTGCATTCCGTTTTGTTTTTTTTTTTTAAGATTTTATTTATTTGACAGAGAGAGATAGCGACAGCAGGAACACAAGCAGGGGGAGTGGGAGAGGGAGAAGCAGGCTTCCTGATGAGCAGAGAGCCTGATGCGGGGCTCAATCCCAGGACCCCGGGATCACAACCCGAGCTGAAGGCAGACGCTTAACGACTGAGCCACCCAGGCTCCCCTTGCATTCCGTTTTTTAACTCATCCTTAGGCACTGTTTTTTTTTTTCTGCTGCTTGAGTGGTTGAAAACTGAATAGATCTGTTTCCTGCCATGTTGTCTGAACTCCTTGTCTGGCTGTCAAGGCCCTTCTTATTCTTTTTTTTTTTTTTCTTTTTTTTTAAAGATTTTATTTATTTATTTGAGAGAGAGAGAATGAGAGAGAGCGAGTACATGAGAGGGGGGAGGGTCAGAGGGAGAAGCAGACTCCCTGCCGAGCAGGGAGCCCGATGCGGGACCCGATCCCGGGACTCCAGGATCATGACCTGAGCCGAAGGCAGTCGCCCAACCAACTGAGCCACCCAGGCGCCCAAGGCCCTCCTTATTCTGTCCCTACTCATACTGTCTGATCTTTCCCAGCACATCCCTTCTGCCATAGTGGGACCTGGCAGGCCATTTGTGGGCATGGTCATACCTGTCTCTGTGTATTCCCTGGGTTTCATGACTTCCCTCTTTTCCCTGCGATCACATCCTCACTGTTCAGTGCTCACATTGGATCTGGCTACCTCCATGGGACCTTCCTTGGCTATTCTGCTTCTGAATGATGACTCTTTTCTGTGCCTCTGTGCTCATTCAGTCAGACCCGACTGCATAGTATGGAATTCTATACTGTCACAGTTGTATCTGGTTATATTTGATACATGCTAGTGTTGTCTCCCCAACTTGCATAGAGGCCACATTTCCTTCTTCAACACCTCTCACAGTGCTAAGAATAGTAGACAGTTATGAAGTGCAGATTGGCTGGTTGGGTGTTTTCTCCTTCGTGTGCTAATACAAATTCAGAATTAGGACTCTTGGAACACCTTTCAGCAGCTCTTCTATGAAAGCCCCCTGTAAGACACGTATACCGAGTTATTTAGTCTCTAATTTTGGGATACTCTAACCTCCAGGGTTCCCATTTCATTTTTATTGTTAAAAATTTGATGTTTACATTGAACTGAAATCTATCCCACTTTAACTTTCACCTATTGGTTCTAATTCTAACTCTTGATAGTGGAGTCCTCTTTCCAGGCAGTAACGATGTCTGAAGATAGTGCTCATGAAAATAGTGATTTGTTTCTGCCAGTACTTTAAGCTATTTGTTGTATGACAGAGATTCAAGTACTTTTATCATTCTGGTCATTTTTCTCTCAGCGGTGTGGGTTTGACTACATATGTACCTCTTAAAGGTACTGAGTACAATATTCTAGGTGAGTTGGATGATCTTTACGCTCTGTAGGATATTATATTTTCATTAAAATGTACTTTGAGACTGCATTGGCTTTTTGAGAACTTGATGATTTGCATAAAGTCAACTAAAATTAGAGTCTTTTTTCACACATTTATCTTTTGTCTGTTTTTCTCATCGTGTACTTCCTTGTTTGGGGGTATTTGGATGTACAGAACTCTGCATTTAAACTTGAGATCTCTTTATGTAAGCTTTACCTCATTATTTGGATCCCAACTCTTCCTCTGACATATTAACTCTGCAGCTCAACTTTGGTCAACCACAGATTTAATGAGCCTGCTATGTGTGTGTCCTAATCAAAGACACTGGTGAAAATATTGAACAGAGAAGAGACTCACAAAGCACACCATCAGAGATTTCCATTCAGGTTGACAGGGATTTTTCAATGTTGTCTCCAAGGTTATCACCATACACTGTCAAATACTTGTATGTCTTGATTTCAGAGACCATTTTCCGCCTTTCCAGTCTAGTCACTATCAGAAGAGAAAATGTGGTTAGGCTGGTGTGATTTGATCTTAGTAACCTTTCCTTGCCAGCAGCCCATTTGATATTGTCTTAGAATCTTGTGTGGAACATGACAAACTCACATGGTCCATATACTCTATGACATCTGTCTCTGTCCTGTATTAGAAAACTGAAGTCACATTTTCCTATTTCTGGTCTGCTGGTATTTCACCTGTTTTCCACAAATCCTTAGAGACTTGAACTCACCATCAGATTCTCCTGGTCTTTGAAATTTTTAGACCATCCTCCTCCTAAGAGGAGAGAACATTTTGGATGGAAAACATCTCTTGAGCAGTGTTGCCTTCCATTATCAGAGGTTTTTGCGTTCAGGCATTAGAATGAAGGAGAAAGGGAGAGGCCACTCAGACTAAGGATTGAGATGACAAAAATGTGTTGGGGAGTATTAGTTTTCCAAATGAAGTGTATATGGGGAAGGCCTTCTGATACACTGGTAGTACGTCAGACTCCAAATGAGATGCATGTGAAAAGGCAGGTGATATTAGGACCACAAGGTAAAATCATTACAAGATACTTTCTGTGTTTCAGTTTTTTCATTATAAAATGGGAATAATAATGGTACTTACCTCATAGGGTTGTTTTGATAGCTAAATAAAAGAACGTGTGTAAAGTGGACCAGTGCCTCATGATAAGTGCCAGTTATTATTGTTAATTGAATGTATGCAGAAATCTCTATGGACATAAACATTGCTGAATGTTAAAGTTTTGTTCAGTTGAATTCCAGTTTACAAAGCATTTTTTTAAAATAGTCTTATTTAGTAATTACAATAGTTCTATAAGGTATACTATTAGTGCCTCCAGTCTTATCTGTAAAATGAGGATGATGTCTACTCAGGACCACACAGTGAGAAGGCAGCAAGCCCTGGTTCCTGGTTGCTTAAAAATCACTTATCACATCTGGGCGTGAATTTCCTCATCTGAAATATTGAGGTTTGGCTGGTCTTTGGGTCCTTTTTTAGGTCTAGAATGCTTTAGCTAGCATAATCCTGACACCTGGAGCACATAACATATTTTTTTTAATATATCTTTGGGAGCTCCACAATTTAGAAGTGTGGTTAGTTGGGTTCTCTGGATAGCAGGCTCTGAGAGAAATTTCCTTGCAAGAAGTTAATTGGAAGGTGCTCTTAGGATCAGCCGCTCTGTGGGAGCGAAGGAGGCAGGACTGAGCAGAGGGAAGCACTAAGCTGGGGCAGGTGCAACAAAGAGCTTTGAGGCTGGGATGGGACTTGATACCCCCACATCACCCTTTCACTGGCTGTGGGCTGTCCCAGGGCAAAGCAGAGATTTGGGGTGAGTTGCTTCTTCTTGGCTGAGAGCGGGTCCTAGAGAGGGATGCAGTTGAAAGCTGTGGCCACCATCTCTCTGCATCTGGGGGGACTGGAGCTTTCAGTCTTGGAGGCAGGATTCTGGACCACACACCACAACGTCCACCACAGGGAGTAAATCTGACTTGCAAAGAGGAAGCATGGCTGTGGTCAATTAAAATTCAAAGAGCAGGACACATTGATGCATGAGGTAAACTTAAGATTTTGCTTTGGGGATTAACTGTTATCTTTTGCATTCTCCATAGTATTATGCAGTTGCTTGGTGCATTTCCTTCACCCAGTGGTCCTGCCTCTCCTTGTAGTCTGGTGAATGAGACCACTTTGATTAAATACTCCAGGCTGCCAACCATAAACAAGCATAGTTTCCGGTACTTTGTCTTGGATAACAGTGTCATCCTGGCAATGCTGGAGCAACCTCTTGGAAATGAACAGAGTAAGTTTCAGCACTTTGGGCCTTCTCCACTGCTAAATCAATGTGTTCATCAGTACTCACAGGCTGTTTCCAGGATCAGGGAAGGAAAAGACTGCAAATGCACACAATTTTGCATTTGTCAAAAGGTCTTCTATCTGTGTGATAGTAGTAACTGAAAAATTAGAGGGTCAGAAAATAGAATACACATATTAAATAGACTCTCTTAGAGGTTCTTTGTATGTATCTGAAATACATACAAAGAAATCTCAGAAAGGAGCTCTGTAGTTCTATAAAAAGTTTACTTTAGTGGGGTATTTTCTCTTCTGTACTATGTATAAAAATGATTATTACTGTTCTTGAACTTCGGATCCTGCCCTTCTCCTCCTCTGGCCCTCACTCCACATTGTTATATTTCTGTTATCCGTGCCACCCAAACAGGCAGGAAATTTGAGGAGTCATCTTGGTCTGCTCCTTCCTGTTTCTCCCTTCCATAACTGGTGTCCAAGTTTCTGCTTACCCAGTAACTCTTGCATCTTTTTTTCCTCTGCATCCCACCCAATACATCCAAATGTACGGCCTTATTATTTCTTACTGAAATTATTGTGGTTGCTTCCTACATGGTCTGATCCCCCCTCCTCTGGTTCCAAAATGTCTTATCCTTACCCCAGTCCTACCTGCTGCCACCATTATACTCTTCCTCAAGTATGGATCTGACCATGCCAGTGCCCTCCTGAAAACCCTTTAATGATTTTCCATTGACACAGCATACACTCGTTCCCTCCTCAACTTCCCTCCAATTATAAGCCATCTCAAGGTATATGATTACCACTGCAACCCAGGCTACTCAGAGTATACTTTTTTTCTGATGGCAGTTGGAATCAGCCAGTATGTAAAGGAAGCATGTTCTCAGAGAGACCCTTATTTCTGGGAAAGTGAAGGTTACAGAACCTATGGGCAGAGAGGATCCAGGGAATCACCCACTGTTCCTTCATTTACAGGTGAAGAAACGGAGGCTCAGAGAGGGTATGTGGTATGTGACTTAGTCAGGGTTACCCGAGAAGTACGTGGTATGACTGGGACTAGTGTCCAAATTTTCTGAGCCTCATACTGTCCTTTTCTGTTGTCCCTGCCCCATAGGATTTTCTCAGTAATTAAAGACTTGTTACCTTTACAAAGGTGAACAGGGTCTTACAGTCCCATGCAAATTCTGTTGAGACTATATGAGTAGAATCTCATGAATCCATAAAACAAAAATGAGACATTTCCCTATAGTTCACAGATGAATGAATACCATGACAGGTTTCCATTATCTAGTGGTAAGATACAGTGACTTTAATATAAAATAGATGTGGCCTTTAATCACTGCCCAGGTCCAGAAGTGCTAGTTCCAACTATTCCCTGCATGCACTTCTTTCTTCTCTGTCCCAGACCTAGGGCTTGTTTCACTTTCTTCCCTGGCTTGTGCATTTTATTCATGATTCCTCCATCCTTCTCCTCCCAGGCCACCTGCTAAAGAGTCTAAAATCTCCGTGTTCCCTTTGGGTTTCCTGGCCTGAGGGGCAAGTGTCAGCCCTCTTCCAGATTTTTTAGGACTTCCCTGCTCTCATTCCAAGTAATTTCACGGTACTGGAAGTATACTAAAAGTATAAACAGTTGGGATTTTATAGATATACAAGGACATTTTAATAGTTGATTATAATAGTCAATAGAAGAAGTGAGAAAGAAAAGTTTGAAAAAGTTTAGTTCCCACACCAGGACAAAGGAGGGAATAAGAAGGAAGATCTGGGTCGCTCAGGAACTCCATCTTGAGTTCCTCCCTGCCTCCCTGCCCCCCCAGTTCCCTGCCCCTGAACTTCCCCTGGGATGGAACAATGACTGCCTGTGGTGGATAGCAGTACACAAGGCGTGGGGGAATGCAATAGCAGCACTGCAGACACCCCGTCTGTCTGTCTGTACTAAGCATATTGGCTAGGACAGGGTTTGCCAAAAATGTGTACGTGTACCACTGGACGCAGGAGGTGGTGGTAGTCAGTATATTGGTGAACATTATTTTATGTATTGTTAAACATGTGTTTAAAAAATACATTATTAGCACACCAAAATTCACAGTTTTCCATTTAAAGATACACAGTTTCCTTGTAAAATAGATTTAAGTTTAAAAAAGAAAGTGGTTGATAAAAAGTAAGATAATAGTACTTACGGTATGTGGATATGGCAGAAACCGCAGAGGTGGCACATGGACAAGAACACTGTGGCTTTCAAACACTGTGCTGGGCTTGGATTATTAGAGGCTCTACAGTTAATAACAGGTGTATTTTAAATCATTGTTGTCTGAAATAAAAATTTTTTACACCAATATTTTATTCTAGATGATTTTTTCCCCTCTGTCACTGTGCTGGTCCGGGGAATGTCTGGAAGACTTGCTTGGGCACAACAACTTTGCCTTTTACCCAGAGGAGCAAAAGCAAATCAGAAGGTATCCATTAGAAATTATAGGGAAGTGACTAGGAGTGAGTGCGTGCATTCGAGTGTGCGTGTGTGTTATGATTTAAAGGTTAAATAACATCCCAACAAAATTCATTGATAAAAGGGGGAGACGAACCATGAGAGATGATGGACTCTGAAAAACAAACTGAGGGTTCTAGAGGGGAGGGGGTGGGAGGATGGGTTAGCCTGGTGATGGGTATTAAAGAGGGCACGTTCTGCATGGAGCACTGGGTGTTATGCACAAACAATGAATCATGGAACACTACATCTAAAACTAATGATGTAATGTATGGTGATTAACATAACAATAAAAAATTTAAAAAAAATTCATTGATAAATATTTTTGATCCAGGGTTCAGTCCCTTGGTTCACATCAGAATCATCTTAGGAGCCCATAATTCCCACATCCACTAAATTACTCTTTAAAGAATCTTCATGACAGGTGTATTTTCAAAAAGCTTTCCAGGTGATTCTGAATCTGCTTATGATTAAGAACTACTGTTCTGAGCCGTGGCCTCATTTTTTTATGTTGTGTTAAATATAAAACTCAGGTATGCTCCATGTATGAAAAAAATTTGGCCAGACTCTCGATCTCTCTGGCAACAGGGCTTAGTTTCACATTGTTTTTATATAATTTATTCCTGTATAATTGGTAATATGCCCTATAATTTTTTTAATATGCTGTATAATTTAATGAAATCTTATTTGGGATGGCATAGTTTATTTTCTTTGTAATGTTTGTAATTTTGTGAATAAAATTTGCTCATGGGAGAAGTTTGGCAAATTCAGATAATAAGGAAGAAATTTTAAATCATCTGTACTCTGACTTTCCAGAGGTAGTCACTAAGTACTTTAGTGGATTTCTTTACAGCCTTTTTTCCTTTCTGTACACGATAATATTAAATAGAATTTGAGTCCTTTTTGTATACCGTTCTTTTTTTCACTTATTACATTACAAGCTTTTACTTACGTTACTAGAAATTCTTTAAAACATGATTTCATAAAATGTTACCAGCATTTAAGAGAGACAACCACAAAATTGGAGCATGTGTCTAAAATCACTTAACATCCTGGCTGTCTCTTTTAGATGAGATGTGTTTTTACCCTGTGAGGAGCACACCCCTGTTTTTGCTTGGTGGCATCATGCAGATCACATTCTGTCAGCACTGTAAGCCACTAAATTAGCATTAAAGACAGGAGGAAGGAGATCAGGAAAGGAACTAAAATTTGTTGATGCTTTAATGTGTGCCTTATACATTTTTATTTAATCATTACAACATCCTTGTGATGGATTATTTCCACTTTTCAGATGCAAAAACAGAAGCCGCACAGTTAATGTATATCAAAGCAGGGATTTGGAGCCACGAGGATCTAGATTTGGTATTCAGTTGAACTCCCTGTCTAGAGAGGCCCAGGGGACCTAAACTTGTACTTCGTTATATGGGATGATTTGAGAACCCTTGGAGAAGAGGGAAGTTTGAGCCTTAAGTTCTGAACTGCCTTATCCATTGGTTTACCACTTAATAGGGGAAATTCTGGCCTGGGGCTGTTAGAGGTATACAACCCATAAGTCACAAAATCTGCAAAATGATGAACATGTTTATAAAAATAAAGGAATACACTGGTACACAGGCTGTTTACCTTTAGTGTTAGCAGTGGTATTTGCAGATACTGAGTTCCAGTGTTATGTAATCCTAGGGAAACAGGCATCTAAGAGACCAGGGAAGTACATGTCATTACAGATGGCACCAAATGTAATTCATATAACATTATTTGTTTTATTTTAACAGCTTTTTGTACCTGAACCTCGTCCAGTTCCTAAAAATGATGTTGGATTTAAATATACTGTCAAACATCGACCATTTCCTGAAGAGGTGGATAAGATTCCTTTTGTGAAAGCAGATCTGAGCATTCCAGATTTGCATGAAATTGTCACTGAAGAAGTAAGATAAGTTATTGTCAGCTGTTGTTAACAGAATGACTAAACATTCTTGAACAACTGCCGTGGTCAAGACTGCTCCTTTTTTTTGATGTTATTGGAGGTGGTTCATAAGATAACCTAGATCTCTGTCATCCAGGTTACCATGTAGTAAGAAGTATTTGTGGCTGATTGAAAGGACCTGGACCCCTCCTAGAGAGGCGTCTGGGCTGGTCCATGGTAGGTTTCAGCAGGATGGGGACATGATCAGAATGGTGGAGGATATTTGGAGACGGGAGACCAATTCAGAGATTTTGATGACCATCAAGGCAGGGAAAAGGAGGGACTACCTGGCTGATCGTGGAAGCTGAAACACATGGAATGTACTGTAGAGGTAGACCCAAGCAGTCTTCGATTGATGAGAGAAGGAAAAAAAACTGAAGAACTTAGATTCTGAAGCTGAGTGACAAAGGAGATATCGGTGCTATTTACAGAAATATGGATTATTTAGGAAGAGGACATGTTTGGGAAGATGGGAAAATGTATTTGGTTCTAGATTAATTTAGATAATTAGATTAAGTAATTGGTATCTTAGATCAAGAGAGAAGTTTAAGAAGTAGGGGGCAGAAGTATGTCAGGGCATGAGAGAATAGGACAGGAATGGAGGCTGCTTACAGTAGTCAGAGAGATCAGAGAGAAGGAGCACTAAGTAGAGGCCCCTGGATTTTGGCATGAACGTGTGGGTGACCTTTGAGAGCAGGTCCAAAAGAGTGTTAAAATCAGGGACAGGAGTGTGAGGGGCTGGAGGGTGAGTGGTTAATGAGAGGCACTGAACATGAACTACACAGTTAGCATTTAAGAGAGTGGATAATAGCATGAGGAAATGGCCTAGCTAAGGCAAGGCAAAGCTAGTTTTTACTTTTCTTTTTTCTTTCTTTCTCTCTTTTTTTTAACTCATAGTTGTGAGGAATATGAACATGCTTAGAGGCTGAAAGGAAGGAAGCAGTGGAAAAAGGGCCAGTGTCTGCTAATACTGTAAGATGGGCTAGGAAAATGATAAGTAATCAAATAAGGCCGTAGAGTAGGGTCAAGAGTCTGAGTGATTGTGTCTAGAAAAACCATATTTCTGGTAAGACAGGAGAGAAGGAGAGAACAGGTGGAGGTTCAGAGACATTTGAAGGTGGAAAGGAGGGAGCTCATGTAAATTTTAATTTTAGTTCTTAGCAGTGAAATAGGAAATAAAAGATAGCTCATAAAATTGCCAGGCAGCCCAGCCCATGTTAAATAGAATTGTCTATGGTGAAATTATTTAACTTACTGTGCTTTCTTCTTCAAAAGTCCTTGGGATTTGGAGGCATTGAGTAAAAAAATTTGAGTGGTGTGGAGATTGATAGGGGTAAGAATATGGAAGAATAAAAAAACATGGCCATTTATATGTTTAGAAGAGGGTACTAAGATGTTAGATTTGGGGGGTTAGGCTTGGTTGGGAAATAGATAAAGCCAGGATACTACTGGCTGGGACAATATGAGGAGGGTTTGAATGCTCACAGTGCTGGGAAAGCACAGCTTAGGGAGGGAAGGTGTGGGAGAGCTGCAGAAGGGGGCTTGTGGTTGGAGAAGGGAATCTCATCATTGTAGCTCTTTAAAATACGGCTTATCTGAGGTACAGAGTGTGCTCGTAGATGGCCAAAGTTGTGAAGGTTGAGGAGGTTATAGAAATACAAGCCAGGCTATTGGAAGGATCATCGCTCACCACAGAGGATGGAGTTTAAGCTAGGATTGATCAGAAGGGAAGCAGGCGGTCGGAGAGAGTCTCTGAATCTAGTAGAGTCATCCATACGGATGAGGACTTTCAACGCGAGGGGCTGTACGGTGAGGGTGGACAGTGGTGAGGGAGAGGGAGTGAAAGCAACAACTCTGCCCCCTTTCTTGCCCATTTGAGGGGAAGCAGAGACAGAATGGTTTCATTTACAGCAAGGAGATGAAGGACATCATTGTTGAGGCTACAGGGGAGTTTTTTGGGTATTTGTTTTAACCTTGAAACATGTTTGCTTAGTTGCATTCTGTATTGAATTGAAACTCCGTGTTGATCAGTGAAAATTATCTGCATTTCCTTTGTTGCTTAAAGCTTTATTTTTATTCTTAAATTAAGATTAATCCTATTACTTTTATGATAATTCCAAAATAATAAAATATTTGGTTTATTTCAGTTAGAAGAGAGACATGAAAAATTAAGGAATGGCATGACCCAGCAGATTGCTTATGAAGTACACCTTGAACATCAAAGTGAGGAAGAACTGCAAAAGAGAAGTTTTCCTGATCCAGTTACGGATTGTAAGCCTCCACCACCTGCCCAGGAATTCCAAACAGCACGCCTTTTCCTTTCCCACTTTGGATTTTTGTCCTTAGAAGCATTGAAGGTAATTTTCCTAAACCTCTATGAGTAAATATATTCATAAATTAACATGGAGTTGATAATAGCTAAAACATTTTTATGAGGACAGAAGGAATTAAATAAATAAATCTTACCCTGCATTGCAAGTAGATGAAATTCTGTGGTGCTATAGTTTTTACTCTACAAGTCCAAAATCGTTTGTCCCATGAATCCTTCCGGATTGAGGGGACGATCCCCCTGTCTGAGGGGGCTGCTTTGGTAATACACATAGCTCTGAAATTCCCTGAGTACTGTAGGGCCCATATCACATGTGCAAATGAAATCTACAGATACTTAGAACAAGAGTGTTAAAAATCTTCTCCTATCAGCATTTATGAC
Organism: Leptonychotes weddellii; assembly: GCF_054177405.1. Taxonomy (NCBI): domain Eukaryota; kingdom Metazoa; phylum Chordata; class Mammalia; order Carnivora; family Phocidae; genus Leptonychotes; species Leptonychotes weddellii. Next base: position 18,496,942 of record NC_138378.1, on the reverse strand, counting down.
TGGAGGTACAAGCTACAATGGGCTCTGCTCTTTAATGCCACTTTTAAAAAGTAACAAGTATTTGTGAGCGGAGAACTTCTTATGTTGTGCAGGTTTTAAGATCAGACTGGCTGGGTTTATGTCCTGGCACCAGTGCTTGCCAGCTGTGTGATCTTGGGCAGTTGCCCAATGTCTCCAAGTCTTAGCTCCTCATCTGAAATGGAGACGATAAAAGTACCCACCTCACTGTGGCTGTGTGAGACTGTGTGAGACGCTTCATGCAGTACTTAGTGCACAGCCAGCCAACCTGGAAGGTAAATATTGCCATTCTTTTTTTTTTTTTTTTTTTTTTTTAAGTAGGCTCCTCACCCAGGATGGGGCTTGAACTCACAACCCTGAGATCAAGTGTCGCACACTCTACTGACTGAACCAGCCAGGGCCCAGATATTGCCATTATTCTTTTTTTTTTAAATATTTTATTTATTTGAAAAAGCACAAAAAAAGTTTAAAATGTGGGGAGGTACAGAGGGAGAGGAAGAAGCAGACTCCTCACTGAGCAGGGAGCCCGATATGGGGCTCGATCCCAGGACCCTGAGATTATGACCTGAGCTGAAGGCAGATGCTTAACCGACTGAGCCACCCAGGCACCCCTATTGCCATTATTCTTAATTCCATTATCCTTAAAACAGTTTTACAAAGAAAATGATACTATCCCTATTTTACAGATGTGGAAACAGGCTCAGAAATGTGAAATAGCTTGCCCGAGGCGGATTTGGGGTTTGTACTAAGGCCTCTTTGTTTTGAAAAGCACAACTGACATGTGCTAGGCAAGAAGTTGCTCATTGCACAAGTTGTCCCCTGCCCTCACTCCCTAGTAGCTACTTGGTTAAAGGCCAAAGGTTAACTTTTTAGGAAAGCAGGGGCAACATTGCTGGTTTTGGGTTTCAGCACATCAATGGAAAATGTTCTGTGTTATAGAAAAGTGAGTTGGTGATGGAGAGTATGAACATTACTCTGAGCTCTCACAAGTGGGTGGAGGGGCATAGGGAGAGGGAGAGAAAGAATCTCAAGCAGGCTCCAGCATTGAGCCCAATGTGGGGCTCAATCTCACAATCCTGAGATCATGACCAGAGCCAAAATCGAGTCGGCTACTTAACCCACTGAGTCACCCAGGCTCCCCCCATGAATTTTTTTATTTTTTTCTAGAAAGCGTGATATATTACAGAGAAAATAGGATCCAAAATTATATATATAGTATGATCTCCATTGTCTTTGACAAAAAAAGCAATTGAAAGGAAGTATACAAGAATGTTAAATAGCTTTTCTAGTTCAGGATAATGGTTGTGCTTATTCCTGCCACTTTATAATTTTTTTACTTAATATTTATTAAACCATGAGCAAGTATTGCTTTTATAATTAGAATAGTGAAAAGAGATGATAATTTCTCCTTTCTTCCTTTGGTGGTAGGAGCCTGCAAATAGTCGCCTACCTCCTCACCTTATTGCACTTGACTCCACGATACCTGGATTTTTTGATGACATTGGGTATCTGGATCTCTTGCCATGTCGTCCCTTTGACACAGTTTTTATTTTCTATATGAAACCAGGTCAGAAAACAAACCAGGAGGTAAGATTTCTGAATTTTGGGGATAATTTTTTATGCTATAAGTGTTAAAAAGTTTTACTTGGCTTGTGTTTATCCGTAATAGGAGGGAGGTTATACTTGATGCTTAAAGAATTGTGAACCAGTTCAGAATGAAATTAATGAAAATTGTGATGCCCAGAGTCCTAAGTCTTTCGACGCTCGAATGTGATTTAGAGAGGAGCCATAGTGTGTCTTTCTTCCCCTTGAAGAATTCAGGTTGATAGGACAAAAGAAACTGAAATACGGAAGGTTAACCACAAAAAGCTAAAGCTAGGCTCAGTTGCTTAAGAAGATGAAAAACAGCAACAGATGTTTACTGAACATTTTCTGTGTGGCTCACCGTGCCTGGGTATAGAAGTGAGTAACAGTCTTTCCCCTCGAGGAGCTCACCTTCCAGGTAATTTCACAAGCAAGTAATTTCAGTTGAGGCATGCAATAGCGTACGGCGGGGAAAAGAACACCCTGAAATAATGTAAAAGACAGAAGTGGAAGGCTTAAGTAAAACTTAGGTTAAAGAAGACTTAAGTTGGTGCATGTATCAAAGAGAGTAGAAGGATGAAGAAAGATATAAGATGAGGGATAATGGGAAAACTGAGAGTAAATGACAAGAGATTTGAAGTGTCTATTGGAAATGAATAGTTGAAACATGGAATAGGCAGGCAGTTACCAACTTTTGACTAGGAAAGGACCAAAGGAAGATTTATCAAATACGGTATTAGATGTGTAGGGCACTATGACTACATGATATTGGAATTTTACTGTAACCCTTATAACACTGTTAGCTAATCAAACTGATCATACCTTAAAAAATTTACCAAAGTCACAAAATATTTCTATTAGAAGCACTATTTCAAATAATTGGTGAACTGCTAGAAAATGAGATTGCTTTATGAGAAAGTTCTTCTCATCTCATGCTATTGATTCAATAAATATTTATTAAGTGTCCACTATCAGGTGCCAGGGTTACAGTGGTGAACTACAAGGTATCTGAGATCAGATCAGATCTACAAGGTATCTGAGTCCCAGAACTACTGTCTAAAGGGGAAGACAGATGACTAAATAAGCAACCATAATAAAATGTGCTAATTAGAAGCATGTTATAGTAGCCATCAACAGGAAAACCTAATCTCGTTTTGAGAAGGTTAGTAGAAAAAGACATTTTAGCTGATAATCTGTGGTTACATTGAGAGTAGGTAAAAAGGTAGAAGCAGGTTGTTACTAACAAAGTCGTAGCATGTGTAATGGCCCTGAAGGTAAGAGAGAATTCCATCTTCACAAAATTCACTGGAGTCCAGTATACTTTGGAGCTTGGGAGAATGTGGGCTTATGATAGCTGGAGGTGAGACTAGTGGAGTCCAGGTTTTTGAAAGAACCCCAGAGTGGGGTTGATTGCAGGGGTTGAGGATTTGTTTGGAAGAATTCTCATGCATGGTTCATTCGTATAACAATAATAGGGCCATTTTTCTCCTTCCTGTGAAAGAAGACACAAACTGTTGAGGTAGCTCTTAAACTAATTCAGTTTCCTTAGCTTTCTAGGAACTGAGAGTGATTAGAGCATTGCAGTCTTTGCAGCCTCCTATAGAATGTCTGAGCCCTACCTTCCCTAGCTGCAGGGTAGCTTTAGATTAATTTCTAGCTGCCAGCCAGTGGCCAGCAGGTTGAATTTGACTCATCTATTGTGTCTTGACTGACTTTTCAGAAATTGTTTATTTAAAACTTCCACTTCTGAATAAAAATTTTAATTGAAAGAAAACTGGAAGTGGCTGTCAATCAGGTTCCTGACACTTATAGGACTGTGAAGGGCTGTGGGTGAACTACATAGGTGTACTTTTAACGAGAAGTATTTAAGACATGATGGACTGGCAATTTTCGCCCAGTGGATTAACAGGTAATAGAGGGAACATCCCATATTTTGATTTGATCAGGCCTCTGTATGGTCTTGACATAGATTAGTATTGATGAACCACATCTGTGACTTGTGGACCAACTCTGTCACTGTCAGTTGGAGAGTTTTAAAAATAGTGATTCTAGGATCCTTCTTCTGCTGATGCTGTGTAGAAGGTCTGCAGTGGTCTAAGAGAATCTCATGTTTAAGAAATTGCCCAGGTGGCAGATTTATGTTTCCCTGGTCCTATAGAATCAGTGTCAGCTCACCCCTCTCTGAATTCAAGAATGCCTCAAATCTCTGTATGCTGATTTTGAGTGCTATCAACAGTGATATCTATTGCTGTGTTCAGTGTCAGGTGCTGTGTTCAGTGTCAGGTGATCCTTATACTCTTTGCTTTCGTGTTGTATGATTATGTGTTTTATAGATGTCGTACATACTACATACTTTTAATATTCTACTGCAGATATTAAATTATAAGTTGAATGATCTTAGATTAAGAACTATAGATCAGGTAAATCACTTAATATTTTAGTCATTTATTCTCACAACGGAAATAACAATGCAAAATTAAATAAAAGTTAAATAAATGTTTTATAATTATTACTGAATAAAAAGTTTAATGAAATGTTCAAGAAAAAATATTCCCTTGGTGATTTTGATATATTCCCCCCTTTTCATTCATAATTTGTAGAGGATTTCTCATTTTCCTTCCCTTGGCATAGGGTTTTCAACAGCAGTGCTATTGCTGTTTTAGCCTAGATAATTCTTTGTTATGGGAGCTGTCCTATAAATAGGACATTTAGCAGCATCTTTGGCCTCTACTCACTAGACACCAGTAGTACCCCACAAATTGTGATGACAAAATGTCTTCAGACATTCCAGTTGCCCCCTAGAGGGGAAATCACCCCCATGAGAACCATGGTTTTAGGGACTTTTCGAGGCCAGTGAAAAGCCCAGGTATTAAATCTGGTATTTAGTTAAGAGGGGAGAACCTTCTGGTCGCTTTATTTTTTTCTGGAATGGCTGCATTCTCTTCTTTGGACTAAGAGGAGGATGTTTTCTCGCTTATTATACCTAATCTTTATTGAATTTTTAATAGATTTGTACTTTTTATATCCTTTGCCATGATGTGTAATAAAATAATCACATACCTGTGTAATGTGTCTCACTAACCAGACAGTAAAGTCTGTGAAGACGGGGACATAGCAGTTTTAATTTGCTTTTAGTAAACACGTCTAGTTTAGTAATTGTTTTTGCTAGAGAGGAAGCTAAAGGCTTTACTTGCATTATCTCACTTAATCTTCACAAACATCATTATTATCCCTACTTTAGAGTTGAAGACACTGAAACAGTGAGGTTCAGAAACTTTCCCAAGGCCCAGCCAGGATTTGAACCCAAATCTGTCTAACTAGAAGCATCATTTTTAACTATAGGGATGTATTCCCAAGTTTATTCTGAGCTTAGACTTAATTTGTCAGATACTTCAAAGCTAACTAATTTTTATGGAGATTTATTTTGATATGCTCTTTTGTTTCCTCCATTATAGCTGATGATTGGTATGTATTTCAGATTTTAAAGAATGTGGAATCTTCCAGAAATGTTCAGCCACATTTCCTAGAATTTTTGCTTTCCCTTGGCTGGTCAGTAGATGTGGGCAGACACCCTGGTTGGACTGGGCATGTTTCCACCAGTTGGTCTATTAACAGTTGCGACGATGGTGAAGGACCTGAACAAGGTAAAACTCATAATGGTCATTGTTTTTTCTTGTTTTGTTGTTCTTGATATCTCCCTCTTTACTATAAGTTTGTAGTCTTATTTTACAAAGAAACAAACAAACCATTAAGTATATTAAAGAAAAGTTTTCTTCCCCTAATTCGAGTCCTTAGAAGAGGCCACTTAACACTAGTTTGTATATTCTTTCAGATGTCTTCTGTATATATGGGGGAAAAAAATTATAGACAGATAGATAAAGTTAGTTAATATAAAATTCATGGCTTAAATAACATAAGGCTAATAAGTTCCCTTTTATATTGTGAGTGAACAAATTCTGTTTTCTGTAAGAGTATTATAATAAATTGAGATTTATCTTTGCTAACATATATTTTGTCCAATACAGTTTTCTATTAACAGGTGTGTTTTATAGACTTTGTGGCTATAATTAAAGGTTACATTCTTGGGATTTTTTTTTTTTAAGATTTTATTTATTTATTTGATAGAGAGAGACACAGCGAGAGAGGGAACACAAGCAGGGGAAGTGGGAAAGGGAGAAGCAGGCCTCCCGCTGAGCAGGGAGCCCAATGCGGAGCTCGGTCTCGGGACCCTGGGATCATGACCTGAGCCAAAGGCAGAGGCTTAACATCTGAGCCACGCAGGTGCCCCACATTCTTGGGATATTATATAGAAACCTTTGTAGTAAACAGCTATCTTGGAGAGATTCATGCCCGTATCTACAAATCTTCTTGAGGAACTATAATCATGATAGTAAGTACCAGAGCAAGTATAAATTTAAGTTTAAGACCTTTGCACTACCTGGCTAATGCTCTTTGTTCTGAGGGCTCCTGAAGTCACTGAAGAGTTAATATTATCTCTGAAGTGGGTGATACCTGTATCCAGTGCTTTGAATTATCAGAGTTGCTCTGTCAGCAAGATTGTACTCTCTCGGGGTTTCTCACTGAATACCATGGTGACTTGTGACCTGTCATTTTTTCTAATTTCAGTCAAGTTTGAATCGAAGTATTTGGGGATATACTCTAATTTTAATTTCCACATATCCTTTAATATATGCTTGAGTATATTTAATTCCTATAAGTGAATTGATAAAGGATATGCACATTTTTCAATTAGATAAAAATATCATTGGTTGCTTATGGTTGCAGTAACAGAAAACTTGACCCAAACTGGCTTATATTTTAAGGGTCATTTATTGTCTGATGTAAATGAAAATTCCAGAGGTTAGTATACATTTTTGTTGTCATTTGATCAGCACCCCATTCTCTTGCTCAGCAATTTTCCTTTAGCTCTGCTGTTCGTATATTGACTTTGTTCCTAGCCTGGCTTCTCTCATAGTACAAAAAGGCCGTACCAGGCTTTACATTCACATACCAACCCTAGCCTGAAGAGAAGAGATTAGCTGGGTCTCAGAACCTCCCTACATCCAGGTCCTGAGATACACAGTGGTTTGGCCACTCCAAACCTGTTGCCATGGCGAGAGAGATGGAATGACCCTGGTAGAGAGCTAAAGACAAGGTACAGCTGGTATGAAGGGTCAATTCCACACGGGTCACACCTGCTACAGAGTGGGGGAAGACAGAGTGGGTGTTGGGGCAGTAAGCAAAGTGTCTACTACAGTAGACGCAATGTGCCTTCCCACTGTCTAAACCAGGAGTTGGCAAACTACAGCGCTCCCTGTTTTTGCAAATAAAGTTTTATTGGAACTCAGCCACACCTGTTTATGTATTGTTTATGACGGCTTTCATGCTACAGTGCTTTCATATTTGAGTCGTTGTGGCAGAGACCATTTGGCCTACAAAGCCTTATTTACTATCTGATCCTTTACAGAGAAAGTTTGTTAACCTCTGGTCTAAACTTCTGTTTGCCACATCCTCACCCACATTAGGTATCTTCCAATCTGTTAGCTGAGAAATGATTGAGTTTCAGCATTTTTTCATATTTTTATTTCTCTCCTGAGTCAGGACTACTTGTTCATTTCCTCTTCCCAGTTTTTTGTCAGGTTGTTGGTCTTTTATGTATTATTGGTAAGGCATTATGTTCGTTTTAATTGAGAACTATACTAGCTGTCAGGAATGTTACTTTTGTTAATTCATTCTTGCTGGCTCAGAGCAGATACTATTACTCAAAATGCCTGTACATTTTATGTTCTGTCACTGACCATTGAGGAAAGTAGAGCAGAAGCAGAGCTGAGGAGAAGTAGAGAGACACCAGGGACAGAAATGCCTTGAAAGCAAGAGTATAAAACACACAGACACCTGCCCTAACTCCTTTCAGAGGTCTGTGGTGGTCATCTTCCTTTGGATTATTACCTCTTCCCAAAAAACTGTTTTCATAATCTGCCTCATACAGATGAGTTCAAGTCTCTGCTAATCAGAAGTGGCCTAATTTAGAGTAGTTTCAGAAACTGAAATTAAGATTTTATTATTTAAAGTTAGTGTAAAGACATTTGATGAACATTTATGGTTTATTCTTCTTATACACTCATTGGTTCTTGCTGGAAACGTGCCTTCTGTTGAATACCATTTTATTAACAGTTAAAATTTCATGAAGCAGGATGAAACTGATTTTTCCCACTTTTTTGGAGCAGTAATGGAGTGTTTCTCATTCCTAGATGAAGTGATTACCTCTGAAGATGTTGGGGCTAGCATTTTCAATGGACAGAAGAAGGTGCTGTATTATGCCGATGCCCTTACTGAAATAGCTTTTGTAGTTCCTTCTCCTGTGGAGTCCTTAAGTAAGAGCATTTTTTGTATGGTGCTGTTTTAAAATCTATTTTTTGTATTCACTGGTTTGTGCAGTATTTTTGCATTGGGAAAGATTCTGAAGTCATCTGAGTCATTGTTTAACTTCTAAGGCATGATAGCATTTAGATTATGCAGAGGTATAGGATGTTAGCTCTTCTTAACTTTCTTAAGGACACTAGTTAAAGACAGGTAGACTGAACCTCTCTTAATAATCTTTAAGTAGAGAAAGGGACCCACTTCAACCTGTTTTTTGTCTTTCTTTAATTAATCAATACATAGAAGTCTTGTTTTCCAGTTTATTCATTTTTTCTCTATTTATGAATGAGCCCCCACCTACTTGCCTGTTTCCACGTGAGAGCCTTATGTCAAACCCCAGAGAATCCTACAATTGGGAGACTCTCTACAATTGGAAGATAGCATCTGGCTGATCTTCTGACACCAAGTAGGAGAAACTTCACAGCCTAGAAAAGGTGGCGAATTAAGCCTGTTCTTCCAAAGAATCAGGGGTGATTATTACTTCTCAGTCTGAACCCATAGTCTTATCTGGCCTAGAACCTTTGCTTCTTGCAAATTAAGTCCATTTCTTTGTGCCTGACCAGGCAGTAGGTGGAAAATTTCACCTTCTTCATTGAGACCATCTGTAGGATGGGCTGCTATACATCACACTGTCATGGTCTCATCTCTAGGCTAATGACTTTTCTCGTGCCCTTGCTTTGGCAGCCTCCTGACCTTTGTACTGGGACCCTTGATTTCCCACACTAGGCCCCCTACCCCGTTTTATATTCTCAGGCCAGTTGTTTCCCTGGCAGGAGCGGCCTTCCATGGTCTAGGTCAGTATCCCTAGCAGCTATTTGCCTTCATGTCAAGGCTGTGATCTACTACCCTAATTCCAGAAGCCAGGCCCCATTTGTCCTCTGTGAGTTGAGTCCCTGCTTCGTCTGTAGCCCAGCCTGTTTGCACCAACAGAGCTAGAGCCTTGTCCTTATACTTTAGTTGCCACAGTTGGGTCTTCACCTCTTGTCATGAAACGTTCTGAGTTCCGACTGTGCTCCTGCTCTGACTCAGCCTCCTCCCGTGTCTTGAGATTTGTCTTTGTGTTTGTTTTTTCTGACTCTCTGTGTGCTTGTCTCCAACCAAATCACTTCTTAGTCACAGAGACTAGGTCCTCTGTAGCTTTGGAATGCCCCAGTGCCACTTGGTACCATGCTACATGATTGAATATGTAATCAAAATAATTCAGAGAATAACAGATGTCTTATATTCTGCATCTGAAAAGTCAAAATATTTTCTCGTCTTACCTCAGTTATCCTGTAGCACAGGAGCTGGCATGCTGTGGTGCACAGGCCAAAATCAGACCACCAAGTACACTTTCTACATTTTTAGGGTTGTAAATAAAGTACAAAAAAGAATATGCAGTAGAGACCTACAAAGCCAGCAAAGCCTAAAATATTTACTGACCCTTTACAGAAAAAGTTTACCAACCTTTTGTCTAGAGGCAGTGCTTCTCTTAAGTGACTTAGGTTAGACTATTAGCATAATTAGTTTAAACACTTCTCTTAAAGAAGTAGTAAATATAATTGATTTTTTTCTTTACCCTGTAGCCGATTCATTGGAAAGTAACATATCAGACCAAGATAGTGATTCAAATATGGATCTTATGCCTGGAATTCTGAAACAGCCATCCCTGACACTTGAGCTTTTCCCTAATCACACAGACAATCTTAATTCCTCACAGCGGGTAAGTAACTTCGTTGATACAGCTCTGAAAATTTGTCATGCAGTAGGGGTAATTATAGAATCATGCCTTTAATCAACCTTTTAACTGTAACCTAGAGAGCAGTGAGAGCAGTACTGATTCATTAGTATCTTAATTTTTTAAAGTCAAATTCTCACAATTTTCTTTTTTTCAGTTTGCAACAAGTAGATCATTCTAGGACAGCCTCTGTTGTTTTCCTTGATTTGGTCATTCTGGTACCATGCTTGGGTCTCTCACCCGTTCCTTCTCAGGCCTAGGTTTTTATTTGGTCCCCGTAATATCCACTAAAGGTATAACAGTAGTGGGGCGCCTGGGTGGCTCAGTCGGTTAAATGTCTGCCTTTCAGCTCAGGTCATGATCTTGGGGTCCTGGGATCGAGCCCCAAGTTGGGCTCCATGCTCAGCAGGGAGTCTGCTTCTCCCTCACCCTCTGCCCCTCCCTTCCGCTCATGCACACACTCGCTCACTCTCAAAACCTTAAAAAAAAGAAGGGTACAACAGCAGCTGTACGTTCCACATCTTTACTCATGCACCATTTGACTTTACAAGTCTTCTCTATACAAATGGCAGCACTTTGGACACTAGCCCAGTGTGTGACTAGACACGATGAGTGAGGCACACAGCGGCCACAAGAGGGGAGCATTTTACTTTTACACCATTTTTCTTGCCGTATAAGTAGATGTTATGTCTTTATTTTTGTTTTCTCCTCATGTTACTTCTTTATCCTTACTGGAAAGTGGCAAGTGAGTGGTAGGAGGGTATAGAACAATTTCATAAATGTGGGAAGATTGATTTATAACAAATAATAAGACAGACAAAAGAAGTGTAAACTTGATTGAACCATTCTTTGATTTTACAGGATTTTAATTTGGCTCCTTCCCCATGAAAGTAGTTTTTAACATAAATAAAGTTGACTCTTGAACAACAGGGGTTTAAACTACGTGGGTCGACTTATATGTGGATTTTTTTTTTTTTAACAAATGCAGTACAGTATTGTAAATGTATTTTCTCTACCTTATGATTTTCTTAATAACATTTTCTCTAGCTTTACAATACATAATATATCTAATATACAAAATATGTGTTAATCGACTATATTATTGGTAAGACTTCTCTTCAACAATAGGCTATTAGTAGTTAAATTTTTGGAGAATCAAAAGTTACACTTGGATTTTTAACTGCATGGAGAGGAATCAGCACCCCAACCCCTGCATTGTTCAAGGGTTAACATATATATGCCTGAGAGAGGATGCAGGAGAAGTATTGACCTTTAAAATTAATTTAGGAAGGAGTGCCTGGGTGGCTCAGTTGTTAAGCATCTGCCTTCAGCTCAGGTCATGATCCCAGGGTCCTGGGATCAAGCCCTGCGTCGGGCTCCCTGCTCAGTGGGAAGCCTGCTTCTCCCTCTCCCTCTGCCTGCTCCCCCTACTTGTGCTCTTTGTGTGTCAAATAAATAAATAAAATCTTTAAAAAAATTAATTCAGGAAAAACAGTTAAGTTGTTTAAGACTTTCTGAAGTAGACTGATTTTGAAAATCAGGAGTTGCATATTTAAAAGGTTTCATAGAATACAGTTTGGAGATGAACATGTCTTTGTAGGGTGGTAATGTAGGATTTCAGCCAGATCTAATATTCAGTGATTGGTGGTCCTTGTACTCCTTTTCTGAATGTCAGTATAGTTATCCCTTAAAATCCAAAATCTTTAAGGCACCACATTTTTATTACTTACACTTTGCAGACTACTACTAACCTTAAAAATAAAACTTATTTTATCAGCAAAAATGGGTTTACTCAAAAATAGCAAAGAATTCCAATTGGGGACATGCAAGCTATGGCAAAACTATTGGCAAATCCAGCAAACGAAGGAGAGGAACATCATTTTATGGAGAATGAGGAGGAAGTTGGGAGGGGTCGTTCTGAGCGGAAATCCATTGGAGAAAAGCAAGAGTTCAGGATGAGAATGACTGACCAAGGTTTCTCATTGGCTGAGTTGCAGTGGATTTCTTGGCAGGAGATCCTGTGTACATCTTTTCTGGTGGGGCCTATAATTGATGATTCTTTCCTGTTGATGATTCTTCTGTTGTGGTCTGTAATGGACAGTTCTTCATGTAATTGCTATTGGGTGGTATGGCTCCTTTTTCTAGCCTCCCACTTTAGTGAGGTTTCCCTTTATTAATTTTCACACTACTAATTAAAAAAAGAAAAATATTATCTCATTAGATACAGAAAAAGCAGTTGACATAAAATTCAACATTCATTCATGACTTTCAGCAAACTCTGAATAGAAGAGAACTTTCTCAACCTGAGACAGAGCTCTACTGGAAGCCTAGAGTTAAGATTACGCTATACAGTATTGTTGACTGCTTTCCCCGTGAATGGAGGACAAAGCAAGGATGTCTGCTCTCACCACTTGTATTTAACATGGAGTCCTATACAGGGAAATATGACAAGAAAAAGAATTAAAGTACATAAGGATTAGAAAGGAGAAGTAATACTGTATGTATTTGCAGATGACATGATCATATATGTAGAAACCCTGAGGAATCTTTTTTAAAAAATCTACTAGATCTACTGAGTGAGTTTATTAAGGTTATAGGAAAAAAGGCCACTGTGTTAGGCTGAATTCTAAGATGACCCCCAGGGACTCTTGTCCCTGTATGGTGTCCTCCCCTTGTGTGGGTAGAACCTGTCAATATGATGAGATATCATGTGAGTATGTTACATTATATAGCAAAAGGGATTTTGTGGATATAATTATTAAGGTTACTTTGAGTTGATCAAAAGGGAGATTACCCAGGTAGGCCTGACCTAATCATAGAAGCCCTTTTTTTTTTTTTTTTTTTAAAGATTTTATTCATTTGAGAGAGAAAGAGAGGGCATGAGTAAGGGGAAGGGCAGAGGGAGAAGCAGACTCCTCGCTGAGCCTGGAGCCTGATTCTTAATCCCGGGACTACAGGATCAGGACCTGAGCTGAAGGCAGACGCTTAACTGACTGAGCCACCCAGGTGCCCCATAGGAGCCCTTTAAATCTAGGGCTGAAGTCAGAGATTCAGAGCTGATTAGGAGCCATGCTAAGAAAATGATCTGTGAGTATGGTTGGTGTCTGCCACCAATTTGGGGAAGATCTCTTAGTCATTTTCTGTGACTGCCACAACACAAATAGAAATGGAAATAATAATCTAGGGGAATTGCCATCGTCTCTGTTATCTGCTGAACACAGGTATATTTCTGTGCTAATAAAGCAATTTTATTTTTAAAATTCAACTTAGATACGAGAGTCTCTCTTCTGTCCACATAGCTTTGTTTAGGGCTTTAGCATAAACTCATCCCTGCTGCATGCCCTCAAAGTGGTGGTGCTCAGAGCACCAGTTTGCTAAAGGGGAGCCACAGAGCCCTGCTTGCCCTTGAGAAAAACTTCAAGCCCATCAGGTGGGCGGGGAAGCCAGAAGCAAACTGCATGATAGCAAAGACATAAGCAACTCTTTTTTTCTTTCTGTTGACAAGAAAAAGGACTTTTATGGCCTGGATTGCAGTAGGAAACTTCTGGCCTAGAAATGAGAACTAGAAGTAACTTGCTGATGGGACATTTTAGAGATTAGGCTCCCCAGGCAAACAAGTGACATTGCTGTGGTGAGGAAAGCATTCTGCTTGCTGGCCATAGATGGATAGACTCAAATCCTTTGAAGCCCTCATTAAGACATTGCCCAAAAAATTTTCAAAGACTTTATTTATCCATTTATTTTATTTTATTTTATTTTATTTTTTAAATAATTTTTTATTATGTTAGTCACCATACAGTACATCATTAGTTTTTGATGTTGTGTTCCATGATTCATTGTTGCCTATAACACCCAGTGCTCCATGCAATATGTGCCCTTCTTAATACCCGTCACCAGGCTCACCCATCCCCTCACCCCCCTTCCCTCTAAAACCCTCAGTTTGATTCCCGGAGTCCATAGTCTCTCATGGTTCGTCTCCCCCTCTGATGTCCCCCCCCCTTCATTTTTCCCTTCCTTCTCCTAATGTCCTCCATGCTATTCCTTATGTTCCACAAATAAGTGAAACCATATGATAATTGTCTTTCTCTGTTTGACTTATTTCACTTAGTATAATCTCCTCCAGTTCCATCCATGTTGATGCAAATGTTCGGTATTCATCCTTTCTGATGGCTGAGTAATAGTCCATTGTATATATGGACCACATCTTCTTTATCCATTTATTTTAGAGGGAAAGAACGCACACTAGTGGGTGGAGGGGCAGAGGGAGAGGCAGAAAATCTCCAGCAGACACGGGGCTCGATCCCACGACCCCAAGATCAGGACCTGAGCTGAAACCAAGAGTTGGATGCCCAACCGACTGAGCTACCCAAGCACCCCGCCCACAAGTTTTATTTTTATTAATGTGAAGTATAATTGGTCAGTATTCCTTACCTTCTTTGAGAATTTAAGACCTTCATTTCTTTGTTCTAGGTTGAGACTTGATAAACAGGAGTCAAAGAAGAGCTTTTTTGCAAATATATTTCACTTTTTTCCTCAAGTGATTTTCCATGACTTGATATTTACATCACTGGGCAGCTTGTTGAATATGTGGCTGGGTAGTTTTGTTAAGCCGCTTCTTTTTTTTCCCTCCCCCTTCTCCTTTTCTGCTTTTCTCTATCTCATATAGCTTAGTCCCAGTTCCAGAATGAAGAAGCTGCCTCAGGGTCGCCCTGTGCCTCCCCTTGGACCTGAGACCAGAGTTTCTGTAGTCTGGGTGGAGCGCTATGATGATATAGGTACTGTGTGTAAGGACTTTGTCCATAAGTAAAATTATTGTAGAATGACAATGACTTGCTGAATGTCTAGGGAGACACAGCACAGATGTGGTATGGTGGCCAGAAGCTGGAGCTGGAGTTCAGCAAGCCTGTATTGGCATCCTGGCTCGGCCTCTCACTCAATTTCTTTAAGCCTTAGATTACTCATCTGTTAAATGGAGACACCCATGGCACTTCCTAGTTGTGATGACTAGTGGATGTAAAACTTATAGCTCTTCTTGATATCACAGTGAATGGCTTGTTGTGAGTTGGTCCCACTCCATGTGGCTCCTGGTCATCCCAGGACCTCTGGAAAGGGGAAGGGGGAACACTTCCCTCACCTCTGCATGAACCTACTGTCTAGTTCTGGTGTAAATATTAATTTGTCCTTAGGAATTCTGCTTTGGATAAGTTTCTCATGAATTTTTATGTAAGCAATATGAGAGCATTAGAAATGCATACTTAGCCTAGAATCTCATCCAGCTCAGGGTTTGTGGAAAAGTGTGATCATTGCTTTCCAACCAAGCCCTCAAAGACCACAGATCATGTTCTATAAAAACTCAGCTTTAGATGAACAGCTAAAATTTGTCTTGAGGGAGATTTCTTTTTGGTGAGGAATGGTTAGGATTATGTATTTTAGGATACCACAGTCCATATATTTATTGCACACTTGTATAAAGAGATTAGGAAATTAGATTTCATACTATTTATTTTAGAAATATAAGGGAGGTATTAATTGTAATGCTGTTACTTTCTTCCAGAAAACTTTCCCCTCTCAGAGCTGCTGACAGAGATCAGTACTGGTGTGGAAACTACTGCAAACAGTAGCACTTCTCTGAGGTACACTCTTTCTTTGCCTGAGGCTCATCAGCATGTCTTGAAGCCTAGAGAAACCTATTCATGATAATATGTCAGTTGTGATTTCATAAAGAAAGATGTAAGGAAACAAAAGCGATGAAGGCAAGAGGAAATAAACATAGGGGAAAAATCAAAGAAGTTGGTAGATAACGTGCACAAGGTGATAAATTAACAAGCATTTTAAAATGGCATAATTAATTGCCATTTTACATTTATCTGCAGCAAAGAGAAAAATGGTGGAAGCAGTTAAGTATAAATGAAGACTATAATAACAGACTGTCAATATTAGATAGGAGTAATAGAGTTAAATTGGTCAAAACATTCTGGATGGTTAGAATGTCCTAATTAAATGAGCTATTTAATGGAAAAATATTTCTAAGTAAAATGTAATACTAACTTTATTATAGTTACGATTCCTGTTTTAGCTGCCCATGCAAAAAAAGGATAAAGGGATAATTGGATTCTAGGATTAATAACAATGTATCTATGTAGGCTTTATAGTTTCGAGGCTTTTTGCTTGCTTGCTTTTGGTTTAAACAAGTATTTTAAAACAATTCACAAGAGGTGCCATTATCATCTCTGTTTTACAAATGGAATAAAATAGGCTGATAGAAGTTATTCTTCAGTATCACACATTCAATAAATGAAAAGGAAAGTGATCTGAACTCAGGCTTCTGACCCCAGATGCCAGCCTTATTTCGTACATCAGAGAGCTACCCTTGATATCAAGCTACATGATCTGATTTGTATTGCATTTAAGATGAATTTGTTCTTAACATCATTAGATTGTTGTCATAGAATTGGAGTAAAGATGGTTTATTTTAACATCATATTTTTAAATTTCCAGAAAAGGATAAGTCATTCTTTTTTTTTTTTTTTTATGTTCAGTTAAGCCAGCATATAGCACATCATAAGTTTTTGATGTAGTGTTCAACATTAGTTGTCTATAACACCCAGTGCTCATCACAACACGTGCCCTCCTTAATACCCTCGGTTACCCCATCCCTCCACCCCTCTCCAGGAGGACAAGTCATTCTTAAAACTTTGTGTTTTTTCTGCTGAAGTATTTTAAAGCAAGTTACAAGAGATCCTGACATTTTAAATATATCAGTCTGCATTTCTGAAAAACAAAAACACTTTTCAAATAGATAAAGATAAAATTATCACAATAATAAAATTAGTAATAGTTCCTTAATTTTATCTAGTAACCAGTTCATATCGAAATTTCTCCATTTTCCCTAAAATATTCTTTATAGTTGATTTATTCAAACCAGAATCCACTCTGGGACTTTGCGTCTGATGTTGTTATGCCTTCAGGTGCTTTTACTACAGAACAGCCCTTTTTTGTCTTTTTTTTTCTCCATGATGCTGACTTACTGAAGAGACAAGAGTAATTCTCGAGGTGAACTTTTCTAGAACTAGTTTGAAAGAGAACTTTTAAGTGTCTTGTGTTGGTGGTGGTGGTGGTAATGGTTTCAATCTTTTTAGGTCAAAAGTTACAATATGTGGGTGGAGGATGGATTAGCCTGGTGACGGGTATTGAGGAGGGCACGTACTGCATGGAGCACTGGGTGTTACACGAAAACAATGAATCGTGAATCACCACATCAAAAACTAATGATGTATTGTATGGTGACTAACATAACCTAATAAAATTTTTTTAAAAACTTATAATATGACTAGACTGTAAAAATCATATTTTGTTGGTAGACTGGTAAAATCAAGAATTTGTCTTGATGACAAAATTAACTATACGATTGATTTTTATATAATGTATTGAAAATTGACTCAATGTTGCTTTGGCCAGAATCACTTTACCTATATAGAAAGAAAGCAAAAAACACCAGAAATGCCAACATACATGTAGCAAGTATCACAGAGTAATAACATGGGTACCTCTAGACGTGGTGACATATCCCTGAGCATGATGGGTGTCTCAGTCTTCTAAAGGCACAGTTGTGACATTAGCACCCATTAACACCCATCTACTGTTCAGAGGCTTTGAAGGCTTTGGCCTTGCCAAGATACAGCCATTTATCACCTTTGCTAAGGAGGACACTTGCAGCTGGCCCAGACTAATGGGCCTCCCAGCCTCCTCCCCCCGACCCCTGAACAAAAATTGTATCAGAGGTTCTCATAAGGGGGCCTCAACTATATTCCCACTTGTGCTTTGAGATGCCAGGGTTGACTGTGGTGGAATTCCCTGCACTCCGGCCACCCCCACATTTGTTCCCTACGAGAAGGAGGGACTAAGTGAAAGAAAGTCAGCCAGTTGCTGGGTTCATAGCTTCCTGTCAGAGATTCCTCTGCCTTTGCATCCACCCTTTCTCCCTAGTGGTTGATTGGTTTTTTTTTTTTACCTAGTGGTTTTAAAACACATTTTAGCCCCTTTTTTGTCAGTTTGAAAAGCCCAACCCCAGTGATGGGCATTTAGGGCCAGGTGTTGATGGGGGTGGGAGGGTGGGTGCAGCAACATGGCCTCCCAGAAGGAGGATTCTGAGCAGACTGACACGTTGGCTCTTATCAGACTGTATCAAGCCCAGCATCAAGTGTCCTTCATTTTCTTAAATTACACATGGGGCACTTCAACTTTTATATGTTTGGAGTAAAAAAAATTTTCTTTTCTTAAGATCTACCACTCTTGAAAAAGAAGTTCCTGTCATCTTTATCCATCCTTTAAACACTGGATTATTCCGGATAAAAATTCAAGGAGCCACTGGAAAATTTAACATGGTCATCCCACTTGTGGATGGGATGATTGTCAGCAGGCGAGCACTTGGTAAGTTCTTCATATATGGCCAAAGAGTTAAGGTTTCTCTCTTTTATTTATTTATTTGTTTGTTTAAACATTTTTATGAACTAAGAAGAAGTAGAAATAAGGAAATGGTGAAATTACTTAATAGATGTAGAAAATGCTGTGGTTTGGGGCACCTGGGTGGCTCAGTTGGTTAAGCGTCTGCCTTTGGCTCAGGTAATGATCCCAGGGTTCTGGGATCAAGTTCCACATCGGGCTCACTGCTCAGCGGGGAGTCTGCTTCTCCCTCTCCTTCCCCCTGCTTGTTCTCTCTCTCTCTCACTTGCTCTCAAGTAAATAAAATCTAAAAAAAAGGAAAAGAAAATGCTATGGTTCTTGTTAAATAAGAAGCATGTTTTGTTCTGTTATAACTGTGCTTCATCTACTTAAGTACACGTAGAACTACGATTCACAAACTTCCAGGCCTGGGAAATCAGATAGCTGTATATAATCCAGGGCAGGAAAATGGGTTGTCAGACCAGATTTTTGCTTCTGTTTTCCCTTGTCATGTATTTCTTCTGGCAGTTTTATCTTGGTAAAGTGTTGTCCGTCTCTCCAGGGACAGGGAGTTTTGCAAATAGAATGAACTAGGTTTGACTTTGCAGAGAGTAGTTCACTTGAATACTGACAGTTCACCTAGATGGCTAGTTATTCACGTTGATTTTAATACCCTCTGTTTTTCAAGGTTTTCTGGTGAGGCAGACTGTAATTAATATTTGTAGAAGAAAGAGACTGGAGAGTGACTCCTACAGTCCACCACATGTCCGCCGGAAACAGAAAATCACGGACATTGTCAACAAGTACCGGAACAAGCAGCTGGAGCCAGAGTTTTATACTTCACTTTTCCAGGAGGTTTGACTCAAGAACTGCACTTCTTAGATACTGTCTGTCTAGGACTCTTGAACTCCAGTTTGGGGCTATGATATCAGAGCAAAACAATTTGATAGGTGATCACTGTAAAAAGAAAAACAAATCACTCCCCAAGAGCTTACTGTTTAATCACCAGAATAGAAGAAACACACAAACCCATTTGATAGAAGACTTTTGGCTTTCTGGTGAAATGGGCTCCCAGACACAATTATATTCCTGCTGGTAATGATGATATACATTTTAGCCATAAACTTTCTTTTAAAAGTGACAATTTTAGTTAAATATAAGCCTTTTGAGGAGAAAGGCTTTATGCATCTCATTTAAACACGTGCATTGGTAGCGTCAAATTTGCAAATTAGAAGGTGAAGATAGTTTTATACTTCACTTTTTAGGAGGTTATGTTCAGAATTGAAATCTGTCTCAGAATCTTCCAGGATATTTAAAGACTCATGCTGATGATAGCATGGAGGAGAAGGAAAAAAATCTCAGCTTTCTGCTCACTTGTAAGTCCATTTGTCGTCTAGCTGTCCAACGGACAGGAATGAGCATAAATGTGTTTTGTTTAGATAAGAAGTCTGACATTAAAATATTTCATGTTTCCTCCACATTTCACAAAGTTATCGTCCTCATTACTGTACAGATCTATCTGAAGGCCTCAGTTTCTGGGCAGCCCGGGAGCAGATCTACAGTGGAGGCATGGCCCTGTCCTTTAACGGGGACACAGATGGCATTTGTGGGGTTAAAAGTTGTAAGACAGCAGCGATACCTCCACTCTCTCCATTGCTGTTTGTGGCTTGGGGACATGATGACAGGCCAAGCATTTGTAATTCCTTGGTAATTTCTTGGTTAAATTTTGAGAAATGTAAGCTCACAACAAGGGTTGAAAATTATTTGGTTTCATCCATTGTCTCTTATTTCAGGACCAAGCAGGAAACTGCAGTAGTTTATGAAGGATTGTAATTTGGGGTTCAGGAAATAGCCTCTCAACACTACTAATTCAGATCTCTCCCAGAGAGCTACTGGATTTCATCATAATTGACAAACGTTAGTGACCACCCCCTAGGGTGGCTGCTCTTAGAAATGGCTGTTGTGACCATGTTTTCTGGACCTTTGCCAGCTGAAGGCACAACAAATCCCTGCCCGGGCTTTGGAAATACTTCTGTTACCTCACTGCTACTTTTCTGCCAGGGATAAATGTTTTGAGGTGGCCAGACCCAGAACAACCTTCCAAGGATTCCTGTTACAGTGCTAGAGTATACACTGCTCGTTTCTCCTATTCTTCTCTCCTTTCTTCTTTATTAAGATTATTTTATGTTAAGAAAATAAGTGACATTTGAAGTCCAAAGAGGAGTCCTCACAGCTGTGTTAAGGGTGGTTTCCCGCGTGAACTCTGGTGTCAATAGACTCTGTAGGTCAGGGCCGCAATGGTGTGTTTGGTTTGATGTTTGGGGAGTTCATTCGAGGGTCGGGGATAATGTAGGGCCTAGTTCCCTGTGCAGATATTTCTATTCCAAACGTATGTATTTTGTCATCTGTGAGCAAGAAATTTGGGTATCATAGCAGCTCTTGGTTTTAAGTTTGTTGTACCCTTTTCTTCATGTTTGTTTTAAGCTCAGGTAAAGGTTACCTCCTCCTTCAATGACTCCAGTTTCCATTCAGGGTATGATATTATTGAATAATTGATTTTCTTTTTAATCTGGGCAATAAATCAGTGTTTCCAGATGGTAGCATGGGGGTAGGGGGTGTAGGATAAAGATGAGCAAATTCTACCCTAAAAATGTTTTATTAACTCAGCAAGTATAAGGTGAGGTTTAACAACTTTCATGGAAATTCCAGATTGACATTTCAAGGAAAAAATGGGCCCTTTTTCTAGTGGACATGAACAAAGAGGGCTTAAATTGGTAGGCAACTTATAACATTCCAGAGGTTAAAAATAACGGATGTAGGTATACTTCCTCGGTGTGATTCTTCAGATAAAACTTTTACCTTTAGCATAGTTTTACTGTCAGCAAAATATACTGTGATGTGCGTGTTGAGGGTAGGCTTCCTGATCCTTCAGTTTGCTCTAATTTCTGGCAACTCTTTGTAATTCTTATGACTGATAAGTGAATAACCGTGTTGAATGCGGTTTGCAATCTGGAAGCCTATGATCTCCCAGGGAAGGAGGGATAGATTTAGAGCTGTGCAGCCCCTGAAGGCATGAGACCCCAGTGTGTACAGCACAAACAGAATATAGAGTACATATACCTCGTGAGGTGCTCCTTCCTTCTGCTCAAAATAACATTTATTTAAAAAGGGAGTGCGGTAAGAACCCTTGGAAACTTTTACAAGTATGGGTTTGAGTTCATGGTCACTAAGTTCACCCGACTGCCTTTGTCAAAAATCACTTTGAGTAGAATAATGCCAGAGGAGCATATTTAGTCGCTAGTAATAACCTTTAGTAGTCCACTTGATAAATTTGCTAGCGTGTTTTCATAACACTTTGAAGGGAAGCGAGGACCACTTTGGTCCGTGGCTTAAACAGTAAAGTTGCTGCATGTGACAGGTGTTATCAGGGTGGATGAGTGTGGCATTTGGTGACAAGGAAAGCATTACCAAGGGACAGAGGCAGGTAGCCCCTCATAGTCCTTTTTCCCATTCGGGAGATGGGGGCTTTCCTCCTCCTTTCTGGTTGGGAGCATTGACGACAGTGAGGAGGCTTTGCCTTTCCTTGGTCAGCCAGCTACCGCTTTTGTCCCGTGCTTCCTCCTAAGACCTCCTCCTACCTAGCATTGGCCCTCTGAAAGGAAGAGTTACATGGTGGATTCACCCCCTCCTGCCCTGGCCATACACACCCCCACGCACGCATGCTCTCCGCCATTTCCTGGTCCTCGATTTCAGGGCAGCCCATTCTCCTCTGGACTCACTTAGAAATACAAAAGACCTACATCTTTGGCCAGTAATGTCAGTTGCCCACAGGTTGTGTGTATGAGGCCTTTATGAATGGTTACTTTCTACATACTGTGGGGAAGCATTTGTCAGGCTCTGCAGAGTGATTTTCAGAGGGACAGTCTTTGGGAGCATTTATTTCCGTTGGAAGGTGAGACTTCACCCAAGGTGGAAATCAGCTTTGCTCAAAGACCTGTTTTGTGGTAGATAGTAAAGATGTATTGGGGGTCATTTGACACTCCTGCTGGCAGTGGTTCTCCATTCAGCATTTTAAAACCCATTCAGTTTATATCTTCCTGAAAAGAATTGATTTCTGTGTTTACATGATACAATTTAAGGATTTCCGTGACAGCCTCTTTCCCCGAGATGGAGAGATAGGAGGTAATCCACCCGCTCAGTGTGGAATCAAACTGTGGGTTCTCGGTAGCTGAAGAAGCCATGTACTGTATAGTGTTTTTCTCAGAGTATCAACTCACGTTCTTCAGATGCTTTTCTTTTTTTAATGGTGAGGGAAAAGGTGTAATTTGGGATTCCACAGTGCCTTGCATATAGTAGGCGCCCAATAAATATTTGTTGAAGCAAACCAAGTTTCCCAAGTCCTTGCCTCTTGCAGTGACCAAGAACATCTTTCTCCTCTGAAGGGCTTGGCAGTTGTGGCTAAAAAATAAGCAGTATCATTATTTGCTTGAAATCACATACACAATTTGTATGAATTTCGGTATGTTGCCAAGACATGATCTTTTTCTTATTGTATTTTCTGTAAATATTTCTGGCACTGAACTGTAAAGTAAAGGCGAAATGTAAATACGAAGGTGTACCTGTGTCTCTTGCCTTCTGTGTTTTCTCTTCCTCAGTTAGGGGACAAGGCCCAGAGGCTTTGTTTGTATTTATGCCGATCCTTTGTCCAGAAGAAACCCATGGAATATTGAATGTAATACATTTAGTCAATTAAATTTTAAGGAGATTCTTATCTAATAATGTTGTGTGTGCTTTTGGTGACACGCGGGGTTTGACTCCTGCACGGTTGTTTCTCGTTTACTCTTCCCAGGGCGCGTGTGCTCTGCTTTGCCTGACCTTCATAATTTAGATCTGTGGGTTTTCACGCTGGTTTTGTAGAGTTTCACGGAATACCCAAAATTAGATTCGTTTTTAAAAATAATTTTTAACCGAGTTATAATTGACATACAGCATTACATTAGTGTCAGGGTACGACATAGTGATGTACTGTTCTCGTACACGATGAGTTGCTTACCTGCGAGGATAAAAGCTACTCCGTCACCATACGAAGTCGCCGCAGCGTTTGTGTGATGCCATCAACAGCCAGCAGGAGCCCCCGTATGGAGGCTGCTGTTCACCAAGCGGCTGGCTGCCCGTATCTCAGCAACACGCAGGGGCAGCCGTGCTTTCTGCCTGCACCAAACCCGGGCTCTGCCGGGGCTGGCAGTCAGGAAAGGGGAGACGCAGAGGAGGGCACCCTCCCCCCACCCACTGCCCGTGTGAGTAGGGTTGGCTTGAGAAGGGTCCAAGCAGCCCGATGAGCGCCTTCCTGCCTAGACCATGTGTGTGGGGTGGTTGCACCACCCAGGGAAACAGCAGGGAGAATGCTTGATTCGACGGGATCTTAACATGTGACCCCCTGAGCTGCCTCCCCTGTAGCTGGGCGTCCGTACCTGCTCTGCCCGCAGGACCTCCAGCTGCTCCTTGGTGGCCAGCGACGCGTCAGGCTGATTGCAGAGTGGTCCTGTTTTGGGCTCTGGGGAGACAATGTTCAAGCCTTCCCCACTGTGCTGCTCAGCCCCTTCAGGAGCCAGTGCCAAGAGCTCCCCAGCCCAAACCACTCCCGGTCTTGGCCTCTGGGCCCTGAGTGGCACAGCCTGCCAAGGCACTGTTCTTCTCGGACACGCATTCTAATGCTGTCTGCCCCGGCTGCCTCTTCTGGGGACTCCAGTCATCCCACCGTCGGGCTGAGACCGTCTCTGAGCCACTGGCTTCCAAGCTCCAGCTCTCCCCGCCCCTCCCCTCCTTCCACCCCTTCCCTGTTTTCTTCTGTGGCTGGCCCTCTTGCCTTTCTCCCTGAGCTGGTGTCCTCCAGTAAGGGGGTCCGTCCACCCCATGTCTCCCCCAGGTCTACCACCCACTTCTTGCAGCTGCTCTCCCAGCCTGGAACTG
This sequence comes from Leptonychotes weddellii, assembly GCF_054177405.1. NCBI lineage: Eukaryota > Metazoa > Chordata > Mammalia > Carnivora > Phocidae > Leptonychotes > Leptonychotes weddellii. Next base: position 18,472,791 of record NC_138378.1, on the reverse strand, counting down.
GGTCGGCCTGACGAGTTGCTGTGGCACCAGAACCAGGGCTGCATTCGACTGGTTTGCTCATTACCATGGTGTCCTAAGCCTCACCTGGAGGTTCTGACTCAGTAGAGCAGGGGGAAGGGTAGGAATTGGTGTGTTTCACAGACACTTGCCTGTAGTGACTGACGTAGCTGGTCCAGGACCCTCTTGGGGCCTGCAATGCCCCTGCCCCCCTCCCTTCCACAGGCACCAGCCATTCCTCCTGTGAGCTCCCCGCACCTGTCAGGCTCCCTGTCTGGCCAGAGTCTCCCTCCAGCTCGGGGATGGCCGGGCCTGGAGGTCCAGGGCCTCCTTCCTGCCACGGGACCTGGCACATGGAGGTCCACTACTACATGAACGGATGACAAGATGAGGTGGGAAGAGAGAAGAATGGCATTGGAGAGTGTTCTCTCTCCTTGGGAGACAAAGGAACAAGGCGAACCACTTAGAAGCCCCTCACTGAAAACTCTGATAAGGAGAGGTGCAGAAGTTGCCAGATTAAATATTTATTGAGGGCCTACTGTGTGTTAGAAAGTTTTTAAATGGCAACCCAGTGGCCCAGGCTGGCCCAGCAGACTTGTTTTCTTGAGCCAACAGTGTTTCAGTGCTTGATGCAGCATTTTTTAATTGGGAGGTTTCACATAAAAATGCAGATTTGGGGGGCTCTCTTGGGAAAGGAGATGTGGCACTACTGGGCCTGCCTCTCCCACGCAGCAGTTAACTGCCTGAAGCTGCGACAGCTGCCCGCTTTGGATGCACCAAGCTCCATCCAGGTCGCCGCAGCCCCCGCCACCGCCACCAAGTGCGGATGTGGGCACCTGTAGCCAGAAGGACAGGCCGGCACCTGGCTGGCCCCTGAGGGAATCTGTGGCCTCAGACTTGAACAGCCACCTGGGGGCGATGTTTGTCCCATCATTTATTCTTCTCTAACTTTTAGCAGCTTGCTGAGGTAAGAATTCTTTCCATCTTACAAGAGGATCCAAGGAGGTGTCCCATGAACCCATAGCATCTTCGCAGGGATTTGGACCCAGGCCTGCCTGCCTGGAAGCCTGGGCTTCTGTTCTTGGCCGAACTGCCTCACTGCCACTGGCTTCCACCCGCTCGTCCAAAAGCACTCGTCCAAAACAGCTCTGCCTTGGCCTGAAGGACACTGTGACGTCCTTGTTATGTCACCCGCTCAGTCACAATTGGGCCGAGAGCAGAGTGTGGCCCGGCCCACTGGGTCCCCAGGGCAGCCCCACCAGCGCAGCCCAGGCAGGCCTGGCTTAGCCACGCACGCACCATGAGGTACCCCCTGGTGCCGCTGGTGAGCGACCTCACGTTTTCTTTCCTCGTGCTCCGGCTCTGCCTGCCCGTGAGCTTGCTGTTGGTCCTGCTGATCGTCTGGCTCCGCTTCTTACTGAGCCAAGGTGAGCCGCCCAGGCTGGGCCCTAAGTGTGGAGCTGGGCAGGGGGATCCTGGAGCAAGTGCAGAGAGAATTTCCTTCATGCGCCTTAACCGCTGGCTGAGACAAGCAGTCACCTGTAGGAGCAAAGGATTAATTGAGTAGGTTTAGAGGCCAAGAGTGAGCCTCTGAGTTGGGGAAGCAGTGTGTTTGTGTGCACACCTGTGTCCCGTCAGGGCCACTGCTTGGCACAAATCAGAGGTGGCCCCTGCGCCCAGATGAACTGGTCAAAGGGACCCTTTCCTGTGACTAGCTAGGGCACAAGGCTAGGGGAACAAGGTATGGGCTGGACTTCAGCCCCTCCCAGTCCCTCAGCTGGGTACTTTTGTGCAGTAAACAACTTACACAATGGGATATGGCAGCCCTAGGCATTTATCAGGTGCCAGGAGACCACTCACACTTCCTGCCCAGACTATACATCAGGGAGGCATCTGGGTTCTCGGGGTCGTAAGATCATGGAGGCTGACGGACACTTGTCCTGAGCTCAGCATGCCACCCAGAGGAACAGGGGGCAGGGTGGAGCTGGCCACAGCGGAAGCTGGGGGCCGGTGGCAGGGACGGCCTTCTGCTCCGCGGGTATCCTATCTCCCTGGGCGCTCCCCTCACCACGGGCCCTCTCCCCGGGGACCTTCCACCTCCTGCTTCTCAGTTCCAAGACCTCTGGTCCGCTAGGCAGGGAGGGTGCTGACGTGCGGCCAGCTCCGGTCAGACGGCATTGAGACAGGGTCAGCGGTTCATCCCCAGATCTGCCCCATGTGCTCACGCGTGGGGGCTGGTGATGGCGTCATTATTGGGAGTTCCTGGCGAGAGCGTCCAGAAAATGTCTGTTTACATCCTCATATTCCCGGGGTGGGCCGCAGCTCTCCCTGAGGGGCGCAGCTCGGGCGTCCGGGGGTGGCTGGTGGGAGTCAGGGCACTTGTCCGTGAAGTGGCTGTAAAAGCCATCTCTCTGGAGGCCAGGACGTGGGCCCGCATTTTAGCCTTGCCCCTTCATCGCTCAGAATAACTGCTCACCTTTTTTCAACACTGTACTAAAGGTTGCGCCAAACAAGATGATGTGCATCATCTCATTTAATCCTCAGAATAACCCCGCGAAGTAATCCTTATCACACAACTGAGGAAACCAGGGCTCGGGGAGAGAAGCCGCGGGCCCAGGTCACACACCTACGAAGTACTTGACCGTGCCGGTTATCTGGGGCCACATCCTGGCTCTGCCTCCCCCCGGCTCTGTGACTTGGGGCAAGTCCGCTCTGAGCCTGGGGTTTCTCACCTGCAGGACGGAGATAATATCGGCCCCTGCCCTTTGAGGCCGTGGAGAGATGCGTGTGCAGGGCAGGGCAGCCAGGACGTGTATACACACGGCACATAGTAGGTGGTTACAGGCTGCGGAATAATCCGTTCCCATGACGGTTTTGTCGAGGTGGGAGGAAGCGTGGGCCTGGCTTGGGACAGCTTCTCCGGAGGCAACGTGGCACCTCGCCTACGGTCTAAGGCACTAATCTCCAGCAATTCATTCTCCTTGAAGGCCCTGCTCTGAAACCATCCACCGCCTGCCCCGTCCTGACCTTTTCTCAGACGTTCTCCCACGTCTCACATGGCCCTTCGCGAGAAGGCATTTGGTAATTTGCAATGACCAGAAGCTGTCCTTAAAGTGAAGGGAGCGGTCTTCTCGGAGCTCTTAGCATTGTTGCCCTGGTCACGTCCTTGTGCCAGGGTCTGGGCCTGCCGGGGTTTGGGGGAGCTGCTTCTCAAGGACACCCTGGCCGGCGGTTTTCTCTTCTGCTGCGGATCTCTTCGTTGGAATCAGTTTGGCCTGGAATCCGGTGCGAAAAGCAGACAGGACTAGCTCTGACCCTCCCTGTTCAGCAGGGCAGTTCCAGGGCCCGGAAGGTGGCCGATTTGAGTAGGGAGTGCCATGTGGCCCAGGAGGACGGAGACGGGGCAAGGGGAGAAGGGAGCTGCCTGGCAAGCTTGGCACTGGGGCAAGAAAAGGTCGTGGGCAGCTGAGCCCTGGAGAAGCCGGCCAGTGGGGACAACACTAATCCCGGACCATGACAGAAGGACAGGATGAAGCCACGTGTGCCCTTCAAGGGGAAGGGGCTCCTCTGAGGACATTTCCTTTGTGATCAGAAAGGAATTCGCAGAAGGAAGAAGAGAAACCTTCAGAGAGATGGATTTAGGGCTGAAACATGCCTGTTGAAGGTCCTGCTCACCTCATGGTGATCCTTGGAGCGAGGTGTTAAGTGCAAAGCTGCCTCTGAATCCCCCAACTTTAAACAGGTGCACCCCATGGAATCGCAGGGCCCTGGTGCCGGGAGGCTGATCGGAGTCCAGCACCACCGCTTCTGGCTGTGAGCCTGGACAGTCTACCTTTCTGAACCTTCCTATCCGTAAAATACAAGTAACACTAGTAATTGCCTTCAAGACATCGTTAACAGGATTAAATGAGAAAATGCACGGGAAACACTTAGCAGGTAGCATGTGTTCAAAAACCAATCACAATCTGTAGTGAAGAGCAGTCGCTTCAAGCCCTCACACTGATTTGTAAATCCTCATCACTGCCAACTTGGATGAGCACCTGTTGTACATGGTCTACGTCAGTTAAACCCTCCTCCTAGGGCTGTAATATGCCCATTTTACAGATGAGGAAATGGAGCCCGCCTTTTCTGTCTCCTGCTCTTGGCCTGCAAGCAGAGGGCTCTCTTCGGCCTCCGTTACTTCTCTGTCACCAGTGAGACACCTTAAGAGTATAGTGAGAAGGAGAATTCCCCCAACCCTTCTCCTTTCTCCTTCACCTTGCCTTCCCCAGAGACGTCACGGTAGCGAGCTCATGCACCTAACAATACATGTAGGTTTTCCAAAAAAGTGTGGGCAGATTGTTACTTGTTTTTCCAAAAAAAAGGGGGGAGGAGATCCTACCCTATACATTTCTCTGAAACTTGCTTGTGATGTATCACAGACATCCTGCAAGTCGAAAACTACATTTAACAGCTTCTGACATGCCACTGGATGGAGAGGCAGCTCTTTATGCAGTGCGCCTGTCCCACACCTCCGTCACCCAGACCTCTCAGGATGGACACACACACACACACACACACACACACACACACACAGTTTCCAGGGTATTTTATTGCTTGTGCATGTTTCACCACAAAACAATGCTGCAGAGAAATCTTGCACATATATGCTGAGATATTTGTTAATAAATGGACTGGTGGACGAATGGATGGATGGGCCAATGGTTGGGTTTTTGTCTCCTCAGTGCCTGCTCTTGGACCCACCCAATGCAAGTAGGTCATTTGTTCGCCTCTAGAGCCTGTCCCTAGTTAGTAGGTGGTATGGCCACTTTCTGAGTCCTAGGACAACATTTTTTGGTCCCTGGTCACCTTCAATGTCCTCCAGTCTTCCTGAGATCTCAGGGCTGTCCCATATGTCAGGGTTCTGCCTTGGCCCCTTGGTCTCAGACAAGGTTGCAGGGATGCCCCAGGCTTGGCAGGGGGCTCCTTTTGGGTCAGGATGTGACCACCCAAGAGGCCTTATCTTGTACCTCCACAGATTCAGAGGAAAATGACTCAGATTTATGCTTTGACTAGGAGCCCTGGATCAAAGGTCCAGCCCAGTTTTGCTGGGAGGGATACTCCGTAGCTAAAAGGAGGAGAGGCCCTGCTGGTGAGCCTGTTCAGCCAGGTGAGACCCTTCTGGGGGGCAGGGGGCAGGAATGGGGAGCCTCGGGTCCTACCCAAAGCCTAGGGCGGCTGCCATGTTGCAGGTCCACTTCCTCCACCACGCTGGAGAGCTTGTTGTCTCTGCCATGTTGGGGAACCCTCTGCTTCGTTCTGTTGGAGATCTGTTTTCACCATGTTGGAGGACCAGCCTCCTCTGCCATGAAGACTTCCTTTACAAAGGTCCCCTACCCTTTACCTCCATGACCTCACCTCCCACCACTCTCCTTACTTAGAGTCTTTGCACTGACCGCTCCTTCTGCCTGGAACTCTTCTCCCCCACATCCACTTGGTGCACTCCCTCACCTCCGAGGTTGAGCTCAAATGTCCCCCTTACTCTGCTCTAGATTGTGTTCTGCCATAGCACTTACCACCTCTTGACGTGCCCGATAATTGATGCTCCAAACCCAAAGCCCTCCCAGCACTCCTGACACACAGCTATTTGTAGGGGGAATGACACAACGCCAGTGATGATGCTCGCTGATAGTCTTGGGACACTTAAGAGGCAGCAGGGCCTGTGCCGAGCACTTCCCTTTCACAAGCTCATTTATGAGATCCTATGAAGAGGGTATTATTCTTACCTCCATTTTGCAAATGAGAACTCTGAGTGGCAGAGCAGTAAGTAATTTGCCCAAAGTTATTGAACACCTTGGAAAGGCCTCATCCATTCCAGTGCAGTTAAATGTCATCCCCGTGTCAATGACCCCAATGCTCTAATGGTCCTTCTCAGCTCTATTATAAGAGCCCCATGCTTGCTTTAATGTTCTGCTGTCTCTTGTCTTAAAATTTTTAATTTTTGAACGAGGGGCCCCACACATTCATTTTTTTAACGGGCCCACAAATTATGTAGCCTGTCCTGTTTGTGTACAATTAGTGGGGTAAGAAAAGGAGACTTTTGGACTCTGCTCCAGAATCCTGTCCCATTCATATAGAACCCTTCCCACCCCATCATGTATCTGTTCCTCTCTCACCCTTTCAATCCATTGTCATCCCTAGGCCCAACCTTCCATGCTTTTCCAGCCTGGCTTTCCTGGAGTCAGCGGAGGGGTGGTGGTGGTAACCGAGGTGGATGGGAGAGACTCACTGGTGCGGGACGAGGACTCTGGCGAGTGAGGTGCTTCCCTGGGGTCCCCAACTCCCCTCCTGCACCGATGGACTCAGGAAAGCCTCCAGAGGACCCAGCTCCTCTCTCACTACAGATGATCTCCCAGGGTCCCTGGGGAGGAGCCCGAGCCTGTGAAGATGGGATAGGCACTTGGGGAGAAGTTGGCCACCTGAACTCAGATGAGGTCCTAGGACAGGGCTGGGCCAGAAGGTGTGGGTCCGTATTAAAGAGACGAAGGGGTTCCTGTGCTCAGGAGACCCCTGATAAACACACTGGGCCTAGGCATTCATTTAACAAGCTGTGGGCTCTGGGTCCAACCCCCGGCACTGACTCCAACCGTCCTTGACCATCTTTGGGGATGCCTGACTCTCTCCCACCCTTTCAAAGGGTTGGGGGATCTTGCCCTCAGCTCCCATTCTAAAATTTCACACTCCTTGATTCGCCTTTAGGTTGACTTCAATAACAAATACTCCTTTTAGGGCGCCTGGGTGGCTCAGTTGGTTAAGCGACTGCCTTCGGCTCAGGTCATGATCCTGGAGTCCCGGGATGGAGTCCCGCATCGAACTTCCTGCTCGGCAGGGAGTCTGCTTCTCCCTCTGACCCTCCTCCCTCTCATGCTCTCTGTCTCTCATTCTCTCTCTCTCAAAATAAATAAATAATTAAAAAAAAACAAATACTCCTTTTATAAATACAGAGAGGCTACCATATGCCTAGTTATAAAAATAGCTCACATTTAGTGAATATCTACCGTGTACCAGGCGCTTTTCCATATGCCTTATACAGGGGTTTTATCCCTCACCAGAATTCTATGAGGTAGGGTCTTTGGTTATCCCTGTTTCACAGATGGGGAAAATGAGGCACAGAATGACCAACTGTCTGGCTTGGAGCCACGCCAGGGGAGTTGGGGTTTGAGCCGAGGCCCTGACTCCACTGTGCCGGGTCTTCTCCAGCGTCGGGTGTGGGGGACGTGCAGGGGAGGCAGGGTTCTGCCCTTTGAAGAAATCCCCTGTCCTTACACCCTCACTGGCTTCCCAGGGGCAGCAGAGTTGATGGCAGGAGAAGGGGACTAACCCTCCTGGTGTCCCTTCCTCTGCCACCCCACATCCCACCAGTCATCACAAGGCTCTTCAACTATCCAGAGGAGAGAGAAAGGAGACTAAATTATTAGCTTGTCTGGAGTTTGGTCTCCCCAGCTCTGCTTTTTCTGCCCTGTCAGAACAATTCATCCAAAACACACATTGGAACATGTCCTTCCCCCTGCTTAAAGCCCTCTATGGCTCCCTATTGTCCTAGGGCTAAAGTCTTGAATTCCTTGTGTGGTGTAGAGTTGCCCTTTGGGAGCCGAGCCCTACTAAATTTGCTGGACAAGGTATCTGTTCCTACTGACAAGGCTACGGTGAACACCCTCGAACTTTTATCTTGGCATAAGTGTGCTTCTATCTAAAGGATAAATCCCGGGAGGAGAAATTGTTGAATTTAAGATCTATGTGTTCACATGAGAGACGATGGACTCTGAGAAACAAACTGAGGGTTCTAGAGGGGAGGGGGGTGGGAGGATGGGTTAGCCTGGTGATGGGTATTAAAGAGGGCACGTTCTGCACGGAGCACTGGGTGTTATATGCAAACAATGAATCATGGAACACTACATCAAAAACTAATGATGTAATGTATGGTGATTAACATGACATAATAAAATAAAATTTAAAAAAAAAGATCGATGTGTTCACATTTTGCAGATGTTGCTGAGTTGCCCCACCATATGGTAACACCGAGGATGTGCATTAAGTACCTGCTTCCCCAGGCCTTTGCCCTACTCTACATGGACCCCCTAACACACACTCTCTCCCTCTCTCTCCCTCTCTCTCTCTCCCACATATTCTCCCCCATCCCCTCACCCCCCACACCCCTTGCTCCACACAGGTCTCATTCTACCTGATGAGATTTTGGCAACCTGTGTTTTCCTGGGAGGTTTCCTGGCATTGAATAAACACTTTTGGTAACAAATATCCCCTGTGGCTGAAGCTTCTCTCAGGCTTTGTCTGGCATTTTCTCCAACTTCCCTGCTCCGTGGAGTCCCATGCACTGCTTGGTCACCTCTGCCCCCTTTGCTGTGAAGGCACATGCTGGGGGTCAGCTCCTGTGCTGACCTAGGAAAGCCAGGGGAGCCACCAAGTCCCTCCCTCCTGCCCCCAGCCACTCAGGAGGAACCAGAGGAGCCTCCCGGGGGGAGCTCAGACCTTGAGGGAGAGTGGGCACTGCCTGGCTCTGCAGGGAGGACATCTGGCCATGCTCCCGGGAGCACCTGCAGCAGAAGGCAGGGGACACAGCTCTTTGGGGCTCCTGGCAGGTAAGCAGCTCTGGATGGTAGTTGGTGGGGGCTGTGGGAAGATGCCCTCCCCGCTCTGGGTGGGAGGCGGAAACCCCAGGCCTCTGAGGGGTATGGATTGAGGCCCCTTTTTAACATTTTGTTCTGTAAGGCAGATTTTGTGTGTGGGGGGGATAAACACAGCCTGTGATCCTTCCTCTGCCACCCCACATCCCACCAGTCATCACAAGGCTCTTCAACTATCCAGAGGAGAGAGAAAGGAGCCTAAATTATTAGGTCCCCAAGAGACATCATCTCTATTATAGCAGCCGTGGCTGAGTGCCTGCCCCAGGGCTAAGCACTTCCCATGAGTTGTCTTATTTGATCCTCGCCACAACCCTGTGAGGTGGGTCATAATTCCATCTTCAGATGAGGAAACTGAGGTCAGAGAGGTTAGGTAACTCACCCAAAGTCACACAGCCTGGAAGTGCCCCATTTTCCTGACTGAGCTGAGAGGTATGTCTCAAGATCCCCAGTGAGATCCTTGGCTCTTCCTAGCCTGGACGATGCTGCTGAAGGTCGTGCTGTTGAAGTCTGTAAGGCACACGAGTAAACTCAGAACAGTAAGGGGACGTGGCTCTCTCTTTGGACCTATGGCATGACACATCTCCCAGGCATGCCCTTATTTTCCACCTCTATCCAGAAGCTCTGGAACCCTGAGTGCAAGCCCCTCCCTCTCCCACCCCCACCCCCAGGAGCCTCAGTGTCTTGGCAACATGAGGCCAATCCTCTCTGTATTCATTTTTCGTGCAGCGGCCACCACAGAGCAGCACAAACTGGATGGCCTAGAACAACAGAAATGGATTGTTCCACAGTCTGGAGGCCAGAAGTCCAGAGGGTGCTGGCATGACGTGCTCCCTCTGAACCTGCGGGAAGGATCCAGCTTCTAGCAGCTCCAGACGTTCCTTGGCTTCTGGCTGTATCCCTCCAGCCCCTGCCTCCCTCTTCACACAGCCTTCTCCCTGTGTGTCTTTGCATCGTCTCCCTCTGTGTGTGTCCGTCTCTGTCGAAACTGCCCCTTACCATAGGGACACCTCATTGGCGAGGGCCCAGCCTAATGACTGCATTTTAACTTGATTACCTCTGTCGAGACCTGATTTCCAAAAAAGGTCCTATTCTGAGGTCCTGGGGGCTAGGACTTCCGTGTGTAGTTTCGGCAGGAGGCAATAATCCCTACCACCCTCTTGGGTGAGGACTTGGCACAGCCATGCACGGAAAGCTCTGAGCACAGGGCTGAGCCGACCCTGTGTAAATGCTCTGTACGCCGCCGCCTAGGGAGCTGGGAATAAGGTGCTTGGTGTACATCGTGGGCCAGGCACAGTGTGAGTCCTTGACACAAATTATCCCACTGAACCCTCACGGCCACCCCTCGAGACAGGCAAGATTTTCATCTAAATGATGAGGAAGCTGTGACTCAGAGAGGTTAAGGCACTTGCCTGAAGCCAAACAGCCTAAGCGGCAGAGCTGGGGATCAACCGCGGGCCAGGGGGAGCTCCATCTATCACACTGGGGGGGCCACCTGGATGTTGGGGAGCAGGAGATGTCAGAGGGGGAGAAAGGCAGGGCAGGAATGCTGCACACAGAGCACACAACCCTGGGGAGCTTTCTGGGTCCGAGGGGCTTGGAAGGCCACTCAACAGTAGTGAGTAGGTGGGCTGGTTCCCAGGCTCCACTGTGACCTAACCCACGTGACCGATACTCCAGGGCTGGGACCAGGCCCGGCGGGGGCTGAGGGCTGCTGCCCAGAGTGCGGCACACTTCGCCCTATCCTGAGTACGTGTGGCTCTCCAGAAGCTGAGAGGTGGTACTTCCTTAAGAAGCTTGAAAGTGCAGCTTACTCAAGATTCAGGATACTGTCTCCTCCTCTTCGCTTTCTTTCCAGGGCTTCCCTACACCTAAGCGAGGGGATAACAAGTTAGGTTTTCTGTTCTGGACCAGAAGTTCATTTACTCAGGTACAAACTTGTTTACTCATTCAAGCATTATTTATTCCTTCACTCACTTGCTTTTCTACCCATTCGCTTAATGGCTCACTGATTTATTTGTGCACTCATTCACGCTCTAACACATTCATATACACAGCTATCTGCCATCCATCCATCCATCCATCCATCCATCCATCATCGATCCATTCATCAGCCATCCATCCATCCATCCACCCGCCATCCATCCATCCATCATCCATCCATTCATCCATCCATCCATCCATCATCATTCATCCATCCATCCATTCATCCATCCATCCATCCATCCATCCATCCATCGATCCATCCATCAGCCATCCATCCATCCATCCACCCGCCATCCATCCATCCATCATCCATCCATTCATCCATCCAACCATCCATCATCATTCATCCATCCATCCATTCATCCATCCATCCATCCATCCATCCATCCATCATCGATCCATCCATCAGCCATCCATTCATCCATCCAACCATCCATCATCATTCATCCATCCATCCATTCATCCATCTATCATCCATCCACCTATTCATCCATCCAACACTTAGTAAGCATCTACTATGTTTTACACACAAAGCTCCTTATGGCTCCCAAAGTACTTTTTCACCCACTTTCATGGCTACTTCAACTTACCTGTTGGGAAGGAGGGCCTCTGCACCAATGGGACCTTGAAATACTTGACCTTCTGGTGGCATGGTTCCAGAGTCTCCTCCTCAGGAAGACCTTGGGAAAAGTGGACAGTTGGTCATCTGCACAGTCCTAGTCTCCATGTGACAGTCACCTGAGACTTGAGGCCCCTAAGGGCCCTTTGTCCTCTGGAGCCTTTCCCATCTTTTGATGCGAGGGCCATGCATAGTCCTGGGCACTGTGGCTCCCCTGGGGTATTATTTCCAGTTGTTGGGCTCCATTTCTTGCTTCTCCCTGGCCAGAGCAGACTATGATGATCTATGGACTTGGGTCCCCATCCGTGAGTTGCTCCCTAGGGCCACTCGTCTTCGTGTAAAGTCAACTATGACCCCTGGGAGGGTCATTAACACTCAGAGACTTTGAGGAGGGCAGGGCAGGAGCCCAGAGCAACCTGGGGGAAGACCATAGTGTTCTGTCCTGGCTGGAGAGCAAGAGGAAGCCCTCCTGGCCCCTAGCAGATGGGGACACAAGCCAGTGAAAATGGCAGGAATGTCCCTCACTTGTCCCTAAATGCCCCACTTCCTCGCCTTTTCATGTGCCGAGCTCCTGATCCCTCACACTCCAGGAAAAATGTCAATTCCCAGAGAGGCCCTTCTGGACCCCCACATTCTGCCACTTCCCTTTCCTGCTCCTTAGCCTCCTCTCCCACCCAGACCCTGCCCTTCTCACCCCCTCAACACAATCATGCTTGCTTGCTTTCCTGCTTCCTGGCAAATGGTACCATCCCCATTTCACGGAGGAGGAAATCAAGACATAGAGCAGGTGGGCTACCTGCTCAAAGAGTGGCCAGGCCAGGGTGAAGATCCCTGAGTCGTGCCTGCCTTTTCTAGCCACGTTCGTCAGGTACTTTGTTAATTCAGTTTAATTTAAAATTGGATGGCTGCAGGGCGCCTGGGTGGCTCAGTTGGTTAAGCGACTGCCTTTGGCTCAGGTCATGATCCTGGAGTCCCGGGATCGAGTCCCGCATCAGGCTCCCTGCTCGGTGGGGAGTCTGCTTCTACCTCTGGCCCTCCTCCCTCTCATGCTCTCTGTCTCTCATTCTCTCTCTCTCTCAAATAAATAAATAAAATCTTTAAAAAAATAAATAAATAAAATAAAATGGCTGCAGGTAATAATGCCAGGCAAATAATATTTCATGACTTTTTCAAAGGTGCCGTTTTTATTTCACTGTTGTGCTGGTGGGGGGGTGGGGGGGTGGGGGGTCTGTTTGTGAGGGTCTGCCTGTCAGTGGCCCCGGCTGAGCCAGCCCCACGGAGGGGGGGAGGTTGGACATTTGGGGGTGTCTGGGAATCAGGGGCGTCACAGAGCCCCGCAGCCTTGTTCCTGTGTGAATCATTGAGTCAGCCCCACAGGGACAGCAGTCCGGCCACCGAACTAGGAGCCATGAGGGTGCAGCCGATGGCAGGACCTGCCCTTCCCCCCGCAGCCCAGATGGAGAAGCTGACCCCCCGGTGCCGCTTGCCTCACCATGTCCCATGGGCCCATACTGCCAGGCAGCCGGGGCGCTGTGCAGACATGGGCTGAAGGTACGGCCATCATGGGAGGGGAGCGGGGAGGTTTGGGCCACTGGTGTCTCAAGGCCAGGCCTGAGGGGTAAGGGAATAAAGTGAGGATCTACTATGTGTTAGGGGCATATGGCCTGTCAGTCCTCAAACACCCCCATGAGGGAAGAATTCTCATCCTATCCTACAGATGAGGAAACAAATTCAGAGAGGTCAAGTAAATGACCCAAGGTTATCAGCTGCCAAGTGGTGGGGATGTATTTCAAACCTTGGTCCGTGGACTCCAAACCCAGCCCCTTCTGGGACACACACTGCCCTGGACTCCTGCTCATGGCCTTCTGCAGAGGACACTGATTTTCAGATTCTAAGGGATATAAGGGACCTGTCCCCATATGTGCCGTTATCCCTTCCTCTGAATATAGAGAGTATTAGGGACCCTAGGGTTTATTTGGGGTTCAGGATTCAGGACCTTAAGTTATGGGGTCTCAGCTGGGTCTGTGTGGCTGTTTTATGACCAAACTACTTTTTTGTTAACATCCTATGATGAAAATTTAGGCCTTTTCCTTTCTTTTCTTCTTCCCCTCCCTCCCTCCCTCCCTTCCTTTTTTTCTTCCTTCCTTCCCTCCTTCCTTTCTTGTTGCTATTTTAACTATATGCATTGTCTTGGACATATATATCTTTGTGCACTTACCTTATGCTAAATTCCCAGAATAGGAATCACTGAGTCCAAAGGTCTATACATTTAAAACTGAAACATATGGCCAAGTGGTTTCCCAGAAGGCTGTGTCCAATTACAGACTCACGGAGTGGGTGCCAGTTTGGTTTTTTATATTGACATTCTTGACTGGACAGTGTTGCTCTTTTTAGCCTATGGTAATTGTATCTTGTTTTTAACAGCGCTTTCTTATTAGTGCAGTTGAGCACCTTTTCACATGCTGAGTGCCTGGTATATCACAGAGGCAGGAAGACTATTTTGAGTCTAGCGCAACAGTTGAGGTTCCCTCAACACAGTGGGTTAAGTGACTTGGCCAGTTGCACACAGATAACTTGTGGAATAAGTCCTTTTTATAAAGTCTGCCTAAACTCATGCTTTGCTCATGTGTAGCTCTGAGGTCTTTGCCATGGGTTAATGTCACCATATGTCTCCAGATATCATGTTTCTTTAACCCCCCCAAGGCACACACCCCTGTATGCGAACCCAAGCACCAAAGGATCACCCGCACACAGTTTATCTTTTTTTAAGATTTTATTTATTTCTTCATGAGAGACAGGGAGAGAGAGAGAGGCAGAGGCAGAGGGAGAAGTAGGTTCCCCGCGGAGGAGGGAGCCCGATGTGGGACTCGATCCCAGGACCTCGGGATCATGACCTGAGCCGAAGGCAGATGCTTAACCATCTGAGCCACCCAGATGCCCATCCCGCACACAGTTTAAAGGCATCAGTGGTAGAATTCAGCCTAAATCTCAAAGTCCAGCTTCCCCACTTACCAGCTGTGTGGGGCTCCAGGGAAGTTACTTAAGCTCTCTGAGCCTCAGCTTCCTTTTCTGTAAGATGGATGCAGCAACAGTTCCTGCCTTCTCTGCTATGAGGACCCAAGGAGATGAATGCATGTGAAGGGTCTAGCACAGAGCGGGGATGTGGGGAGCACACCGTATGCATCAGACATTAGCAGTCTGAGGGAACACTCTGGGAAGGACTCAAATAGCGTAGATTTGTTTTCATGCAATAAGTAAATTCAGGCCTCCTGACTCCTTGGAGTGGTAGGAAGATCTGCATTTGAGCCCTAAGTCCTCGGCTTACCTCACCCTTCTGAGCCTGTTCCTTTATGTGCAACAAGTACCATTCTGATAGTTGTTATTGCTCACACACGCCTTCCTGTATGTCCACCACAGAATGGCCACAGGGGGCTGCATTCCAACCACTTTTGCAGCAAAAGGGCTTGCAGGCAAGCTCTCTGCGGGGCTCACCTGGACTGACTTGCTCACAAACCAGCGAAGGACAGGTCCATTCTGATGGGCTCTATATTTCCTCTCTTGCCTCACAGTGAAGCGAAAGGAGAAGCCTCTCATTATGCTGAGGGGTTAGGTTGGGACCATTCACAGCTCTGGGATTCCCCACCCCTTCAACTCCCCTCCCATCAAGCATTAACAACTCCACCCGGGTTGGCCGGCAGACACGTGTAAAATGTGAAAATGTCTTCTTGACCCTTGCCAGCCCTGAGTATTAGCGATCTTTTTGGTGTTTGCCAATCTGGTGGGTGAAAATATTTCATTGTTTTGTGTTTCTGTCATCATATCTTTTCATATGGAGCATTTACATTTTATCTCCAGTGGCTGTTAATTCATATCTGCTGTGTACTTTTCTTTTTTTTTTTTTTAAGATTTTATTTATTTATTTGACCGAGAGACACAGCAAGAGAGGGAACACAAGCAGGGGGAGTGGGAGAGGGAGAAGCAGGCCTCCTGTGGAGCAGGGAGCCCGATGCAGGGCTCGATCCCAGGACCCTGGGATCATGACCCGAGCCGAAGGCAGATGCTTAATGACTGAGCCACCTGGGCACACCTCTGCTGTGTACTTTTCTATGAGATGTTTTTTGAAGGTATTTTTTTCCTTATTGATTTCTAGGAACTCTTTATATAGACTAGATAGTAACCTTTATCATTTGTTGCAAATATCCTGTCAGCTGATCACTAACTTTGTTTATGGTATCTCTGTTATACAGGAATTTTGAATTTTGATGTAAGCAAAACTCAGGTATTGCTGGTTAATGGCTTCTGGATTTTATTTCGCTTGGGGAGATCTTCTCCATGCCCTTTGTTTCTTCCCAACTTCGTTCTCATCAAACCCTAATGTAGACTCCCACCCACCCAGGGAAATTCCTTTGTACTTAGCAGCATAATAACTTGCTCCCCTTCCTGGGAGCTCTGCATATCTCATTCCCTCCCTGGTGTTCACTGACCCTTTAAAACTGAGTCCCAAGGTTGTCTCCTCCAGGAAGCCTTCTTACCTCAGCCCCACCCCACTCTGGTTCCTGTTCTGTCCCTCTGGGCTGTTTGCCCCATCTTAGGTAGTTTGTAGGCTGTGTTGAAGCACAGTTTTGCTTTTAGACATTTGTGGGGCACTTACTATGGGCCAAACGATTTGTGGGCATTACTTTACTTCCTCCTCACAACCTGTGCATACTATTATCATCATCAGCCCCATTTTGCAGGGGGAGCTGAGAGACTAAGATATTTTCCCACAGTCACACATCAAGAGGACAGACCCAGACCCAAACCCAGATAGTCTGACTCCAGGGCCTGGAGTCATACTAATCATATTTCAAGTGCTCAGTAGGCCCAGGTGACCAACACAATTCCATATGTTGCCCAACCTATAAAATAATCTGATTAAGTGGCTCAGGTAGGGACAAGCTAGTATCCATGACCTAGCTTAAAGGAAGGATGGAGGCAAGCCTCAACCCCCTGGGAACTCTCAGACCCTCTCTGGCAAGCAGGGCAGGGGCGCACTGTTGGCTGCAAAGCCCACTGGGAGGGGCAGCCACCCCCCAGCTTCTTCCGGTGGGCCCGCTAGTCATCTGGCCAAGCTGTTTAGGTTGTTCAATAATACACTGTCTTGATCAGCTATCGCTGTGTAACAAATGATCTCAAACTCAATGGCAATCATTCACTAAAGCAACACTCATTACTCAAGCCATGAGGCTGCTAGCTGGCTGAGGGGTCCACGATCTGGCCCAGGCTCTGTGTGGTGGCTCCATTTCAAGCTGTGGGTCTGGCTGAACTTGCTGCTGCTGGCTGGGCTCTGGTCTGTGTTGTATGTGTCCGCTCTGGGACTCAGGCTGCAGCCATCCAGGGACAGTTCTTCCTGGGGTGATGGGAGGTGCAGGAGGGCCAGCCGCATCACACAGGCACATTTCATGCCTTGGCTTCTCTCATGTCTGCTAACATTCCATCGGCCAGAGCATGGCATGTGTCCCAAGCCCAAGTCAATGGATGGGTGGGGGCAAGGGCTATAAGTAGGAAGAGGAAAAATGAATTGAAAATAATAATTTGGGGCAACCGTATTGGGACCCCTCTCACTCTTGAGAGCTTTTTCTGTATCTTCACTTAATAAACTTCTATGGCTTGGGCGCCTGGGTGGCTCAGTTGGTTAAGCGACTGCCTTCGGCTCAGGTCATGATCCTGGAGTCCCGGGATCGAGTCCCGCATCAGGCTCCCTGCTCGGCGGGGAGTCTGCTTCTCCCTCTGACCCTCCTCCCTCTCATGCTCTCTGTCTCTCATTCTCTCTCTCTCAAATAAATAAATAAAATCTTAAAAAAAAAATAAATAAATAAACTTCTATGGCTTTACTCAAAAAAAAGAAAAAGAAAAAATAATAATTTGATCTGTCCAGTACTAATTCAAATGACATAGGGACAACTCTTTGTCGGGAAGACATTTTCAAACACTGTAAAATATAGCACTGGACCAAAAAACTAAGTTCCTACTAAAAACCTCCTCCTGCAGCCCAGGGATCAAACCGCGCAAATGCCAAATGTCTGTGGCTTTTCCCATCTTGTACCTTGGCCTGTGCCCTCTTTGAAATCAGGGCTGGGTATGACTGGGTATATGTAACCAAGCACCTCTGAGCATCCAGGATTTGTCCTCATTCCACCCTGAACCAGAGGCTGATGTCGCATTTTAGCAACTGGCTCTAAAACAACCCAATTCCCAAAGCATTGGCTGGTCCGTTTGATTTCCTGAATGTTTACAGAGGATATAAAAGACAGGGTCACATCACGCACCCCATGGCCATCCCTCCCACGGTGGCCATGTCTGGCGATCCACTCATACCCTCTGTCCCTCCTTTGTCTTCACCCCTGCTTCTTACCAGCCCCACGGGTTATCTACTTGGCCAAGGGGATTTTGGCATTTCCTTGACGGTGATCACCTGTTGCTCCTCCAGCATGCCCCATGGGGATTTATCTCAATCCATCTCGCTATGATGTATCACTATCCATTGCTAATTTTTTTTTACAGATTTTATTAGAGAGAGAGAGAGAGAGAGCACAAGTGGGGGGAGGGGCAGAGGGAGAAGCAGGTTCCCCACTGAGCAGGGAGCCCGACATGGGGCTCGATCCCATGACTCTGGGATCATGACCAGAGCCGAAGGCAGATGCTTCACCAACTGGGCCACCCAGGCAACCCTATGCATTCCTAATTATGAGCCAGAGGAAATCTTCTAAAGAGAGCAGCTGGTAAGAAGCCGAGCTGGGACTGAGTCTAGGCTGGTAGTATTCCCTCCCCAACCTCATGCTGCCTCTGGCCAATGGGGTGGGAAAAAAAGACAGAAAGAAGGAAAAGTCACAATTAAGAAAAAAAGTTGCACAAAGGGCTTATTGCATAGCAGTTGAGAATATGGGCTATGGAGCCAGACTGCCTGAGGTCAAAGCCCAGTCCTACCATTTACTAGACAGGTAATCTTGGACAAGTTAATTTCTGTGTGCCTCTGTTTTCTCATCTGTAAAATGGGATAATAAGAAAAGGAACTTGGTGGGGCGCCTGGGTGGCTCCGTCGTTAAAGCATCTGCCTTCGGCTCAGGTCATGATCCCAGGGTCCTGGGATCGAGCCCCGTATCCGGCTCCCTGCTCCGCGGGAAGCCTGCTTCTCCCTCTCCCTCTCCCCCTGCTTGTGTTCCCTCTCTCTCTGTGTCTCTCTCTGTCAAATAAATAAAATCTTAAAAAAAAAAGACTAGGAACTTGTGAGGATTACATGAATGACAGGGGTTCTTAACGGGGGCGATTTTGCCCCCCAGGAGACATTTGGCGACGTGTCACTGTGGCCACTTGGGCCTGGGTGACTCAGTCGGTTAAGCGCCTGCCTTCCTTGTGGCCACTCGGGGTGACTCGAGCACCCAGGATAGGCCAGCTACTTTGCCTGGCTTCTCAGTTAGTTACCCTTCTTGTGACGCTCACAGTGACGGTAGCTCGGATCAGTCCCTCTCTGCAGAGGACACGGAGGCTCAGGGAAGTGAAACGTCTCCCCTGAGACGCAAGGCGAGCGCGTGGGGCTCAGCCTCTGTGTACCCGGATGCTGCGCGGGTAGCACAGCCCCTCCCTGCCCACCCTCCCTGCTTGGCCAGGGCAGTACGTGCTCGGGAAATGCCTAAAAACAAAACCACAGCGAGAGACAATTGTGCTGTACGCTTAGGATCTGTGTGCACTCTTCTGCATGCACTGTATGTCAATAAAATGTTGAAAACAGGGGCGCCTGGGTGGCTCAGTCTGTTAAGCGCCTGCCTTCGGCTCAGGTCATGATCCCGGAGTCCCGGGATCGAGTCCCACGTCGGGCTCCCTGCTCAGCGGGGAGTCTGCTTCTCCCTCTGACCCTCATGATCTATCTCATTCTCTCTCTCAAATAAATAAATAAAATCTTTTAAAAAAAATAAAATAAAATAAAAAATAAAATGTTGAAAACAAAACAAAAAAACGTGCTGTGTTTGTGAAGCTCGGACTGAATTTTGTGGAAGCGCCGAGCACCAGTGGTCGTGCTCAGCTGAAGACTCGTCACCGCACCGCAGGCTGTGATCTCGGCACCACCACCCCTTTAGAACTGCCGGGGTTTGATTTCACGTCTGTTCTTCCCTGGGCCCCCCCGTCTGACCTCCTTAGAAAGTTCACCCAGAGAAATGACGGCTCCTCTCTCGCTCTCAGCTGTCAAAAGGGAGGCACAGTTGACTTCTGTTTGGGTTTAGTCACTGAGGTTTTCAAATTGTCACGAAAACACACAGATGCTGGCAATTTTCAAGCGAATCGCAAAACAGCTAAAGAAACCAAACTGTGCGCCAGCATGCGGGACCGAACGGATTCGCAGGAGGTGCGCCGACTAGCAGCTTTCTCAAAAAGCATAAATAGAGCGGAACAGCCAGTTTTATAATTAACTGGGACTCGGTCTCCCGTCAAGCTTCTGCTCGGTGAGAATGGCCAAGCCGCTCCCCGGGGAGAGCTGGTGCCCTGCCTCTTCCTTTGGGCCCTGGCGGACCTGAGATGTCTCTGCTTTACCACCTTTGAGTGTGTTTCGGGATGTGAGTGTTTATCGCTTGGAGTCGAGCTCAGTGTGTGGGCAGGACGCTTGGGAGAAAGGCGCAAGCCATGCGTCAAATGAACACGGAGGCCCTTGTTCAAACAATTCCATGATGATGATTAAACCAAGCGGGAGGCCCTTCTAAGCAGGGGACCGTGTGTGACTGCTCAGGTCACACATCCATGACTCGGGGCCTGAGGACTGGATCACACCTCCAGAAGCTGGGGGGACATCAGTGGGTGGGATCTCAAGTTGTGGGCACAGCCTCAGGGACTCGAGGGCACAGGACCCCACAGGAGGGAGACCAGGTAGGCAGCAGGAACACAATCAGCCCCCCATCCTGGGCTGCAACAACAACTACAACAAACAAATCCAATAGAGCAATCCCTTCCGGAAAGCAACTTGGCAAGAAGTGTCACAATCTCACAATCTCCCTTTGATTCTGCAAATCTGCCTCTCGCACTCTGTTCTACTGTTACCTCTACACAAGGGAACGTGATAATGAACGTGAGGATGCTTATCGTCGTGTTACTTGTGACTGACAGATGGAAACAACCCAAGTCTCTGTCAAAGGGGTCGGATGCTGCCTCCCCAACGAGGATCTTTCCAGGAAAATGCGCCGTGTAGGTGACCCTCTTGTGACTCAACTACTCAGTGACATCATCTAGGACCAAGTTTTTAAGTTTTTTATTTATGTTGAGTGTGAGATCCACTTTGCTCTGAGCCTGGATCCCCACTGTGTGCCCACCACCTCCTTGGGGCTACTCGTTCTGCATCCTGGGCTAGAGCCGGTTGTCTCTATCCCAGAACTCCCAGCCGTAGGCTGCATGTTCCCTTCCTTGAATCAATTCCTGTGGCTGGAGGAATGCACACAATGCTTCTTTTCTTTTCTGGTTTATTGTTGTTTGTTTGTTTTTTAAATAATAGCTTGGCAGAGAGCTCGTCTGTGGTTGGCTTTTGGATGGAGGTGGAGCGGATCCAACAGAGGGATGAGCCGAAGGAAAAGGATGCAGCGGGGGTGAAGACCGGAGGGTGAGGGGCCCTGGCTGGGGCCTGCTGGGTGCCGGCAGGGGGGGCGGCTTCTAGGAGGGGCAGACATGACAGGAGCCAGACGGGAACCGGAACAGGAAGGGGCTTTCCCTCGCATCTGGACTAGTGCAGTATCCTCTTCACGGGTTTCCCTGCCCTACCCTTGCTCCCAGCTGTCCAGTCTCCCCTTTTTCCATGTACACAGTCATGTGATCTTTTTATAATGTAATTTAGGTTATGCCCTCCTTAGAGTAATTCATTTAGCAAATATTGATGAGGGCCTATTACATGCCAGGTACTGTTTTGGGCCCTGGGGATACAACAGTGAACACAAGGCAGAATCTGGCCCCTTGCGGAGCTAACATTCGAGTGGAACTCTAAGCGCTCTGCTCAAAAGTTGACTGTCTCCCCGTCTCTCTCAGAGTGACAGACAACCCTGTGTCCGTGTTATCTATGACTGCATGAGCCCCCAAACTCAGCGGTGTAAAGCAGCTGTCACTGTGATGAGGATGATGAGGATGAGGAGGATGATGATGGGGAGGAGGAGGCGGCATCACCCGGGGGTTGACAGGGCTCAGCCAGGCAGTTCTCGCCCAGGGCCTAGAACATAAGCTCCACAAGGCCGGGGCACTGTCCATCTTCACTGCTGCCTCCTCAGTGCCTAGACCCGAGCCAAGCACATTCTCATACTCCATCCTTATTTGCTCAGTGAAGGAGGGAAGGGAGAGAGCATCCACACAGAAACCTCCTTGGTTTGGCACGTAATTCAGCTACGCTAGCCCATGGTTTCCGAAACATGTGGTTGTATGGGAGACAGGGGTCCCCCAAGGGCCTGATGATCTGCCGCAGCGTCTCAAGTGTGGAATACACATCACCGGGCACGGAAGAGGTGGTCTGGGGAGATGCCCCCACTGCAGGAAACCGACGGCCATCATGACCTGGCCAGCAATCTAATTTCACACAAAACAGAAGGATTGGGGCCGGGGTGGATAAAGGAGAAGACCGTGTGGACAGCTAAATA
Source organism: Leptonychotes weddellii (assembly GCF_054177405.1). NCBI lineage: Eukaryota > Metazoa > Chordata > Mammalia > Carnivora > Phocidae > Leptonychotes > Leptonychotes weddellii. Next base: position 18,450,874 of record NC_138378.1, on the reverse strand, counting down.
GACACAGGAGCTTTTTTAGACTCACAGGGCAACGGGAGCCTCTGGGTGGCAAAGGGCCAAGAATGTTAATATAGTCATTGTTGCTCATTAACTTCTACTTGTAGCCCGTGGTGGTAGATGCTCCCTTTAATGGTTGGGATATTGGGTTTTTTTAAAGAATAGATGTAAGTTGGGCGCCTGGGTGGCTCAGTTGGTTAAGCGACTGCCTTCGGCTCAGGTCATGATCCTGGAGTCCCTGGATCGAGTCCCGCATCGGGCTCCCTGCTCGGCAGGGAGTCTGCTTCTCCCTCTGACCCTCCTCCCTCTCATGTTCTCTGTCTCTCATTCTCTCTCTCGCAAATAAATAAATAAAAAATCTTTAAAAAAAAAATAAAGAATAGATGTAAGTAAAAATGTGACTCATGATTAGGGGAAAATATTAAGGAAACAATTGTACAGGACAATTAGATACAGATAAAAATTATAAAGGTGGTAGGTGAATGTCTCGATTTCAGGAAACACTGGCTCATTGAAAAGATCCTGCACAAATGACCCGTGGTTAGCAGGAGGGAAAAATCTCTTGGCATTACAATGGGACCGGTGCCTCCGAGCCCTGCCGGCACGCGTTAGGGGAGGACCCACAGAGCTGTGTCTGCCCTGGAAGCATTTGCTTGGCATCCAAGTACAGGAGAAACGTTGGAAGACTAGGGTGTCTGGCTTATGTGTGCAATCCAGGCGCCACAAAGGCAATTTGGGGTTTTTAAACCACCAGCAACCGGTCGACTAACTTGGTCACACCGGACACAACCATACACCGACCCCCCATCCCCAGTCAGCTCACATGTGTGTGCAACTTCCTCCTTGAGGTCTCATCTGTTCCCCGTAACAAGGAAGGAACACACCAGGCCAGTGTTTCCCAGGTGCTCCAGGGACCTGGGGAGGACATTCCAAGTGCAGATTCCCAGGCCCGGAGCCTGAGCTCCTGGGTGGAGTCTCTGGAGTGGGACTCAAGACCGATTTGGATGGACGGTTTTGCGGTGGGTCCATGGGGAAGCATAGTGGAGGGGTGTATTCCATCGTAAATTAGGTCTTGAGTAGAAAGGGACTTTCCTCTGCACAGCAGGGCCCGCGTGATTCTATGGTGGTCTCCGCCAGATCCCGGGAGAGGGAGTGAGTTCATTGCTACATTTCAGAATCAGAACATACGGGGGCCTCCTCAGCCTGCTCTGTTTCCCAGGGGTGGCTGTGTTATCGGTTGACATCCAGATAGTGGTTAATCCCATCAGTATCCCCCGTATTCTCAGGTGTCTTATTAGATCTCTCCATTGAAAAGTGTGGCTGGTGTTAGGGGGTCTCGTGACCCGATACGTGGATGCCCCTTGCGTCCATGTGAGTCTGTATTCTCACATGTGACTACGGTGAGTGCCTGGTAGCTGTGTGTGTTCCTCTGGGTGTTCTCCTCTGTTGGCAGAAGGAGAAGCCGACTCCCAGCGGCTGCTGGATACACGCCCGTCAGGCCTCCTTGGCGGCCAGGGCTTGGACAGAGACCCCCAGGGGCTCCCATGCACCCTGATACAGCCTCAGGTGGCGGCCGGGTGCCATTCTTTGAAGACCCGTCTATGCAAATGACAGACAGCTCCCAGTTAGTCACGCGGGAAGCACGGGATAGGCGGCCCGGACGTAGGAGCCCTCCCCAAGCCCTCCACAGACGGCGCAGCCGAAGCTCAGAGATCTTGCCCAGGGTCTCACAGCTGCTGAAGACCTGCATGTAAAACGGGAACACAGCGGCCCGCAAGCCCGCAGACGAGCATTCACGCTCTCCGCGTGCACACACACGCACACATGCACGTACGTGTGCACCCAGCTCAGGCCCCGGGGCTTCTAAGTCTCGTCCAGGTAAGTGGCCTGCATTCCCCGGGCCTGGCCATTGCCCAGCTGCACCGCGGGGCTGCGCGCCGAAGTGAGAGGGCGCACAGCTCGGAGCACTCGCTCTTCCCGCGGGTTGCTCAGGCAAAGGCCTGAATCCTCGGCCTCAGAGCTTGCTTCCTGCAGTCACCATCTCAGACCCTAATCTTAGGCAATTGCTACTGAGTGTAGTGGGCCTGAGCAAGGGCACGAGCCTGGGAATTTGCTTCTTGGGGCTCTGGGCTCAGAGCCGATGGGGAGGCAGCCCGTTCTGACTGCCTCTCTGTTCTCTTTCCAGCCGCAGAGCTGGGGCGACTGAGGGTGTAGGCAGCGAGTGGAGGGTGCAGGCCTCCCCGTGGATGCTGCTGGGCTCCTGCCGAGGGCCGGGCCAGCTCCGGGAGGCACCTTGCCGGTGAGCACGCCGCCCTGACGGCTGGTGGCCGGGCCCCGTCCTCCAGCACCAGCACATCCCACCTCGCCCTCCTCACCCCTGCTGTGCTGCTGGGCACCCAGCAGACGGGGGTTGAGCCATTCATTCACTGAATTCGTACCACAGCTCTCTGCCGGGTAACTGCCCGCGCCAGGGCCTGGGGAGCAGGGAGCTACAGGCATTTACACTCCTTCTTCACTTTGGGTTCATTTATGTTCTTCTTTGTTTTTACGCTTAGAAAATCCTCCCTAATCCAGCAAACTGACTTCCCAGGTCCTGCTCTTACCAAAAGGAAGAGGTTCTTCACTGACCGTGTTTTGATGTGGTTGGATAACCCTAGGTAGCTGGCTCTGGGCCTTATTCCAGAAGCTTCCATGCACTGGCTTGTTTCCTTACCTCGCCCTAGAAGGTGGGTGCTGTTACTGCACCCTCACCTCGCTGGTAGGAAAGGAGCAGTGAGGTTCAGAGAGAAGTGAGACAGCCAGCTGATCCTGAGGCCAGGACTGGAGCCCCCAGCAGCCTGACCCAGGGCCTTCCTGGTGAACCGTTACTGTCCACCGCTTAGGAAGGTAACCTCTACTCCAATGTGAAAGTACTGTCATTCACCCAAATAGAATGTTTCTTTTTCATTTTGAGATAAGTTCAGACTCACAAGAAGTTGCAAAAATAGTACAGAGTTCCCATGTACTCTTTACCTAGTTTCTCCCAGGGAAAATATCTTATGTAAGCACAGTACATCAAAATAAATTTTTAAAATAACGACTTTCTATTTCTAAAGCACCAGAGATAATTAATGCTCAACATTATCTTACCTTCTAGCCTTGATCATTTGATTTCCCCCATTAACCCATGCATGATGATGATTAATAATCTAAAGATACTACATATGGACCTTTTACCATGGATCAGGCATTACACCCAGTACTTTACCTTCATGATTTCATTTCATTCTGCTATGTTGGCCATAATGCCCTGAATAAATAAACTAAACAATTGTAATAGTTACAATTATTGAGCACTCACTATGCGTCAGGCACTGTGTTTTATATGTTTTATCTAATTTAATCTCCCCCACAATCCTGTGAAGTAGATCCTGTCATTAGTCCCACTTTACAAGTGAGATATTGACACAGAGAAAGGTAAAACGATTTACCCGAACTCATAGGGAACGTCAGACTTTGAACCCAGAACGTGCGACCCAACAGCTCACACGGCAGACACTAGACTGTACGATAGCCATAGCATTGTTACCTACAAGCACAGCATGTTTCCTTTCCCTTCTTAGGACCCTCGAATGGGGCCCTGCGGGATAAGCTGGTCAAGTCGTCCTGGCAATACTAAACAAATCCATCCGTCCCTCCCTCTTGCTCTTTTCCCCTCTGGCGGCAGGAATGCCTGGTGCTGCCTGCAGAACCCCACTGTGGCCTCTAGATGGCGCGGTTGAGCATAATTTATTTTTTCACTTGATATTCTATCGTTATGCAGAGTAATAGGGAGAGGAGCATTGGAGCCGTGGGTGGCACTGCCAAGGGCAGAGACAGATGGGGCGAGGGAGAGCAACAAAGGACCAGAATAGAAGCAATGATGAGAGGTCGCGGGTCAACCACAAGTGGAGGGGACAAGGTGTCCATCCTGGTAGCAGGGACAGGCTTCCGTCCTCCTCTAGGTCAGCTGCCCTGATGCACCTGCCATCTAGGACTGGATGTATCCCTAGTTGTATCTCTCCAATCCCTACTTGTATCTCTTCTGGGATCTTTGTGGGATCCTATGTGTGGGTCCGTGTCTTCTTCCTCTCCCTGCCTTGGTGTCCAAGAGGTGTCTACACTTTCTGTCCCCACTGTCATGCCTCTCAGTCAGTCCCCAGCTGTCTGGGCTACCCCAGATTTGGGGTGTTCCCTGAGCTCCTACAAGGAATTCCTTCATATTAAAGCTTCGATGATGCTGAAAAAGCCCCACTCCTGAGGCTCAGGAGGACAGGTCCCGCCTAAAACTGAGGCCACAGACAGATAGCCAAGGTATCCCCTGGCCCTCATGAACCTGGCGCTGAGTAACAGTCATAACGGTCCAAAGCAAGGGTGAGGGACAAGAGTAAGAAGAGAGACGCCTCTGTGCTGTAGGCATCTAAGGCCTGCTGAAAGCTGAGGGCCGGGCAGGAGCCCTGGGAAGACCCAGCCAGCACTGGAGGCCCCCGTGAACACAAGGCAGCATGGCCCACCACTGCTGAGCACAGCACTGGGAGATGCCCAGCCCATGCACCCACCCACCCACCCCTCTACTCATCCATCTGCTGACTCACCTTTCCCCCTTCCCTCCCTCCCTCCATCCATCAAGTCAGTAAGATAGGTGTCCTTTTTTTTTTTTTTTTATTCCAGAAACCAGCAAGTGAAGCTCTGACTGTTCTGTTTCTCCCCCACCAAACCCAGGCATTCCTTTGTGTTCTAAGCACACCAAACGTCAGCTGGTTCTCCCCACCGCATCCGACACCTCACACCTCTGAGTTTTTGCTTATGCGCTTTGCTCTGCCTGCAATTCTCTTTCATTTTCAGAAAGGGCTGAAGCCCTGGGAGCTCTGCCCCTTCTTCCAACCTAGTTCAAGAGTCAGCTCTGTTGATGGCCCCGCTCCTCCCCCAACAGGTACTCACCTGTGCTCCCATAGTTCCTTTCTCCCCTGTGTCTTTCATCTCTGAGCTAATGTGACTAAGACACATTAGATTATAATAATTTTTATCGTAGGAAGTTTTAAAAATCCCAGGAATACCTAAGTATTTTCTTGTTGCAAGCGTTAGTAAATGGGAGAATTGCCCCTCCCCCTCCCCCATGTGTATTATCTTGCTCGAGTGTCTCACAGGTAGGAAATAGAGGAGCCCCGAGTGGAACCCATTTCTTTCAGACCTGCACACACACTCTTTGTTATCAGGGTCCACCGGGTCTAGATTCTTCCAGCTCTGTCTGCTGGGTTCTGATCCAACAGACAGTCGTGGGTTGATCTGAAGGTGTTTGGGAATTTGCCAGGGCAGGGCTGGCTGGGGTTTCCCAGAGCCTTAGCCCACTCCAGGTGTGTTCTTGGGGACACCTCTGCCTGAGTGTGCCATTGAGCAGCTGTCCCACAGCAGGTACAAAACCCTCCAGCTTCTGTCTGGGAGACCGCTGTCCACTAAGCCCAGAAGTCAGCTCTAACTCTCAGATGCCCCTACTCCCTGGCCCCCTTTAGGGACTACATGCCCCCCCGCCCCGTCCCGACACACACACACATCCTACCAAAGTGGTGCTTCAGCCCCACGTTCAACAAATATGTATTGCCACCCCTGCGTGGAGGGCTGGGACAGGGAAGAGACACAGTGACCCTCCCGGGCTCTGCCTCTCTCCCCAGCAGCCTCAGGCCCCTGCTAAGATGTGATTCTTTCCGGCCAGGTCGCCTCTTTCTTGGTCGCCCAGGTGTGAAAACTAAAAGACAGCTGTGTCCGCCCCCCGCCCCCCCCCAGCTCGGCGACGGGGACCTCCAGACCTGGCCGCGAAGGTTACACGTAGACAGGGACAAGGCGGGGGGCGGGCGGCCTGGAGGCGGCGGTGAGCGCCCCCTGCCGGGCGGATGGGGACAGGGACCCGGGGGGGCCCGCACCCGCCTCCTGCAGGTGCTCGCTACCTGGCTGCCAGGACCGGCGCTGCGGATTCGGCCACCAGGGGGCGCGCCGGCCCCGTCGGAGCGGGCGAGGAGGCGGTGTCTCTGAAACCCGGGAGAAGACCCGACTGAGCCAGAGGGAAGTGGCGCGGTGCCGGGCCTTCCAGCAGCCATCTCCCCTACCCCACTTTCGGACAGCCTTCTGTGTGCCTGACCGAGGGATGGGAAAGTGGGGGTCGCATTGTGAGCTGTGGGGTGATTAGGCTGAGGAGAGGAGTGGTAGAAAAGAAAGGCCTTCCAAGAACACGAAGTGCTCCTAGGAGGAGTCCGGAGCAGGGTCCTTATTGAAGTCCAGAACAGAGAAATTGACCGGCGTCGTGTTGTGCATGATGTACATTTATATAAACCTATATGCATGCGTCTGTAGGTGCACCGCGTGCACTCCTGGTGTGTGTCTGAGGGTGAAGGCGTGTGCACATGTGTGTTTCTGTGCCTGTCTGTGTATGCACACTTTGGGGGGCCTTATGTATGTGCACGTGAGATGCTCTGTGCACGAACAGCTGGTGTGTATGTGTATGTGTGCATCTTGTATTCCTAGCGTGGGTATTTGTGTAAGCGCATGTGTATGTGTGTTTATGCTCACACATGTGAATTCCAGGCATGCATGTGTGTCCTCTGTGGATGGATCTTCTTCTTTCTCTGTAGACTCCCAAAGAGGCAAAGATCCAGGTGGCCTGGCCTGTCACAGATCCCCTGGAGGTGCCCCTGACTCCCAGCACCGAAGTGGCCCATGTCCCCAGGCTGTTCACAGAGTGCTTCAGTCCTGGCTTTCACAGGGTCAAGAAGGCAGTGAGGACATGAACAGTGGTAAGGGGCACCTTGCTGAGACAGGAGCCTTTCCCCTGCAGGGAGCAGGTGCAAGGAGGGGTCAGCCCCTCAGAGCTGAAGGCCCTTGAGGGGAGTTGCTCATGCCATTGGCTTTTCCCTTTCTGGGGTGTTCAGAAGTGGGTTCTGCAGCCTTCTTAGAGAGCTTCTTGGCTCTGAATAATAATGATATCTAATGACTGCCTACTATAGACCAGGTACCATGGGGAATGCTAGAATCACCATGAAAAGAACAAACAGGAGCCCTGGACTTATCCACTCCCAGCCCTGTGGTAGAGACAGGAGTCAAAAGCCACAAAGTAAATATCAAGTTACAAACTGTATTTGGTTTTACAAGAAATACAGGGAGTAATGTAAATGTCAAACAACATACCTGGTATAGTTTGGGGAATGAGGTAAGGCTTCCAGGCAGAGAAAACCACAGGTGCAAAGGCCCTGAGGCAGCAATGCCAAAGAGCTGAGAGAGGATTAGTGGGGCTGATACACAGCAGTTGCTCCAGGATGCAAGAAACAGCTTGCGCTCTCAGGAGCCTCCTTGATGGGGTTGGCATGAAGGACTCCTGGACTGCCAGTCCTTAGCAAGTGTCTCGTCTACTTCCTCTTTGTATGGATGGGAAAACTAAGGCCCAGAGAGGGAAAGGGACTGGCCCAGGGCCACACAGCAAATGGGACAGATTCAGGAGTTGAACTCAGGATACCCATAATTATGACAATTATATAATAATTATATGATAATTTTAATTATCATATGTAATCATACAATATCCATAATCCACCTTGACTTAGAATTTGCCTCTCACAGCAGGCTCCTATCCCCATCTGTCACCCCTCATTCTACCCCCCTCACAGCCTCCATCCTGATGCTCTGGTGACAGGGGACCCAGGGCTGGCCCCCTGGGAGCCATCCAGATGCCTCTCCCCTGCCTTTGGGCCCTGGGCCCCTTCAAGGGCTCTGGCTCTCCCAGGAGGGTTCTTATGTCTCATCTCGCACCTGACACCCCAAATCTGTGAGGGTTGACCCTTCCAGGCTTGGGGTCCAGAAGCAGTTGATCTCGCTGCCTCTGGGAGAAAAGGTCAGTGGTTTTGTTGTCTCTACCTTGTGACAGCAGGTGTGTGAAGTCAGCAACCTCCTCCTCTATGAGGTTGGAGGGAATATCTGTAAGTCCCGGGTGGGGGGTGGGGAACGGGGCCAAGCCCAGGTCCCCGGGAGCTCTTGAACTTGAGGGCTCACTGGGCCCCTCTGGGGGAAACCAGAGACCACTTCGGGCGGGGTGAGCCCTCCCCTCAGGCCTCTGTATTCCGTTTTACAAGAAATACAGGGAGTAATGTAAATGTCGTGAAAGCAGGCGGGACCCGGCTGGGAGGTGGAGGGTCCCCGGATTCTGTGGAGTTTTACCTGGAGCCGGCCTGCGGCATGGGAGGGCAGAATTTTTTGTTTAGTGTGACAGTTGCCAGCACCACCGGTGAAAGGGGTGTCTCTGGGGCACGCTGGCTGGTGTGGCTCCTCCTGGACCAACGGCCGTGGATTCTGGAAGGAATTCTGCGAACACGCGCCGGGCTCTGAGGTTTCATCGCCTGGTTTTGGGCAGCCAAGGATGGGTAGCTCTTCCCAGTTGCATTTCTCCAGTGCAGTGATTCTCACACTGTACCACGGGGTCAGAATCCCCTGGAGGGCTGTGAGGACGCAGCGGCCGGCCCTGAGAATCCCCATCTCCAACAGGTTCCCGGGTGCTGCTGCTGCTGCTGGTGCAGGGACCTTACCCTGAGAACCGCTGGCTGAGGAGCCGCGGCTAAGCCAAGGCTTGGCCAGTAGTGGTGCGTCCAGGGAGTGCTCCCCAGGCCAAGCCTCAGGAGGGAGGGTGGGAAGAAGGCGGAGAAGAGAGAAGGCCAGCCGTGGCCACACGGGGGCGCGCTGGAGCGCAAATTGCATCAGACTGCTTCCCGAGAGAGGCCGGGGAGTCCGCCGTTCTTACCTCGCATCAGGCCGTCGTGGGCTGTGGGATGCCCTGACGGAGGCAGCTCAACCTCCCCTGCAAGGCACCTGACATCTGCAGAGGCCCATTCTCCAGACGGAGGAGTAGCTGTGAGCCACAGCAGCCAAGGCTCACAGGGTAGGGGTGGGTGCTGTGCACTGGCCTGGCGAGGCCCTGGGCAGGCCGGCGGCATCTTCCCACCCACCACCTCCGACCCTCTTCGTCCCGCTTCCCACCGGTGAACATTGCCTGGACCCAGAGGCCTACCTCTTAGATCTGTATCGCGCCAACCCCATGGCGAGTGGGTCACCCCCTAAGCCCCCGACTCTAAGGAGCAGCCCCAGATGCCGCACCCCTGCCTCTACGGCCTGTGTCAGTGGGCCCCAGTGGGGGGAGCACAGCTGCATCCGGGAAAGGTCTAGATCTTCCTCCAAGGCGACCTTCTCCGCAATGGCTCTCAGATCCCGCAGAGGACTTGGGCTGGGGCTGTCTCCTCCCCTCCGGACCCCCCCCCACACACACACACAGAGCCCCTGGCCCTTGCGCTCCCCAGCCCCCAGGACGGAGGCTCCTGCGCTGTGCTCACTGTATGGCCACAGCACTCGGGGACCTGGATCCCCACGGAGTTTTGTCCGTGATTCCCAGCACCTCTATCAAGAGGCAGGTATTTTTTTTCCCCCAGGGAAAATTATTTTGAAAGTGGCCTTAGAGTATATCATGGGACAGTCCTGGAGACAAAGCCAGAAGAGCTTTGTGGCCTGGGCCAAGCCCCTTGCCTTCTCTGAGCTCCCTTGAAAGATGAGGGGTTGGGCCTCAGGGAAGGGGAAACAAGGCTCTGGCCGTGAACAGGTGGGGAGGGGGGCACTGGAAAGACAAGAAGGAGACCTCTCTCCGTAGCTCTCACAATTTCAATGTTGCTTTGTACAATCTTGTCATTCTGTAATATCATATTTAAATTCCGCTTGAAGATGAAAGGCACACGTGAAATATCGCTTTGACTTCATTCAAGTTTTTTTTTTCTCCTCAGTCCAGCTCTTCGTGGGTGTTGTCCCTTCACTAAGTGAAGCAGGGGGCTTGGTGGTGAGAACGCTGATGGTGTTTCTCAATGGGCTCTGGCCACACCTCGCACCTGCAGCTACTCGAGGGCCAGGGAGAGAACTCGGGAGAGGGAGGAATGGAGTCCTGACCAGCGGCTGAAGGTGGTGGGCATGCCACAAGGCCGGCTCTGGGATCCTCCCCCCTCTCATTTCCAAGGGTTCCAGGTCTCTCCCTTCCTCCTTCTCCTTTCCTGGGTCTGTCTCCTCAGAGCAGGGGAAGCCTCATCCATTCATTTATTCAACAATGAATTTACGAAGTGCTTAACATGCCCAGGGCTTTACAATTTTAACCTCTGCAATTTGGGTTCATCCAGAAGCAACCTCTGAGACAATGATTCAAGTGCAAATAGTGATCCCAAGAAACCCAAGGGGGTGGGGAGATGAGAGGGGAGGCAGCTCATAAAAGGATGCATCATCAAACAGGTTACCAGGGTAGGCAACCAGAACTTAATTCTACTGGAGAATTCTGAGAAGCAATGTAGAAGATATCCATCTGACTTATCCCCACCTGCTTACAGATTAAGAGCCTTTGAGTGGCCTCAGTTTCTCCAGCAGCTCCATCCAAAGAGCCCACATTGGATGAAGCATGAGTTTAGCCCAACACTAGCCCCACAATCCCATGAGGTAGGTGTTACTATGGTCCCATGTTACATATGAAGGAACTGAAGTTCAGCAAAGTTAAACCATGGGTTCAAAGTCACACAGAATGAGATGCTTAAATGCCCAGTTCCAAATCCAGTGCTCTTTCAGCACCTGAAGCAGGATCAGGACCTGGTAGGTTCTAGTGAGAGAGGACAGTCAAGAATGGAAATAGGGGGGGAACCTGGGTGGCTCAGTCAGTTAAGCGTCTGCCTTCAGCTTAGGTCATGATCTCAGGTCCTGGGATCAAGCCCTATGTCAGGTTCCCTGCTCAGTGGGGAGTCTGCTTCTCCCTCTCCTTCTGTCCCTCCCCCTGCTCATGCGCTCTCTCTCTCTCTCTCTCAAATAGAGAAATAGAATCTTTAAAAAAAAAACAACAACAATGGAAGTAGGGGATTGTGTACATTATCCTTGTGGGGGAAATACCATGGGATTCAGCCAAAGTTGCTGCTTCTGTTTCCCAATTCCTCCCTATCCCCACAATCCACCTACAAGCCCTATGGGACCTCCCACCAAAATAAACCCTAATCTACCCACTTCATTCTTTTGCTCCTACCACCATCCTAGTCCAAGCCACAATCATCTCAATGTCTTTGATGATGGTGATGGTGATAAGGATGGTGATGATGGTGATGGTGATGATGGTGGTGGTGATGATGGTGATGGTGATGGGGATGATGATGGTGGTGGTGATGGGGATGATGGTGGTGGTAGGGATGATGGTGGTGGTGGTGATGGTGGTGGTGGTGATGGTGGTGATGGTGATGGTGATGATGGTGGTGGTGATGGGGATGATGGTGGTGATGGTGATGGTGGTGATGGTGATGGTGGTGATGGTGATGGTGGTGGTGGTGATGATGGTGATGGTGATGGTGGTGATGGTGGTGGTGGTGGTGGTGGTGGTGATGATGGTGATGGGGATGATGGTGGTGGTGATGGGGATGATGGTGGTGGTGGTGATGGTG
>NC_138378.1:18417932-18438882 GCF_054177405.1 Leptonychotes weddellii | reverse complement strand
CCCCCCCCCCGCCAAGGGGCTAGGAATATAGTAACTAAAATAACCAGTTCTTTTTCTTGCGGGGGGGAGGGCAGAGAGAAAGGGAGGGAGAGAATCTTAAGCAGGCTCCACACCCAGCATGGAGCCCAACGCAGGGCTCGATTTCACAACCCTGAGATCATGACCTGAGCCAAAATCAAAAGTCGGATGTTTAACCGACTGAGCCACCCGGGTGCCCCTAAAATAACCAGTTCTAAAGCCAGACTATCTGGATTCTGAATCACATCCTCAGCACTTACTAGCTGTATGACCCTGGGTATGCCTCAGTTTCTTTCTTCATGTGTAAACTGGTGGTAATAGCAAGGATTAAATGAAATAATGCTGCATCTCCAATGCTCAGTAACATGCCTGGTATGGAGTAACTGTTCTTTTAAATATTATTTATCACTCCAGCTCTCCTCAAAATCTACAGAATAATGGCCAAGTCCCCCATATAGTACCTAATGCTCTACTCACCTCCCCAGAGTCATCTGAAATCATTCTTTCTCCTATGATCTGGTCACTCAGAACCACTTACCAATCTCCTTGGTTCCCAAACACCTCCCAATCAGTTCATACCTTTGTTCACATGCTGCTGCTTCTTCCTAAAATATCCCTCTCAGTGGTGCCCACCTGGAAGACACATCTTCCAGATTCATCCCTGGCATCAACTCTTCCATTAAATTCATACTCATTGCCTGACCCTCCAACCCGAACAGATCCGCTAGCTGGTTACATACAGTTGTGTTACTTGCCCAGGCAAGGTCAGTAGAAGAATCACCCAATCAGCAGAATCACAGTAAAAAATTGTTGCTTTGTGCCTCTAAATTTTGGGGGTGGCTAATTGTGCAGCAATACACAACTAATAGAAGCTCCTTGAAGTTAACAACAGCTGGCTTCAATTTATCTTCATCTTGACCATTGTCATGCACATGAGTACATAGGGATCCCTAGAACCACTGATGAAGTCAGGAGACAGTGAATACCCTGGATGAGCCCCACTCCAGGTATAGCTAGGATAAATGAGGGGCCTTCCCTAGATCATCCATGGAAGGACCCTAGTAAGAATGAGAACTTCCTGAGAGACTACTTACCAACAGATCAACTGCAAACAGCATGAGCTGTCCAGGGTGTTTGTTCTAGGGGAACCCAGTACCATTCTCAGTATCTGTCCCCTCCTGCCCCACGGTCACCTACTCAACCCCTACCCTAGGTGTGACAACATCAGTTGAAATCAACTTTAAGTAGAACGTTTGCATCTTCACCTTCCCTTCTCCCTTCCACCCTCCCTCTGGGGAACCATCTGACTATTATAATAAAAATCCAGCTTTATGTAAATACCCTATCCTCCAAGTAATAAATGCCATTAGCTGAGCCTGTTTGAGCAACCGCAGGCTTTTAAACATTCATTTGAAGATCTTTGAAAGCTCTCTCGGGGCTCTTGCTCATAATTCACTAAGTGGGATTTGGTAATAACTGTGTTAAATGGCCAGACTGCAACTTGCAGGAGGTGTGTCTGTGTGTTGGTGGTGGTGGTGGGGGGGATGTGCTGGGAAGAGGATGCTCTTCCTTCCATGCTGATCGGTTACTTATTTTTAAGAGTCCCCCTGGGGGTTCACAGTCCTTTGATGAGCCACTAATGAAAGAGCCAGATCTGACAATTAATTTCCCCAGAGTTATTATTTGTTGTTTTGGCAACAATTCTCTGAAAAGCCATAATACTCACCTGGCTTCCCAATGGTTGAAGGGAGCCATGAGTTGAGGGAAGAAGTGGATTCTATCTATTTGCTCAGTAGTTATGTCTTGAGCACCAACTATCTGCCAGGCTCTGCATTAGATCAAGATACACCTCCTGCCTTCAAGGATCCCTCAGTTTGGTGGGAGTAGGGGGAGTGGAATACACAGGAAAGTGAATAGGAGGTTATAATAGTTATAATACAGTGTGATACATGCTATGGAGGGGGTTATGGGAGTGTGGGGTGGGGCACATAACCCAGATTTAAGGAGTCAGGGAAGACTGCCAGGAGGGAGAGTCTTTAATGACCACCTTACAGTTAGCAAGATAAATAAGAAAATAGGAAAAAAGAATGCTCTAGGAAGAAGGACCAGCATGTTCAAAGACTCTGAGAAAAGAAAGAGTATCCATAAAATCATGGTGAGAAGGTGGAGTACTAAGTCTCGGTCACTGCTGGTAGGAATGTAAATTGGTACATTTTAGAAAACAGTTGGACATTATCTAGCAAATTTGGAGATACACAAGCCCTGTGACCCAGTAATTTTATTTCTTTCTAGAGACACTTGTGTATATGACATTAGGAGACACATGTCTCCTACACAATGATCATAGTAGCATGGTTTGTAATAGCCAATAACTGGAAAGAACTCAAATACCCATCAACAATAAAATGATTAATTGTTGTGTAATCACACAACAGAATCCTATACAACAATGAAAATGATTGAATCATAGCTAAACATAGCAACATGAGTAAGTCTTTTTTAATATTGACACCAAAGAATACATACAACATAAGTCCATTTATATTAAATTCAAAGTAGGCAAAACTAAAATATTGTTTGGGGATGCATAAAAAGTGGTAAAACCATTAAAAAAAAAAAAAGCAAAGAAATGATTGACCATAGCAGATAGAATAGTGCTTTATTCTAGTGGGAGGATGAGAGCAGGATTGGAAAGGCTCACATGGGAAGTTTTAGGCAATGTTCTACTTCTTGATTTGGGTGGTAGCTACACAGGTGTTTACTTTAGGGTTATCAAATAATTACACATTTGTGTCATAAATTTTTGTGTAGTATATTTCATAATTTTTGTTAAAGGGGCAAAAAAGAAAGCATCAGTGTAGCATCAGTTCCTGGGTCTCTACTCTGTTCATATCCATGAGAAGCCTGGCATGGCAATGGGAGGGCTGAAGGTGGCTCTCAGAGACTAGGACCAGCATCCTGCGTGTGTGTGTGTGTGTGTGTGTGTCCCATAGGCAACTCTCACAATGGTAGTACCAGGTGCTTCCTGGGACCTGAAGTCCTTGGGAGTCCCCTTAAATTATCTCTATGACATATAGCATGGCTCTGTCTTCAGAGAATCTCAGGTGCACTTGGGTGAGTCGTACAGGTTTGAAAGGAGCAAGGTGATACTCTGGGGGAACCTGAGGAGATACAGGGCATTGCTTTGTCTTTTCACATAAGTCCCCAGGGTAGGCTAAGATCTAAAAGTGCAGTCTGGTCATGAAATCCAACTTCAGGAGCCTGGCTCTCCCACATGTGTTCTAAGGTGGGTGCACTAGAATGGACATCACTATGAAGATATAGTGTGGTTCTGGACACAAGTAAATGGACCTTGATGTAGGGTATGGGAAGGAAATCCCAAGGTGATCAGAGCTAGAAGGGATCTAAATGATCCCTTGAGTACAGCCCTTAATATTTTTTGGCTCTTGACTAAGTCTAAAGTCAACCTTATAGTTATTCAGTTATAAGAGTAATACATTCTTTTGGAACAAGTCGTACAATATGTGAATAAAGAAAGCATTATAGTTTCCCCCAAATTCCCTTATAATCTCATCCTGTGAAGAAATCAATATTAATATCCTGGTATATTTCCTTCTACATGCATGCCAAACTCATACACATAAATACAAACAGAATCTGGGGCTTCCTTCTTTTTGTTTTTCAAAAATGGAATCATAGCATTACTCTGTAACTTGACATTTCACAATTCAATATATCATGGACATCATTTAAAATCAGCCCTTCCAGATTTAATAGATAGACTTCCAATAATTGTGGAATATTCCTCAGTATGGATATAGCATAATTTACTCAACCAGTCCCTTGTTGATAGACTAAATAATTTCCTATCTTGGCCACTAACAATAATATTCAATAAATATCCATTATATCCATATGTCCTGACACATTTTTCCTGTAGGATAGATTCTCAAAGCAAAATGGTTGAATGAAAAAATACACTTTTAAATTTTTTAATAAATTCTGACAGATTATTTTCTCTAAATGTTGTAGTCATTCACACTTTTTAAAAAAGATTTATCTATTTATTTTAGAGAGAGACAGAAAGAGACAGAGAGAGAAAGAGCTGGAGGGGGGCAGAGGGAGATGGAGAGAAATTGTCAAGCAGTCTCCCCACTGAGCACAGAGCCCAGTGCGGGGCTCAGTGAGGGGCATGATCCCACGACCTGAGCTGAAATCAAGAGTTGGACACTTAACTGACTAAGCCACTCAGGTGCCCTGTCATTCAACTTTTACTAATGATATAGGGGAATTCTAATTTCTCCATTCCCTTTCTTTTTCTTTTTTTTTTTTTAGATTTTTATTTATTTATTTGACAGAGAGAGAGACAACGAGAGAGGGAACACAAGCAGGGGGAGCGGGAGAAGCAGGCTTCCCACCGAGCAGGGAGCCCGATGCGGGGCTCGATCCCAAGACCCTGGGATCATGACCTGAGCCGAAGGCAGAGGCTTAACAACTGAGCCACCCAGGCGCCCCTCCATTCCCTTTCTAACAATGGCTTCATTGTTATCAATTCACAGGGTCTCCTTCCCCTAATAAGATGAGCAAGTGAGCAAAAGAAAAAAAAATCAAAACAAAGAAACAGTACCAACCCCCCCCCTTTTGTTATTTTGATTTACACTTACCTGGGCATTTTTAAGGTTGATTATCTTCTCAAATGTTTGTTCATCATTTATATTTTCTTCTCCAAGAAATGATTGTTCGTATCACTTATTCATCTTTGTATCAAGTGGTTGCTCTTTTCATTATGGGTTTTCAGAAGATCTTTGCATATTAAGAGTATTAACCTGTTATCTACTGCATGACCCTTTGTTTATAAAGATAGAGAAGTCCTAACACAGGGAAGAAGTGAGTTGCCCAAGGACCCCAGAATGCAAATATCAGAGATGGACAGGGTCACACTTCTAGATTCCCTGCACAGGGTTTCTTCCCTGGTCCACTCTATAGCTTAGACCCTTTTGGTAAATTTTCTGGGAATTGCTAGAACAAATTTTCTCAGAGTATTATGTTCCTTCATCAGAATCATCATCTTATGCTTCATTAAAATTCAGATTCTGGGGCCATACCCAAAACCTGAATCAGAGTCTCTAGAAGTGGAGCCAAGGAATCTTCTAAGAGAGATTCTTATGTTTTTGTTATATTCACCAGAATTAGAGAACCATTACTCTAAAAGCTCAAAGTCCTTGCATAGGCACAAAGGGCACTCTGCAGTGGAGAAGTCAGTGAGAAAATGGCATAGTAACTCTTCCTGCCCTCCCCCCCACCATCACCACCAGCTGGGAAGAGAGCCCTTAAAGCTGAAGCATCAAAACAGAGCTATCACAGGGGACCTGTTGGCCTCATGCTGCCCTTAAGCCAAAAGCAAGCTTTTGTGACAATAGGGGTGAATCTAATATATCACTTTCTTGCTGGTATAAAGGTGTAAATGTCAGTTTCTCCTCATTTTTGTGAAGATTTGACAAAGCACTTAAAGCAGCACCCATTTTAATCAACAAAGCATCCAGAAAGATCACAGGGTGGCAAGTGTGCCATATCCTATCTGAGCTTTAGGTGGATTTGAAAATTGCACTTTTAATTAAAATTGGCATTTCTGAAGCTTGGGTTGGAGCTGGCCATTTTGCTGGGGAATTGCAGACTGTGAAGCAAACAGTCTAAGGGGAGGGTTTAAATGAGCAAAGAGGAAGGCTTGTGTATGAACAAGAAGAGCTTGTTTAAGTAATGAAGTGGAGAAAAGATAATGTAAAAATGCCTTTGTGTTTAGATAGGTTTCCTCAGAGACCTGCGTAATTGTAGCTGAGCTGTCCGAGGTGCTGACGGTTGGGTAAGAGGAAAGCTTGCTAGAGGTAAATGCCTGGCCTGTAGTTCTCAGTCCATCAGATTTGGCCTCTTTCATCAGTTTCTTTCCAACCAATGACAAATACACTGCCAGATGTTATACTACAGTACCATTCATTCATTCGATCCACAAAAATTACTGATCACCTACTATGCATACTGGGTTGTGCTTTGAGGAAGGGGAAAAAAATGTCAACCCAGAATCATTGGATTCTATTCTGTAGATTTTTCAGTAAACCTCAACGTTGATATTATTCCAAGATTTAAAGATTTGGTGAAGCAGTAAAATTTTAAAACAATCAAGGGCAACTCAAAGTAAAGACATTTAAGAACATTACCTATCATTTACTCTCTCCATCTTCTGACAGAAAACAGGGGATTTTAAAACTGAAAATGTAGGAAAGCCATAATCACGATGAAAACTAGTTATTTAAAGTGACTCCGTAAAAATGCAATTCATGGTCCTTATTCTTCTCATTTAACTAAGAGCCACAGAAAATTTCACCATACACTGGCATCAGTTTCAAAACTGGCATTTGGAAGTAATTGATCCATCATGCAAGCCCTCTGGAAATAAATAGAATCTCTATAAACATCCTAATCAGAGGTCATCTAACATAACAGATGGGTGCACATCTGACCTCCAGGATCAGCCTGTTGGATAGTCTTGTTAAAAAGTTCTTCCTCTTTCAATAGTTACAGTGCCTTGAATATGGATGAAGTGAGTATCTATGGGAGTGGGTGGAAGGGATGGAAATAGCACTTATTAAGAACTCACTGTGTGCCAGAACTGTATCTGTGACAGACGTTATACCTGCTTTATCCCTTATAATCTAATGTTTATTCTCATTTTGTGATATGGGCATCATTAGCAACCCAATTTGAGTATGAGAAATGTGTTACATATGAGAATTTAGTTTATAATAAAAGAAAACTCTCAAAAAATCAATTTATTTTTATTTTTTTAAGATTTTATTTATTTATTTGGCAGAGACAGCACATAAGCAGGGGGAGCAGCAGGGAGAGGGAGAAGCAGGCTCCCCACTGTGCAGGGAGCCTGATGCAGGGCCCAATCCCAGGACCCCAGGACCATGACCCTAGCTGAAGGCAGACACTTAACCGACTGAGCACCCAGGCACCCCTCTCAAAGATCAATTTAGAGGGGAGCAGTTAGTCAATAAGTAGTATAAGGACAATTGGTTAGGGGGAAAAAATCTATTTTGACTTTCATATGAGAGCAGTCAATACATAAGTTCCAAATGAGTTAAATACTTAAATATAAATAATACAAACATATAAAGTATTTTTAAAACAGAAAACATGAAATCGAAGAGTTATCAAATCTCAGGAGGAAAATGGATTTTTCAAAACTTAGAAACAATTGAAAAAAAGGAAAAGTTGAACATTTTCAATTTCTAAGATGAAAATATCTTATTATACTTTTAAATCTCATTTTGCAAAAGTTGATAATTAGCTACAGTGGATATTTAAAGTTAAAAAGTGAAACCCATAGAGATCCCTCTGGGGTAAAGGACTTGACTGGGAATCTTACAGGGGAAAAATTATCTGTTTTGATCTGGGTGGAAATTAATTGAGCTGGATATATACTTGAGATTAGTGCACTTTGCCATGTATTAGTTACCTTGATTTAAAAAAAAAAAAGCAGAAAAAAGTGAAATCCAATCTAATGTAATACGTCTATTTTAGACTACTTAGGAGGAGGGATGCCAAGTCCCTACGGTAGTAAAACCTCTTGAGACAATTGTACTTTGTGTGAATTCAGGCCAAACAATACTGACTCGATCCCAGTTCATACAAAAAATATTTGAAGTTGCTAGTTGACCACAAACTCAAGAATGTCAACCATGTGATTCAGCTCGTATCAAGAGAAGGCATAACCCAAGGTTTTACTGGTAAAAATATAGTGCCAACAGGGAAGTAATAGACACCTAGCTTAGTGACCATTATCTGACCAGGCTGGCTAATGTTTGAATAAATTAATGAAACAGACTCTTTGCCTTACCTGGCAAACTCTAAGGAGGGAGGCAATCTAGCCTGGACTTTGGAGTAATACTAGCCTGGGTTTAAATCCCAAATCTACCAAATACATGTTGTATGCCCTTAGGGAAATATTGTCACTTCTCTGAGCTCAGTCTCCTCATCTGTAAAATGGGAATACTAACAGTACCAGCTTTGGAAGGCTGTTGCAGAGACTAAATGAGGTACTGTATATCATACACTTGGCATAGTGCCTGACAAAATAACCTCCGCATCAGTTTGTTATTGTGAATGGCATTATTAACCATGAGTTCCAGGGACTCTCCTTGTATGTTATCTTCACAGGATTCCTGAGGGAGTTCCTTTTTTGAGGAGCTAGGGAAATTGCACAATCATTTGCCAAGACAACCAAGTTGCCTCCCCCTGCCTCATCTCCTGCCACTGACCTAGAGATACCCCAGAGCCTGCATGGTCTCATTTCACTGCATGAGCTGCTGCAATCAATGTCCAAGGCAGTGAGCAAGGCAGGGAGGGGGCTCTGCTGGAGCGAGAAGATGAAGAAATCGAGAAGCCAGCACAGCAGTGGTGAGAGCTCATTGACTCATTCTCCCCAAGGGCCAGCTCAGCCAGCTGGGGAGGCCTGTCATTAACTCTCTTTATTGTCTACATTTTCTGCCTCACTGGCTCATCTGAGAAGGCAAACTGGACTGGCTCTAAGTCATTCCTTGCATGGACATTGCTTCATTGGCTTCTAGAACTGGGAGGAGCTGGAATCACTGAAAACATTGACTGTCCAGGAGACATTCAAACATGTGAGATGGGGAGGTGGGTGTGCACATAACTTGGGATTTTTCCCAAGAACTTATCCTTAAGGGATCATGGTAGTTTTCACCCAACCACACCTTCTACTGAGCCCAGAGTCTCCTATCACCACTGTTTGGAGGGTCAGCCTTGTGCTTTGTAGCCAGACTCATAGAGCTCACCCCTTGCATTTTAAAAAATGTGTTCATAACGGGGCGCCTGGGTGGCTCAGTTGGTTGGGCGACTGCCTTCGGCTCAGGTCATGATCCTGGAGTCCCAGGATCGAGTCCCGCATCGGACTCCCTGCTCGGCAGGGAGTCTGCTTCTCCCTCTCACCCTCCTCCCTCTCATGCTCTCTGTCTCTCATTCTCTCTCTCTCAAATAAATAAATAAAATCTTTAAAAAAAATGTGTTCATATGGTATTCCTCCACACGGGTAGTGGCAGTGTGGCATGGACTTTGCATGTGGACGTTGATGCACTGCTTATCATAATACCTTAGACTCTCTGAGACTTAGTCTCCTTGTCTGTAGAGTGGGGATGATTACACCCGCTTTGAAGTGCTGAATGAAGATCAATATCATTGTTCTCCATATCGAGCATTTACCAGACCTTAAGTGCTAGAACAGGTGTTAGCTCAATCCAACCCTCTGAACAATCCAATGAGCTTATTATCATCCCTATTTTTAGGACAAAGAAACTGAGACACAGAGAAGTTAAGCAACTTGTCCAAAGTAATACATCTCTCTCTCTCAACCTCCCCCGTGGAACTCATTCATTCCCATGGTTTCTATGTTTATTTTCTAGCCCCATTCTCGATTCTGAGGTTCACCCTTGTACATCCAATTGCATACTTGACTTGTCAACTTGGGGGGTTAAACAGATCTCTCAAACTTAACTGTCCCCAGACAGAAGGCACTGAAGCAACTTGTCCAAGGTCAAACAACTAGGGAGTCACTGAGCCAGAATCTGAACCTGGGTCTCGGTCTGCAAAGCTTGCACTCTTGGGCACACACTACTTATTAATTGACTTTTCTCTTCAAAATATCCCTCTACATTCTCTGGCTTATTAAATTAGAAAAGTCAGACCTACCAGACCACCAGGATTATGTTCTTGAGAATTTCTTTTTTTTTTTTTTAATGTTTTATTTATTTATTCATGAGAGTCAGAGAGAGAGAGAGGCAGAGGCAGAGGGAGAAGCAGGCTCCCCACCCAGCAGGGAGCCCGATGCGGGACTCGATCCAGGACCCTGGGATCATGACCTGAGCCGAAGGCAGACGCCCAACCATCTGAGCCACCCAGGCGCCCCCGTTCTTGAGAATTTCTATGTGCATGAAGTATTAGGGAAGATCTCTGACTCAGAGTATGTGACAATTCTCATTTATCCAGGCTACCCAAACCTTCTCCCATTTGCCATCCACCTACCCTCATCTTGCCCATTTTCAAGCTCCCCTAACAGATGCTTTGTTATTTCCATCTGTAGTTCCATCCTTAGTGTGGAACTCGGGTTCAGGCACTCAGATAGGAGTATGCTACAAGGCAGTGAAGCCCTTCTTGATTTTCCAAATAAAAATAGGTGGAGAAAACTGTCATATTCTGTTTCCTCATTTGTAGTATTGGGAATATGATAACACCTACTTCCCAAGGTTGCTGGGTGGATTATGTGAGTTGTAGCATATAAAGAACTTAGCACAGAACAAGGCACAGTAAACTAACTTATCGTTGTCATCCCTTCCTTCAAATTCCTTCTCTGGCCACTATTGGTGTGGAATATCTAGTTGCCCCAATACCTACTTGTCTATGGTCAGAGAACTTTTATTCTCACTTACCTTGTCTTGGCCAAATAGTCTTTTCTTCAACCACTGGGCAAGCTGAAAAGTACAGACCCAGAAATAACACACTATTATTTGCCCTGCAAAAGAATTCTCCTTCCTTTTCACCATTCTCTCCCCTTCCTCCCCCTCATTTTCCCTCTCTCTTTTCCTTCCTCCCTCCCATTTACCTCCCTCCCTCCCTCCCTTCCTTCCTTCCCTCCACCTCTTAATGGAAAGCCTCACAACATGCCATTCCTTGGTACTGACTCATTTTTTCTCCCTTGTTCAGCCGGGGAAGGAAACTGTGTATGCAAATGAAAATATGTGTAATGCCACACAGCCAGGGAGTATTGAAGCTGGGACATTTCCCAAGCTAAGTTCTGTACCTTTGGTGTGGCTGGGACTGCCACAGTACTCCCAGAAAGATGCCCAGAGATGCTGACCTGGACTGGAGATGCCAGCCTGGGTGTTGCCCCTTCCCACGGCCATTGACTTCAGAGCTCAGGGCACTGAAAGCTAGTGCCTTATCTGGGTACCCTAGGGACTGCTTTGGCACAGTGATGACTCCACTGGGACCATGGACGTGGAGCCCGAGCAGGATACACAGGCTGCAGATAAGACCAAGAACAGATTCCCTTTGGCGCTCAGGTGCTGTTCATCAGAAATCAACAGCCCCGAAGCCCTAGCTGTGACAGGCACAGGATGATAACAATGCCATGTGATCAGCAGCCTTGGAGGATAGGCTGTCACTGGCTCCCAGAGATAAGGGAACAACCCCTCCACCTAGGGAGGGGCGTCACAGAGCCTACAGGCCAAAGCAGCAAGAGCTAAAGCTTGCCTGACCTTTATACCTCGCCTGGGCTCCCTCTTCCCAGCAGGCCCCTGGAGCTCCCTTCTGTCACTCAGGAGCTCTGGCCCCTATTATGCACCCACACTTCCGACCCCTGTTCTCTGGAGTTAATCATGTTATCTCTAGAGCACAGGTGTCAACAGATGATAACAGACAAGGGGTTTCTTTCCTACCTCCCTGCCCCACAGAGCCTGCTGAGACAGTTGGTGGTGGGGGTGGAGGGGTGGGGGGATGGGGGGTGGGGGTGGAAAATAGATCTTCCTCCAGATGGTTTATCCAGACCACAGACTCCACATTAACAGCCCTCTCCACGATCAGACCACTCAAGTCAGCCTCAGAGACAAACTTGAGGCTAACCTAGGACTCTGGAGGAATCAGGAGGGTGGGCATGGGGGAGATGCTAGCAACATTTTTGGTGTCTTCCCATCCCACCCCCATCCCACCCCCTATGTAGCAAAGCTGCTGACCCCACACCTGGGTCCTAGTTTTGGGATGGGTTCTGCTGCTCTGGTTCTGCTCTACCCTTTCCCCATTCCTGCACATCCCTTTCCCTACCAGGTCACAGTAGCCATGAAGTGGAGAGTCAGCATGCCTGCGTTCTGGTCCCTTCTCTGGCCCAGCTTTGATGAGTGATCTTGGGGATCACAGATGAGTCACTTTACTACCTGGCCTCAGTTTTTCCCCTGTAAATTGGGTTACTAATGTGTGACTATCAGATCTGTCAGGTGGTATGAAGTTCTAGTAGAGGAGGGAGGTCTGAGATTTACCCTCACAAAACAGGCCCATGGAGCAGAGCTGGGTCTCAGCCTGGGTGTCAGCTCTGCCTGACTCCTGGGGGGTGAGATCACCCTCCCTCCAGTTTCCCTATTCTTTCTGCTCCTCTTCTTCCATGTCTATGATGTTACTGCTCGTTGGTTCAGCCTCTAGGCTCACCTCTGTGATGCCCTCCTGTTTTCTTCCCTTCCATTTCTGTCACTCAGTTAGTTCTCCCTCTTGCCCTTTTGCTGATTGTTTATGTACATCTCTACACCTCACTCTGCTTTTTTGCTTGCTGCCAGTGAGGGATGTATGCAAAGGATTATATTTACCTAGCCCATATTTTAATATTATTAAGGATGCCGTTGATATCATTATGGATGACCATCCAACATCCTGGAGTTGACCTCTCAGCTCAAGTTACCTCCACCCCCCTCACCCTTTCTGTTTGTACCCACGGATATATTCAGACTTTGTCATCACCCATGACCTTCCCGTCTTTGAAATATTAAGCTTTCCAATGACAGTCTCCCATGTTCTTGGTTCTCTAATTCCTACTCTCTGACATCACTAAGATCTCCAATTTCTTACCATGTCCTCTCCCTTTTTTTTTTTACCAACATACCTGCCCCTGCTTGCACAATAGCCTTTCTACCTGGTTAAGACCCCCTGATTCATCATATGAAACATCTTTCTGTCAATGGTTCTCTTGTCCTTCAGCTGCCTTCATTTATTCACTCACTCATTCATTTATTTGTTTATCCAACACATCGTTATTGAACATCTACTATGCTCAGGCCCAGGGCTAGATTCTAGAGACGATGGTAAATAAATAAACATTAATTCTCCTTTAGAGTCCCAGAATTTTAATCCAATCCAATTCACTCTTGGCTCTTATGTTTGGGTGCTGAGTATTCCTAAAAATTCCTGGTTTCCAACATTCTCTGGACCCTCATTGTTGCCAAGAGTCCTTCTATATGCTTTTTACATTCTTTTTCCCGTTCCCTGGGAGCTATCTGAACTTAAGCTTCTTAAGCTTCCACTAGGAAAACTTTCCTGAATCTCTCTGGTTTGATGTCCTTGTTTTCTGAATCTCTGCAAACAAACAAACAAACAAACAAACCAGAGGCCATTAGGTCTATTAATTCTGAATAATGAGGTTACATTGTATGTGATGTAAGAGCGGAAGAGACCATCCCCCACAACGTGTGGATTCTAATCTTGCCTCTACTGTGGTCTTGCTGGGCAATCTCAAATGCTGCTGCATCGGATCAGTGGTTCTAGGTATTTTAGTGTCCTGACACCTTCAGAAATTGTGTTGAAGCTTTGGACTCTCCCCGGAGGAGTACCCTTGCAAATGCATTCCACCGACAATTTCAAAAAGTTCACAGACTCCATAAAGCCCAGTTAAGAGCTTGTGGATTAGATGAACTCCATGGACATTTTCAACTTTCTGGACTAAGAATTACTGATCTTATGTTGCCTTCGGCCCATACATCAACCTTGCCCCACATCAGGATACAGAGTGTAAGGGGAGGGTTCAAGAATCCAATCAGAGGAACAGAGATATGAATGAAGATGGAGCAGGCATTGTTCACTCTCTCCAATGGGCAAAATAGTGTAAAAGAATCTCTCTTCCTTTGTCAGTTCCCAAAAATGCTGAATTGGAAAATGTGAGTGTATTTCCTATTGCTAGGTAAAGATAAATTACCCCAAACTTAGCAGTTCAAAACAACAAGGGCACCTGGATGCCTCAGATGGTTAAGTGTCTGCCTTCGGCTCAGGTCGTGATCCCAGGGTCCTGGGATCGAGTCCCACTCCTCGCTGTGAAATACATAAAATCTTTTTCTTTTTTTAAAGATTTTATTTATTTATTTGACAGAGAGAGACACAGTGAGAGCAGGAACACAAGCAGGGGGAGTGGGAGAGGGAGAAGCAGGCTTCCCGCGGAGCAGGGAGCCCGATGCGGGGCTCGATCCCAGGACCCTGGGATCATGACCGGAGCCGAAGGCAGACGCTTAACGACTGAGCCACCCAGGCACCCGAAATACATAAAATCTTAAAAAAAAAAGAGAGAGAGAGAGAGAACTGAGACATGCAAAAACAAAGTAATTTCCCCAAGACCACACGGTTAGCAAGTGTCAAAGCAAGAGTTTGAACCAAGGCAATCTAGGGAGTACGTGCTCTTGACTGCCACCCTTGACCACCGGCAGAAGGGGCCATAGGTGGCTTGGGCTGTGGGAGTTCCCAAGTTCTGTGGGAGCATTTAGAGTGGGCCAGTGACTGGGGAGCTGGGAAGCACAGGCACGTAAGGACAAAGGAAGCGCTTCGGAAGGAAGAGACAAGCACAGAGGCAGGGAAAGAAGCCGGGGCTGGGTGTACACTGGGAATCAGACAAGGGAGGAGAGAATTTGGCCAAAAGCTTCATAGGCCACCAAGTGGTTGAGGAGAATGAAGATGACATTGGAGCCCTTGGAGGAAGCAGTTTGGGAGAGTGGTGAGTGGCAGCCAGATTATAGTGGGTCTGGGGTGCGTGGGTGTGAGGCAGCAGGTATAGACCAGTCTTAGGAGAGGCTGGCTGTGAATCAAGGGGAGGCAGCATGGGGAGTACAGGGAGAGAGAGAGCAGGGCCATCCCCGGGCAATATGAGGGGTCCAGAACAGGCCCCCCTGAGCCCCCGCCTACTGCCCAGAACTAAGCAGAGCAGAATCTGCCCGGCAAAGACTTGTTCTCAATCCCAGAAAGAATCCCCTATCCCAGGGAGTGCCAAGTGAGGCCTGAAGACATAAATATTTGCTCGGCTTCTGCCCTTCTTGTTCAAATAAGGCACTGCTTGGGGGATGGAGGCTGGCTGCCTAGCAAGGAAGTGAGAAATCAGTGAGGGTAGAGGGGTGCGAAGGAGCAACAGTTGCTCTTGGGGCCACCAATGAATCCCCCAGGCTCTGGAGCTCCTGGAACCCATTAGCTCATCAAAGCAGCTAAATAACACCCCTGCTCCTTTACCAGACATCTGTTCAAACAAAGCCAACCTTTCCCCTCCCAGCCAGTCTCCACTGCAACGCCTGAGCTCCGTCTGCCGGTGGCTGATCCGTTGGATTGGGCTCTGTGTAGTGTCTGTCTATATCTCTGGCCGTAACATGCTGTGTTATTTCAACAGGGTATGTTGCTATGTTATGACCATGACCATGGGCTTCTCTGGGGCTGTGCCCTGTGTGGGTTTCTTTTGCCAGTACGTAAGAGTCTACACGTGCTGGCTACAATGAACTGAGTTACTGTGTGTGTGTGTGTGTGCGCGCAACACCATCTTGTTGTGCAACCCTATTGGGTGACGTGTGGCTATGTCGCCATAAGACTCAAGTGTTTTTTTACATGCGGTGACAATTCCTGTGCTGGGTGTTGAGATGGTACGTCCCTGTGTGTGATTTGGTGGTGTGCCGTGAGATATCTCTTCTGCGTGTGTGTGTTTGCGTGCACACACACTGTGAAACTGTCCCTGGGCCCGTATGTAGCTATATTGGGCCATCTGGTCATATACGGAGGTACTTGAACAATGCTGTGACTGCGTGTGACTCCGTGAACTGGCTGTTGGGCTACATCCCATTAAGTCAGGTTGCCACTGTGAGACAGTGTGTTTTAGTAGGATGCTTTATTACGATTGCGGGCATGAACAGAAGGATCGAAATCTCTGATTTCCCTTCCCAGTAGACCAGGGGCTACCCTGAGGAGCATCTGGCCAGACGTGGCAGATGTGAATGGATGCTCAATGGGGTGCGGCACCTCTTCTCCTCAATTGTTGGGTATAAGTCCAAGCCCTAAATCCTAAGAAGCATCAGACAAAAGCAAAGGCAACATCCAGGAGGCAGCCAACCCAGTAGCTGGATGAGGGAAGAATCTGGGGACAAGTCAGGCCGTCTGACAGTGGCCACCAAGCCCAAGGAGGCAGTGGCCAGTGAAGGGAGGGGGCAAGGCCAGGGTCTGAAGTTTCCAGAACTGACCAGCAGATCCCTGTTGCCACCGTGATGTAGTGGGGTTAGACTAGCCGCTTCTACACACATCAGCATCGCTTGGGATATTTATTTCAGTGAGGTTCCTAGACCCATAACCAAAGGTTCTGATTTAGGAGGGCCGGGGAGGGCCCTGGCGTCTACATTTTTAACAAGAATTCCGGGTAGTAAGGACCACACTTTAAGAAACCTTGGATTCCAGGAACCCTAGGAAATGATGCTGAGAACATGAGGTACAGCAAGGATCTAGAGGGGAGGAGGAGGAAAGCAAGAGGAGACAAGGAGGGAAGGGAGGAGAGCTGGAGACTATGGAGTAGCAGGTGTCCTTGGTTCTTGCCTGTATCTCCCAAGCACTCCCCCGGTCCAGTCTGTGCCCAGTCCCAGAGGCTTTTCACCTGAGCCTGTGCACTGGGTAGCCTGAGCAAGCACCTGGGAGCCTGGGAGTTAATCCCTACCCGCCCCCCCCAGCCCCCTCTGAGCAGCCCTCAACCCAGGATGCACAGGAGTGGAGCATAAACGCCCCGGCTCCCTCATCCCTCAGGTGGTACAATCAGTACAATTGGAGGTGAGTTCTGCTCTGTCTCCTAGAGG
The DNA here is from genome assembly GCF_054177405.1 of Leptonychotes weddellii. Classification (NCBI taxonomy): domain Eukaryota; kingdom Metazoa; phylum Chordata; class Mammalia; order Carnivora; family Phocidae; genus Leptonychotes; species Leptonychotes weddellii. The sequence goes on along the minus strand of NC_138378.1, from coordinate 18,422,176 downwards.
TCCCCAGTGAGACTGAATCCCACTTGCCCACAGCAAAACCTGCTCACTAAGCACCTCTCCCATTTCTTTGGGGCTCTTTTCCCTTCCCGCTCTCTCTTGCTCTCTTGAAGGTGCTCCCTGGAATCACTTGCCGTGTAAACTACTAGCACCCACATTCCTTGTTTCAGGGTTGGCTTCTTGGGGATTTCAACCCAAGACAGGTGAAGGGAAGAAACCCCAAAGCTTCTCAGCATGAAGAATCAAGGGGTGCTAGATGGAGCTGACCAGGTGGGAGAGGGGAGGGGGTGGGGACTTCCACCAGCCACTCGAGACCCTCCCCTGCTTTTGGAGGGGGCCAGGGCTGCCCCCTCAGGCCCCCTGGGGAATGAATGAAGGTTCTCTCAGTGTAGCTGCTTCCCTTCTGGTCTTTGATGCACCTGATCAATTTGATGGCTCCTTGGAAATCTCTACTTACCAAACCCACAGGTTGTAACCCCCAGCAGTTCCACTCAAGGGCACCTTCCAGGGCCACCCTCTTAGCCCCTGGCCTGGGGAGGCAGCCCTGGGCCTGGCAGGATCTGCTGAGCAACATCAGGCTCCTTTCCAACTCCATCTGGATGGAGTTCCTCCGCTCAGACTGCTTGGAAGCGGTGTCCACGCTGTCTGAAGCTGCTGCTCTTCCCAGCCTGTCTCCCTTGGGCAGCCCCGCCATCTGCTCGGGCAATTTCCTGCAGGAATGTACTGTGTGAAAAAAGACCCCCCGCCCATAATGAGACCCAGCTGCCCAAAGGTCAGCCTCTCTGAGTAGAGCATTTGGGCTTTGTTCTGGGGTCATTTCGATGCCCAGCATTTCTTAGTATACACAGCACCATTGCAGCCTTTTGCCCAGTGCTGGCAAGTGGGGGCTCGGGGTGTGACCGCAGGCCCATGTGTCTTCTCTGGGAGAGCAAGTACGTTTCCTTGTGCATGCCGCCCAGTGAACAGCTGGCTGCCCAGGGCACCATGGTGGGACAGAGTCTGAAGCTGTGTCTGGGCTCAGAAGAGGGTAGTGGAACAGCTTGCTGATGGCCTGGTGTGGGGAATGGTAGCAGGCTGTTGATGCCCTGCCTCACCTCCCCTCGGCCACCTCCAAGCTCATGTCCAGCTTTGGTGGACGGTTTCTGGGCCCGCTAGAAGTTTCCCATCTCTTGATCAAAATGTGAAATCTAAGCTGAGGCTGGAGGGTGAGCTAGCCATCAACCAACAGTGGCTGGGCAGGTGGGGTACCAGCCAGGCCTGAGGGGGGGCATCAACTATAGACCCCCAGACTACATAGCTCTGGTCATCGGCTTTGAGCTTCCTGCAAGTTCTTCGGCCCAGGAGCACTCCAGGTCTTAAGAACATTGCAGCTTCCTGGAGGTCTTTAATTCTCCTCTCATGTCCAAGCCAAGCTCCCCACTGTTGGTGCAGGAAGGACTCCCACAGCTCTGGCTTTGACTGGATAAACTCACCTTGGCACCCTCTGAGCCCATGTCTGGTTTCTAGTTTGAGGTCCTGAGTTTGCTTTTAATACCAGAGGTGTCACTTAACCCGGAGCATGCACCTCTAACTCAGGAAGGGTGAAGAAAGCATGACCAGGACATATACCATCCCCTCCTATACCCAGGGCAGACATCACTAGCTGATCAGATAACTCTTCCCACTGAGGATACACTTAGCCTCAGAATCCAGGGCTCTTGTCCATTGCGTTTGAGGAAAGGTCTTTGGGCTCAGGCAACAGCAATGACAACGATGATGGTGATGATAATCTTATTCACAGACGTTCACTGTGGCTTGAGGCTTGCAAAGTACTATCAGCAACCTTCCTTCCATGGCTTATCCTTCAACCTTCAAAGATAGGTCATTGTTTTATTCAGGTTTCTTTAGGTTGTCACTAACAGAGGATGTTTGTTTTTTCCCCAACATGCTTGAAAAAAAAAGCTCCATAGAGAATGCTGATGTCTAGGCCTGGGTCACTTCTCTGTCCCTGGGGTCCACAGGGCGGGCCCCACCCGTATTGTATGTACTGAGAAGGATGATTATGAAATGAGGTGGGGAGCAGGTGATTCTCCAAGAGAATGGATACTGGACGTACAAAGAGCACAGGTCCACGGGAGCATGATTGCCTATCCCCACCCCGTTTCCCAGAGGAGGAGACGGATGCTCAGGGATAGCAGATGCCTTGCCCAAAGTCACACAGCCAGAGGGTAGAAGTGTCAGTATGAAAACCCAGGGTCCTAAAACTCTGAGTCCAGGATGCTTTTCCCTTCATTAGGGCTGCTCCTCCGAGGTTAAAATGAAGTGACTCTTACTCCCTTCAAGAAACTCCCCAGACAGAGTACCCTGAGACCGTCTCTAGTCTTGCTGGCCAGGACCACATGGGGACAGAAGGGGCCTCTGCTCTGTCATGATCCCTCCCCAAATGGCTGGACATGGATTCAGAGGGGATGGTCGGGGCAGGATGAGCAGGGACACTTCCCAGCAGTCAGCCACCCCCGGCCCAGGTGGAGCCATCCTGCATCCCTCATCCAGGGGACAGCAGGCGGCCAAACAGGCAATTAATTACTGCCTGGCGGTTGCGGGCTCCCCTTCCCACTCTGTTCAGCCAAGTGTGTAATGGAAATGGGACTAAAACAGACTCCCCCGCCCAGAGGGACCCTGGTCTACTCAGCAGACAATGAGCTCTGGGGAGCCAGGGAAGGGCCTGGGACACAGAGATGAGTGAGCTTCTCTTGACTCCTCCTTCCTCCCCGGTCTCAGGCCCTTGGCTGCAGGCACAGCCTTCTCAGGACCCTGCTTAGAAGCAGTCCTTTTCTGGCAGCCTGAATACAGGAGAGTTGTTAGTATTAGTCTCCAATAATATTACCCGCGGTGTATTGAGTGATGTCCTACATCCTTCACAAGCGTTCTCTCTTCAAATGTTCAAGGAAGTCTTTGATGGGACTTTTTTTATCCCTCTTTTATAGCTGGGCTATCCCTCTTCTTTTTTTTTTTTTAAGATTATTTATTTATTTAACAGAGAAACAGAGAGAGAGCACAAGTAGGCAGAGCGGCAGGCAGAGGGAGAGGGAGAAGCAGGCTTCCCGCTGAGCAGGGAGCCTGATGCAGGCTCCACCCCAGGACCCTGGGATCATGGCCTGAGCCGAAGGCAGACGCTTAATGACTGAGCCACCCAGGAGCCCTGAGCCATGTACATTCTGATGGTGAATTTGCTTTTAGTAAACTTCTACACACACTCCTGTTACAGATTCTTAGAAATCATCCAACCTGGTTGAAAAATGGTTGCCCCAGAACAAGGGAACTTGGCTCCCCTAGACGTCCAGATGGGCAGCCTGGCGAACCCAGGGCCATGGCTCAGTCAAAGGAAGAAAAGACCAAAGTCTAGTCCAGATCAAGGCACACAGAGAGAAGTCACACACAACTAAAGTGAGCCAGAGATTGTCCCCTCCCCCATGCACGGCTTGCTGGGGGTGTCCTGGCTCCCCAAGCCTCGGAGCCCTAGGATGAGGGGGTGCTGAGAGAGTTTGCTCAAGTCACCCCAGCAGCTGGCATGAGACCCAACACTGAACAGGGGGTCCATGAATGCTGAATAAAGGAACAAATGAATGAACGGAAAAAAAGAATGAATGGCATATCTATTCAGGGGAAGCTGTAAAGTATCAAGAAAAGAGGGAAGGAGAAATGATTAGACAGTGCTGTCTATTCTCGGCTCCTTTAGAATACTGCATAATCTCTATATTCTGATATGAAAGCTCTCCAAAGACAAATTAGATGAAAAGAAAAAAAAAAAAACAATGCACACAACAGAATGTAGAATATGCTCCTTCTGTGTTTCAAAAAGGGGAAGAGCACATATTTGTACTTGTTTATATACTTGTACATGTACAGACAAACGGAAGGGTACTTAAGAAACCAGTAGCAGGGGTTTGGGAGAATTGGAAAGTGGGTAGGTGGGTGACAGCGGCTACAGGGACACTTTTCATTATATATATATAATGAAATAATGTTATATATATACATATATAACATATATATATTTGTTTCTGAGCCATGTGGAAAAAAAAATCAAGAAAAGGCAAAAGAAAAAAGGAAATTTCGGAGAAGATATTTGCAAATGACATATCAGATAAAGGGCTAGTATCCAAAATCTATAAAGAACTCATCAAACTCAACACCCAAAGAACAAAGAATCCAATCAAGAAATGGGCAGAAGACATGAACAGACATTTCTCCCAAGAAGACATCCA
>NC_138378.1:18402458-18417432 GCF_054177405.1 Leptonychotes weddellii | reverse complement strand
ACACACACACACACACACACACACACAGCCACAGATTGTGTTGAATTGAACAATACTACTTGAAAACACAGCGAAAGCCTCTTCCACATCTTCCTTTGGACTCCGTGTGCATTTCTGAGCGCTGACCAGTTTAACAGTGAATGCACCACCCCTTCTTCCCACCGCCAGGACGTAGTTCTAGGACAATCATTTTCATGCCTGGTTTAAGTGTGGGTTCTGAACCCCAGAAACGAGGGTGAGCGGGAGCAGGGGTGGGAAGCACCTGTAGCAGGAGCAAAGAGATCCTCCTGACCCGCTGGATAGGAGGCTGCTGAAGCCGGCCCGGCCTGAAGCCATAGTCAGAACTCACAGGGCCTCATAGACTGAGTGGTGGGGAGGGAGTTTGGACTCTGTGATGAGGGCAGCTGGACGATGGAGAACGCTAAACTTGGCTTTATTTTATTTTATTTTATTTTATTTTATTTTATTTTATTTTATTTTATTTTATTTTATTTTAAACAGCTAAGAAGCCATTCACTATTGTCAAACATGGAAAGTAGCATCTCTCTCTCTCTCTCTTTTTTTAAAGATCTTCATGTATTTATTTGACAGAGCGAGACACAGCGAGAGCAGGAACACAAACAGGGGGAGTGGGAGAGGCAGAAGCAGGCTTCCCGCTGAGCGGGGAGCCCGATGCCTGGCTCAATCCAGGACCCTGGGATCAGGACCCCAGCCGAAGGCAGACACCCAACGACTGAGCCACCCAGGCACCCCCAGACTTGGCTTTAGACCTCTGCCAGGTAAGCATCATGCCCACAGAGGAAACTTCGGTGGCAGTGGAGAGGGGAGGCAGTGCCTAAGCCTGAGGGCAGCTTCCTCCCTGGAGGGCAGAGCCTCCTTCTGAGCCCCGCCTTCAGAGCCTCTCGGAGCTTGGGCCCAGGCTCTGGAGGGAGGGAGCTGAGGGACTGGGTTTCCAGCCGCCTTCTGCAGACCCTCTTCATCTTGAGTGAGGAAATAGCAGGTGCTGCTCAGCCAATCACCAAGTGCCCCCCCCAAATGAGCCATAATGACTCCTGATTGCTCCTTTGTCAGTGGGCGGGCTTTCAATGCCATTTCCATCTGAGACTGTGGGGAGGAGGAAATGGGGGTCATGCAGACCAATAGGCTCTGCTGGTTTTTTATTTTAGGATAAATGCATGTGGTGGGGGGTTGAGCCACACCCCCCCAGGCTCTCAGATCCAAGTGCCAGGCACAGAAGAGTGGGGGTGAAGGTGGAGATGGACAGAACCAGTTCCCACAGTGGGCAGGACTTCACAGATTACAAGGCACTGTGGGGTAGGATCATATCCTTAGTGGACTAATGAGTAACTGAGGCTCAGGGAGGGGTTAGTGTATGCTCACAGATCCTAAAGCGTGGAACCAAGTGAGGTTTCATTCATTATCAGTCAGTGGACATTTATTGAGCACCTACTCTGTGTCAAGCACTGTGCTCGGTGTTAAATATAAACCCAGAGTTTTTCCAGTTGTGACAACAATTAGAACAGCTAGAGTTGGGCGCCTGGGTGGCTCACTCAGTTGGGCATCTGCATTCAGCTCTGGTCCTGGTCCCAGGGTCCTGGGATTGAGTCCTGCATGGGGGTCCCTGCTCAGTGGGGAGCGTGCTTGTCCCTCTCCCTCTGCCCCTCCCTCTGCTCGTGCTCTTTCTCTCAAATAAATAAATAAAATCTTTTATTTTTTTAAAAAAGAATAGGGGCACCTGGGTGGCTCATTCATTAAATGTCTGCCTTCGGCTTAGGTCATGATCCCAGGGTCCTGGGATAGAGCCCCGCATCGGGCTTCCTGCTCAGCAGGAAGCCTGTTTCTCCCTCTCCCGCTCCCCCTGCTTGTGTTCCCTGTCTCTCTGGCTCTTTGTGTCAATTGTCAATAAATAAATAAAATCTTAAAAAAAAAAAAAGAAAAACTAGTGTTTACTGAGCATTTACTATGTGCCAGGTGTTTCGCTGCCTACGTATCAGGTTACAGTTCACCAATCTTCCCAGCAACACTGTTCAGGAGAGTGCGACAGGCACTTGCATGGGGCAGGAAGTGTTTCTCTCTGTCTCCGTCCTGAAGGTTGGCACAGACGGAAGATGGTTCAGAAATAGGAGCATTTGGAGAGAACAAAGACTGATGGCCTGAGGAGATAAGAGAGAGGGTCCAAAGGGGAGGGGTCGTCTCAAGGCGGATGGTCAAATGGACGACTCCAGGAGATCTGATCAAAGAACTTCAGGGATCAGAAAGAATGAAGTCTTGTCCTTTGCAACTAAGTGGATGGAGCTAGAATGTATTAGATTAAGTGAAATAAGTCAGTCAGAGAAAGACAGATACCATATGATTTTACTCATATGTGGAATTTAAGAAACAAAAGAGATGAACATATGGGAAAGGGATAAAGAAAAAAAGGAGAGAGGAAAACAAGCCATAAGAGACTCTTAATGACAGAGAACAAACTGGGGGTTGATGGAGGGAGGTGGGTGGGTGATGGGGATTAAGGAGGGCACTTGTTATGATGAGCACTGGGTGTTGTATGGAAGTGATGAATCATAAAGTCTACTCCTGAAACCGATATTACACTATATGTTAACTAACTAAAGTTTAAATAAAAACTTGAAACACTAAAAAAAAAAAAAGAACTGTCCTGCAGAGCCTGGGTAAGCTGAGAATAGCACACACACACACACACACACACACACAGAGCCACAGATTGTGTTGAATTGAAGGATCCTACTTGAAAACACAGCAAAAGCCTCTTCCACATCTTCCTTTGGACTCCGTGTGCATTTCTGAGCGCTGACCAGTTTAACAGTGAATGCGCCACCCCTTCTTCCCACTGCCAGGACGTAGTTCTAGGACAATCATTCTCATCCCTGTTTATAGATGGGTAAACTGAGGCTGAGAGACCCTGAACCACCTGCCCAGGGTCACTCAACCAGGAGTGGCAGAGGGGACTCCAGAGCTGAGCTGTGAACCAACATCCCCCTCAAACTGTCCCTGGACCCACTGGTTGGAAGGGGGTGTGCCCCGGGTACATAGCAGGCAGTGGACAATCAACCTCTGCCAGACTGTGGAACAGCAAGCCCCCTCCCCCTCCTCCTGCCCCTCCTCCCCGCGGCCCAGCTCCGCTCAGAGCTATTAACCAGGTCACGCTGGCTTGTCCCAGTCCAATAGTTCCCTTAATTGCCTTTTTATAGCACGTCGTACAACTGTTCATTACGCTGTCATATTTCCCCTCGAAGGCAGCAGTGGGGGAGCCAAACGGAGGATGGGGACCCATCCAGGTGGCAGGGGCTGTGTGTGGGGCACCAATGTGCGAAGCTTATTTTCTACTTGGTCAGAATGAATTAAATGCATGCTGCTCACACTTGAGTCATACACGAGCCACTTTTAAAGGGGAAAAAAACACAGCCCCTTCCCAACAATTGACGGGTTATTTTTATTACAATTTTACTGAAATACGTACAAACATAAAGCTAGGTAGAAATCCTTATCCTTTTAGCTCTACACAACAAGAAAAGCTAAGACAATGTGTCAATGGGATACAAACAAAGCTACAAAATAAAAAGATTCAAAATAACACAATTAATTTCATGTGATGGATGATGTACTGCTGAAATTAAATTGCCACTTGCACAATGAGTATGGTTCTGTATGCTTGAGCATTTAGCCTCCCTCTGGTCTTTTGTCATGAGGCCTATGACAATTACAGCAGTTTGGTCATCCAGGAGACTCAGAATCTGCTGGTAGATTTTTTAGATATAAAATAATATAATATAGTAGCGCCTGGCTGGCTCAGTGGGTAGAGCGTGTGACTCTTGCTTGATCTCAGGGTTTTGAGTTGGAGCTCCATGTTGGGTGTAGAGATTATTTAAAAGTAAAATCTTAAAAAAATAATATAATATAAAATGGACCAATTCTGGGTGAGAGTTCACACATCCCAGGTTAGGAAACAACTGACGTCCCAGGAGCCTTTATCAACTGTTCTGGGCTAAGCCATCCTGTGGGGAAGAGTCATGTTCTCTTGAGGCTGGAAAGCCCAGACACAGGGAGCAGCCCTCTGAGGCCAGACTGCATCCAGAAATCCACAAGCTCTTCTGAGCACCTACCAGAGGCCTGCTCTGTGCCTCCCCATCTCCCTGTCCCAGAGGAGTTGCCTGTATAACCGGGAGGAAGAAGAGGGTGGCCGGAGTAGACATATACACCAGTCAATGCATGGAGAGCTATCCGGCCAGTGGGAGCCAGATCTAGATTGTAGCCCTTCCCCAGAGTCCAGGGTCCAAGCCCTACCAGGAGGACTCACCTAGAGTGCTGAGGTTTTAAGGACAGCTCTGAACCTAGGTTTGAATCCTGGATCCACCACAACCTAGCTATGAGACCTTGGGCAATTTACTAAACTTCTCTGTACTCCGCCGTCCTCATCTTGTAAATAGACATGAAACCAATCCAAGCTCACAGGGATGCTGTAAGGCAATCACGAAAGAACATGCATGGAATAAACACTTGTTAAATAGTAACGTGGACATTTCACCCGGCTCCAGCTCTCAACACAACTGGAAGAGACAGAAACCTAGAGGTTGGGCTCTTAAGCTGGAGGCCATTGAGTCATCATGGGCAGGCTATAGAGGATTTGAAATTCGGTGTGACATGTGTATGCAACTGGACAGAGGACCTTCAGCCTCATCAGATGTCCAAAGGATTGTGACCTAGAAAAATCTTTGCCCACTAAGCTAGTGCTGGTTAGGGGCTGGCAGAGGTACTCAGTGTCTTAGTCAGCTGGAGCACCGTTAACAAAACAGCACAGAATGGGTCGCTTACCCAAGGGACATTCACTGTCTCACGGTGCCAGAGGCTCAAGTCCCATATCAAGGTCTGGCAGGGTCGGTTTCTGGGGAGGACTCTTCCTGGCCTGCAGATGGCCACCTTGGCACTGTGTCCTCATGTGGCAGAGAGAACAAGCAAGGTTTGAGGGTCCAGGAGGTCAGACTGTCCCCCAGCCCCTTTGCATTCTGGAACCCAGGGTCCTTGATGCAGGGCTCACAAGAGTCAGAGCCTCCCCCATGGTTGTCTCTCCAAGTCACTAGAACCAGTGACCCACAGATTCCTAAGGGTGCTGAGTGCTCTCGAAAGGAGTCCCTGGGGACGCCTGAGTGGCTCAGTCGGTTCAGCGTCTGCCTTCGGCTCGGGTCATGATCCCAGGGTCCTGGGATCCAGCCCAGCATTGGGCTCCCCGCTCAGTGGGGAGTCTGCTTCTCCCTCTGCTTGCCGTTCCCCCTGCTTGTGCGCTCTCTCCCTCTCTCAAATAAATAAATAAAATTTAAAAAAAAAGAAAGAAAGAAAGGAGTCCCTGAATCTGAGTGTGCACCCCAAGCCCATCTGAACAAAGATCACATCTTGCATGTATGACTAGCTTCCAACCCTGCAGAAGGTGATGTGGGTGTAAAAGACAAATCTGTTTAGAGGGGCTATGGAACCCAAAATTCAGAGCTGGATTTTGGTCATTGTGTATGTGTATTTCCTCAGCCAATCATACTAAAAGTTCATGGGGGCAAATGGTTTTGTGACACCGATTTAATTCAACCCCATTAATGTTTATTCAGTGTCTACTGAGTGCTGGCAACCCCAGCGCTCTTCCTTCAGCTGTAGGCAGCTTTTTATGGTTTCCAAGGTTGCCGAGAACCAGGCCTGGGTCCCCACGTCCCCGGCTCCCTGGCCTTTTCTCAGAGCCATCTGCACAGAAGGCTTGAATCTAGAAGCCCAGAAGTTATGAAAGCCAGCCTCCCTTGCCCTGAGACAGGACTCCCCTGGACATTGTCCCCGATGGGCATCAGTTCTCTGCCTGCATGCCTCCAGAGATGGGCTGCTAATTTAGGAAGGAAAACCACTCATATTTATATTTAGTCATTAATGTATTTTAATTTGTTGTACCCTGAGCTATCAGAGGCAACACCTACACCCCCAGTGGTCCCACCTGATTTGTCACACCAAAGGGAGGAAGACTCAGGGTCTTTGTTCCAGGCATGGGCTGCCCACTCGGAACCCTCAGCCCTCCTGCCCCCTCTCCTCCCTTGTGCCCACAGACACAGCATCAGGAAATTGAGTTCTGGTTTGGGGCAAGGTAGGCATGGCTTCCTCCAGCTGCATGAAACCCTCACTACTGCCCCAGCTTGAGGGAGGGAGGTCGATTTATAGGGCCAGCATCTGTCTCCTCAGCAGGAAAAGGCTCACCGACAGAATTTGCTCTGGAAAAGGAAGGGGAGGGGTCTGTCTGTGATCATTCAGCCCCAAAATGATGCTCATGATGTTGGCTTTCCAGGCCATTAATTCAAGGGCTCCCTACACCATCCCCCATGTTGCTGCCTGCTCTGGGAGATAAGCCCAGTTCTATTTAACCCTATTTATTCCTCCCAAAAGTGGCCTCCATCTCCGTTTGCCAGGCGTTTAACCCCTTGGGTATTGAAAGCATCAAAAACAGAAACGGATCTCCTGTTGCCAGAGGGGTGCACATTCCACCTGGGCCCAGACTGCAGGATTGGTCCAGAATACTGTCTTTGCTTCATGGGGCCTGGCAGGAGTCCTGGGATCTCCCAAGCCCCTGAAGACTGTGGGACCTTGTGTGGCCCTGAGAGGAGAGCCCCCCGGCCCCACTCCCAGGGTGGACAGCAGCGACAGTTCCGGCTCCCTCCCCACAACCCTCCCAGCTCCCATTTTCTCAGTCCCAGGGCTGGGTTCTGGCTCTGGCCAAGAGGAAGGCTGTGGAACCTCTGTTTCTTTTGTGCCCTGCTGGCTGGTGCCTCTGCCTGGCATGTCCTTCTCTGTCTCCCTCTTCCCTCTTCTAGCTTGTTCCTTTTTATATCTCCTCTGTCCCTTTTCCTCCCTTTGTTCTCCCTTCTATTCCCCTTCTGTAATCCTATAGGGGTACGCTTGCATTCGGGGGGGTGCCTGACTATGGGTGTGGGTGTGAACTGTATGTGTGGTCCGTGTCTGGGTGCCTGTCAGTGCGTGTACAATTCTCCGTGTTACCTGCCCATCCTGTGCTGCTGTGTGTCTAAGTCTGTCATCTGGGTGACGGTGCCCCTGGGGCTCCATCTAGGGGGGATCTGCCCTGGTTTCTCTGTGTGGTGGGCAGTCTCAGTTCAGATCTTCTGTGTGTCTGCGTGCTGGCCTGTCCTTGACCTATGTGCACTGCCCAGTGTAAGTCTGCCAATGTGCTTGAATCTGGGCACTGGCCCTCGCTTCTTGGTCCATCTGTCAGTTGCCTTGTCATTCTCTGTGTGTGAGTGCATGTGTGTATGTGTGCATTGTGTTTCAGCGCAGGGGGCCATGCTGCTGCAAATTCCTCTTGAGAGGGCGCCCCTAGAGGAGCTTATCAGGAGAATCTGGAGGCTGATGGCTTCTCTAGAGCACACCCAGCTCATTACCAGCTAGGCAGGTTGTCCTGTTTGCCTCCTGGGGCTGCCTGCCAGGTCCCCTGCCCTCTGCCCAACTCCTGACCTCCATTCCTTTCCCTGGAAGGGGTGAGGATGGGGAGGTGAGGCAAAGACAGAAGAGGGCACATGCCAACTCACCCTGACTTCCACACACATCAAAGGCTTTTTCGAGCACACTCACTTTCCCCCCCAAACAATGAGACATGGCCATTCAGTATGGCAGCAAAAACAAGAGAATAATTGCTACCACGTCCTGGGCACTGAGCATTCCCTGGTAGGCATTTTACATACAAGACCCACCGAATCCTTTCAAGAACCAGATGAAGCTGTTACTATTATTTTCACATTTTAGTGATGAGGAAGTAGAAGCTAAGAGAAGTTAAGTTCGTAGTCCAATGTCGTACAGTTAATACATGAGGGAGCAGAATATTCCAACGAGGGAAGGCTGCTTGGGAGCTTGCCACCCTGGCCTGGGAAGAGGCATTTGTGGCAATTAGCAGGAAAAGAGGGATGCAGAGGCTTTCCTGCTCCAACTGCTGACATCTGATGACTGCCAGAGGGACAGGTGTCTGCTTCAAATGTCATCTCTTGACGGTGTGGTGGCCAAACACCAAACAACCAGGGAGAGGAGATGGAAGGACAGACAAGGTCACAGAAGGGAAGGCACAGGAGGAACATCAGGATTCCTGGGGCTCTACCCTGGCTCTACCCTGGACTGTGGGTGACCTTGAGCAGGACACCTCATGGCCAGGCCTGGGTGTGCTTATCTGTAAAAGAAGGGGTGTTTTAGGGATGGCTTAAGCATCGCAGGAAGGATGATTGGACTGAATGCTCTCCAATGTCCCCATAGACCCAAAAATTGTGGTGGGGAGCCTAGACAGGGACCATGCTCGCATGGTCCTGGTGGTTCCCACAACAGTGGGAAGATAGTCACATGCACAGTAGGGCAGTGAGAAGGTTTGCTGAATGAATGAATGACCCCATTTCTCACTAATGAAAGAACTTCACAGCGCCCCTTGGGTCTTAACAGCAGCGAACAACATAAGGGAAAAGGAAAGAGAGGATAAGCATTTTGGACCCACCTAAAATCCACACATAAATCAGCAATGACCAACTCATACATATACGGCACTGCGTCACTTGTCAAAGAAGGCATCAATGGCTGTCTTCAGGTCTGGGTGTGTATGGGCTAGAGGCAGGCACTAGGGACTCCTAGTTTCTGCCCGGATCACCTTGTGTGGAACTAAAGAATTTCACCAGGAACAGAAAAGGTGGCATAAAGATTAGGAGGTGAAGACCTTTGTCTGTAGGAGTCTAGGGAAAGGGATCTCTTTCCCAGCCTCTGGGGATGGGGATGGGGCTGGAGGAGGGTCTCTGTATAGGGCAAATCTCTGGGATGGGAGATCAGTTCTTTTTCAAACCTCGCTGGAGGAGATGATCTGTATTTGGGGAGGAAAGATTTTTGTTCTCTTTGTTCTGAGTCGTATCATGACTTGGAGGATCTGTGTTTGGGGTCAGGCTCTATGGAAAGGTTTTCTTGTCATAGCAGCTGGTGCAGGGGGATGGATTCTTCAGGTTACTTATGGGGGGTGGGTTTCTGTCTTGGTTTCTGGCAAGCAGGCTCTTGGGGGAATTTAAGGGGATACCTGGGGAGGGATCAAGAGCATCTCTGTCCAATGTGGTGGAGGTTCCCTATCTGGAGAGGAGCTTGCCAAAGACTGAGGCGCTGAGAGGGGGGGACAGGGAGTAGGGGGGAAGTCTTGTCTTGCCTGTCTTGTCCTGGCAGTTCCAATTCGCTGGTCAAAGCCCTCAGGCCGCCCTACTTGTGCGCTGACGTGAGCTAATCTAGAAATACTACAGGGGAGGGGGAGACTGGGGTTCTCAGAGAGACAGAGCCTTGAGAGGGGGAGATAGGGGATCCCTTTCTTTTCCTTTCCTTCAGTTTCTCCCTACCCCTACCCCCACCCCAGTCACAGCCGCCAGTCCTCCTCCACCTAGGCCAGGTCGCATAGCTGCTGTTTACTGCTCAGGCTCAAGAGGAGTCCCGGTGGGAGCCCAGCTGGGAACACAGGCAGGGACCCATACCGAGCGGTGGACCCTCAGGGAGACACAGCTACAAAAGGGCGCACACAGGCAAAAACGCAGGCAACCCATTCGGGAACGCTTAACCACACAATCGAACACACCAGCTCTGCGAACGCACAGGCTCAAATGCGCACGAAACCACACATTTACAGAACAAACACGGTTACCAAATCTCACCCTCGGAATCCGCTCAGATTCGGCCCGTAGCAGTATCTGATAAGGTATCGGTCTTTGTCTTGGGGTCGCTCTCTTACTCGCGCGCGCACACACGCACCCCACTCAACAGAAAGGGTCTAGGTTTTCACCACCGCGGCGAGCGCACAGCGCACCTCCGCGCCCGGGGCCCGCGGCGAGCCCTGCTTTCCTACCGGCGGGATACCGGCTGCGCCCTCTGCTCCGTGGACATTCGCAGACCCGCCACGAGGCTGTCGAGAGAGGCCCTCACGAAGTCCTGCCTCCTTCCAGACTCCCAAACGAAAAGAAAGTGAAAGGCCAACCTTTCGCCTCCATTCTGCACACATTTGGAGGCCGGTCGGTGGCGAGCGAGCCGCAGAATCGCTTTCATCGCGGCGTCTCTGGACGGGCTGAGACAGCCCCGTGACCCAGACGGGCTGAGCATTCTCGAGAGCGGTCCAGGACGGACACTTCTGCCTCCGAGGGGGGCTTGCGGCCAGGTCTCAGTGTGAGTAATGGGTACAGATCGACGCCCAGACGGCCCGCGCCGCGGGAGACAGGTAACTGTCCTGCCGCCTTTCTGGACCTCCAGAGCAGTCCTTGGCCAGAGGCTCTGGGGCCGAAAGACTCCCGGGCTCTGGAGGGGGTAGTCGCGGCCGCGGGACCGCGAGAATCAGCACGCTCCGGCCCCCTCCCTCCCTCCCTGCGGCGGCGAGGTGGGAAGGGCTAGGATCCGAGCTTAGCACCTCCCCCAGAAATGCAGCACTCCAGCCCCCACCGTGCCCTCCGCGCCCCCTCCCGTGTGCGCTCCCTCTCGGTGCCACCCGGCGGGCGCCCTTCGCCGGCCCCCATCTCAATTCTCCCGAGTCCCTTCGCGCCCCTTGTCTCTTCTCGTCCCTTGTCTCTTCTCGCTGCCCTCCTCCCCCAACGCCTCGCCTCCTGGTGTTTCCCCTTCCCCAACGCCCGCCCCCCCCCCCCGATTCCGAGGGGCGGGAGCGCAGTGGGCTGCGCACGGGTGGGGGCGCCGCACCAGCCTCGCGTAGCCGCTCTGACGCCGCCGCCGCCGCCCTCCGCAGCCCAGCGCGCGCCCCGCGGCAGCTCCGCAGTGCACTCGCCGCCGCGGCTCCGCCAGCCCCGCTGCCCGCCCGCAGGGTGGGCTCCGAGTGAGCCTCAGACGCCCCCTGAGGGGGTCATGAGCCAGAGCGCCCTGGGGCGCCGCGGGGAAAGCGAGCGAAGATAGCGGCCTCGCGCCCCCCTGGCCCTCGCCGCCTCGCCGCGCATCCCCCGCGTCCCCGGCCCCTTCTGTCCTTTCCACGGACCCCGCCGCCGCCATGGCCACCCTTCTCCGCAGCAAGCTGTCCAACGTGGCCACAACCGTGTCCAACAAGTCCCAGGCCAAGGTGAGCGGCATGTTCGCCAGGATGGGTTTTCAGGCGGCCACCGACGAGGAAGCGGTGGGTTTTGCTCACTGCGATGACCTCGACTTTGAGCACCGTCAGGGCCTGCAGATGGACATCCTGAAAACAGAGGGTGAGCCCTGCGGGGACGAGGGAGCCGAACCGCCCGTCGAGGGAGACATCCATTACCAGCGCGGCGGTGGCGCGCCCCTGCCGCCCTCGGGCTCCAAAGATCAGAATGTGGGGGCTGGTGGCGAATTCGGGGGCCACGACAAACCCAAGATCACCGCGTGGGAGGCGGGCTGGAACGTGACCAACGCTATCCAGGTGAGCGCGGGATTCCCTGCTCTGCCTGCCCCTACCCTCCACCTCCTCCAGCTCTGGAGCACTAGGCTCTACCCCCGTGCGAGTCCCCGGGCGATCTCAGCGGAGAGATCCCCTCCCGTACCCAGGATCTCACCTTCCCCCATCCCTCCCAGCCCTGTGGTGGGGGGCGGCGGGGGGGATCTACAACCCTACAAGCGGGGTCTCCCGCCCTGATCCGCACTCCTTCCAGAGGCCCCAGGCGCAGGACTGCTAGGCTGAGGTTTGGTCCGAGGCACTTGCCCTGAGACCCTGCAAACCAGAGGGAAACAGGGGGAGGGGAGCGGGGAGGGGTGAGGGAGAAAGAAAATCAGGATTGGAGGGAACGGTGTCGCCTGGGACTCCGGAATGGATTCACAGCTGCATGTTCAGGAGGAAAGGAGAGAGGGAAATTGCTGAGCTGGGAGTCTCCTCCCCCGACACAGGCACAAGACACACTTGCTCACATCCACCCTCCCCCACGAACAATCGCCGCACAGGTGCACACGACATGCATCTATATATAGACCACAAGACTATCCTCAAAGGCACCTTCCTACACCCCCACACAAGCACATACCTGTACATACCAAACACACACACGAACCTTGAACATACACACGCACACAAGCACAGATTCTTGCAAACAGGATCCAGCCCACTTTCTCAGGTGCTGCCCTTTTGGGGACATACAGGTGTGCACAAACATAAGCACATGCATGATGTGCTCACCCAAGCACAATTAGTCTGTGGTACCTCAGTGCTCCCTGTGCACAGACACCCCTTTCGCCCGAAATCCCGGCTACACGGCAAAGAGGCGACCAGCTTCTCCGCGTGTGACTCTGGAGAAGCAGCCTCCGGATGCTCTGAACAGTCTCTGGTCTCCAGGCCTGCCACCCCTTCACCCTACTCGCAGCGCCCCACTCCCCACCAGGCGGCGCCGGACTCCACGGGGAGCGGGTTTGGAGTGTGCACAACGACCCCAGGAGCTGGCAAAGGCGGGCAGGCCGCGGCTTGAGGGGAGGAGGAGGTCTCAGCCCAAGGAGCCCCCGGGCCCTGTGGCTTGGTCCCCCTGGCGTCCCCGGAGCGCACGGTCGTTGGGGCGCACAACATGGATCTCCCGGGAGCGGAAGGCCAAAGCGGGGTTGCTTCGGGGACCAAGGCTGCGCAGAGCCCTGCACACTAAGTGGTCCGACTCGAGGCGCCTCCCGCTCCCGGGCCCTGCGAGGTGGCCATGCAGAACCATGGGCAAGGGACAGCGACCGCCTCCTTGCCACCCGCGCCTTCGCCAGGGGCGTCTTTGAAGGCCCCGTTCCGTAGGCCCGGAAGGAGGCCAGGGAGGGAGACTGGAGGCCTGGAGGCCGTGGGAACCCTGGATTTCGTTAGCTTCTCTTCCCTTTGTAGATTCTAAACCCTCCTTCCGCGGTCCACCCACCTGAGTCTGCAGCTTGACTCCTTGATTTATATTCTCACCCGCTTGCACTTTCCCCCAGAGGCCCCTTATCCTGCTTGCCTCTACCACTCTCAGCCCCTTCTTAGGCCCCAGCCTCTCCCACCCTACTGAAGCCTTGCCTTAGGATTCTCACTCCGTGCGCCTCTGGCCTCACCCCCTCCCCCCAAAGCTTTTGGGAGCATCCTCACTTTCCCTCGTTCTTGCCTCCCTCTGCTTCCCGTCAGTGCACCCTCAGCCCCTCTTCCGTCCTACCCTAGCTCTTTCCCCTCCCACTGCCGCGTTCGTGTTCCCTTCTCCAGTAGGCCATAGGCCCTCATTAGCTTCCCTGTACCCCATTCCAGTCCCACCTTAAATCCCGTGCCCCCTCTTCCTGATGGCTCAGGCCTCGCTCTACCTTTCTCAGCGCCCTTTTCTGGCCACGACTCCTCCAGCCCCTTCTCCATATACCAGTCCCTCCTTGTGTCTTGACCCCACGCTCAGCCTCCTCCGCACCTCCCAGCCGTAGGCACACCTTTCCCTCAGTTGCAGCCTTGAACACATCCCTCTCCATCTCTGACTGACTCCCCCAGTAGGCCTCGGTGCACCCCCATTCCAGCCTACTCTTAACCTCTCCTCCCGGTGGCTCAAGTCCCGTTCTCACTCCACTTAGCGCCCCCTTGCGGCTGCAGCCTTAAGCCACGCCCCCAGGTCCCCTCTGGCTAGGCTGCGGCCGCTGAGCACCCGGGTCTGGTTGCCTTTCCGCTTCGCAGGGCATGTTCGTGCTGGGCCTGCCCTACGCCATCCTGCACGGCGGCTACCTGGGGTTGTTCCTCATCATCTTCGCCGCCGTGGTGTGCTGCTACACCGGCAAGATCCTCATCGCCTGCCTGTACGAGGAGAACGAGGATGGCGAGGTGGTGCGGGTGCGGGACTCGTATGTAGCCATAGCCAACGCGTGCTGCGCCCCGCGCTTCCCCACGCTGGGAGGCCGCGTGGTGAACGTAGCGCAGATCATCGAGCTGGTGATGACTTGCATCCTGTACGTGGTGGTCAGCGGCAACCTCATGTACAACAGCTTCCCAGGGCTGCCCGTGTCGCAGAAGTCCTGGTCCATTATCGCCACCGCCGTGCTGCTGCCCTGCGCCTTCCTTAAGAACCTCAAGGCAGTGTCCAAGTTCAGCCTGCTGTGCACTTTGGCTCACTTCGTCATCAACATCCTGGTCATCGCCTACTGCCTCTCGCGGGCTCGCGACTGGGCCTGGGAGAAGGTCAAGTTCTATATCGATGTCAAGAAGTTTCCCATCTCCATTGGCATCATCGTGTTCAGCTACACGTCCCAGATCTTCCTGCCTTCGCTGGAGGGCAACATGCAGCAGCCCAGCGAGTTCCACTGCATGATGAACTGGACGCACATCGCCGCCTGCGTGCTCAAAGGCCTCTTCGCGCTGGTGGCCTACCTCACCTGGGCCGACGAGACCAAGGAGGTCATCACGGACAACCTGCCTGGTTCCATCCGTGCCGTGGTAAACATCTTCCTGGTGGCCAAAGCGCTGCTGTCCTACCCGCTGCCCTTCTTCGCTGCTGTCGAGGTGCTGGAGAAGTCGCTCTTCCAGGAAGGCAGCCGCGCGTTCTTCCCCGGCTGCTACGGCGGCGACGGGCGCCTCAAGTCGTGGGGGCTGACGCTGCGCTGTGCGCTCGTGGTCTTCACGCTGCTCATGGCCATCTACGTGCCGCACTTCGCGCTGCTCATGGGCCTCACCGGCAGTCTCACGGGCGCCGGCCTCTGCTTCCTGCTGCCCAGCCTATTCCACCTGCGCCTGCTCTGGCGCAAGCTCCTGTGGCACCAAGTCTTCTTCGATGTCGCCATCTTCGTCATCGGCGGCATCTGCAGTGTGTCCGGCTTCGTGCACTCGCTGGAGGGCCTCATCGAGGCCTACCGAACCAACGCGGAGGACTAGGGCGCCAGGGCTCAGGTTCTCCCGCGCTCTTCCCACCCTCCCCACCCACCTCCACCGGCCCTGTGCGCCCTGCCGCCGTGCTTGGGAAGCCAAGCTTTAAACATCTCTGGTTCCTAGTTTCTGATTATCGGGGAGGGGGGGTGG
>NC_138378.1:18374561-18402358 GCF_054177405.1 Leptonychotes weddellii | reverse complement strand
GACCCCGACTCTTTGGTCCCTGTCACCGAGGCAGGTGGGAAGGGAGGGAGAGGGGGCGCAGCTCGCAGGCGCAGAAACTTGACCTTGGGGGGGGGGCATTTCACAGCCATCCAGTGCTCGGAATCTGCAGCGTCCAGCCATTTCCAGCAAGAGCGCTTCCCATTCCAGGGACATTTCAACCCTGCAGAGGGAGAGGCTGTCCGGGAAGTCTGTTTCGGGTGGGCGATTTCCTTCGGCGAAGCGGGGAGGCGAGAGGCCGAGGCAGGGCCGGCTTGTCTGCCGGTTTTCAGGAATCCAAACTCATCTTGTGCAATTTATCAGGTTGTGGAACTGTTCTACTGTGCGTGTGGTGTGCTCGTGGTGAATAAGATGAAATGTATATCAGAAAAAAAAATCTATCTCTAATTTAGAGTGCGGTACATAATTATATCCGCAAATAAAGAAGAAACAAAGGCGCCCGCGCCTCGTGTCAGTTCTGCATTTTTGCGCCCGGGGCTGGGGTTGGGGGAGGTTGACCGGGTTGGGGGGGGGATCCCAAAGCGTTGGACCGCAGGGGAAACGGCTATGGCCAGGCCGGGTGAAGCAGGTGTGGGTGGAGGAGCACCTGTAGTTAAAGGGTCCTGGGAGAGCCTGGGGGAATGAGGAGGATGGTTTGCAGTAAGAGGAGGCTCTCCAGGTGTTTGCGGGAGGCAGGGGAAGGAGCATGCCGTGCTCCCTGTGGTTTCAGTGTGGCCTCCGTGCCGCAGCCAACAGGACAATATTTGTTCTGAATCCCTCCTGGGGGTTGGATCCATCTGAGAATTCTGGGGACTCTCTCAACCTCCAATCCGGGGGAGGGGGGAGACAATAAACAAGGGCATGCAGAAATCCACACTTGGCTGTGGACTGTGAAGAGAACTGTAAAGGAAATCAACAGCAGGTTGTGTATTTCCCCCCGGGGTTCCCAGGGCCAGGGGCCAACCTGGCCTCCCAGGCATCTCTCACCCAGGAGAACCCCACTCAAGTCCAAGCTGAGGTTTATACGGCCACAGTGAAGAAATCTGGCTGTTTAGAATCAACAGCCTGAGCAATTTGTGTCCCAATCTCCCCTCTTCTTGAACAGCCTGTTTGAGATTTTTTTTTTTTTTAATTAACCTAGAGGATCCAGTCCTTTTTTGGTGTAGATCCGACTCCAGGGTGCCAATCCCAGACCTGTTGGAGAAGGTCATAGTCAGACTTAATAGATGCGGTCGAGGAAGGCAGGAAGGCCAGGCCATTCCTAGGGTCCTCACAGGAGACAAGCCATGTGGGAGGTTTTCAGTCTCCACCACCAAGGCAGAGGACTAGTTTGGAGCGATTTCTCTAGATGTGATCTGTGCACGAGGAAGAACTGCGAGAATGCCCAAGAACAATGTCCATTCTCCCTACTCTCTGCAACGGCTGTGGGTGCCCGTGCGCGCATGTGTAGGAGATATAAAGATCTGCGTGTGGGGTGGGGGGAAGGCTACATCTGTGTCTTGTGAGAGCCTTGATGAATGTGTGTGTGTGCGTGTGTGTGCATGCGCACGCACACACACAGAGCATCTTTGTGGGCATGCCTGCGACAGAGGTGACCTCTCACCACCTTGGTTCTGCAGCCATGGAGCGGAAGAGGGTTAGGATCTGGTCCTCTCTGCTGCCCGAGGTTCTGACTATTTAAATGGGCCATCTGAGATGTTCAGATGTCAAACACCTAATCCCCCCTTGTCACAATTGTCTCTTGTCCAGGATCCGGAGTTGGCCAAAGAATCCTCAGTTTCCAGCTTCCCTAGGCTTTCTGATGTCTCCCAGGCCTGGAAGCTGACCCTCCCCCTGCCCTGCTTGCCACTTCTCCTGGGCTGGTCTACTGGTCCACCGGTCCGCGGACCCTGGGATGTGCTCTGAGTCTCAGGGCAATCTGTAGTCTTCAGAAAAAGCCCGGAATGCTGCAGTGGAAGGCAAAGTGGGGGCGTCACGTGCACCAGCTCCATCCTTCCCATCTTTAGAAGGACAAATGAGACAGCAGGCAAGTCTGGACGCAGTGGCTGCCACCTCCGCGGACTTGCCTAGATCCACTCCCCTGAGTCCAGCTCCGGGCTTTGTGCTCAGCTTGCAGGAGCCCTGGTCACCCTGGGCGGGTCCTGAGGGTGATGGGGCAGGAGAGCCAGCCTTCTAGGCGCACCCTCATAGGTAGGACATCCATTTCAGACTCATATTCAGGCTGCCGGGAGAAATAGGGAGCAGGTAGCTGGGACCCATCTCCGTGCCCCTGCCCCCAACACACCAGCATGCATGGGTAGAAGTTGAAAGGAAGCACTCCGGTCGTGCTTCGGGTCCGCAGCGAGGGCACTGTCTGAGTCTGAGGGAGGTGTTAGGCCTGGCCTAATGAATCTTCATTAGGGGGTCGAATTGAGGAAGGGGTGGGGAGAATCCACCTCTGCACCCCCCCAGGGTGCCCATCTGTACCCAGCAGGTCTTAGCATGGATCCTGATAAGCGGTCGCCTCTGGCGTCCACGGCAGGCAGCCGTGCATAGGTGTACCTGGCTCAACGCCTTGGGCCCCTGGCCTGGGCCAAGACCCTTGCCACCCCCCTCCCCCCCCGCCCGGGAACCCAGGAGTCGCCACCACCTGGTCCCGAGACAGCCCTGTCTTGTCCCCCAGCAGTGAGAACGCAAGCTGCCAGCCCTCAAAGAAGGCTCTCCACTTTTAGAATTTGGATAAACTGTTTCCTGCAGACCCCAGATTTCTAAATGCTTCTTCCCTTCCTGCCATCCGCCCCCCCACCCCACCCAGTTGATAATCACTGTTTATCTCTAGTGCTTTTTCAGGTCCTCCATATTTCAAAATGGGCTTTTGATCGTTTTCCCCTCAAATATAAAAAGATGCTCTGTTGTGGAATTAAATGACATGTCTTACCCCAGGGACTGATCTGTTCCTGCCTTAGGAACTTGGGAGGGAAGGAGGGAGCCAAACAGGCTCATAAGGACCAGTCAGGAAGTTGAGAGGATCCTTGACTTTCTGTTGGTGGGGATGAAGGATCTCAAGGTCAAGGGCCAGAGAGAGACTTCAGTCAAAGAGGCAGCAGACCAGCTACAGGGCTTAGTCCTCACTGCCAGTGAGGGTGTGATGGAAAACCCAGACCTGGACATCCAGGGATTCAGGAGAGGGAGCTGATTTGACCCCAGAGAGCCAGCCTTGGGTGTTCTTCTCACTGTTTTTTATTTTTTTCCTTTTCAACCTTAAGAAAAATTTCAAGCATACAGAAAAGGTAAAAAAATTCTACACTGACAGCCCACATACCCACCACCTAGACTGAACAATTAACATTTTTACAGTGCTGAAATAGCTATCCCATATCTATCCATCTATTCATCTAGCAATCCACCTTTTAAAAAAAAATGCATTTCAAAGATGCAGACCTCAGTGTATTTCCCTGTTGCTGAAGCATGCAGGATCAGTACAGTGACATCCAGAGAGTATAGACCAGTAGCAGCACTATGCTCAGCCATCCTGAGTCTGAAGCAAAAGAAAGGATCAGCAACGATCCGGTCTTGATTTCAAATTTTATTATTTTGTTCATGTTATTTTGAACATTATAGTTCAGTTTTGAATTCTGACCTTGAAAATCGTTTATCAAATATCTTATTGAATTCTTTTGTACCTTCTTAAATTTTGCTCTCCTGACAAATGCTTCACTTGCCTCATGCTAATCTCAGTGAGGTAGGGGCTTGGGAGATGAGCTCTACTTCCTAGAGGTTTGGATTGAGTCTGTTCAAGAGACCAGCTGTGACTGATCCCACAGTGATGCTGTGGGTGCCATCTCTGCCAGTTGTGGGGGCCAGGAGGGACCAGGAGAGGAGAGGTCTCTAGCCAGAAACACCCAGCCGGCTGGTCCAGCAGTGCTGAGGGCCAAGCTCAAGGCAAGTGGGGGGGGTGGGGGAGGAGCTTTACACTTCCAGCAGCTCCCAACAACACTCTGTGGGTGGGATGGAAACAGGGTGTACAGATGTAATTAGTTAAGATAAGGTCATACTGAAGTGGGACGGGACCTTAATCCAATATGACTGTTGTCCTTATAAAAAGAAGAAAAGAGATACACGTACAGGGAAAATGCCATGTGACAGTGGAGGCAGAGAGGGGAGTGATGTGTGTATAAGCAACACCAAAATATAGGATAAAGGCATGGAACAAATTCTCCCTTAGAGTCTCCAGAGAGAGCATGGCTCTGCCAATACCTTGATTTGGGACTTCTGGCATCCAGAACTATGAGAGAATAAAATTCTGTTGTTTTCAGCCATTCTAGCTAGTGGTACTTTATTATGCCAGCCCTAGGAAACTAATACAGTAGGCTTTTGTCTATTTTCTTCTAGTCATTTCCATGGGCAAATAATCACAACCATAGATTTGACTAGTGCTATGTTGTGCAACAGAGTAACCACTAGCTACATATGGTTATTTAAATTTAAATGTAAGTTAAAATTAAGTAAAAGAAAAAACTCAGCTTCTCAGTTGCACTACTCACATGTGGCTCATGCATTAGACATTGCAGACTGTAGGACATTTCCATCATGGCAGAAAGTACTATTGGACAGCATTGGTCTAGTGTAGCTGTCAATGTTCTCCTGCAATAATGCTGCATGGCAACCCAGAATTTCAGCAGATTATAAGGACAAACATTTTTGTTGTTGTTGTTCATGGGTCCACAGGGCAGGTCAACTTTAGGTTGCAGGTCAGCTGGACTTGGCTCCAGGCTGTAGTTTGCGTTCTTGTCTGCCCCATGGGTCTTCCATCCTCTTTAGACTCAGGGCATGTTCTTCTCCTGACTAACAGCAGGAGTGCAAGAGGGCAGTCTAAACCACAAAGCACATTTTAAGTCTTTGCTCAGATCACATTTGGTTATCCTTGGCTAAACGCAAGCCACACGGCCAAGCCCAGTATCAACGCCTGCAGTGAGAGGCCCTACAAAGTTACGTGGCAGATGGTATGGATTATAATCCTATTATTGTATGGGAGTGAAGAACTGGGATCAAGAATCCAGTCTACCTTACTTATACATAGTGCTTTTTTTTTTCCTGAAAAAGTAATACATTCACACGGCTAAAAATGTTTTAAAATATGCAGTGAAAATTTTCCCACACCTGATCCTCCCACCTTGACTCCTCCCTTTACAAGTAAACTCATATTAGTTTCCTCTCTATCTGTATGAAAATACAAGCAAAACCATATGTATTTGTTCCCTCTTTTTCGTAAAGGGAGTTCACTATACACTGTACTGCCTTCACTTATTCCTTTTAAAATTAAATCTTGAAGATTTGTCCACGTTAGCACACATAGATGTAGTTCTTAAACTTACGTTCACTTATATTTACTGTTCTCTGTGTTCTGCTTATTCCTGCTTTCTCAGCTCAAGGATGGGTACTTTCAGATATCTGAGACATGGGTTTGTGTTAGAAGGCAACACACTTAACCTGATTTTGCCACTAGGCTGGTTCTCAATCTGGCCTAGAGGTGTTCACAGAGATTTTGAGAAAGGCTTAAGGTCTTATCTCTTGCTAAAAGTGTTTATTCGGAGCCATCTTTTATAATTAACTTGCTTTTCTGTCTCAAAGTTACATGTTCCAGAACTGGAAGTGTAGAGTGCAGCTGCCCTAAACCTTTGTATCCCCCTAGCTGGGGAAATCGGGTAGGGGAGAGCTTGCCTAATCCTTTTAGAGCTAAAACTGGGAGGGAGGGGTGTCACATTATCTCCACTCCTACCCCCATTGGCCAGAATTTAGTCATATACTCATACTAGATGACCTTGCGTGGGAGTTATACCACTAAAAGGAAGAGAGAATATACATATTGAGGATCAATTAGTCCTTTTCTCAGTCTCTGAGGTCTCAGTGAGAGGGCATAGTCTGTGGGAGTTAATAAATAAATAATAATTTAATTATTTAATAATAAATGTATTAAGACACTCTATTGTATTACAAAATATTACACACAGGCAAGTGCACAAATCCTAAGTGGACAGTTTGATGAATTTTCACAAAGTGAAAGTGATCTCTGTCGGGCGCCTGGGTGGCTCAGTTGGTTAAGCGACTGCCTTAGGCTCAGGTCATGATCCTGGAGTCCCTGGATGAGTCCCGCATCGGGCTCCCTGCTCAGCAGGGAGTCTGCTTCTCCCTCTGACCCTAACCCCTCTTATGTACTCTCTCTCATTCTCTCTCTCTCAAATAAATAAATAAAATCTTAAAAAAAAAAAAAAGAAATTGATCTCTGTCAATACCCCAGAGTTTGGATTTCCCTGACTGCCCGGCTAAGGGAGTCAAAACCCTGTGGAGGAGGAGCCAAGGGCGGTTGAAGGTGAGCTACCCCCAAAACTGGGTGTGGCCAGGCGAAAAGGCGGGCCCGGCGTAGTTTCGCGCCCCTTTCTGGAGGCCGGGAAGGGGCGGAGCCTGATGGTATTTCGCATACAGGGGCGGGGCTTACTGGCCGACGTCCCGGATAGAGCGAAGGGGCGTGGCCAGATCGGATGGTGGGGCGAGGTTAAGCAAAGGCGGGACTTCGAGGCCAGCATGGGCGGGGCCTAGTGATCTCAAAGGCGGCCTGGGTCGCTAGGGGCGAATCACGCGAAAAGGGTGGCCAGGCGCAGCGAGGGGAGGAGGCTTGGGGGGCTCTCGTCACGCACGGGGCGGAGTCTCCTGCCGTCGGTGCGGGTGCTACGGTGGGGGGCAGGGATAGCGCCCTCTGAGCCGGCGCTGCGGCGAGGGGCGGGGTTAGCGCCGTCTGGGCGGACGCTGCGGCGAGGGGCGGGCACAGCGTACGCGCTCCAAAATGGCGGCGACCGGTGCCGCAGGGACAGTGGGGAATGTCTTCCCGTTCCGCGATGCCCGCGCCGCGCCAGACCCAGTGCTGGAGGCCGGCCCGGGGGCACACGGGCCACTGCCGGTGCCACTCGTGCTGGACAACGGGTCGTTCCAGGCCCGCGCCGGCTGGGCATGCCCCGGGCCGGACCCGGGCCCCGAGCCGCGCCTGCAGTTCCGCGCCGTGTGCGCCCGCGGGCGTGGCGGGGCTCGGGGCGGGGCGGGCCCGCAGGTGGGAAACGCGCTGGGCAGCCTGGAGCCGCTGCGCTGGATGCTGCGCTCACCCTTCGACCGCAACGTACCGGTCAACCTGGAGCTGCAGGAGCTGCTGCTGGACTACAGCTTCCAGCACCTGGGTGTCTCCTCACAGGTGAGGCGGGGGGGGGGGGTTGGGCTTGAGGGGAGGGGTGAGGTCGCAGCTCCCCGCACTCTGCTCTCCGAGAGGACGTAGTCACAACAGTAGTTCTCGTTGTCCTTTAGTCATTCATTTCGTCTTTCGAGTAAATCTTAAGTGCCCAATGTGTGTAAGCCCTGGGCTAGGCTCTTGGAGTACAGCAGTGAACAAAACAGCGCTCCTTCTCTCTTGCAGCGTACATTTGGCGTAGGTGCTCGTTTGTTATCAAATTCATTTATTAACTAATCTGTATTGAGCACCTACTCTGTGTCAGGCACTTTTCTAGGCGTTTGGAATACATCCATGAATGTAACAGAAAATTTCCTGTGCTATGGACCTAGAATGAAAAGGCAGACAATAACCAATAGAATTAAGTAGTAGATTCTAAGACATGGTAGGAGGAGAGGAGAGGATTACGTTTTTTCAGATGGTCAGGGTAAAACTCAGGAAGAAGGTGATGCTCTAGCAAGGATTGAAGGAGGTGATTGAGGGAGTAAGCCATGTGAATGTCTGAGCAAATAGTATTCCAGAGAAACAGCCAGTGAAAAGGCCCTGAGCAGGAGTGTGCCCTAATCCTGAGAGCAGCCAGAGTAAGAGGAGAGTAGTCAGTGGAGGAGGAAGTCAGAGAGGTGATGAGGGAGCAAATCACATTTGGCTTTTACTTGAGTGAAATGAGAAGCCATTGCAGGGTGTTGAGTGGAGCAGGTACATGACTTCTGTTCCAAAAGGATCACTATAGCTGCTGTATGAAGAATGGATTGACATGGGTCATAGGGTAGAACCAGGAGACCAGTAAGGAGGCTGTTGGAATAATCCAAGTGAGAGGTGGTGGTGACTTAGGTGAAGGAGGTCAGGGGAGGGGTATGTGGTAGAAGCAGTTGGATTCTGGAGGTAAATTGAAGATAGAGCCAACATGATTTGCTGGCAGTTTGGATGGGGCTTGACTTAACCTTAAATTGACCCTACTTTTATATTTTCTAAAACAACCTCTAGTAAGGATGAGATGAGTGTTTTACAGTTGCTTCCGGTCAGGTTTTTGATTGAAGACCAAAAGCAAATTCAGTCTTTACAGTAGGACTTTGGTTTCTTTTATGCTTTAAAAAGAGTATTCTTTTGTTACTCATCTGTTCTCCCTTTTCTTTCAAAGTAGGGCTGTGTCGATCATCCCATAGTTTTGACAGAAGCTGTGTGCAACCCACTGTATTCTCGGCAAATGATGTCTGAGCTTCTTTTTGAGTGCTATGGGATTCCTAAGGTTGCCTATGGAATAGACAGCCTTTTCAGCTTCTACCACAATAAGCCAAAGAACTTGATTTCCAGTGGGCTCATCATTTCCTCTGGATACCAGTGTACACATATTTTACCCATCTTAGAAGGGAGGTGAGTAGCACTGACAGCATTTGAGTGCTGTTTTGAGAAGCATTTGGGAAACATTTATTGGGTGCCCACTTGAAAGGTGAAGTGGAAAGAACAAGTATTGAACTGTGAACTGGCCTCTGGGCTTGGCGCTGACATACTTCACTATGTGACTTCAGTTAAGTCAATTCACCTTCCATCTTTTGTGACCTCCTGGTGGGAGTTGCAGTAGATAGTCTTTGAGGTCCAGATCAATAATTCTAGAACTTTACTGTTTTGATTTATGGCAAGATAGCTAACATAGTACCTACAGGTAGTAGGTGCTTCATAAAAATGTTTTGAATAAATTATTTGAGTAATTTAAATGGTCTTTGTGTTCTGGAGTCACCTTTTTGTTAATCATGATTGTTTAGGCCTTTTTTTTTTTTCAGGTACAGTGCCTGGCACATAATATAGGTACATTTCCAAGTTGGATAAAAGGTGAGGGTAGTTTCTGTCAGTTTTAAACCTGGTTTTTTTTTTTTTTTTTTAAGATTTTATTTATTTGATAGAGAACACAAGCCAGGGGAGTGGGAGAGGGAGAAGCAGCCTCCCCACTGAGCAGGGAGCCCGACTCGGGGCTCGATTCCAGGACCCTGGGATCATGACCCCAGCTGAAGGCAGACCCTTAATCGACTGAGCCACCCAGGCACCCCTAAACGTGTTTTCATGTTATAGTTGGACTTTTATTGTCTGAGAAGAGACTATGCCAACATCATGCTCTCCTGAGGTTTCTTACTGCATAAAGAGGGTGTGTAAGTAAGGAGTGGAATCCTGGCTTTGGAGTTGAATGCCTGGGTTTGCAGCCCTGCTGAGGATGAGGTTATTTGCCTTCTTCACATAGCTTCTTAACATGTAAAATTGGGAAAAACTGATTTTTTCGGGGTTACCCTGAGGATGAAATGAGATCATGTAGATGATGGCATTTTGTGAACTATAAAAGAGTCTGAATGTTTAAGTCAAAATAAATGTTGCTGAATTTATTGAGACCTAAAATGGTCATTTCTCTTGAAGTTTCTATAAAAATTTATGAAGATAATACTTCTTTTACACATTACCAAACACTCCTGATATATGGAATTTTCTATTTTATGTAAGCAGAATATGTAGAAATTAAAAATAACATTATGTTATTTTTATAGCATATTGCGAGAAAAGTATTTTACCTGAAAGCTAAGAAATGATCACAGTGAGGGGCGCCTGGGTGGCTCAGTCGTTAAGTGTCTGCCTTCAGCTCGGGTCATGATCTCAGGGTCCTGGGATCAAGCCCTGCATCGGGCTCCCTGTTCTGCGGGAAGCCTGCTTCTCCCTCTCTTGCTCCCTCTGCTTGTGTTCCCTCTCTCGCTGTGTCTCTCTGTCAAATAAATAAAATCTTAAAAAAAAAAAAAAAGAAATGATCCCAGTGGAGCCTGTCCTGTTCTGTACTGGCATCTGCTGGTGAGGGGTGATATAGCAGCAACATTTCAATATGCAGCAAGATCCTAGTGCTCTGCTTCTCTAAATTTTTCGCATTAAGAAAAATGTTATTCTGGTTCTCTTCCCCTTCGCATCATGTGAAAAGGGACCTGGTCCTTTTAGGAGATTACAGTAAGCCAGTATGTGTGTACTTAATGTGTATGCATCAGTAGAAGGGGAGTGTCTAGGGGAGGGGTTCTCAGACTCCAGCCTGTGCCATAATTACCTGGGAAGCTTGTTAAAATGTGTATTCCCAGGCTTACCCCAAAGCAAATGAGTCCTGAGAATTGGCATGTTTAACATTTCCCCCAGCTAATTCTACAAGGACCACAGTTTGAGAAATCCTGACAAGTGACATAAGGGTCTGAATTCAGAGTGCACAATCTTCCCATCAAACCTTGTTTCCTTCTGAGTCTCTTGATGGACGTTAGATGCCATGTATCTGGGTGTGGACTAGGACTTCCTGCATAGTGTAAGAGGCTGAATCAAGGGAGCTTTAGAGTCCCTTCATCTGTAAAGTTTTCTGTTTCCTCACTGGGTCCGTTTCTTCTTTGTTCATCTGAATTGTTATCCTTCCCCCAAACACCCCACGAAGTGTTCCCTGTTCTTTCTTCCAATGTTGCCAAAGTGTCAGTGTTGTTTTCCATTCCTTGATTGTAGGTTAGATGCTAAAAACTGCAAACGCATCAATCTGGGAGGAAGCCAAGCAGCTGGCTACCTCCAGCGCCTCCTGCAGCTGAAGTATCCTGGGCACCTGGCAGCCATCACTCTCAGCCGCATGGAGGAGATCCTGCACGAGCACAGCTATGTTGCTGAAGATTATGTGGAAGGTAACGAAGAGGGCATTTGCCTGTGGCTTGTAGATATTGTACATGGAGGGTATTCCTTAAATTGTTCCCGGGATGACTCTTTTCGCTTTTCAGTATCCCCTCTTCCTTTTTGTATTTACTTAAACTTTTCAATAAACTGATAACTTATACATGTGGGTTCTTTTTCAAAAGGGTTTTGACTAATTTACTTCCTTTGCCTTTCCATATAGATGTTAGAATTAACTTGTTCGTATCTACAAAAATGTTCTGTTGGGATTTTGATTGAAAGTGTATGAAATCTGTGGATTAGATTGGATATGAAACAACAACAGTTTTTTTTAAGATTTTATTTATTTATTTATTTGCCAGAGAGAGAGAGAATGAAAGAGAGTTGGAGAGAGAGCGAGAGTACAGGCAAGGGGGAGGCAGGCAGAGGGAAAAGCAGGCACCTTGCTGAGCAGGGAGCCCGATGCAGGACTCAATCCCAGGACCCCGGGATCATGACCTGAGCCAAAGGCAGACGCTTAACCGACTGAGCCTCCCAGGTGTCCCTGAAACAACAACATTTTAAATAAAAATCCAAATACAATACTAAATCAAGATGTAATATTAAATCTAGACTAGGGAGAAGTGACATTTTGTACTATATGGAATCTTCTAATCCATGAATGTAGTAGGTCTTTCCATTTACCTAGGTCCTTTATTGATTTCTTCTTTCAGCATTTTGTAGCTTTCGACATACCAATCCTGTACATGTTCTGTTAGATTTATGCCTAAGTCTTTCTTTGCTTGTTTCATCTCAGCTTCCACTTGCTCATTATTAATGTATAGAAATGCAGTTAGGGGCGCCTGGGTGGCTCAGTCGTTAAGCGTCTGCCTTCGGCTCAGGTCATGGTCCCAGGGTCCTGGGATCGAGCCCCGCATCGGGCTCCCTGCTCAGCGGGAAGCCTGCTTCTCCCTCTCCCACTCCCGCTCCCGCTGCTTGTGTTCCCTCTCTCACTGTATCTCTCTCTGTCAAATAAATAAAAAATCTTTAAAAAAAAAAAAAAAAGAAATGCAGTTAATTTTTATGTGTTGACCTTATATACCGGACCTTGCTAAATTTATTTTAGTTTTTTGTAGATTCCTTGGGAATTTCTGTGTAGACATGTCATCTGTGAATAGGGACAATTTTATTTCTTCCTTTCCAGTCTGTTTGCCTTTTTTTTCTTTGTCTTGCTTTTGGATATTGAACTAGCCTTGATTGGGTGGGGTGATAGACCCCACTTATTCAGGTATATTATTATATTTATATGTTGCTTTATTTGAGTTGGTAATATCTTATGGGGTTTTATGTCTATATTCATGAGGGATGTTGATCTATAGTTTTCTTATACTGTCTTTGGTCTTGGTATCATGGTGATGCTGGTCTTGTTAAATTAGCTGGAAAGTGTTCCTCCTTTTTTTTTTTTTTATTAATTTGGTGGGGGAGGGGCAGGAGAGAGAGAGAGAATCTTAAGCAGGCTCCGTGCTCACCTCTTGAGCCTGACATGGGGCTTGATCTCACTACCCTGAGATCATGACCTGAGCTGAAACCAAGAGTCGGATGCTTGACTGACTGCGCCACCCAGGCGCCCCCCGCTTCTTCTATTTCCTGAAAAAGATTGTGTAGATAATTGATACTTTTTTTCTTTAAATGTTTGATAGAGTTCTCCAGTGGAACAATTTGAGCCTGGGGATTTCTTTTTCTGAAGACTTAACTATGGATTCAATTTAATAGATGTAGGACTATTTAGGTAATCTCATTAATGTCTTTTTATTATTTCCTTCCTTCTACTTGCTTTAGGTTTAGTTCTCTTTTTTCTAGATTCTTAAGGTAGAAGTTCAGATTATTATGAGACCAATCTTCTTTTTTTTTTTTTTTTAAGATTTTATTTATTTATTTGACAGAGAGGGACACAGCGAGAGAGGGAACACAAGTGGGGGAGAGGGAGAAGCAGGCTTCCCGCTGAGCAGGAAGCCTGATGTGGGGCTCAATCCCGGGACCCCGGGCTCATGACCTGAGCCGAAGGCAGATGCTTAACTACTGAGCCACCCAGGCGCCCTGGGACCATTCTTCTTTTTAAGCATTTAATGCTCCAAATTTCCCCTTCAACATTGCTTTATCTACATCCTATAGATTTTGATATATTTTCATTTTTATTGAGTTCAGATATTTTCTAATTTCCCTCAAGATTTCTTTTTATGAACCATTGATTATTTAGAAATGTGTTGTTTTATTGGGACTACAAAATAAAAAGCTTCTGTACAGTGAAGGAAACAGTCAACAAAACTAAAAGACAGCCTATGGAATGGGAGAAGATACTTGCAAATGACACATCCAATGAAGGGTTAGTATCCAAAATACATAAAGAACTGATATAACTCAACACCCAAAAAAACCAAATAATCAAATTAAAAATGGGCAGAAGGCATGAACAAGCATTTCTCCAAAGAAGACATACAGATGGTCAAGAGACACGTGAAAAGATGCTCAACATCACTCACCATCAAGGAAATGCAAATCAAAACTACAAGGAGATACCATCACACACCTCTCAGAATGGCTAAAATCAAAACCACAGGAAATAGGTGTTGGCCAGGATGTGGAGAAAAAGGAACCCTCTTATACCATCGGTGGGAATGCAAACTGGTGCAACCACTCTGGAAAACAGTATGGAGGTTACTTAAAAAGCTAAAAATAGGGGCACCTGGGTGGCTCAGTCGTTGAGCATCTGCCTTTGGTTCAGTTCATGGTCCCAGGGTCCTGGGATCGAGCCCCGCATCGGGCTCCCTGCTCCGAGGGAGGCCTGCTTTTCCCTCTCCCACTCCCCCTGCTTATATTCCCTCTCTCGCTATGTCTCTCTCTGTCAAATAAATAAATAAAATCTTAAAAAAAAAAAAGTTTAAAATAGAACTACCAGTGATTCAGTAATCACACTACTGGGTATTTACCCCAAGAATACAAAAACACTAATTCAAAGGGATATATGTACCCTATGTTTATAGCAGCATTATTTACAATAGGTGAATTATGGAAGCAGCCCAAGTGTCTATTGAGAGATGAATGGATAAAGAAGATGTGGTGTATATATATACACAAAGGAATGTTACCAGCCGTAAAAATGCATGAAATCTTGTCATCTGTAATGACATGCATTGAACTAGAGTATTATGCCAAGGGAAATAAGTCAGAGAAAGACAAATCATATGATTTCACTCATGTAGAATTTAAGAAACAAAACAAATGAACAAAGGGGAAAAAAAAGAAAGAGTGAGGCAAACCAAGAAATAGACTCTTAACCATCAAGAACAAATGGATGGTTACCAGAGGGCAGGAAGGTGGGGGGATGGGTGAAATAGGTGATGGGGATTAAGGAGCACGCTTGTGATGAGCACTGGATGATATATGGAATTGTTGAATTGCTATCATGTACGCCTGAAACTAATGCTATATGTTAACTATACTGGAATTAAAATAAAAACTTAATTAAAAAATAAAACCTTCAGGTTTTAAGGGTTAAGTTTAACTTTATATTTTAATGAATAGTTGATGTAGAAAGCTGAAAGTTAAAAAAAGAAAGGTGTTGTTTTATTTTTTAAAAATTCCATCCATTTATTTGAGAGAGAGCACGCACAAGTGGGGGAAGAGGCAGAAGGAGAGGGAGAAGCAGGCTCCCAGCCGAGCAGGGAGCCCCATGTGGGGCTCGATCCCAGGATCATGACCTGAGTCGAAGGCAGACGCCTAACCGACTGAGCCACCCAGGCACCCCTAGAAAGGTGTTTTTTTTTTAAAGATTTTATTTATTTATTTGACAGAGACAGAGATAGCGAGAGCAGGAACACAAGCAGGGGGAGTGGGAGAGGGAGAAGCAGGCTTCCCCTTGAGGAGGGAGCCCGATGTGGGACTCGATCCCAGGACCCTGGGATCATGACCTGAGCCGAAGGCAGACGCTTAACGACTGAGCCACCCAGGCGCCCTAGAAAGGTGTTTTTTTTATAGCCAAGTATTTGGAGATACTTCTGTTGTATTTCTATGACTTATTTCTAGTTTAATTTCATTATGTCAGGAAACTTTGTGTGGTATCAGTGGAGCTTGTGAAGGTTTGTTTTATGACCCGGGCATGGTCTGCTTTGGCGTATGTTCCATTTATACTTGAAAGGAACATGGACTCTGCTGTTGGGTGGAGTATTCTGTGATCTTGTTTAGGTTTACTGGTTGATGGTGGTGGTGAGTTCTTCTATGTCCCTGTTCCTTTTCCGTGCTCTAGCTCTGTTGATTATTAAGAGTTTTGAAATCTTAAGGGATAATTGTAAATTTTTTATTTCTCCTTTCATATCTGTCAGTTTTTGCTTTAAAGTATCTAAAGCACTTTTGTTAGGGACATATTTAGAATTCTTAGGTTATCTTGACGAGTTGACTTTTTATCATTATACAGTATCTCTTTTTATCCCTTGCAATTTTCTTGGCTTTGATGTCCACTTGGACATTAATACAGCCACTCCTATTTTCTTTTGCTGAGTGCTTGCATGGAATAGTTTTTCCATCCTTTTCATCTACTTATGTCATTATATTCAAAGTGAGTTTCTTAATAGTTGGTGGTTTTCTTTTTTTTTTTTAATCCACTGTGTCAGTCTCTATCTTTTAACTAGTCTGGTAAGACCATTTAAAATTAATTATTCATATGTTGGATTTAGTTCTACCATTTTATTATTTGTTATCTTATTCTCTTTGTTGTTCCCGTTTCTCCTGCCTTCTTTTGTGTTACTTGAATATTTAAAAAATTTGTTTTGGTATTGGTATTTTAATTTATCTATTGTGTTTTTACTGTATCTTTCTGTGTAGTTTTTTTAGTGGTTTCCCTGAGGTTATAATCAATAGACTTTTCGCACTGTTTTTAGAATCTCTCTTCTACTACTTCATGTGGAATACAGCAATGTTAGCACCCCAGAGGCTCCTTTCTCCTTTCTCCTTTATGCTGGGTTGTCTTATGTATCACATGTACGTATGTTGGAAACCCAACAGACATTGTGATGGTTTTACGTTGAATTGTCAAACATATTTTAAAGAACTCGGGAGGTTAGTCTGTCACATTGAACGAGATTGTCTTTTCTTTTGCTCTTCCTTCTTTCCTGATGTGCCGAGTTTCCTTCTGCTGTCACGTCTGTTAGGCAAACTTTACTTAGCAGTTCTTTGAGAGCAGATCTGTGGGCATTATGTCCAGGTGGTACAGCTGCATTTTGTCGACTGGGTGGAGTCAGATTGGGTGGATCGTGCTTGCTCCATCTTACCTGGATCTGGAACCCTGGTATTGACTTTCTAATTTTCTGTGCTAATAGTGTTTTCCATTTCATAACTTCCAAAATTATTTCTCTGAAGAACTGCAGAAATGGCAGTGCCCTGATTATTACGAAAACAACGTCCACAAGATGCAGCTCCCGTTTTCCAGCAAGCTCCTCGGCAGCACTCTGAGCTCAGAGGAGAAGCAGGAACGGCGGCAGCAGCAGCTGCGGCGGCTGCAGGAGCTCAACGCCCGCCGGCGGGAGGAGAAGCTGCAGCTGGACCAGGAGCGTCTGGACAGACTGCTCTACGTGCAGGTACGTGTGCATCCCGGCAGCGGGCTCCGGCCTTTGCGCAAGGCAGTCCCAGAAAGGGTTCTCCCTACATCTTCCTCGGCCAGGAGATGCAGTGACTGTCTGAGTCCCCCTTGGGGTCAAGAAGGAGTCGCGGGTGCTGAGTGTGGAGCTCCTCAGCACAGAGGACCTGTGCTGTGCACAGAGCATCAGGTGTCTCTGACAGAGCTGTGCACTTTGGCTTCCCTCATTCACTTTGGCCTTGTCATCTTTGTTTTATAACTTTTTAATTGAAGTGTAGCACATGTGCTACCAAGTGCACAGATCTCAAGTGTGTAGCTCGATGGATTTTCACAACATGAAACACCCCATGTATCTGCCATCCAGAGCACTCCCAGCACCCCGGAAATCTCCTGCGTGTCCCCTCTTAGCCAGTAACCTTCCCACGTCTTCCCCACTCAAAAGGTAACGACGTTTCTGACACCTGGCACCATAGATTAGTTTTGCCTATTCAGGTGGTGCTAAGACCAGGGAACGATGCAGCCTAGAGACAGCTGGGGAGGAGGGCAGTGTGTGAACCACGTGTGGGAGGTGAGATTTTGTGGAGGGGCAGGCTAGGGGAGTGCTGGGAGCCCCCTCCTGCTGTAGTTTTTCTGTTTGGCTTCCAAGCTGCTTCTCTTTCCTTCCTGTATATGATTGCGCTGTCATCTTTGAAGATGAATTGCGACTGCTTGGGTTTCAGGAACTTCTAGAGGATGGCCAGATGGATCAGTTTCACAAAGCTCTGGTGGAACTGAACATGGACTCCCCGGAAGAGCTGCAGTCCTACATCCAGAAGCTCAGCTCAGCGGTGGAGCAGGCAAAGCAGAAAATCCTCCACGCAGAAGTCACCCTCGAGGTGGATGTGGTGGACAGCAAGCCAGAGGTACCAAGGACCTTGGGAGGAGGGTCCTGTAGGGTCATTTAGCCTGAGGGTGGGAGGAGTGTCTGGAGAAGGCTGACATCAGAGATGTGACCACACTTGGGAAGGCAGTGCGGTGCGTGCCGTCCACGTGGACAGGGACGGGGCAGAGATGGCACTGACTTCGTGCTGACCTGATGGCTTTTACCCTGTAGACCTCTGGCCCCCCTGGGACGGGGAACTGTTCTTGTAGAACATTCACGCACCTGCCGTGTGGTGCCATCTTGGAATCTGAACATTCTCTTTCGATGGTTATTTGCAGTTAGTCACACACTCTTTTCTACTTTTTTCTGATATATTTTTAAAATTTTTTATTGTTATGTTAATCACCATATATTACATCATTAGATTTTTTTTTACATTTTTATTATTATGTTAATCACCATACATTACATCACTAGTTTTTGATGTAGTGATCCATGATTCATTGTTTGCGTATAACACCCAGTGCTCCATGCAGTACGTGGCCTCTTTAATACCCATCACCAGCCTAACCCATCCCCCCACCCCCCACATCATTAGTTTTTTTTGTTTTTTTTTTTTTAAGATTTTATTTATTTATTTGACAGAGACATAGCAAGAGCAGGAACACAAGCAGGGGGAGTGGGAGAGGGAGAAGCAGGCTTCCCGCGGAGCAGGGAGCCCGATGTGGGACTCGATCCCAGGACCCTGGGATCATGACCTGAGTCGAAGGCAGACGCTTAACGACTGAGCCACCCAGGCGCCCCATCATTAGTTTTTGATGTAGTGTTCCATGATTCATTGTTTGTGCATAACACCCAGTGCTCTTCTGATATTTTTTTAATATATTGTGGTTCATGTTTCACTTCCTTTCCATCTTCATGTCCCCTAAGGACAGGGATCATGCTTCATGATAATTGATGGATTTTTTACAGCAAATAGCAGACGTACTTAATAAAATATCCATGGGTTGATTTAAGATCAGCCTTTTATGACTAAAACTAATTGTTTGAATAAGCTCTTTGGTGTTCTCTGTCTCTCCTTTTTGTTTCCACACCAGTGGCCTGTTTATAAGTGTTGATGTGGCATAAAGGCAGGTGGCAGGGCTGAGTGAGGGCCCCGGTGGTGCACACCCTCACCCTGGGCGCTGCACACCTGTACTCATGAGTTGGCTCGCCTGGCTTTAGAACTGGAAGAAAGTGTTAATAAAAGTGTGTGCATTGTTCCCGAATCTGTCTGCTCTGGAGTTCTAAGACAAAGGACTTGTTCATTGCCTTGTGACACTTCTAGGCCAGGATTAACCAATCTAGTGTGGTGGCTTTTTGTTTTTCAATCAACTTGCTTTAAATTCTAAAACCTATACTTTTATTTTTATTTATTTATTTTTTCTGTAGGTGGCTATGCCTTTAATAGTGAAAGATACATGTTCATCCTCACCGTTTTGAGGAAATGGCTCTTTTTTTTTTTAATTGTGTTTTATTATGTTAGTCACCGTAAGTTACATCATTAGTTTTTGATGTAGTGTTCCATGATTCATTTAAAACCTATACTTTTAGAAAGAAACAGTCCCATGGAAAAATCCAGTTTGGTGCTGGGCGTGGTGCGGCTGCTTGCCACTGACTTGAGATGTGTCTTTGGCTTGGCAGGAGGCCTGTTCTTGCTCCCGGCTCTCAGCTAGAGGCTCACTCACATGCTTGCTGCGCTCAGCCTCCATCCCAGCTCTCCTGCAGCTGAGACTCCCAGAGGCCAGCAACCGGCCAGGGCATGCGTGTCAGAGCAGACCCCAAGTCAGGCTTCCTGCACGTGGCTTCCGGGATGGCTGAGGTAGGGGCGAGGGGCCTTGACTACTGTCTTACTCTGGTGTGGTGTCCCAGGTCAGCCTCGAGGAGCCGGTGTGCCTTTCCTCGCTCGCCTCTCCCAGTTTCCCGGCTGTGCATCGGATCTCAGCTGTTTACTGGGATCCAGACCCATGTTGCCTTTGTTGTCTATTCATCTGTGTTCAGTTTTCATCGTGCTTAATGCGCCAGTAGGACATCAGCATCTTTATACCAGAGATGTGCCGCTAAGCCACGGGCAGGCGAGGGATTTCAGATTTAAAAAGAAAAGCCCAAACGACTGTAAAATGTGATTCCTGAGCAGTTGAGGAGCTAGTTTTTCCTTCCCTTTGTTCATTTTTCTGCATTTGTTACAGGCTGTGATTCAGCCACTCCTTCATACATTTAGCAGGTCCTTATTAAGTCCCTACTTCGTTCTGTGCTCTGGGGATACGTATTCTCTCTGGGCTTGGGGAGGTTTTGAAATGTTGGACTTCCAGTAGTTTCTCTATATACAGTGATGAGTTGATCTGTCCCCAAAGCATTGAGGGTGTCAGCATTTACTGAGGGTGATTGTTAGTGTTTAGGGTTGGTTACAGTAATTTTCATGGGATAAATGTGACCACAACACTGGCCGGCTGGTTCTACCTTTCAAAAAGTATTTATAGTGTGTTTTCCAACTATGTAATTCATTTAGAATGAAGGGAATGGATTTATGTGGATCAAAGTTCATATTGAAATGCAGTAATGGCTAAATTGGATTAATCCAGCAAAATTTTTAACTTACAGTGTTTCCTAAAGTCCATTTTTTTTCCCACAGACCAGGCCATTCCAGCTCTTGCTATTCTGCAAATATTGTGATGAAGATGTTGTAAAGGAGTAGGCTTTGTTAGCATTCCTAAGGAAGTATTTATTTATTTATTTATTTATTTTTATTTATTTTTTTTAAAGATTTTATTTATTTATTTGAGAGAGAGAGTGAGAGAGAGAAAGAGCACAAGAGGGGGGAGCGGGAGAGGGAGAAGCAGACTCCCTGCTGAGCAGGGAGCCCGATGTGGGACTCGATCCAGGGACTCCAGGATCATGACCTGAGCCAAAGGCAGTCGCTTAACCAACTGAGCCACCCAGGCGCCCCTTAAGGAAGCATTTAGACTAGAGGATGTTAGCCTTCCGTCACTGTAAGCACAGCAGTGGTTGTGGGGGGGGTGGGCACAGTTTTAGAGCACCATTACCTGTTGGAGAACACAATGAGCTTAATACAGAAGGTTCTCTTGCCTGATTAGCCAAGATCAGAGCTGGCCTCTGCTTGTTCTTTTTTTTTTTTAAGATTTTGTTTATGAGAGAGAATGAGCAAGGGAGTGGCAGAGGGAGAAGCAGGAGAAGCAAAGCAGACTCCCCGCTGAGCAGGGAGCCCGATGCAGGGCTTGAAACAGGACCCTGGGATCATGACCTGAGCCAAAGGCAGACGCTTAACGACTGAGCCACCCAGGCGCCCCTGGCCTCTGCTTGTTCTGATGCCGCTCAGTCAAGATTGTTCCAGGGAACCATGCTGCATCTTCTCTGATGTGCTTTGGCAAACTATCATTCTGTTCAGTTCCAAAAGAATGCCTATTTGTGTTCCTGAACGCCACACAATGCATGTGGAGGCTCTGGCAAACCGTAGAGAGAGAGAAGCCAACCATGGTAGAGGAATCTGTTCTCTATAGGGTCTCTATAGCCCATTGTCTGCTTTGAAATTATTAGCTTTGGGGCGCCTGGGTGGCTCAGTTGGTTAAGCGACTGCCTTCGGCTCAGGTCATGATCCTGGAGTCCCTGGATCGAGTCCTGCATCGGGCTCTCTGCTCGGCAGGGAGCCTGCTTCTCCCTCTGACCCTCCCCCCTCTCATGTGTTCTCTCTCTCTCTCTCTTTCTCTCTGTCTCAAATAAATAAATAAAATCTTTAAAAAAAAAAAAAGAAATTATTAGCTTTGTTTTTCTGTGAATCATACAAATTAGGATAAGTATATGTGCTGCCGAAGTGAGCACACGAATTAGGATAAGTAAAGTATCTTTTTATCATTTTTAGTGAAGCTTAGAAGTTATCTTTAAGGTGACATGCTTCTGAGTACAGCTAGGTGAAGGTGGATGATAATGTTTTTGCCGTAGCTGAGGAAGCCTATTGAAACTCGAACATTTTACAGTCCTCTTTTCCAGGGAAATTGGAGGGTGTATCCCAGGGCTCACCACTCAGTGGTAGGTATGGTATGCTAGGGACTAATGATGCAATTAAGGTACATTTCCTGCACTCCTTGGTACCTAAAAAAATAAGGCTTTCGGATCATACTTAGCTGACTAATGAAGCTTATCTGGTGTGATGGTACATGTGTGTGGGAATTTAGATGAAGTTTTGAGAAAGGATCGGATATGTGAGCTGGGTCCCGAAAGGTGATATGATTTCAGTAGGTATCAGGTGAGGAGGGACGGACATTATGGATCAAGACGTTTAGATGCAAAGCAGCCCGCGGGCAGGGAGCACTGTAGGTTGGGTGTGGAGTGCGGGAGATGGAGCAGGGGAGGGAGGCAGGGGCCGGCCGATAAAGGTCTTTGTCAGTCAGCCTGGATATTATCCTTTATAAGACAGAGTCTTCAAAGGATGTCCAGCAAGGAAGTAATCCAAGGAGACTTGCTGTTAGGAGAAGAACTGGTGGCAGTTAGATGGAGAGGTGAGGCTGGAAGTGGGAAGGCAGGATATAAATGTGTTGCGGCAGTCCGGCGGAGAGCTGGTGGAGGGGGTGGGAGAGTAGCCATGGCAATGGGAGGTGGAGGAGACACTTCAGAGGTAGCTCCAAGGATTTGGGTGCCACTTAGGGGCAATGGTGACAGGAGTGGCGGTGGCTGGTAACAGAACGTGTGACACGTGCCAGACCCTGTACTGAGCATTTCTGTAAGTGTCGTCTTGATTCTGTGAGTACTGTTATATTTCCATTGGACAAATAAGGAAACTCAGGT
This sequence comes from Leptonychotes weddellii, assembly GCF_054177405.1. Lineage (NCBI taxonomy): Eukaryota > Metazoa > Chordata > Mammalia > Carnivora > Phocidae > Leptonychotes > Leptonychotes weddellii. Next base: position 18,380,143 of record NC_138378.1, on the reverse strand, counting down.
TCAGGAGGGTGAAGGAATTTGCCCAGAGTTGCACAGCTAGAGGTAACGTAGCTGAGGATTGGACCCAAGCGATCCGATTGCAGATTCACTCTGGTCCCACTGAGGTCCCACGGAGGTGCTCCTAAAAGGCTCCGGCTGGGGGTAGTACCTTTGGTTTGAGCACCTTATCTTCAAAGGACTTCAGGTGGAATTTGCCAGGACCCAGCCATGGAAGGAGCTAGAATCGCATGGGGAGTGAGAAAAGGATGCCTGGGGAAGGCCTTTGCTTAGGGGTCCAGGAGCTGAGGAAAAGCTGGGGGAAGAGGCCGAGGAAGAGCAGAGACGAGAGAGCAGCAGGGGTGGCGGGCTCAGCCTCGGATGGGCGATGGCACGGGAGCATGGAAGGACGGGAGGACGGGTGAAGAGGTGGGGTGCAGGAGAAGTAGAAACACCTGAGGCAAGCTGCTGAGAACCGCCAGCGGTGACTGGAAAGGGGCCTGAGGAGAAGTGCTGGGAGGGGTTGCAGACACCTGCTCTGGGGAATGCACAGAGGAGCTGAAGAGGACCATAGGCCCACTAGCAGCAGCCTGGCACTTTCTTTCTCCACTCTTGCCCACGCCCACGAGGAGCATATTTCACTTACCTGTTGCCATGTGGAAAAGCACTCCAAACTTAGTAGCATAAAATGATGATCATTGTGTTGTGCTCACGAATTTGACGGGTCAGGAATTCGGGCAGAGCGTAGCAGGGATCTCTGCTCTGTGATGCCTGGGGCCTCAGCTGGGAAGACTTGGACATCTGGGGACTGGGAGCCCTGGATGGTTTTTCACTTTGCTAACATCTGAGCCGGAATGACTCAAAGGCCATGCTTAGCAAGATGGTGGACCTGAGCACCCACACCCACCGAGCACCCAGACAGGAGCAAAGCCCGTGCCTGTCCATGTGCCTTGGGCTTCTCAGCTTGGCAACTGGCTTCCAGGAGGGAGCTCCCCAAGGGAGAGTAGCCAGAGAGCCAGTGTTTCAAGAGGTCAAGGTAAAGGGAACTGTGTGGCCTCGTATGACCTCACATTGGAAGTCACATGACACCGCTTGCACCATACTCTATTGGTTGGAGTCCCACAGGTCCCTGCTAAGATTCAAGGGGAGGAAATAAACCACACCTCAGAATCCCCTTGAGGAAGAGCTTGTTGGATGGAAGATATCGTTGTGACTGTTTTTGAAAAATACAATCTACCCCAGCGCAGAAGTGGAAAGAGCATTGGGTGGCACCCTTTAGGATTTGAGAGTGGTTGTTGGTAGAGCAGGTAGGGTCGGGCTGGAGGGTGGCAGTTGCGATTGGGCTCCGGGGCGGGTAGAGGAAGGTGTGAATGCACAAGGGAGGTCATCACTGGGAGGTCAGAGAGGTTAGAGGAGTGGAGGTTGGGATGAAGATGAGGAAGATGGAGGTGTGTGGGGGCGGGTAGAGCAGAAGGTAGGAGAGAACTCCATGGAGCCCAAGGCTTGCCTTTACTCATTATTATTTGGGGGAAGGACCCACAAGTTTGGCCTGTAGTTATTTTAAATACATAGGTGACATTTGTGTGCCACCAGCCCGGTATTGTAACAATTATCTAAGGGGCCAAAGTGAGTGCCTAGTTAGAAGAAGGAAGAAGTGTTCAGTTCTCACCCCACCACTGCCCTAGGGGTGCGCCCTACTTACAGAGGAGGAAGTGGGCTCAGACTGAGCCATTCAGAGCTGGACCGATGTGACCCTTAAGCCTTGCCTCTTTCTGTAACACCGCACTGCTCCTGGTTGCTTGTCGTCCCGGATGACAAGCCACCAAATGAGAGAGAATTTTCGCGATCCGTTTCCGATCCTCTCTTGGGACCCCGGAGTTTAGTGCCAAGCCAGAACAGGCACAGGCATTCCCAGGGTTGGGGCTACTTTCTGGGAGATGAGAGTCTTCCAGATTAGAAACCTCACACCTCCAGGGGAGCAGTCCTTCTAACGAGTTCTGCGGCCCCTGCCGCCCCTGCCGGGGCAGAGAAGCCTGTCGCTTCATTCAGCTGGCCTTGCTGCCGCTTGTAGATCTTTTGTTCTCTTCTTGTTCACCTTGACCTCAGGGAGCTCTTTTCCATACTTGCAGAGCCAGTTGTCCTGCCGCACTCAGACTCCCGATGTATAGAATTTCAGCTTGAGGCAGCGCAAAGACTTTGGAGCTAAGCCATCTGTCTTGGGCCAGGTTTCTACCACTTACTAGTGTGATGTGATCTTGGGCAAGTCTTGGTCCCCCGTTGAGCCCATTTCCTCGCCCATGAAGCTCAGGAGTCATCTCTGCAGGGAAGATTGTGGAGGAGCGGGTTGCCTGTTCTTGAATTGGGTTCAGTATTCCGATGGCTCTTGCCTCCTTCCCTGAGAGCAAGGTCCTTGGATTCTCACCTCCCAGCCCACCCTCTTTCCTCCTTAAATTACCTATTTCCAGACCAGTCCCTCTCTTCCTGTTCTCTAGTCTCAGAGGAAGAAATGTTCCCCGTCCTTTCCAGGGTTTACTCCTTCCTTAAATTTATAATTTATGTAGAGGTAGAATGCTCTATATTGAACAGAATTTAGGATACGTTGTCCCCCATTCTATAAGCCATATATGCATGTGACTGTTCTGGTGTGTGTGTGCCAGAGGAGTGTTGAAGGGCACTGCCTTGTTTAAGAGTGAGTTTGAGTGCCTGGGTGGCTCAGTCGGTTGAGCATCCGACTCTTGATTTCAGCTCAGGTCATGATCTCAGGGTCCTGAGATTGAGCCCTGAATCGGGCTCCACACTGAGCATGGAGCTTGCTTGGGATTCTTTCTCTGTCTCCTTCTGCCCCTCCTGACTCGTGTGCAGTCTCTCTCTCTCTCTCTAAAAATAAAAATAAAAAAACCTTTAAAAAGAGAAGGAGGAAGTTTGAATGCTAATTTACATTGGCAGTATATGTGGCTAGGGTCTAGAGATTGTATTTAAGTGCTCTGAATGATGTTGGTAGTTTATATACGTCACAGACTCCAAGGGTGAGGCCAGACTCAGGGTACATACTCCACGCAGGGACCTCCCCTCGGGCATGCCAGGTGGATAGTACTGAGTCGGCTTGTGTCCTCCCAAGATGCCTTCTCATAAAACAGTCCTTTCTCCGCCAGCTGTCATTGTTAGAGCGGTTCTGCATAGAATTTCTTCCTGTAACTTCTTCCCCTTGAGTCCAAATGGTAAAACTTCTCTGCCTTTCACATGGCAGAACGACAGATGGCTAGAATGTCACCTAGAACCACACCACCCCCTGCCCAAATTCTTTTGTCCGGGTCCAAATCACAATATACCGTAAGTCCTCTACTGGGAGCGGTGCCAGCGTGTGTAGGTTCTACCCAGGTTCGCTGTGGCTGAAGCGGAAAGCCCGTTCTGCGGGGCACCACAGTCCCGAAGCTCTCTGCCGCCTCAGGAGCTCTTAGTCACGTCTCCAGCCCAGTGGACCAGCCGATAAGAGACTACTTATTAAAGCCCGTTAGTGTTGGCACTTGGATTTATTAATCGTTAAGAGATTTATTTAATTTTGCAGGTGTCTGGGCCACTCTGTAGGATACAACTCTTGCTCTCTCTCCCGCAGAGTTGCGTGTGCAGTCTCGTGCCTAACGCAGACAGCATGACCCCCCCCGCCCCCCTCTCCGGGCCCGCCGGAGGGCTTCAGAGAGGAGATGGGAGTTGTTGAGGTTTGTGTGAGGGGGAGGGGACAGGAGCAAAGCCCATGCCTGGCTTTTTAGGCTTTTAATCCTTGTGTTCACATGTCTTAACTTCTTCTTTTTAATAGTTTAGAAAATTTTTCATAGTTTCTATATAAACTTCCAGGACATTGAGCAAAACACCAATTCTTGTTTGTGACCGTGAACTGATAGAGTGAAGGCCTCCTGAAGCTACAGGTGCTGTTTTGTTCTGTTTCTTCTGTTCTTAGACCCCTGACCTGGAGCAGCTAGAGCCGTCTCTGGAAGATGTGGAAAGCATCCATGATTTTGAACCCTTGTTTTCAGAGGAAACCCCTGAAGCGGAGAAGCCAGTCACCACTGTCCAGGTTGGGCCCCTGTAGCCTGCACCATGCTTCTGCTTTGAAACCTTTGACATAAAAGACCAGTCTGCCCTAGTTTGCTTCTTTAGGAATATTTTTGCAAAAAGAAAAAAAAAAAAATTCCAGTTGTATTTTCTAGAAAGGTTGGGGGCTAGGGTACTAACACTAAAACATCTGAAGTCAGGGCTTTTCCTACTGATTGATTGGGGTTCCAGCACTAAGATTGTGACCCTGTGGGAAACAGTCCGCCTTGGTAGAAATGTTTAGGCAAGTAATTGAGGACTTTAGACCTGAAGCCTAGCTTTAGTGGTTTCATTTAAATTTAAGCCAGTGTAATTGTGCTTAATCCTCATTTGGGCCTATGTATCTGTCAGGGCAAATGGCCACCAGACAGACTGACCTGAGTCTGGGGCTCACCTGGGAGAGCGCTTTCCCGGCCGCGCAGGGACCAGGCTGCTGAGCAGGGTGGTGGTAGGAGGCTTGGCCGGCCAGTGCCGGGCCTTCCTGCTACCTCTCTTCATGAGCTCTTTCCCTGCGACGCGGGGACCATTTCGTGATGCAAAGGTGAAGGTATTTGTAATACAGAGGTGGGAGAAAGGCAGGTAATGGAATTATCCTATCAGGAGAGTTGGGGAGAGGTTATTCTGGCAGGAACGAAGGACAGAAGCTATGTTGGCATAAGAAATACAGTTTGAGGGAACTGGCAACTGGAATGTTTGTCACTGTGGCCTAAAAATATCTTCTAAACCTTGGGTTTTTAAAGCCCGTGTTTAACTTGGCAGCCTATCATCAGCTGTTTGTCGGGACAGAAAGAATTCGAGCTCCAGAAATTATCTTCCAGCCATCCCTCATAGGGGAGGAGCAGGCTGGGATAGCAGAGACCCTTCAGTACATCCTGGACAGGTGAGACTGAACCTTCTTTTCCTTCGATTTTCCGGAACCGTTTCCTCAGATTTCGCACTGAGTAGTAGATGAGGTGGGCATTTGAAAATCTGCCTCACGCCCTCCTTTTTATTGACTTGCTGTGCTCAGATAGTATTCTTTATCTCTCCCCAACCCCGGCACATTGCAGAGGCTCTGTAATTCTTTTCTAAAAATGTAAATGCTCAGTTGATTTGAGGAGCTTTAAGAAATTCTTTGACGTTTAAGCAGCACAACAATATATGTGCATTGACTTTCATATAAACCTTGACATTATTGAAGACTGGTGATTTTTAAGTTCCCTAAAAACGTGCAGAGCTTAGAAAAGTTTTTTTTCCTCCTCGCAGACATTTTATTTAAGAGTTTGCACTTCCATAAGATGCTCTTCCCCCATCCCATTTATACAGGCATTTTCCTGCAGTGTGAAATTGTCCTAATTCAAGCTGGACAAGTGGAGAGCATGATTTGTAGTTTTCTGGCTGCTGTTGGTTGAAACAGGATGAAAACTGGCACCTAGCAAGGAAGAAAAGCTACTGCGGCCAATGTGTATGAGTGGCTTTGAGCTTTGTCTTAATGGGAAAGTGCTCAAACATGTGTAAGATAAAGCTGTTATTTAAGG
>NC_138378.1:18351802-18374061 GCF_054177405.1 Leptonychotes weddellii | reverse complement strand
TTTTTTTATTTTTTTTTTATTTTTTTTTATTTTTTTTAAAGATTTTATTTATTTATTTGAGAGAGAGAGAGTGAGAGAGAGCGCAAGAGGGGGTAGGGTTAGAGGGAGAAGCAGACTCCCTGCCGAGCAGGGAGCCCGATGTGGGACTCGATCCCGGGACTCCGGGATCATGACCTGAGCCGAAGGCAGTCGCTTAACCAACTGAGCCACCCAGGCGCCCTATTTTTTTATTTTTTAAGATTTTATTTATTTATTTGAGAGAGAGAATGAGATAGAGAGAGAGAGCATGAGAGGGGGGAGGGTCAGAGGGGGAAGCAGGCTCCCCGCTGAGCAGGGAGCCCGATGTGGGACTCGATCCCGGGACTCCAGGATCATGACCTGAGCTGAAGGCAGTCGCTTAACCAACTGAGCCACCCAGCGCCCCTCATGGAAGTTTTTTTAAAAACACTCTTTGTGCAGATGTTTTCTGTTTTGTGCCAAGACCTTATGTTTCTACATCAGCATTCTCCTTTGATCCTGCGTTGGTAGGACTATGCCAAAAGGAATCTACTCCCTCCTAGGTACTCAAAGGACGTTCAGGACCTGCTGGTTCAGAATGTTTTCCTCACCGGTGGAAACATGATGTACCCTGGGATGAAAGGTAGAATCGAGAAGGAGCTGTTGGAGATGAGGCCCTTCCAGTCTGCTTTTAAGGTACTGCTTATTCACATAACCAGCTGTTGTGTAAGATTATTCAGTATTTGTTTTCTGATTGCAAAAGTCATAAATATGGCATAGAGGAGGGCAAAGAGGAACTTTTTAGTTCCATCATCCAGAAATATCCACTGTTAACATTTTTGGGGCTTTTCTTCTGGTCTTTGATATGTGTTGAATTTTTGAAGCAGAATGGAAATCATGTTTTATGTATTTCTCTGGTTTTTTTTTTTTTTTTTTAACTGGAAAAAGACACGAATCTAATAATATTCAGGGAATACCAGGAGTACACACTGAGAGTAGTCATTCTCTTTACCCGCCCCTCATTCTAAGGGCAAAGCTTCACTTGCACAGATTCTCTGTACGTGAGTGTAACCTGCCTTGTAACCTGCATTTCTTCCCATGTCATTCTTCCAAAATACTTTTTTTTCTTCCGTATGGTGTGGATGCCCCATAGTGTATCTACTGAATCCATTTGATCTCTAAGAAACATGGTCTCAGCCCCTATCGAGGACCGGGCACCTCGCAGATGCCGAGATGTCCTAGACACAACCCCTAGCTGCAAGGAACTTGCTCCCTGAGGGGCAGCAGCTGATTAAATAGGCTGTGATAGCCCAGAATGTGATGGACGTCCAGGCATTTAGGAATTTCCAGGACGTCCTGGAATTTAGGAAGGGCTTTGTGGAAGTGAGTCTTCCTCAGATGAGGATGTGTGTGCCATCTAGACATTGTGGAGCGGGGTGAGATGGAGGGAGCATTCCAGAGAGGGATTAGCATGAGCAAAGGCTCAGGGTCCAGAAGCCTGCTGAGTGAGTGAGCTGCAGTTGGGTGTGGCTGGAGCACAGGGTTGCTGTAGAGGAGTGGAGGGGGTTGCAGTGGAGAGGTCAGTAGGCCCTGCAGGTCCTGCTGAGAGGCTGGCCTTGGTCCCCTGTGGTGCATGACGTGTTACACGTGCACGGCACGGGCTCTGGGCCTCACTCTATCACCACTGTTACTGAATCTTGCCAAGCCTTCGTTTTGTCAGTGGTGCAAAGGGGTAATCAGAACTCCTGTTACCAGGATTCACTAGTACAATGAAGTGCTCAGCATAGGGCCTGCACAAAATGAACACTTCGACGTTAGCTGTTGTATGGGGGGAGGGGTCCCTAGGATCACCCCAGGTTCCATGATTTGCTGGGAGGACTCACAGGAATCATACATACATATGATATAATCGCATATCACACTCACATATAATCCTCCTCATGGCTACGATTTGAAAGGAAACAAAGCAAAATTAGCACAGAGAAGAGGTGCATGGGGTGACGTCCAGGGGAAAGCAGGTATGAGCTCCCAGAGTCCTCACCCAGTGGAGTCTCACAGAGCACGTTTAATTCTCCCAGCAGTGAGCTGTGACAACACATGTGAAATGTCACCAACCAGGGAAGCTCGTTAGAGACTCAGTGCCCAGGGTTTTATTGGGAGCCGATCATGTAGGCACCCCCTGCCTGACACTTACCCAAATTCCAGACTCCCAGAAGGAAGCAGGTGTTCAGCATAAACTACATTATTTGTTCAAACGTCAGGAACGGTGTCTACTCTTACCAGTCAGTGGTGGAGGCCTGCCAGAAGTCCAAGTTCGCAGGTGCCAGCCAAGGACAGCCTTGTAAGCAGTCAGGCCTGCGGTTTAACTCTTTTCTGCACAGCTGTTGTTACTGTTAAGCCCACCAGACTGTGAGGGAGTCCAAGCAGGGGAATCGTTTCATTCAGTTTGAATATTAGGAAGCTATTTTTGACTGTTGTGGAAAATGGGGTATCAGGAGAAATACCGGAAGCAGGAGGCCAGTTAGGAGGCAGCTCAGAGGCTTTAGGATTGAGTCCTCCTACCAGTTTGCAGTGTCTCCTGTGATCTGACCTTGAATTACTCCAGCATTACCTCTCATCACTCCCCCTTCCACCCTGTACTTTGTTCCCCAGTATGCCATGTTTTCTCGCCTCAGGGTGTTTGCACCTGCTGGTTCCCTTTGGAATACCCTTCCCAGCTCAGTACTCATGTCTCTCATGGCTGGCTTGGATGTCACATCTGCCAGAAGCCTTCCCTGTCCTTAACCTGTATTCCTTACTAGACCCACCTCTATTAGGGAAGGATGGACTGTTTTGTGAATTGTTGTTCCCCAGGTCTTGGCTCAATGTCTCTGGGTAGCTATGCAGGATATAAGCAGTAGGCATTGGGAGAGGACAGGAGGGAGCTCATGTGGCAGAAATTAAGGGAGTGAAGTTGTGAGAACTGAGTAACAGGTTGGATATGGGGAGAGAAGTGTGGGACCCAAGACAATTCCCGAGTCCTAGGTTGGGCAACTGGTGGGACAAATATGACATTCCCTGGACTAGGAAATGGGAGAGGAAGAGCGGGCTTGAGGGTGGAGAATGAGTTCCACTTCTGGGGTGGGTTGAGTTGGGTTTCCAGTGGGATGCCCAGGAAGCGGTGGCTCCTAGCCAGCTGCCGAGTGCTCCAGAGAAAGGCAGAAGGGTGGACTCGGATCCCCTAGCATAACTGTGTTATTAGTGGGCACTGTTTGGAGGATAGGTGATGTCCATTAGGCCTTACATAACAGCAGCATTTAAGGGCCTTTGGGAGGGTGGGGGTGCCCATGAAGGAGGCTGAGAAAGAGGTGGTGGGAGAGGCAGGAGGAGGGCTAGACTGGGGGGTGGGGGTGGGGGTGACGGTACAGAAGGAGAGCACAGGTATGCGCTGGCGGGCTTGACTTGTGATGACATAACTAGCGCGTCCTGTTATCAAATGTTTAAGATCTATTTCTTGATCATCGCAAAAGCCTTTCCCGTGAATTACTTTGTGAATATTAGCTGTAGGAATGCTGCCAGATTGCTCTTCCCAGCTCTCTTTTAGCTGGTTCATCCTCGTGGGGCACAGCCTCAGCTTCCGTCCCTTCCACCTTCGCTGCTCCTTTTCAGCTGCGGATGTGGTAAGTGTTGTGTCAGGCCAGAATTAACCCCTGATACTCAGCATTTAGGTTATGTATTCAGTGGCTCAAACGAAAACAGTTTAAGACCCTGAGATGTGTACATGTACATTCTTTAAGTTTCTGTTGGCTTCTTATTTAAACAGCAAAAGATTTTAATATTCAATTATAATAGTGTTTTAAAAGTGAAATGAAGAATAAACTCAATATAAGCTCAAAAAAACCCCAGCAAAACATTTAAAAACATTACTAAAATCTCAATTTAAACAAACCAAAATGAGGATAGAAAAAACCAAAACACTTGTGGTTCAGCCACTGTGAGTTATATATATACTTTTGATTCATTTTCTTCTCTTGCATTTGGTTTTAATAAACTAAAAAAAAAGAAAGACTGTTGATGGCTTGTTTTGTGACCTGTTTTCCTGTTTTGTTTGTTTGTTTTTTTTACTTTTCATATTATTGTCTTTCTGTGCCAGTAGGTACATGTCCACGTCATCTTTCTATGGCTGTATAGTGTTCCATTGTTGTAGTCCATGTATCTTACTGCTTTTTCAGTGCTAATGATGCTAGCTACCATTTATTGACTATTTAGTCTGTGCCAGGAGTATCCCACTGCCTTACACTCATTCTGTCTGGCTCTAGCCAGAGCTTAAGGGCTCTTGTTACCCTAATTTATTGACAGTCCCTTCTTACAAGTCCCTCCCACATCAGCCCAGTCAGTCTCCTGACTTTTGTGTTTCTGTTTCTTCCTCTTCCATCTGTGCATGCTGAGTCCACTTTATGTCGCCTGCCTGTTACTTCGGAAAGTTCTGAAACCACCACTCCAACCTGGAGCTCCTGTGGTTGGGGGAGGGAGGTAGGAGGGAGGTGGGAAAGCAGGTGGCGACTCTGGGAAACAGGAAGCCTGGTTTGAGCTACAGAGGATGTTCCCCGCTCTGGTCAGGTCAGCGGGGTTGAGGGGCTCCCCCGGGGCTGCTGACCACGGGATTGCTCCAATAATAAGCAATGGAAACAGCACTGGCAACGTCCTGGACAACACCCCAGGCCCTTCTCTCTGCTCTCTGCTCCTGAGGCTCATTGGTCACCATAGCGAGACCCACCTCGTATCAGCCCCTGCTTCTCGCTGCTCACAGAGTGGGCGTCAGGATGGGAAGGCCTTTCCTCCAGGTGGAGTGCCTGCTCTGCTTCCTCTCTCCATCTGGCAGCTTGTGGTCGACAGCGTTGGAACAGGAGGGGGCCAGCTGGGCCCTCTCTGGCCCATAGTGGCAGGTGGGTGTTCACGAAAGAGCCGGCAGCTGTTGATTCTGTGAGGTCGAGTCTGGTGTGCTCTGCATTCTGTGTGCTCTCTTGGAGAGTCTGCAGCATCTCAGCTCAGCTGTATTTGGAGGGTGCAGACAGTTATGCACCAGGGCCCTCCCGCGTGTGTATTTCTGGGGATACCACGTAGGGAGGGGGCTGCGGCTGGGTCTGCTGAACGGTCACTCCTCGAGCCCTGAGGGGGAGATGGCCCTCTGCTGAGTGCTCTTTGTGTTTCAGGTTCAGCTTGCTTCCAACCCCGTGCTGGACGCCTGGTATGGTGCTCGGGACTGGGCCTTGGACCACCTGGACGATGATGAAGTCTGGATCACCAGGAAAGAGTATGAAGAGAAGGGAGGAGAGTACCTCAAGGAGCACTGTGCATCCAACATCTACGTCCCCATCCGCCTGCCCAAGCAGGCCTCACGCTTCTCAGACGCGCAGGCCCCTGGCAGAGGCTCGGGGGCCAGCGGAGGCAGTGCTGGTGAGCAAGCCTAGTGGGCGCCCTCTGGGACCCGGGACCGCGGTGGCCAGTGTGACAGACGGATGCTGTGCTAGCTGGGTGCGGCCTGAGCCTGCTGGCGGCGCTGGGCTGCAGGGTGGATTTCTCCTGGGGAGAACAGTTAAGGGACACTGGAAATTACCCTTTTGAACTGCATTCACTTGGGGGCTCCTGCAGTGAAGAGACTTTAAGTGACTTTCTGGTCTTTGCTGAACCATGGACGAGCTGTGGCATCAGCTTCCCGCAGCAGTAAATGAAGATGGAATGGAGGACGGGGATGTACAAAACGTTAAGGGTTTATTTCTTCATTTAAAAAATCCTTCAAAATTTATATTGTCCGTGTAGATATTTTTCTGACTTTACTCAGAAATTGTGTGAATGCCCAGCAGGTGGAGGCCTTTCACATGTGTATAAAGAAAAGGTAGAGTGTACTTTATACACACTTTATACATGTGTATAAAGTAAAGATAACAAAAGTAATCACCCACGAGATCTCAGGAGCTGGAAATGTTTTCCTCCTATTATTTCCTCTTAAAATAAGTAAAAAGGGCCCAAAAGGGGGAACCAAACTGCATGGAGTTTCTCCATCAGGGACCTCCTTTGGGCCCACTTCTGAATGGGCAGAAATGAGGCCTTAGCCTAATTTTTGTTCATACTTTCTGTGCTGGAAACTTTTGCACCGTATGAGGCCTTCCTGCAGATTTTTCTTTCTATGCCCACAAGTTTGTTGGCTGCTTAACTTTCTCAACCTTTCAGAAGAAAGAGAGTCTGGAAAAGTTGAATCCTGTAGCTGCCTCAGTTTTGCCATAACCTTACATTCCCTGTACCCTTGCAGCTTCATCTTCAATGGCCAAATGTCCCCTCTCTTTTATAGAGGTTGCTCGGTGTGAACTTTAACTCTGCAACATCTCTGGTAGTTGAGCCCAGAGGCCCCTGAGACGCTAGTGTTCTGTCACAGAATCTATCCACTTAAATCCCAGGGAGCCTCTAGCCCATCCCTCTCATGAGGCTGCCTCAGAACCCGTTGGCTCGTGCAGCTTACCAGGGGCGATCGCCTGGATCCGCAGCCCTCAGGGCTCAGGAACTCAAGATCTGGAGCAGACAGCGGTGATGGTGGAGACAGAAGAAGACTTGGGCCGACCCAGGGCCTCCCAGAGCCCGAGGACTGAGGAGATGGTGATAAGCATGAGCTGTGAAGAAAGGATAGTTGCCAAGAAGGTGAGGGAGGTTTTCATATCCTGTTCCCGGGAAGAAGGACGCCAACTGCTAGTAGGCCTGGGGGTCTCTCTCCCATAGTCAGCGGTTTCAACAGCCTGAGCGACAGTGGTGAGCTCAGCACGGCCATGGAGGCTGAGCCCTGCTGGGGAGACCCCGGGTGGGCAGGTAAACCCAGACATAGTTACGTAGCTGGGCCTGCTCAGGGTTTCCGTAGACCGGAACAGAGGAGATGTGGGGCTGGGCAGGCTGAGGGGCTGAGCCTTGGGCTCTCTAGTTTCATCCCTCGCCCCTCACATTAAGCCTGCCATGACCTTCCACAGCCGCCTTAGGGGTTATGGTGGCTCTCCCTCAGGGAGGCTGTTCCTCCCTCCCTTGCACAGACCCCTTGCAGAGCACTCACCATGTGCCTTGGGCTTTGTCTCTCCCCCAGGATGGTCTCCTCTAAACTAAAGTGTTCCCAAGAGCAGGAAGTACTCCGTTCAGTGTGGAGTATCCACAGTGGATTTTTAATGGACGGCTAGATCTGTGACCAGAGAATATTTGAGGGTAGTCTGTCCACTCTGTTGAGAGGAACAGATCGAGAGTCCACACTGAGGACTTCCTCTCAGCCATACTGAGGCATCTGATATTCCCCTCTGACCCTGCCGTGGTTTTTTTCCTGGAGAGGTGGGCATGACTGCAGCTGAATGTTCTAGGGGTGGCTGTGAAGAAACAGACTCCTATAGCCCAGCTTAGGGCTCTTGTGCTCTTGTGGCAGGAGGAGATAGCCTGGGGAAGGGACTGCCTGGGTCTCTAGGACCCCCCAGCTCTGGATTTGAGTTAGGGCAGCTCTCAAGGTTGGGTGGCCACAAAGAGTGACGGGGGCCCCCCGTCTCTGGGTGCCCCGGCTGCTGCCTGCTTACGCTGCCGCTGCCTCCTCATGGCAACTCTGGAAATAAGCAGTTTTGTCAAAGGAACCAACAAAGAATGTAAAAAGAGAGTGAAGCAAGAGTGCAGGAAGTGTTCAAAGATGTGCAGACGAGGCTAACCCAAGAAACGGAGAAACCAGATTCATACAAATATAATACGCAAAGATCATTTTATGCCTACCTAAGGGACTAAGTGAATAAAGTGACATCTATCATTATAATAAGAATTTTGCCATTAAATCGTTGCAAGAAAATTAGAAAATGCTAGGATGCCAGAGGATTCAAAGCTGTAAGCAGAGATCCTGGCTGTGTACGAAGTACATTCTCCTTTCTTCCCGGGCCCCTGGTCCTGGAGAGGCACCCCTTCTGGGGATGAGGGAGGCCCCCAGGTTGTCTGAGGTGGTATAGAGGGAAGCATGGAAGGGGCTGGCACCTGGAGACTTATTACAGCAACAGAGCATCATTTCCCAGCCTCCCGTGCGGTTGTTCTCGTGGCCGTCTGAGTTCTGGCTGGTGGAATATGGGCAGAAGGACACCCATCATTTCCAGGGCTGGCTTCTATAAACCTCTCTTTCCTCCTTCCCCGATCACCGGCTGAATGGGGCGCCATCTAAGGCTCATGAGGAGTGCAGAGCCACTAAGTGGAGGAAACCAGGTCCCTAAGTGACTACCTGGAACAGAGGCTCTATAAATTCCTCCCCCTGTGAGGAAGTAAACTCTCACTGTGTTAAGCTGCAGAGCTCTTAGGCCTTATCTGTTATAGCAACTAGCATTTTTCCAACGAAAATTTTAGGTTACAAATAAAAATGTCATTAACTCTGTATTAAACAGGGATTTGTTAGGAAAAATAAAAAATAGTATGAAATAAGGAGAATAGCATGATAGTTATTCCTTTATTTAGGAAATGGGAATGATCATTTCTTTTACCCTGTAGGAGGATTAAATGAGATAATGAAATCACCTAAGGATTTCCACCAACATAGCAGACTTCTGATCTAGAAGAGCCCCTGCCCCCAACCTGCTACAAAGTTAGGCAATAACTAAACAAAAAGTTGTGATGCTGAGCCTGACAGAGAAAATCATAGCGATCATAGAAAATCATAGAAATCAGAAATGAATACAAAAAAAATCAAGGCCAGAGTGGTAACCACAAGTAGGCACTGAGGCAGACCGAGATGAGCCCTAGGGATGGACAGGGACTGCTAAGCCCCAGGAAATCCCTCAGGTAGACTGACCTGCTCCCTGCTTTCCCTTTCTGTTCCCTTCTTTCCATGACGTCCTCTCCTTTATTCTCCCTGTTCTGCTTATGTCTGAGCAGCCACCAAGACCCAAGCACTCTTCCTTCTGCCCCTTGCCCATCAGGGTTCCTCTTCCTTTCCTAGGCCCAGGGAGCCCTGTGGAATCCAGTTATCCCAGGGGCTCAGGAGGCATTTCCCATAGCACACATTTTCACTGACCAAAATCATCATGAGGTCAAGAGGAGTCTGTGCTATAGGGAAATTCAAGGTGATGCAGTGGGTTGAATTGTGTCCCCCCAAAATGACATCTCCATGTCGTAACCCAGTGTCTGCTTATTTGGAAATAGGCTCTTTGCAGTTGGAATTAAGGACCTGGACATGAGATCAGCCTGGATTTAGGGTGGGCCCTCAAGCCAGTGACTGATGTCCTTATAAAAGAAATGACACTGGGAGGAAGGCCATGTGAAGACAGAGGCAGAGACTGGAGGAGGGCAGCCACAAACCAGGAACACCAGGAGCCACCAGAAGCTGGAAGAGGCCAGGAAGGATTCTCCCCTAGAGCCGTCATAGGGAATATGGCCTGATGACACCTTGATTTGGTATCCAGAACTGTGAGAGAATAAATTTCTGTTGCGTTAGGTACCATGTTTGTGGTCATTTGTTACAGACACCGATGTCCAGGTTAAATCTGGGAAGGTTTCTGGGTATGGGTGGGAAGCTTTTAAGCCATAAAGAAGCAGATAACTTGCCCACAAGATGGAGGAGTCCTAGCAAATAGCAGGACCTAGATAACAAAGGCCTATCCCCAGATAAGGAGTAGAGAGGAGGCAATGAAGGAGTAGAGAGGAGGGGTTTGGAAAGTGCTCAGGACCAGAGCTGAGGGTCCTGGAGAGGCGCCCCTTCTGGGGATGAGGGAGGCCCCCAGGTTGTCTGAGGTGGTATAGGGGGAAGCGTGGAAGGGGCTGGCACCTGGAGACTTATTACAGCAACAGAGGATCAGAGGAAGCTTGACACGCAAAGGTGCTAAATACTGGAGAATCTGCCTTGCTGCAGCACCAGGAGGGGGCGCCCCTGAGAGACGTGGAGACCCACCGAACCCCTCTCCCTGCCCTGTTCCTCACCCATATCCTCCTGCTAATAGTTGCTCAGGTAAATCTAACATGCCCAAATATGAACATTAATAAACCAGCACCCTAATGGGGATACTGCAAGAAAAAAACAAAACCAGAAAATTCAAAGTCGAACTTGTGAGCAGAAAACACACGGGAAAAAAAGCCAGAAGGAAATTGTCATGCAGCATTCCAACAGGAATTAAAATAATTAGACAAGCAAATGCAGCTGTGAGGACATCGCGAAACAAATGAAAAGCTTTAAGTAGAAAGGACCAAGAGGATGTGAAATGGAAACTGATGGGACCCAGGTAGGAACTGAATGTAAAAGAAAAATGATCTCGGAAACCTAAATCCAAGATGCACAAAGGAGATATATTCGACTAGAAAGAAAAAAAGGAAAAACCAAATGAAAATAAGAGAAAGTTACAGATAAGGAAAAGAGGCAAAGGAAATCTAATCAAGTTGAATGTAGTTGAAGAAAATTTGACATACTGAATTTTATATTGTAAAGGAAGAAGAAAGACAATGGAACAAAAATTCATATTAAAAATGGTAATTCAGTAATACTTTCCCCCAAAGAGGAAATGCTCGAATACAAGTACCGTAAAGACACGCTTTGTGTGAGCTTGGGAAGAAGGACTCAGAAGAGTAAACTCTGAGAAAATCCTAGGTAAATAAATCCTCTGGGCCTCTAGGCAGGAAGACACAATGGCTTGCACTGTCAAGAAAAATTAGATGTCATCGGACTTTCTAACAGCACTCTGTGTAATTTAATACTAGAAAGTTGACCAAAGAAATTGAATAATGAAAAAACAAAAATGGTAAAATAAGTTTATGTGGGAAAAAAAAAAATTTAAGGAATACTAGAAAACCTGCTAGAAAAAGACCAACAACAATTTAAAACTACTAGAAAGAATACACGAAATAATAAGGAAATAATTATTAAAATAAAAATCATAATTACTTTGTACAATTCTTTGCAAATACATTTGAAAAATATGGACAAAAATCGTCATTTTTTTAGGAAAATGGAATTCACCAGAACTGCCCCTAAGAGGGATATATAAAGTCCAAATAGACCCATTTCCGTACAGAAACTAAAGACCATTGTCACAGAGCTGCCCCCTCAAAAAAACTCCAGGTCCAGTTAAGTTCACAGAATTCTATTAGCCTTTAAAGACTGGATACTTCCAATGTCCCTTAAACTTTTTCAGAGCGCAAAAAACGAAAGAAATCCTCTAAACTATTTTTATGCATGACTGCTATAAAAATCTGGTAGATTGCACACACACAAAATTATAGATAGCCCAATCTTACCTAAAATATCAATGAAGTAAACACAAGTCAATTATTTACAAACAGAATCCACTAGGGGCGCCTGGGTGGCTCAGTCTGTTGGAAGGCTGCCTTCTGCTCAGGTCATGATCTCAGGATCCTGGGATAGTGCCCCACTTTGGGTTCCCTGCTCGGCAGGGAGTCTGCTTCTCCCTCTGCCCCTTCTCCTACTCATGCTCTATCTCTCTCTCTCTCTCAAATAAAATCTTTATTTTTTTTGGATTTTATTTATTTGAGAGAGAGAGCATGAGCTGGGGAGAGGGGCAGAGAGAGGACAAGGAGACTCCACACTGAGCAGGGAGCCTGACCTGGGGCTCGATCCCAGGACCCTGGGGTCATGACCTGAGCCGAAGGCAGATGTTTGACTGAGCCATCCAGACGCCCAATAAATAAAATCATAAAAAAGAAGAAGAAGAAGAAACCACCAGCACATGAAAAGATAATACATGGTGACCAAATGGATTTCATTCCAGGAATGCAAGTGTAGCCACCAAATACCAAAAATCTCAGAGCCTTAACGCACGGTTTATTTCTTATGGTGCGTGTTCAGTGATTGTCATCGTGTGTGTGGTTTGGGAGGGGCTGCACTGTCCCACATAATCGCTGCACACCATCTTAGGAGTCTGCCATCTCAACGAAAGGAAGGAACAGGAATATGGAGAGTCAAGTCCTGGCTCCGAAATGCTTCTCCCCGGAAGTGACGCACAGCATACGTACTCAGATTTCATTGGCCAAAGAAAATAAGTTAGCTGTGTGTGATCTCTTAGCATTCCATTTTACCCCCTCTGCCTAGTTATGCCTCTCTCTTTTTTTTTTTGTGATTGCTCTAGAAATCACAATATGCATCCTTCATTTATTGTAACATAGATTAAGTCTATAATACTTCACGTACAATGTAAGAATGTTGCCACATACAACTCCATTTTTAACTTTGGGGATTTGCTCTTGGTATCATGTGCTTTACTATTACTTATAAATCCCATAACATATTTTTAATTTTTTAAATTTGCTCAGTAGTCTTTTGGAGAAATCTAAAAAGATGGTCTTTTACCTGCACATTGACTCTTTCCGGTCAAGAAAGCGGGGATAGGAGGACATTTTCTTGGCATTAGAGCTTGCACATTCTTCTTAGGAATGCTAACAGGATGGGGGAGAGGCTTCCCTCTGGCTGGTGCCTAAGGAAACAACCTTTTGGAAACCTCCCAGAGGAAATGCAGTGGGATTCTCCCTGCAGCCATTCTTCAACCTGGACAACAAGAATTGTCTGGAAGGCGAATTCACCTGCTTGGCTCTTTCCCTCCTGCGTCACATTTTGATGACCACCGGGCAGGGACTGGGCTGTATCAGATCTTGCCCGCCCTTTCCCGGCCTGGGCAACCATCTGGGGATTGCCTGGGAATCAAGTTGATGGACATTCCTCAGTCTAGACAAACTTCTGGAAACTCTTTAACGTTAGTTGTGGGAGGAGGAGTTGGCCTGCTGATCATTCCCCAGCTTGGGACACCGGCAGTACTTTGGACTGGGTTTCGTATAAGTATTGTTAAATCTAGAAGGCTTTATAATTGGGCCAGCAATATCCATGCCCTGGTCACTATTCATAATAAAGGACATTCCAAGAGTATCAGCTAAGGAAGTCCTTTTGTTGGTAGCGATTCTGTCAGCCTTTGTCATTGGCATGCCTTCGGCCACTGTGAGGAGGTACACTCGATGGCTAAGTACACAAATAAGAATCTGAATAAAACTGACCAGAATATGTACAAAGCCCCCCAAGGAGGAGGAAGAGCTTCTGCTTGACAGCTTTTCCCACATTCTGGGTCTGACAATAGGGAAGCTCTTATAAGATTATTGTGGTCCACTGGGAAATTTGGGGACCTGCCAACTACACCCAGTGAATCCTGGCATCCCCTCTGTGTGTGCCGAGCCATGGGTTCTGGAAACAGGATGAGCAGACAGACCCTTTGGTGCCTCAAAGTTGTGCCCCAACTTTGAGGGTGCACCAAAGAAGACATGAATGCAAGACATCCCACGGTTTCTTTTCTGAATTCGGAGCCGATTTTGGAGAAGGACCAAAGTCAAAAGAGCTTCCAGAGGAGCCTGCTTGGGTGAAGAAGATAAGAGCCGGGCGGGTAGCTGGGGAAGGTGAGGTACCTCGGCCTCGGCCCCTTGTGAGCTCCGGGAGCAGAATCGGAAAAGTTCTCAGTGCTCTTTTCCTTTCCACATTCTGAGTTGGCGTTCCCAGGCCTTCTCTTTTCACTCGCTGCTGTCTAATGGGATTCCGGGGCTTGGCCTTGAGCATGGAGAGCCTCCTTATTGACAACTTCTAGTGAAGAGAATCTCAGAAAGAAAAGAAGGAGGTGTTCCCTCTTCCCCTGAAAGTTTGGAAAAGCAGACACTCTCCTGAGAACAGCAGAAAGCCATTTCCAAGAGCCTATTCGGAGAAAATGTGGGCCTCTCCTCAGGCTCTGATTTGGGCTGCAAATGTTATTTGTAACAAAGGACTCTTTAAAGTCATCTGGGTTTCAGAAAAATAATCATATGCTGTAAAAAAAAAAATCTTTAAAATTAAAAAAAAATAGGTAGCTTTGCTTAATTATATATCGCCCAAATAATAACATTTCATTTGACATTTCTGTTTTAAAAATGAAGGTACAACTCTTTGTCCGTTGTCTGTATTGACCAGAGGAGCTTTGCAATTTCCCTCTTCTTCTTTTTCCTATGACTGACTTTAAATGAACAATACATAATACAATGTACAAATACTGTATATTTGGCTTTGGAATTGTATATATGTTATATGCAATTATAAAACAAGATTTTATTCAAAATAAGAACACAGTCCTTAAAAATCAAAGGCAGAGTGAAACAAGTGAACCTAATAATCAGGTTGGTAGCTTACCTACACAGAGAGGTCTTATTTTAAGTCTTGAACGAGGTGACTTTAATTAGGTGATTTTATTTTAAGTGACTTTTTTCACAGTAGTGAGGAAAAAACCAGTAATTGAATGTACATCTTTAGTGGGATATAGTCTAAGAACAAAAAAGGACTGTAAAGAAATCTTGCTGTTTTCAGCAATTATGTTGTTAGTAATGGCATTGGTATGGCTATTCTGAATTATTACGTTATTATGTTAAGGTTGCTAGAATTATTATGTTATGGTTGCTAGAATCCAGGATTTCCAGCATAAGAAACAAGATATAAAAATACAAAATCAGGGGCACCTGGGTGGCTCAGTCGGTCACACGTCCAACTCTTGATTTTGGAGATGGAGCCCTGCATCAGGCTCTGGGCTGGGCATGGAGCCTGCTTAAGATTCTCTCTCTCCCTTTCCCTCCACCCCTCCCCCCACCGTGCGCATGCTACCTCTCTCCCTCTCTCTCTCTCAAAAAAAAAAAAAAAAAAAAAATATATATATATATAAAATCAAAAATGAAAAGTCCTGGGGCACCTGGGTGGCTCAGATGGTTGAGCGTCTGCCTTCAGCTTGGGTCATGATCCCAGGGTCCTGGGATCAAGCCCCACATCGGGCTCCTGGCTCAGTGGGGAGCCTGCATCTCCTTCTCCCTCTGCCTCTCCCGCTGCTCATGCTCTCTCTCTCTCTCTGTCTCAAATGAATAAAAAATCTTTAAAAAAAAAAAAATGAAAAGTCCTGTAATCCTAAATTTGAGTCATAAGCATCAGTATGAACACGTGATGTATTTTCTCTCTAAAAGTATTAATTTCTTAGCTAAAATATGATCTGGAAATAATGAAGAGCCCAGTTATCAAGGAACACCCCTAGTGTGGCTTCTCATTCAAAGGAACCAGGGCTCATTAGAAGGAACTGTTTCTTATTAAAAGGAACCAGGGCTCCTTGGAGAAATGGCTGCTTCCAGTTCTGGGGCAGGAAATAGACAAGATGAACCTGGACTATCTTGTTGCATCAGAAAGCAAGGAAACTATCAAAGACTCCCAAAGACTCCTGGGATCATACTGAAAGAACTCAGGAGCCAACTTGAAGTGGCTCCCACTGGCCAAGGAATGAGATCACTGGACATTCAGAAAGAATAAAAATGAAGGGTTAAAGCACATCAGATATTAAAATCCACGAATTCATCATTGGTTATCTTTGGAGGAACCAGCTCATAATTCTGCAAATGATATAAAGTGAAAGAAGCAGGCATTGATCCGGCCTTTCCTGTACCAACCGTTTCCCATGGTAAACAAATAGATGATAAGGGAATTTTTCTTTATAGAGGATTTCCAGCTAATACATAAAGAAAGAATGATAGAATACCACTATTGTCTAACTCCGGATAATGGCAAGGGGCCATGATCATCAACCCCTGCTAGGAACCATCGGGTGAAGAGCTGAAGGTACCTTTATAATGGACAGATATCAGGTGCCTTCTGATATGAGGCATTATAACACATTGAACACCTTCATGAAGTACTCTTACAAAAAATTTTTAATCTGAATCTGGTCAGGCCTCCAAATTTAACTGCCAGTTTCCTGGAAATATTGGGAGCAGAGAAACATTGTATAAATTAGGGTCCCAACAGGAAGCAGATGGTGAACTCCGATTAGGAAAATTCCAAGAGGAGTTATTTATCCAGGTGAAGGCAGCGTGGAAAGAATTAGTGGGATGAGGGGCAGAGAAGCCTTCACCAGTAGAAACTGGAAAGGGAGGGAGTTGTGTCTTGAGAGGAACAATTACCTTCAGTCAAGAAGCACAGCCAACCCAAGGTGGCTTTGCAGTTGGGGGGCCAGGGAAATGAACATACTGACCTTACTCTTCTCCCTCCCTCCCATTCCCACCAGGGCTCCCTATTGGCCAAACCCTGGAGCCAGAGTGTGAGCCAGCCTAGTGGATGCTGTCCACGAAGGTCAGCCTCCAGGGGAAAAGACCAGTGTGGAGAAGGGTGGAAGGAGGACCTGAGTGGGGCAAATGAGTAAAATCAGTCACAAACATGCTAACATCCTGGGGATGCAATCAGCAAAATTCAGAATGCAGAGAACTCTCCAGGACAATCTTCTTTTTTTTCCGGAAACTTCCATCAAATAAATTGCAAAGAGGGGAAAAAAGAGGTCCAGTGGGGAAACCTATAAATTAACCTTTCCCCCCTGCCCCCAACAAATAAACTGCAAAGTGGATAAAAGGAAGGAAGACCTGTGAATTAAAAGACACTTGAAACCAAACGCAAATATGAAGTTTGGACCTTGTTCGGATCCTGATTGTAATGAATCAATTGTTAAAATAAACTTCTGAAGGAATCCGGGAAATGTGAACTCTGGATAGTTGATGATACGAAAGAATTATTGATACGTTTTTATTTTCCGATGTGCTTGTTATGCTGACAGAAGGGTGGGGAGGCTTATCGAGATACCTACTGAAGTATTTGCAGATGAAATGATGTGTCTGGGATTTGCTCCAGAGTAATCAAGTGGGGCAGAGGGGCAGGTGTGTGGTGGGGGAGGTACAGAGGAAAAGTGGCCATCTGTGTGGGGGGGTAGGCACACCCCTGTTCATTATCCCTCTGTCTACTTTTGCTTGTGTTTGAAGTTTCCCATTTAAAAAAGTAAAGTACTAGTACTCCAATCTAGCCTTGTTTTTTTGTCCTGTAGCAATCGGTCTCAGATATTATGCAACATTACTGCATTTGGAGCGGCTGCTCTCTCATCTTTGAAAAATGTATGTGCATGCGTATCTGCCACAAACATGGTGGATAACTCCACGGGAATGTGATCTGCATATCCATGACATAGATATATGCTAATATAGCAGATGATACACAGCACAACAGTGTTTCTTGGAGATCACACCACATCAATACAAAGAGAGCTTCCACATTCTCCTTTTGTCCTTTGTTCTTATGTGTGTGTGTGTGTGTTTTTAAAGATTTTATTAATTTATTCGACAGAGAGAGATAGCGAGAGAGGGAACACAAGCAGGGGGAGCTGGAACAGGACGCTGGGATCATGACCTGAGCCACCCAGGTGCCCCTCCTTTGTTCTTATGTTTAACGGAAAATGCATTCACAAGATTCTGAAAAACCACCCTCCAATCCTTTGCTCTTTCATACCAAGAAATGTGATAAGAATTGCAACCATTTTCCTGTCATGGGTGTTTGTCATTTGACTTTGTTGGGTGTTTTTCCATGCAGAATTCCTTATGGTCTCAAATCAAACAATCTTTTAAAATTGCTTTTGGGTTTTATCTCATACTTAGCAGTATGAGATAATGAAAAAAACCCTTCCGTTTTCTTTCCATATATTTAATTCTTTTAAACCTTTTAAAAAAAGATTTATTTATTTGAGAAAGAGAGTGAGTGGGAGGGAGAGGGAGAGAGAATCTGAAGCAGCCTACGCTGAGTGCAGAGCCCGAAGTGGGGCTTGTATTCAGGGCTCCATCCCACAACCATGAGATCACGACCTGAGCTGAAACCAAGAGTCAGACACTTAACTGACTGAGCCACCCAGGTGCGCCTCTTTAAAACCTTTTTATGTAAAAAAACAAAAACAAAAACAAAACCATAAATAATGGCATAAAATATAAGTGCACAACCTAACACCTTGTTATAAAATGAGCACCTGCGTCATCACGGTGGTCGAGAGATGAACATTGCTACTCTGAGCCCCCTCCCCAGGAACCCCCAGCATGATCTTTCCTGATCGAAATCTGCTCCTATCCCCTGGTAAGAAGCTACTGTACCAACTTCTAGAGTATTCCTTCCAGTGCTCTTTATAGTTTTACCACGGAATTCTGCATCCCTAAACATGGTCTTTAAGATCCATCCCTGTTACATGCGGTTCTGTATTCAGGCCTGTTGTTCTATAGTATTTTACTGACGTGTATACCATGATTTATTTATCCAGTTGAAATTTATGTTGGTGTAGGTTTATGGTAGAACTCCAGCTGAATTACTTTTCAGATAACTAGCCAGTTGTACCAATAGTATTTATTAACTAATCCATCTCTTTTCCACTGATTTAAAATATGCCACCTTTATTATTTATTAAATGACCTTATATTTTTTGGTCTAGTTCCAGACTCACTCATCCGCTCTATTCATCTCTCTGTCTATTCCTGAATTCATAATGAACTACTACTCTCACTTTGTTGCACACTTTAAAATGTAGCAGAGTCTGTCTCCCCAGAATTCTCTCTCTCTTTTTTTAAGAACTTATTTTTATATTCTTGCATGATCCTTGGAATCAGTTAGTGAAATTCCAGAATACTCCTGTTGGAATATTTGTTTGCATCCCATTAAAATTATGGATTAAACGATGAAAGGTGGGGGGCGCCTGGGTGGCTCAGTTGGTTAAGCGACTGCCTTCGGCTCAGGTCATGATCCTGGAGTCCCGGGATCGAGTCCCGCATCGGGCTCCCTGCTCGGCAGGGAGCCTGCTTCTCTCTCTGACCCTCCCCCCTCTCATGTGCTCTCTGTTTCTCTCATTCTCTCTGTCTCAAATAAATAAAATCTAAAAACAAAACAAAACAAAACAAAAAAACGATGAAAGGTGGGATCTTTTCTTTATTGAATCTTCTAGCCCCAAATGGAAAAGTGCCTTTTTCCTTTATTCAAGTCTTCACATCACACAATAGACTTCAAAAGTTTTATTCATGTATTTCCTACACATTTTTTTTGTGAAGTAAACTCACTCATTCAAACATTTGAGTGGTATTCCATGATGTTTCATGTCACAATTTATTTAATTATTCCACCTTTTTTTTTTTTTTAAGATTTTATTTACTTGTCAGAGAGAGAGAGAGCAAGCAGGGGGAACGGCAGGCAGAGGGAGAAGCAGGCTCCCCACCGAGCAAGGAGCACGAGGCGGGGCTCGATCCCAGGACCCTGGGACCATGACCTGAGCCGAAGACAGACGCTTAACTGACTGAGCCACCCAGACGTCCCTTAATTATTCCACTTTTGACGGCATTTGAATAGATCTGTTTCTAAGTTTATTCCATTACAAACAACGCTGCAGTAAATATCCCTGCACACACACATATTTGGAAAGGATTCACTCTACACATGAAATTGCTAGACCAAAGGATGTTTTAAATGTTGACAGATGTTGTCATATTACTGTCCAAAACGATACCAGTTTACACTTTCTATAGGTATCCACCCATTTTCCACCCTTGGATAGATCCCACGTATTTACAACTTTAAAATCTTTTTCTAATGCTCAGTAAATTATATCTCACTGTGGTTTTAGTGAATACTTCTTTGGTTTCTGGTCATTTGTATTTCTTCTGAGCATTCCCCATTCATATCCTTTACCTAGTTTGACATGGGTGGTACATCTTTTTCATATACATTTTGTATATGCTCTTTATTTCGTGTGCGTACCTTTCATTTTATTAAAGTATGAAACATTTAGTTCTTCTTCAGTGTCTGGCATTATAGTTTTCTAATTTTCTCCATAAAGATGTTATGCAGGTTTATTATTCTGAGATGCCTCTTAGCTTTTATTGCTATTGTAAATGGCATCTTTTTTTTAAGAGGATATTTTCTAATTGTATTGCTGTTACACTGATCTGTATCACTGATGTTCGTTTACAAAGCTAGATCTCACAGCCCCGAAGAACTCTCTTATTAGTGCTCATGATCCAAATGAGAATCTGTTGGATTTTTAAGATTTATTTTATTTTATTTATTTATTTGAGAGAGAGAGAATGAGAGAGAACACATGAGAGGGGGTAGGGTCAGAGGGCAAAGCAGACTCCCCGCCAAGCAGGGAGCCCGATGCGGGACTCGATCCAGGGACTCCAGGATCATGACCCGAGCCGAAGGCAGTTGCTCAACCAACTGAGCCACCCAGGCGCCCTCTGTTGGATTTTTAAATGCAGAAGATCATAGACCTTTTTTAGTGTTATGTGGTCAACAGGTAATTAAGCAAGTCTTGCGATGTAGAATCCAGAAAGTGGGGAGAGGGAGACAGAACTGCAGAGGCAGAGGCTGGAGGAAAGTGAGGAAGCAGGACAGGCAAGAGATGGTCGAGAGAGACAGAGGAGGTGGGCAGACCGGGAAGCCTGGGGGTGTGTGCGGGGAGCGGCCGGCGGAGAAACGAGGGTTTGAGTAAGTGTGCCTGGGAATTGTGTATCTGTATGCCCTTCATGGTGTTTGAAAAATAAAAGCGGAGTTCTGGGTAACGTTCTTGGGGACCGTACTGTGCTTGTGTGATGGGACTGGACGCCTGGGATCCCGGCTCATTCCTGCTACAGGATGCGCAGACCAAGCGTGAGACCCCGCACCGAGAGTGAGGGGACTAAAGAAGGAAGAAAACAGGAAGAATAATACTCCATTAATATAACAGAAGAAACAACTAGGCTGCAAAGAGGCAACATCACTAATTAAAGAATTGTGTGCTGTCCTGAAAAAAATAGGGAATATGGTGATAAATGTGTATCAAATAAAATTAAAATCTCTAAGGTCCTTGATATTAAGTAGAGGTTTATAGCAAAAAGGTAAAATAAAATAATGTATTTATTATTATATTTATTTTTATAAGTTTAATTTATTTATTTTGTATTTTATTATATTCATTAATTATTATTACGCTGTTGTAGCTTTCTAGATGGACAGGTCTGGGCTGGAATTCTGGGTCCTCCACTCACAAGCTGTGTGAACTTGGGCAAAGATAGGCAAGCCCTGAGACTGAGAGGTCAGCAAAGAAGGCAAACATGGGACACAAACACGCTCGCTGGCTTACGACCACAGGGAAATCCAGGCCCCAGCTGGGACCCCTGAGTCAGGTCCGCGGGCTGGGTCCTTCTCTGCCCCTGTGCTCTCATCCTTGGGTCCGCTCTGGTCTGGTGCACCAGGTGGCAGCGTTCCGAGAGAGCCAGGCTTGTGCACATGTGCCTTTGGAGCTCCTTCTTGCATCACATTTGCTGATGTCGCACTGGCCACAGCAGGTCACTTGGACAAGTCCCAAGTCCATGTGGGAGGGGGCCACGCGAAGACATGGATATCGAGAGGTGTGGTTCATGGGGGACCGTTAATGTGATAGCATTACAATGGAATGGACAGCATCCTGTGCAGGGCACGCTTGACCCTCAACCCCTACTCACAAGCTCAAGTGAGACCTTCCCAGGAGCAGCCAGAGCATAAGCAGGTAAGACCAGCAGATGGGGCTGGCGCTGGTACAGTCCGAATTATTGCAGGGGAACTGTTGCTTTGGTAGGAGGGTTGAACCAGGATCGGGGCAGCCCAGGGGAGGCCATCAGAGGCCCAGAAGAGCAAGAGGTGACAAACACAGGCTCTGGAACAGGAAGACCTGAGTTCGGGTCTTGACTTTGCCATTTACTTGTTCATAGCTCTGGACTAGGAACTTCCCCACTTTGGCATCTTCATCTGTAAAACTGACCTCACATGTTGTTATAAGAGTTAAATGAGATCAGTAGAGCTTAGCTTAGCACAAAGAAGCGGTCCATGAATGGTAGTGGTTGTGGCCGGTGTGGCAAGAGTGGTGGTGAATAGAATGATGGTCAGTGATGACGGGGGACAGAGGGCAGGAGTGCTCCGGATGAGCAGTGAGCTCTGGACGGGTGAGGGCATCCCGGGCAGATGGAACAGCATGTTCAAAGACGTGGGGGTAGGATGAGTCTCACGGGCTTAACACACTGTGATGCTGTTGGAGCAACTGGAGGTGGGGGGCATGCAGATTGTGTTTTCCCAAGAGGCCATAGGACTCTCTCCCATCCCCCATGCTCTTCCAACAGTATGGCTGTTATGGTCTGAATTGAATCCCTCCCAATTCATACGTCGAAGCCTAACCCTAGTACTTCGGAATGTGGAGAGAAGGTCTTTAAAAAGGTGATTAAGTCGGGATCTGGTATATATATACAATGGAATATTATGCAGCAATCAAAAGGAATGAGATCTTGCCATTTGCAACGACATGGATGGAACTGGAGAGTGTTATGCTGAGTGAAATAAGTCAAACAGAGAAAGACATGTATCATATGACCTCACTGATATGAGGAATTCTTAATCTCAGGAAACAAAC
>NC_138378.1:18302601-18351302 GCF_054177405.1 Leptonychotes weddellii | reverse complement strand
TGCGTATTAGGGAGGGCACGTTCTGCATGGAGCACTGGGTGTTATGCGCAAACAATGAATCATGGAACACTACATCAAAAACTAATGATGTAATGTATAGGGATTAACATTACAATAAAAACATTTAAAAAATAATAAAAAAAGAAAAATAAAAACAAAACAAAACAAAAAGGTGATTAAGTTAAAATGAGGCTGTTAGCATGGGCGCTAATCCAATCTGACTAGTGTGCTGATAAGAGGAAATTTGGACACACAGAGACCCAGGGGTGGGCACGCAGAGGGAAGACCAGGTGAGAACAGAGCAAGAGGGCCACCATCTGCAAGCTAAGAGGAGAAGCCCCAGGAGAAACCAAACCTACTGACACCTTGATCTTGGACTTTTAGTCTCCAGAACTATGGGAAATACATTTTTATTGTTTAAGCCAAAACAATCTGTGGTATATTGTGGTGGCCTTAGCAAATCACCACAGTGACCTTGGCATTCCTCCCATTTTGCAGGTCCATGTTGTCTCCCCTTGAAGCTGGGTGGAAACGTTCACACTTGAGCCAAGCCACCATGCTGGCAGGAAGCCCGAGCTCACGTGGAGGGGCCCCATGGAGAGGCCCTATGTAGATGTTCCTGTTGACGACCTCACTGAGGTCCCAGCTGACACCCAGTGCCAGTCGGCACACACGTGAGTGAAGACACCTCCAGATGATCCCAGCTGCCAGCTGTTGAGTCACCCCCAACCCCGAGTCTTCCCAGCTGATGCCCCAGATAGGTGGAACAGAGACAAGCTGTCCCTACTGCGCCCTTTCCGTATTTGGGACCTGCAGAATTTAGGAGCGTAATAAAATGGTTGTTTCCCTCACTAAGTTTTTAGGAAGTTTGTTACACAGCAGCATGAATTCCCAAAGGCTCTTCTAGAGCAGCTCCCACAGAGCTGGCTCTTGCCCGTAAAGGCAAGGACCCCCTCTCTCCATCCAGCGCACTCCCAACCTTGATGCAGAGCTGTTGCTGCCACCTGGCGGCCAATGGAAAGAATGCAAGACCCACTGTTCTCCCGTTCTTTTTGTTTTAGTTATTTATTTACTTATTTATTTACTTTAAATTTTACTTAATTAACATATAGTGCAATATTGGTTTCTGGAGTAGAATTCAGTGATTCATCACTTACATACAGCACTCAGTGCTCATCACAACAAATGCCCTCTTTAATACCCATCAGCCATCTAGTCCATCTCCCACCCACCTCCCTCCACCACCCCTCAGTTTGTTCTCTATCATTAAGAGTCTCTTGGGGCGCCTGGGTGGCTCAGTCGGTTAAGCGTCCGACTCGATTTCAGCTCAGGTCTTGGTCTCAGGGTCGTGAGGTCAAGCCCCATACTGGGCTCCACGCTGGGTGTGGAGCCTACTTTATTATTTTTTTTAAAGATTTATTTATTCATGGAGAGAGAGAGAGAGAAAGAGACAAAGAGAGCACAAGCAAGGGGGAGGGGCAGAGGGAGAGGGAGAAGCAGACTCCCCGCTGAGCTGGGAGCCCAACATGGGGCTCCATCCCAGGACCTGGAGATTGTGACCTGAGCCCAAGGCAGACGCCCAACCATCTGAGTCACCGAGGTGCCCTGGAGCCTACTTTAAAAAAAAAAAAAGTCTTTTATGGCTTGTTTCCCTCTCTCCTTTTTTTCTTTTCCCTTCCCATATGTTCATCTGTTCTCTTTCTTAAATTCCACCTGTGAGTGAGATCATATGGTATTTGTCTTTCTCTGACTGACTTATTTCACTTAGCATAATACCCTCTAGTTCCAGCCACGTTGTTGCAAATGGCAAGATTTCATTCTTTTTGATGGCTGAGTCATATTCCATTGTGTATATATAACACAACTTCTTCATGCATTCATCAGTCGATGGACATTTGGGCAGAGTTTGGCTATTGTTGATAATGCTCCCTTTCTTTTTATTTTTTTTTTCCTGATTTTCCTATTGCTCCCTTTCTCTTTAAGAGAAGCTTATTCTCACTCATTCTTTCATTCCACAGACATTCACAATCCCTGATGGTGGTGGGTCAAGTGTAGTTTTAAAAAGCATAATCTAACATTACTGGTTCTTATATGCTTTTGTCTGTGGTCATGAGATTTCAAGTCCTCAATCCCTTAAACTTTCTTCTAAAATCCAAAATTCTCTGAAAACGGAAAGGTTTTCATCAGTTTACAAAACCTCGCTCAGGAGCTAGGCCTCATCTGAAATGACATGAAGCTATGTATCCTCTCTCATTAACATTTCTCAGCAGAAATATTAGTGTTTGAATATGCCCTAGGCTCCTCTAGGGGTGTTATATAATAGGGAGCACTGGTTCTCAAAGTGTGGTCCCCAGACCAGCAGCATCAGTGTCCACTGGGAACTTGTCAAACATGGAAATTCTCAGGCTCCACCCCAGCCCTACTGAATCAAAAACTGGGATGGGGTCTAGCCATCTGTGCTTTAATAACCCCTAATGGTGATTCTGGTTCTTGTTTAAGAATGAGAATCACTGATCTCATGAGTATATATTCTATAGAGTATATGCATCACATTGCATTTATAAAACCCAAAAGCCTGAATTCTAAAGCACATGTGGTCCCCATGGTTTCAGATAAGAGATTCCTTGCAGACTTGTATTTTGAAATTTGAAGTCACGTTAAAGGAAGCCATGAGATCTTTATGTTTAAGAGGGCAGTGGGGATGCCTGGATGGCTCAGTCGGTTAAGGTTAAGCGTCTGCCTTTGGCTCAGGTCATGATCTCCAGGTCCTGGAATCAAGCTCCACGTTGGGCTCCCTGCTTAGCGGGGAGTCTGCTTCTTCCTTTCCCTCTGCTGCTCCCCGCCTCGCTCGTACTCTCTCTTTCTCTTAAATAAATAGATAGATAGATAAATAAATAAATAAATACAATCTTAAAAACAAGTAAAAAGGAAGAGGGTAGTGGTTCCTTGTAGAAAGGGTGATTAATAATAATAAAAGTAAACTTCTCCTGAGGGTTTATAACATACCAGGCACTGTGCCAAGTGCCTACGCTCACCAAGTCCATACAATGAACTTAGAAAGTGGGCATTTTCATCATCCCCATTTTATGAGTGGGAAAACCAAGGCCAGGGGAGTGAGCAATTACCAAAGCACGGAGAGGGCCACCAACAGGGGCTGTGGCCTCCAGTAGAGGAACACAGCCAACTCACGTGGCCTTGTTTCTTCAGCACTGTGAATCCTGGGGCACCTCCCTTTGGCTAAACTCTACAAGTCAGAGGACAAGGGAATCCCTATAGCTTAACCTGCAGGGGGGCTGAGCAGGGTGAAAGATGGAGAATAGGGGCCATGTGTTATATTTCTATAGCATGTGTATATATCCTAACCAAATGCTACCCTGTTTTTAAATACAAAAGTATCACATTGCAAGTATCCATTTGCAACTTGTGCTTTTTTCTCTCACTCACATTTCGTTTTCCATATGTATCTATGTTGATACAGGTAGATTTATTTCAGTTCATTTTCTCTGTTGTTTAGCATCCCATCATATTCAAATAGCCCTTCACTTATTGGTATCAATCCCCTATTGGTGGGTAGTTAGAATGTTGCCCATCTTTTGCTATTACAAATAAAACTACAATAAATATTCTTAGACTTCTCTTTTCCTACACAGGTGGGAGTCTCTCTGCAGGCCAGGTGCTCCTAGAAGTGGAGTTGCTGGGGCACAGGACGTGGACCTGCCTATCCAACTTTTCCAAACAATGCTAAATTTCGAAGTGGTTGTACCACTGTTTAGCTCCCCTCACTCCAAGGGGTTCCTGTCATATCCCTGGCCTGTCCCTCACTTGAAAGGACTTTTTTTGCCTTTCTGACAGCCGTCCAACTTTTCTCTCCTGGGTGTCTTACTTGCATTTCCCCAAGAATTTCGAAGCTGAGACCCTCTCCAGCCAATCTCTTATGTGGGGATAAGCATCTTGCCTTCTCACTTAGGCTGTGCCTCTTCATCTTCCAAGCCTAGATTTCTAGAAAGCCAAAAGCCCTTTCCTCTCTTGTCTGAGGCAGTAACACATGAAAAATGCCACCTGGGCCTTGGGTGTCACCACTCGGGACCGGAGAGCGACTTTGTTTGCTCTGCGAGGTATCTGTCCTTCCCCAGAGGCGAAGAGTGACAGACAGCAGCTGATGGGCACCAAGCTGAGGGCAACCGCGGTAGGGACAATAAAACAAAAATTGTGAGGAAGAAAACCTAAACCTGTCTGCTTTCCAAAATATTGCCACATTTCCCAGAACTGTTTACTGAACCCTAGGGCATGGTGGGACCGGTGACATGTTCTCCGTAAACCCTTCCATCATCTTGTAAAGCAGGGTCACTTCATCCGCTCCACAGATCCTCCCTGTGCCCCTAAGTGCTGGGCTTGGTTAGGCCCTGGGAATTCAGTGGCAGACAAAACAGACCTGGTCCCAGCTGGTGGTGCCCACCATCTATGTCAGTTTGTCAGGCCTGTCATGACAAAAGACACACACAGGGTGGGGGTGGGGGGCTGAAACAACAGAAATTTGTTTTCTCACAGTTCTGTGGGGTGGAAGTTCAAGATCAAGGTGTCAGCAGGGTTAGTTTTTCTGAGGCCTCTTGGGCTTGCAGCTGGCTGTCTTCTCCCTTTGTCTTTTTGTTTTTCTTTTAAAGATTTTATTTATTTATTTGACATAGAGAGAGAGAGTGTATGAGCAGGGAGAGGGGCAGAGGTAGAGGGAGAAGCAGGCTCCCCACGGAGCAGGGAGCCCGATGCGGGGCTCAATCCCACGACCCTGGGATCTGAGCCGAAGGCAGACGCCTAACCGACTGAGCCACCAGGAGCCCCTCCCTGTGTCTTCACAGTGTTTTCTCTGTCTTAAACATTTTCCTTTAAGGACACAGGCCATACTGGATGAGGGCCCACCCATATGACCTCATTTACCTTCATCGCCTCTTTCAAGGTCCTATCCTCAAATGTAGTCCCATTCCGAGGTCCTGAGGGTGAGGACGGAAACATGCATGGAGGTGGGATGGGAACACAACTCAGCCCATAACACTCTCTAATGGCAGAAGCAGACATTCATCCAGCGGTTACAAAGCTAGGTCAAATTATAGCTGTGTTCTCGGAGTTTGACTGAGAGGCTTCTAGGAAGCCTTCACTGAGGAAGTGACATTTGGGCTGAGCCCCAGAAGAAGGGCGGGAGTTCAGCAGGGAAAGAGGATCAGGTCAAGTAGAGGGAAGAGGATGTGAGAGATGAGAGGTGGCAGTTCCCTGCAGGGCATTGGAGAAATGAAAGACAGCCAGGTTGTTGGGGGGGGGGGGCAGGAACGGTGACACCCTGCATCAGGTAAAAATCACCGGGGCACCCCTTAAAAACACAGATCCTGGGCCTCACTCCAGGCCTCCTGAATCTGAATCTCCAAGGGAGGGGGCTCAGGTACTTGCATTCCTTCCCACTGTCCAGATTTTGTGATTTTGAAAAATATCAAACTTGCAGAGAAATTGAAAGCAAAGTACAAGGAACACTTGGATAGCCTCCACCTAGATTCACCAATGGTGACTATTTCGGCACATTTCTGCTTTTCTTTCTTCCTCATTCACCCTCTCCTCGGCAGGCATCCCCTAAGAATGAGGGAAGGACCTTTCCTCCATAACCACAATACCGTGATCATAGCTCAGAGTATTAAGGTTGATTCAGTAATGGCATCTAATATATACACTCTTTACTTTTTCGATCCAGGATCCAATCAGGGTCCATGCTTTATATATATATTTTTGGTTATGTCCCTTTAATCTCTTTTAATCTAGAATAACTCCCCATCTTTAAAAAAAATTAACTTTTTAAAAGAGAGTCTAGGCTTGTGGAATGCCCCACATTCTAGATTTGTCTAAATGTCCTCATGATTAAAATCAGGTTAAGTATTTTTGGCAAGAATATGACATAGACGACGTCGCGTACATCATATTACATCACATTAGGGCACGCACACAATGTCAGGTTGTCCCATTCTTGGCGATGTTGGGTTTGATCATTTGGCTCAGGTGGGGGCTTCTGTATCTCTCCATTGTAAAGGTACATTTCCCCCTTTTTAATCAGTACATAATTTGGGACAGTGATCGTTTGAACCACGTGAATATTCTGTTATTCGGCAACTTTTTACTCAGGGGCTCTAGCGTCTGTTGATGACCCTTGCCTCCTTAGTTGTTGTTAAACTGGTGACTGCACAGAGGCATCTGCATTTTTAATAAGTGCCCCAGGTGATTCTTTTACTCAGGAAATTTGGGAAACTCTGCTTGAGTCAAGGTAAGGGATGCGGGAGAATGAGAGGTCACTATCCTGGCAGCTGGAGGCATTAACTAAGACCTGTTGTTCTTTAGAATCAGTTACAGTGCATAGCCCGAGGCCCCCGTAGTACGCCTAAGAATGAGGAAGGAGTGCAAAGGACAGGCCTGGGAAGAAGCGTTTTAACACTCTTCCTTGCTGGGTAATTCGGTGCTTCCCAAACATAGACTTAGGTAGCCATCCTTAGCCTGGCTGCACATTGCATTCTCAACTCACCTGGGGAGTTTTTGTGATCCGTGTGTATATGTGTGTGTCTAGAGGTAGGAGCCCCACTTCCAGAATCTGATTCAAATGGCCTGGGGTAGAGCCTGGCCATCAACCTTTCCCAAAGCCCCTTCCATGATTCCAACATCCTGCCAAGGTTGACAGCCACTTACTGGGTTCCGAGGGTTCTCTGTAAACTGAATATAAAAATGAAAACCCGGGTGCCTGGGTGGCTCAGTTGGTTAAGCGACTGCCTTCGGCTCAGGTCATGATCCTGGAGTCCCGGGATCGAGTCCCGCATCGGGCTCCCTGCTCAGCAGGGAGTCTGCTTCTCCCTCTGACCCTCCTGCCTCTCATGCTCTCTGTCTCTCATTCTCTCTCACTCAAAAAAAAAAAAAAAAATGAAAACCCATCTCTCCGCTCTCCTAGTGACCCTGAAACTCCCAGTGTTGCAGGACTGAGCTCACCTGCTAGCTGAAAACATCTGGTGCTCCCTCGACACCTCTCTGGGGCTCCCACTGTGTGCAAACGTTTCTGACTGTGCTCTTTGGGAAGAGGTCAAAGAAAGGTCACTTCCCTCAAAAGCACGAGGACGTGGGAAAAAATACACACACAAATACATGCAAGTCTTGTACAAAAGGAGTTTTGCAGACCAGGAAACTGACCCTCTGGAAGGGGAAATGACCGCCCAGCCAGTTCACGGTGGAGCCAGGACCCGTAGCCAGCGTGCCTTTCTACCACGCTGGCTCGTTTTCCCCTGAGTCCATGCTGCGCTTGCTGCACGTCTGTTGGGTGGGCCTGGCCCGCCGCCAAAACCTTCCCCAGCCACCTAGCAAGGCTCACCGGGGGCCAGGCATCGGACTCGGTATCTGCTAAATGAATGACTGTAGCTGGCCCAACACCTGCCCACTGGCTGGCGTTAAGAACCAGTGGCTCAGATAACCTTGAAAATGAATCCCTTTGAGCTGGATTAGCTCATTTTCCCATAGACTCAGGAGTCTCTGGGCCTTTCTTCTTCTGGAGTCCCAGCTTTACATCAGAGCAAACCTATAACGCACCCCAATTCTACCTTCCGTGTCATGTATATGTAACAGTGAGTTCACCTGAGCCGCACTTGACCAGTTAAACAAAAGCTATTGTAGATATTTAATTCTATATTTATAAACACTCACGTTTCAGATTTTATGTATTGGGGCCAATCCATTTATTCTTGGGTCCTCAGACATTTCCAGTGGTCGGTTAGAATGCTCCTTGGCCTTGCACTGTACCCTAATGTCTCACAGACTGTAGCTGAACTCAAAATAAAGGGCAGGCCTTTCCTGCCTGGGGACAGAGGCTTGGAGGACACGGTCAGTGTTGCTTTCAAAGGACCAGTTAGCTTCTTTGGGGGAAAACGTCACTGTGATACAATTCATATACCATACAATTCACCCATTTAAAGTGTACAATCCAGTGGATTCTGGTATATTCATGGTTGGGCAACCAAGCACCACGTCAGTTTTAAAACCTTTTCATCACCCCGCCAAAGAATCTAGTGTCCCTTATCATTCATGCTCCACTTCGCAGACCAGGAAACTGACCCTCTGGAAGGGGAAATGACCAACTCCAGACAACCGCTGATCTACTATCTGTCTCTAGAGATTTGCCTCTTCTGAACATTTCACAGCAACGGAATCACGCAGTGTGTGGTCTTGTGTCTGGTTTCTTTCACGTGGCACGATGTTTTCAAGGTTTATCCATGCTGTGGCATGTGTCAGAACTCCATTCCTTTTGATGCCCAAATAATACTGCGTGGTATGGATATACTGCATTTTATTTACCCATTCATCATTTGATGGACATTTGGGTTGTTTCCACTCTGGGGCTAGTATGAAGAGTGCTACCATGAAGGTTTGTGTACAGGTTTGGGTGCATGTATGCTTCTATTTCTCTCGGGTGTGTCCCTACCAGTGGAATTTCTGGACCATCTGGTAACTCTGCGTTGAACATTGTGAGGAACTGGCAGACTGTTTTTGAAAGCAACTACACCATTTTACATTTCCACCAGCGATGTACGAGGTCTCTCATTTCTTCACATCCTTGCCAACACTTGTTATTGCCTGTCTTTTTGATTATAGCCATCCTATTAAGTTTGAAATTGTGCCTCATTGTG
Source organism: Leptonychotes weddellii (assembly GCF_054177405.1). NCBI lineage: Eukaryota > Metazoa > Chordata > Mammalia > Carnivora > Phocidae > Leptonychotes > Leptonychotes weddellii. Next base: position 18,342,612 of record NC_138378.1, on the reverse strand, counting down.
GCTTTGATCTGCATTTCCTCTATGGCTGATGATACTGTGTATGTCCTCATGTACTTACTGGCCACTTATATATCTTCTTCGGAGAAATATCTATTCAGATTCTTTGTCAAATTTTTAATTGATTTATCTACCTTTTTATTACTGAGTTGTAAGAGTTCCTTATATATTTTAGATACAAGACCTTATCAGATATACTATTTGCAAGAATTTCCTCCCATCTTGTGGGTTATTGTATTAGTTTGCTAGGGCTGCTGTAACAAAATAGCACATTCTGGGTGACTTAAACCACAGAAATTTCTTTCTCACAGTTCTAGAGGCTAGAAGTCCAAGATCAAGGTGTCTGGAGATATGGTTCCTTCCAAGGTTTCCCTCCTTGGCCTGTAGATAGCCATCTCCTCCATGTGTCTTCATGAGGTCATCGCTCTATGGGTACATCCCTGATGTCTTTTCCTCCTCTTTAAAGGACACTGGTCATACTGGATTCAGGCCCCACATTATGGGCCTCAGTTTATTTTTATTTTTTTACGATTTTTTTTAAAGAATTTTTTTTTTCATTTGAGACAGAGATACAGAGTAAGAGAGAAAGCAGGAGCAGTGGGGAGGGGCAGAGGAGGAGGGAGAAGCCGACTCGCCGCTGAGCAGGGAGCCCGATGCGGGGCTCGATCCCGGGACCTGGAGATCATGACCTGAGCCGAAGGCAGACGCTTAACCGTCTGAGCCACCCAGGTGCCCCTGGGCCTCAGTTTAATTTAATCACCTCTTTAGAGACCTTATTACCTAATACAGTTACATTCTGAGATACTGGGGGTTGGGACTTCCACATGTGAAATTTGGGGGGGGGGGACACAATTCAGCCCATAACAGTTATCTTTTCACTTTCTTGGTGGTGTCCCAACTTTTGTAACACAGAAGTTTTTTGTTTGTTTGTTTTATCAAGTCTGACTTATCTATTTTTTTTCTGTGTTGCTTGTGCTTTAGGTGCCATATGTAAGAAGCCATTACTTAATCCATGGTCACAATTCATGCTAATGTTTTCTTATGAGTGTTTCGCAGTTTTAGCTCTTACATGTCAGTCTGGTCTGTTTTGAGTTAATTTCTGTATATGGTGTGAGGTAGGGGTCTGTCCTCCTTCTTTTGCAGGTGGAAATCCGTTTGTCCCAGCACCATTCGTCGAAAAGACTATTTTTTTCCTCATTAAATTGTGTTCTCACTCTTGTTAAAAATCAGTTGGTTGTAAGTGTAAGGGTTTATATCTGGACTCTCAGTTTTATTCCATTGATCAATATGTCTATCCTTGTACCCATACTACACTGTCTTGATCACTGTAGCTGTGCAGTAAGTTTTGAAATCAGGAAGCATGAGTCCTCCACCTTATTCTGAGTGCACTTGAACTTTTGGTATCAAACATGGTGAGAGCTGTGAATGAACAGTAGAGCATGGGGTTTGGGGCCCATCCTCAAGGCTTCATGTCAGGAACACAGGCTCCAAGTTTGACACCTGCCTTGGAGAGATGGATTCCCGCCCTCTCAGCCCACAGCTCCTCATGACAAATCAACGGAAACATTCTGCAGAGAACAATGATCCCCTTGGGTTATTTTAAACATCACTTTATGTCTTCCCTACCTGCTGTGCTCCCTAATTGCTCTTTCTGAAACAGTGTCATTCACAACTGGATTATTAATGAACTTACAGGGAGCCCAGGGGATGAATGAGGGAGGGGGCTTTCGGGGGAGGCCTGGGGGGGCCTGAGGGCCTGGAACAAGGCCAGCCCTGAGGTTTTCACTTCCCCAAGAAAGTTTACTGAGTTTCCTTAGCAAACAGGAAATCACTAAACTCAGGTTACACTGTCCACCTCAAAAGAACATTGCAAGTGTGTGATGACCCAGAGGAATTCTTTAAACCAGACTGCTGGGACTTGAAATAACTGTGCAGCACCCCAAAACTCCCCAAACTTAAACCTTGTCTGCACCCCCACTGGCTGACCCTGGGCTGCCTAGGGCTCGAAGCTGAGGCTGAGAAAGCTCAGGAAACAAGGCCCTTTGTGGAGAAGAGAATTCTATTGTTCTAAAGCCAGAGTTCAGGGAGTGTGGATTCTAGAGAATGTTTTGGTATGGGGTTTTCCCCTTTGTTAACTTTCTCTTCTCTTCTTGGGGGGTGGGGAGGGGAGTAGGGCCCTCTCTAGAGCAACTTAAAAATAGTTAAATCCATTATCTTGTTAAAAAAAAAAAAAAGATGGTGCTCAGAGGGCTGGGGGCTTGAGCCCCAGAAAGAGGCTTGAACTGGAGGATAGAAGGCACCTCGGCGTGTTTTGCTTTTCATTTTCGCCATTACATCTCTGGAGAGCAGCCCCTGTCTGGGTCCTGCACACCTCAAGCAGTGACAGTTGTCAGAGGAGGTACGACCACTTCCTTCCTCCTGAGCCTCACCTCCTTTCTTCTCAGAAAGAGGAAATGATAGGAGGCCACTTCGCAGGCCACAGCCCCCAAGCTCCCACTGATCTCCCCCCCGCCCCCTTCTCAGCTGGGGAACCTGCCCCGGCTAACACGTCCCCAGGGCAAGGCCTAGTTGGGCTCCTTAACGTCCAAGGAAGCCTTCAGATTCAGGATGTGCAGGCCCTCAAGGTAGGAGACCTGAATTTCTGGCACTGGTACTAATTCTGGGTGACCTCGGGCAGGTTACTGCTCCCCTCTGGGCTTCATGACGCCCTTCCGTTGAATGGGAGCAAGAATACAGTCGTGGGCTTCCCCCTTTCCGCGTTTGGTGGTAGTGAGGAGGGGGCGTGAGGAGGGGGGAAGCCCATCGGGAAGACTGGCCGTGTCCCATCGCCTGCGATTTCCCGCTGCTCAAAGGAGGGGGCCGCACCGCCCTAGGGCGCCGGCACCCTTGGGCTAGCTCCCTCGCCAGGCAGAGGAGCCGGGTGAGCGTGCCCACCCACTTCCCGCGAGCTCAGGCCCCGCCTACGGGGCGGAGCCGAGGGGCGGTGCGGAGGCTGGCGGCCGGGCTCAGCCCGCTTCTGTCGCCGCACGGGCAGCTGCGGCTCGGGGACGGACTGACGGAGCCAGGGCCGGAGCCGCTCGGGGCCGGGCGAGGGAGAGCGGGTGAGTTCCCCGGCGGCACCGCCCCTCCCTGCTGGACCCAGCGGGGATGAGGATCGCGGCGGGGAGGTGGTCCCAGCCGCCGAAGGTCTGGCTGGGGGTGTGTGGGCGCGTGGGCCAAGGGCCGGCGGCTGGAGGGAATTGGGGGAGGGGGCACTGGAACGGCGGGTGCCGGGAGCGCAGGCCAGGGAGTCGGGCTGGAGTGGGGGCGTTCTCCGGGTCTGGCGCGCCGACGACGAGGCCGGGGTAGGGGGCGCATCGGCAGGCTGTTGGCTGGGGCCGCCGTGGCCCGATCTTGGGGCAGCCTGTGGGATTTCGGCTGCTTCTGCCGGGGGGCGCAAGGCCGGGAAGCGGGAGCCACAACCAGCACCAAACAGCCCGGGCGCCCAGCCTCGGGGCCCGGCATGGGGGTGCCGCCCCCTCGCGTGGTGGCGCCAGGACCCCGCAGGGAGCGCTCCTGCCCCGGCGGGAACGGTCCCCAGGGCAGGCACCCCCGCGTGCGGACCCGCCCCGCCGCCGGCTCCCGCTGACAGCGCCCGCTGGACCCGGGAGACCCCGCGCGCTTCTTCCCCGTGAGAGGTGCGCCCGGCCTCTCCAAAGGGCCTCCGTGCGCGGGCTGCTGGGTCCCCCGCGCCAGGAGCGCACCTCTCCTCCCGAGTCCCGCGCCCCGACTCCGGCCGGAGGAGCGCCCCCGAGCGCCTGGGATGGGCAGAACCCGTGCAGCGCGCCCCGGGGAGGTCGCGCAGAGGGGTCTCCCCAAGGTCATCAGGAGCGCCCAGGCTGAGCTGCCCAGACCTCCCCGAGTGGAAAGCAGGGAGGGGGAGGCGCCCGCTTCCCGCCTCCTTCCCTGATGCAGACTCCCTCCCTCCTCCACCACCTCCCCCAGTCCGGACCCGGCTTCGCGGGAGCTGCTGCTGATGCCGCTCCCAGCCCCGAGCGGATGACTGAGCCTAGGCGAGCTTCGAATCCGGTGCTCCCGGGAGGGCCGCGCGAAAAGCCTGGGCCGCGGTGCTCCCGGGCACCTCGGGAGCGGAGAGAGAGGTGGCTCCATAAGCGCTCCTCAGAACCGAAAGCCGAGCTGCTTGCGCGCCCATGTGATTGGCTTCCACATAATGGGCCCCTGTTCTCGCTGTCAGACGCGCCCACCAGCTCCCCGCGGCCGCGGGCACCAGGTGCCGCCTCTGAATCGCCCTCTGTGGAGGACCCAGGGCCCTGAGGTGCCAGGCGCCCTTTCCCGCAGGGCTCTCTCGGGAAGGGGCCTGTCGTTAGCCGCCTGAACCCGCGTGGTACTTTCCTGTGTGCCCTGCCATTTCCTGCGGCTGGTGAGACACCGAGGGGGAAAAACCCTCCATCTGGGAGGCCTCCCCCTAGGCTGGTAATAAAGCGCCTTAGCTCAGCCGGTGACTAGCGGTCCGCGCGCGGGAGGGCAAGGCACTTGGCCTCTGGGAGCCTCAGTTGCCTCTAGGAAATGGGGCTAATGATCAGGCAGTGGGCAGAGGTGGTGAGGGGCCCTGTGTGAAGTGCGTGGTGCAGTGGAGCAGGACAGGAGGAATGCTCTTAGGTAAATACTGGCGACTTTCATAATGGTTTTGAGCGGGGCGTGTCTCTTCTTTTAGGCAGGAGCAGAAGTGGAGTTCTGGTGGGTGGTTCTGCAGGGGCGGGGGGAGTTTCCACATCTTCTTCCCTCAGCTCCGGCGGTAAGGTTCCAGCCTGCAGGCGGCTTGTGGGCCCTGGTGAGTCCTTTTCAGCTCCCTGCCTGCTCACAGGGCAGTCCTACACACATCCCTCAGCCCCCACCCCTTCCCTCCCACCTGCCACCAGGATGTTGGAGGCAAGATGTCACCCAGGGTACTCCGACGTTCAACTCTGCACCTTCCCCTCAGTTGGAGTCTACCCAACAGTGTCCCTCACCCTGAAACCTTTCTGACCCCTCTCCTGGTCCCAGCCTCTGGAGTGTCTCCTTCAGGAAGGCCAGCGCATCCTTCCTATTCCTCTCTCAATCTCCTCTCACTGGGACGTTCACCTGCATGTCTCTGGTTAGTGTGTTGGGGCTCCTTGCATCCTGGTGCTCTCTGGACCTCCTCTGCATGCATGCAAGGACATGCAGGCAAGGCCAATGTCAGTACTTGGTGCTGGAGTGAAGGTTAAATTCTAATCTAGCCGCTAAGTCTGTTTGGGAGCCTGAGTGACATGGGGGAAGAGGATGCTGACACAGGAAGGTGGCATGTCCCCTGAGGCAAGAACCTTGCTGCAGAGCCCGTTCAGACTCTTTGGAAACTAGGGCCTCGGGTTCTTCTCAAAGCCAGCTCCATCCCCAGAGTGACCTTTCTCTGGCCAACAGAGGTTGCAGCTAGCCTGGTTTTGCAGACAGCAGAAGGCACATTCCTGGATTCATGCGCTGTGCTTGGACCCTCTGGAACCCCACCCAACCTTGCCCCTTCCCCCAACTAGCTGCCCCAGTCTGCACCCTGCCTGCACCCAGGACTTGAACCATTTGGTGTATAGTGGGTCCCACAGGCATTTTTCCAGCAGAGACCAGGACATCCTTCTTTCCCTGAGCACGTCTTAGAGATTGGGCTCAAGGAGAGCTCCAACAAATAAGCCTGCCTCCTACAGAAAGCTACAAAGTAAGAAGAGCAAGGGCACCAGACAGGTCTAGTTCAAATGATAGCTCTATCCTTAAAAGCTCTGTGATGCTAGGTAAATTATTTACCCTCTCTGAGTCCTGGTTTTCTCATCTGTAGAATGGCAGCAATAATAATGTCTACGTCGTGGGGTTGTGAGGATTCTGGGAGTCCGTAAGGCATAGAAGGTGCTTAGGACAGCACCCGGCGCGGGCAGGAATGCAGGAAATGACTTGTCACCAGCACCACCATTTCCTCCTTTGCTCTGGGCTGTCAGAGGTCCTACCGCCTCCAGTCTGGGGGTGTCAGGCCTCTTCTGCCTCTCCCTCTCAGGACTGGGGAAGCCTCTCGGCTGGGGAGGCCTGATTCCTGGGAACTGGAGTCCAGCCTGGGCCTGTCCCCAGGAAGTCTGTGAGTTAGCCTCTCCCCACCCGGGCTGCCGTTTCTCAGGATTTGTGGATTCATTCACTAGATATTTACCCCATTCTAGACCTTGTACTTAGGACGGGATTTCAAGATGAATCAAGCAGCTCAGGGCTCCCTCTGCGAGGGAGAGGCCGGCCTGGAAACTGAGATCAAGGACAGTGTGGGAGAACAGCCTCACTGACAAGAAGAGGAGTAGAGAGTAGAGCGGCGGATGGACCGGTGGCCCGGGCCAGCAGACCCAGATTTCACTCCTGACTCTGCCGCCTCGCTGCTGGGGGATGATGGGCAGATGCTCAGCTCAGGGCCTTTTAGACATTAATCAGAACTTTGCACATGTTAGTTGCTATTATTACTAGTCTATGATGACCAGTAACAGGTGGGCAAACTTTGCTGTGGGAGCACAGCTGAGGTCTTCAGAGACAATTTTCCAGGGGGCGGGCAGGCTGAGCAGAGAGAGCAGCTTGCACAAACGCACAGGGACTCGAAAGTGCAGCAGGGTGTCTCTGAGAGCGGTGGGTGGGAGGGGCAGCTGGAACACCATCACCATGGGGCGTCGCGGAGGCAGGGCGGCAGGCGAGGCCACGGCGGTGGGCAGAGGCCATCCCGCCAAGGGGTCCCAAGTGATGAAACGCCCGCTGATCCGAAGCAGGCATCCTGCGGCCCGTGGAGGGTCGTCTGACTGCACACCCGAGGAAGTCCACGATTAACTTCGGCACGGGAGGGCTGGCCTGCACTCCTCTGCCAATAGGTAACCGTCCCTTCTTCCTTCTCCTGGGAAAGCACGGAGATCCCCTCGTTCTTCCTACTGCTTCTCCTACTTCTGCACCTGTTTCTCCCTTCCTGGGACTCGGTTTCTTTCTTTCTTTCTTTTTTTTTTTTTTTAAGATTTTATTTATTTATGTGACAGAGAGAGACACAGTGAGAGAGGGAACACAAGCAGGGGGAGTGGGAGAGGGAGAAGCAGGCTCCCCGCCGAGCAGGGAGCCCGATGCGGGGCTCGATCCCAGGACCCCGGGATCATGACCTGAGCCGAAGGCGGACGCTTAACGACTGAGCCACTCAGGCGCCCCTGGGACTCGGTTTCTTATCCGAAGGAAGGGGATGTGGGTGGAAGAAGTGTCGTGATTTGGCTCCTTATTGATTATAATATTGTACCAAGTGCTTTCCTGGATGCTGGTCACCGTCCAAGGTCTTTGCTTGCATTGCCATGGAATCCTCATAGTGACTTACTGAAGTGGATGCATTTATCCCCGTTGCACAGAAGGGGACACTGAGGCACCGAGGGTGAGGCGATTTGCTGAAGGGCGTGCAGCTCCTAAGTGGCAGGAATTCATGTGTGGGGGTCTCCGAAGCTGCTATGTGCCATCCTGTACCATTTCACTCATGCTCCTTCTAAATATCTAAAGCTGACTGCAGAATGTCCGACTTCTTTCACTGTCTACCGTTGGATGCTGGGCAGTAGGCACCTTGGAGATGGGTCACAGTGGGGTGTGCTCTAGGTAACTGGACACTGCCCCATTCTCTCCCTGCCCTGATTTTTGGGGAGGCCCTGAGTGCAGGCACGTGGCAAAGGGGAGGAGGTGTTCCTGCATGTCTCAGAGTTCAGGGTGGCATTTCTCGGCCCCGCAGGGTCCCCCAAACATGCCTTGAGGCAGGCAGTTTGCAACTTGATTGATGTGCCACGTGGTGGTTGAGTTCCCCCGTGACCCCCAGGAAGGAATGAGCCTTTTAGGATGGCCAGTCAGAGCATCACGTGACCCTACCTGTTTTCAGAAGGCAATGGCTCAAATTTCCTTTTCCTTTTCCGAGGCAGACTTTAGGTTCAAATCCCAGTTCTGCCTTCCACTGGCTTTGGGACCTTGGGCGATTTCTTCACTTTCTTGAGCCTTAATTTCTTCATCTGCAAATACAGATACGTATATATGCTATTCGGTGTCATCATAAAGATTTGTAACCATACAAAGAATATCTGGCTTCCATGTCGTAGATAATACGTTGGTGTAATATCCACAACATTGACCTCCATGGTACTTACCGTAATTGTGATGATCTGGTTATTTGGGGCCATTACTCTTTTAGTCTGTCTCATCCACTAGACCAGTGGTTCACATCTGGGAGCAGTTTGGGCCCCAGGAGTCCTTTGGGAATGTCTGGAGACATTTTTGGTTGTCACAACTGGGGAGGTAAAGAGGGGGAAAGCTAGTGGGTACAGGCCAGGCAGGGATGCTGCTCAATTTCTTACATTGCACAGGATGGCCCCTCACCGCAAAGGACTACCCGATCCCAAATACCAATAGTGCCGAGGCCGAGAAAAGTTGCATAGGACTATGAGCCCCATAAGGTCAGTGACTGTGTCTAATTCATTCAGCTCTGTGTCCCCAGTTGCCCAGCATGAAGCCCGGTACACGGGAGACAATCTATATGCATTAAAGGGATGAATGAGGACTTGGAAGGCCTTGTGTCCTCTAGAGTCCCAGAGGTTTGGCTTGTAGGACATTTTGAATGGGCAGAAGAGATTTAGATGAACCTGAATGATAAACGGCCAATGGGTAATTCAGGCCAAAGATATTCCGACCAAGCTATTTTCCTTCCCAAGCAGGTGCTGGGGGACCCAAATGATCATTGCTGCAGTTATCAGTGCATTCTGGTCATGTGGATACGGGACCCACCTTTATCTGGACAAGCAGGCTGGGGCAGGGGGACGTCGGTGCTGACAAGGTCCTGTCGCCCAGGCCCTTGGGATTTGCCAAGCTGGGGCACAGCTGCTGTTACCTTCCTGTTTTTCCCTTTCTGGTGGAATGAAGGAAACCCACTGAATGGCTGTTTTCCCACTGACATTTACAGCAATGTGATCGGCCTTGGATTAATGAGGTCAAGCTCCAGTGTGAAATCTGCCCGATAACTTGAAGCCTGGCCAACAGGAAGACGTGGCTTGTTTTCTTTGGGCCATTTGATGTCTTTGGATGGCTTTGGCCAGGGAAGCAGGGGCCACAGCTCTGTACAAAAGGAGGGAATGTTTCATGCCCCAGAATTATAGAGCTGGAGTTGTCGTCTCTTGTTCAACTTACTGGGAAGGTTTATTTTAACGGGGACTCAGAAAGAAGGAACTCGTTTAAGCAGAGGTTCACCGTGGGCCCCAGCTGGCTGCTGAGCATGGATCTGGGCTATGAAAGCCTGTTTCTCTGGGGCTCTCTGAAGGTTTGAAGGAGAATATTGGCCCCAAAGGGCGCTTGGACAGGTTAGAGGAGCACATGCAGATGCAGGGAGGGACCTTGGACATATGCCTCAAACTTGCTCATGAACCATCTTGGGGTTCCTGTAAAATGCGGAATCTCCTTTAGTAGGTCTGAGTCCTGCGAGTCTGCATTTGTAACAAGCTCCCAAGGGGGAGCCAGTCCGCTGGCTTGTGAACTGCACTTCGAGTAGCAAGGGTCTGGGGAACCCCATGTCTACAGGTGAGGGGTCCCTGGTGTGAGCCACACAAACACGAGAGCGTTCCGCCCGCTACGCCTGTTGGCCCACCCATCTGCTGTGCTAGCAGGCTCGCAGACGTGCATGTTTATTGCTTCCCTTCTCTGTGTGCCCGGGTCTGGGACCGAACATGGAAGCGAGGCTGCTTGTTCCCAAGAGCAAGAACAGGTGTGACTAGGGCTTCCAGCAATGTGTGTCCAGGGACACACTGTTCCTGGGTCACCTGATCACCTGGGGCTTGTTAAACGTACAGATCCCCGGGCCCTCGCCCAACCCAGCTGTATCCCAACTGGCTGGGCCCTGGGAATCTGTATTTTTAAAAAGTGGGTCAGGTGCTTCTGATTCTCGGCCAGGCTGGCGGAGGGGATGACAGCAGGAAGCAGCGGCGGCGGCGTGTGCAAGTGCATTGCTCAGCGGGCGCGGTGTGGAAGGTTGTAAAGTTGTGTACAGCTCCGCGGCACCTGGCGGAGGGAGGGGCCCAAACCTAGCCTGCTCCGCTTGCCAAGCTCTGCACCCTGCCGGGTTGCATCTGTCTGGAAGGAAGGGCACCTTTTTTTAAATAGTAATAATAATCATCAACATTTGGTACTGATTGTGAGCCAAGCACTGTCTATTGAACCGTTTTAGTCTTCCTGGCAAACCGAAGAGGTGGCATTACCACTACCCCGATTTTACCGCTAAGGAAAGTGAGGCACAGAGAGGTTCAGCGACTTGCCCCAGGTCACACAGCCATTAAGTACAGGAGTCAGGATTTGAATACAGGACATCTGGCTTCAAGGTCCTTGCACTTAAATCATTACACTCTCTGGCTTTCCTTTGGGCAAAAATGCTGTTGTGTTTTGTGGGGCTGTCCCAACTCTGAGGGAGTGCCTTTTTGGATTTCTTTCCCAGATGGGGGAAAGGCTCTCAGGGACCTTGGCTGTTCCTGGAGTCAGACCTGGGTTTGATCCCCACATCTACCACTTCCTGTAATCTTGAGCAAGTTACTCATTCACCTCACTGAGCCTCAATCCCCTACGTGTAGAATAAGAACAATAATAGCATGAGATGATGTGACTAACCATCTAGCTCCGCACACAGGATGCCCTTGATACATATCAGCAATGCTTACTATGTTAGTATCGGCCCGGGGTAAGGTAGATGGCTTCAGAGCAGAGGGGATAGGTGTGCAGAGCCCTGTGTCATATATGTCCCTGGAGGGTGAGTGGGGGTTGCTTTGCTCACCCAGGTTACTTACTTATGTCTATGACTTACCGAGGCATCCCTTCCTTTGCTTCTTGGCCCTGGTTGGAGGCCCCATGTCCATGCCAGCCTGGTGAGTTCTCAGAATTTCTTGGCTCCCAGACTGACTCAGAGTCTCAGTCAGAACTGGCCTTATTTCCTCTCCTCCCAGAGCAAGTAAAAGGCACGCATGCTCACACTTTATTTTCTTCAGGGCTCTTGGCCCTTCTCGGTGACTGGTCCTGTGTCCAGGCTCCTTTCTGGAACTCTGTAGACATCATTGGCTCCCCCATGAACTGGACAGAGAGCCAATGTTGCCTTACAGACATTGCCTATTGCCTTATAAATAGGGAAGATTTCCCCCCAAATTTCATTAGTTTTCTTCTTTCACATATAAAGCCAAGCTTTTGTTTTCTTATTGCTGTATTTTATGCTTTTTAATTATAAAAAGAATACAAAATCATTATTAGCATCCAAACAGTACAGAAATGTGGAAAACAGAAAGTAAAATGTTCCCAGCCCTCATCCCCAGCCACTCATTGCTTTTCCCCAGAAGGAATCCCTGGATTTTTTTTTTTTTTAATCTTTCCATAAATTTCTTATATACATACAAACCCATATTCATTTACGTGTCTATCCTTTTTTCTCTTTAACACACCTCTACACACTCTTGTGAAGCTTCCTTTCTCCGCTGGGAGCGCATGTCAACATGTAGAGATACATAGCTCGGTCTTCAGGGCTGTGTGGTATTGCAGTAATAAACACGTGTCTTAATGGATTTTCTAGTTCCTTGTGACAGTTAAGATTGTTTCCAGTTTTTTCTTACTACAACTATGGTGCTGCAATATCCCTCTGGTGCAGAGTATCTCTTTGTCCACTGGCACGAGGTTATCCCTGTGGAAATTTCCCTGCGGTTTGAACTGTGATGGGCATTGTCAAATTGTCCTCCCAAGAGTCCAGGCCACTTTCTATTCCCTCAACAGTGTGTGTGAATGAATGCCTCTTTCCCCATCCCCTTCTCCAACACCGTGTGGTAAGCCACTTTGATTTTTGCTGGTCTGATAGGAGTAACTGGAAAGAATGTGTCTGAGTCAGGTGCCACATTAATATAGATTTTATAACCTTTTAGATGGTGCCTACATAAGGATTGTTAAATATTCAAGAACTACATTTTACCTGGCCTTATGATTGGAATTAGAGATATAAGATTAAATGAAGCTGGTTTCTGCCCTCAAGTTGATCCCTGTCTCCTGGAGGAAGCAGACACGTGGAAAAATCAAATCAAAACAAAACAGTGCGGTTCAAGTTTGCCAGAGGAATGCATAAGCTAAGCTAACTCTTGCTTGAGAAACTCTAACTTCATGAATACACAAATGAATTTGTAAAATACGGTATACACTATGTCCTGGGGAGAGAGGGGTACTTGAAATCCTCAGAAGAAAATGACTTGGTTAGAAGCAGAAGAATCCTGCAGCTTACCCCTAGTGGGGAGAGCAGAAGAGGTGGGCAGTGAGGAAGCGGGGTGGGGGGTGAGGGGGGACTAGGTGATTTTCAGAGAGTCACTTTGGTGGTTTCTGGCTTTACTAATAGAAACCCATCAGTCCAAGGAAGGTGGTGCAGAAACCCAGCTGAGTTTGTAGCGCTCATTACCCATCACTCATACCCGGGCAAATGTGTACGTTAGTGCAGAAACAGTGAGAGCAAAGGAGCTGGAAGCTGGATTTGAACCCACAACCCTGGGGCTCACAGAGGCTGGCATTGCCTGGCAGGAGGCAATATCCCTCCTGGGGGAGGTACAAGGACGCGGGCTCCGGACGGTGCCCGCTGTAGGGCAGATGCACAGAATGAGTGTTCAGTGAATGAGAGGACATCAAAGATGTCTCTGTCTCGTAAAGGGGCCTCCTACTCGAAGAGAACCAATTAGAAAGGGGTATGATCCCCTAATCTATCTACCCGTGGGGAGCCACACCTTAGCTATACGTTTTCTTTGGGTCACTGTCCCGATTGGGTCATTCTCCTGGGACGGCTTAAGAACAATACAAAGCAGGGGACAGTTGAGAAGAACTGAAACTGCGCTTTTACAACAGATCACCTAAGCGGGGGCACACAGAGCCCGTTGGACGGCATGCAGAGTCAAAAAGAGACCGTGAAGCCAGGGACAATCCTATGCTGCTCCCCACCCCACCCCCACCCCATGGAAGGCAAGGCAGGGGCCTGGGAGGTGTGTCCTGGGTTGGGCCCTCGGTATGCCCCCACATCCCCCATCAGCCAGTTCTCTTTTGTCTGGTTTGATTCTCCAGTGCTGGTTCCAAGCCAGGATCACTCCTTATGATCCAAGGATGGAATAATCTCAGTGAATTTTCAGTCCCTGGGTCTCCTGCCCTACTGTCCACCGTCTCCCACGGAATACCTACTGTGTGCTGGGGTGGCTGTGTGGTGGGTTGTAAAGGTGGATGATGTATATCCCTTGCCTTTCGAGAGCATCTGGTCCAAGGGAAGAGGCAGATCTGAAACTAACAATTACTACAAAGTTCAGAGCGCCGCAGGAGAGATGTGGTCATGTGCCCTAGAACTGGAGAGGAGGAGAAAGAAACCCATTTGGCACAGGGCAGATAAAGATCAACCCGGAGGGAAGAAAAGGAGCATTGAGACAGTATTGTGTAAGTGAGACAAGGCGAATGTTGAGCACCGTGCCTGGAAAGCACTTAAGGGATGACAGATACCATCATCCCAGGATTTGTACCAGCTCTCAAAGAACGAGGAGTTTGCCAGGTAAAGGGAAAGAAGGGTATTGCTATCCCATGGAACGGAATGAATGAAGGTGAGGAGAGTGGGGTATGTGGTGGTGTGAAAATTGTGGGGGCTTCGTAGCAGAGAAATCTAAGTCTGTGTCTCCCAATCCTGGTTTCTAGTTGTGACTTTGGGCATGTCAAGATGAGCCTCCATGTCCTAATCTGCCGATTAGGGATAATCCTATCTGTTTTTAACGGCTGATTGTGGGGATTAAAGTTAATTTGTGTGTGGTAGATGGCACATAGCAGAGTCTCAGCATATGGGGGCTACCATTGCAGAGGTGTGAATCCATCAGTCTGGTTCAGTGTAGCTGGAAAATGGAGTGTTAGCGGGTTGGGGATGGGGAGGGAGGTTGGGATGGCCAGAGATAAAGCTAAAACATCAAGGCCAGATACCAGATGGGCTGGACTGTGAGGCTGAGGAGTTTAGACCTGGCTCTGGAGACAACAAGGAGGCATTAAAGGCTTCCTTACGAGGGCAATCCTACAGGATCAGACCTAGTTTCAGAATGAACGCTCTGCCAGTGGGATGCATGATGGGTTGGAAGGTGAAGAATGAAGATGAGGGAAGCACTTTGGGAAATGCTGCATTCCACGATCCTGTCTTGGCAACCCAAGGCTCACATTAGCCTAGAAGAAGTTCTTTTTTTTTTTTTTTTTTTTTTAAGATTTTATTTATTTATTTTGATATAGAGAGAGAGACAGCAAGAGAGGGAACACAAGCAGGGGGTGTGGGTGGGGGGTGGGAAAGGGAGAAGCAGGCTTCCCGCGGAGCAGGGAGCCCGATGTGGGCCTCCATCCCAGGACCCTGGGATCACAACCCGAGCCGAAGGCAGACGCTTAACGACTGAGCCACCCAGGCGCCCCTAGAAGAAGTTCTAGTAAGTCCTGCAGTCAGGCACTTTATGGAGAGGCAGATTAAGGCAGTGAGTAAGAACATGGCCTTCGGTGTCAAGGCCAATGTGGATGTGAATCCTAGCCCTGTTGCTTATTATTTAACCTCACTGAGCTGTAGTTAACCCTTCTGTAAAATGACAGTTAACAGTACCTTCCTCATAGGCTGGTTGTGATGATGAATGAGATTGTGTAGATAAAGCATGCAGCTTAGCTCTAGGAAGTCAGTAGGTGCTCAACAAAAGTTGATAATTAGAATTTTTAAATTTATATATTTGACCATGAAACCCCTTCTCCATGTAACACCTGTTGACCATCCTTGGAGCTCCTGGTGTTCTACAGAAAACATCTTGCTTTAGACCTTTCTGGAGAAACAGCACCTCTTTTTGCTCCAAGAGATAGTAAGGAGCATTGCCAAGTTCTAAAACGGTGTGGTTCTTGGATGTACATTAGACCCAACCAGGGAGCTTTCAAAAATGTCAATGCTTGGCTGCACCTGGAACCAATTAAACTGGAGGTGGGACCCACACATCAGTATTTTTCCCTAAATTTAATGATTTATTAAAGTAAAACAAATATAGGAAAGCACACAAACCTTAAGTGAATGAATCTTTCACAAACTGAACATGCCCATGTAGCCCATACCCTGCTTAAAAAACAGAGTATTGCTAGTATTCCTGCAAACCCCTTTTACGTTCCTTTCCAGAAGCTCCTCCACCCCCAAACCACGATCCTGATGAGTTTTAGATGCATCTTGCCTGTTGTTGAATTTCACGCACGTGGAATTCCAGAACATGCTTTGTTGTGTGTGTCCGGTGGTTAACATTGTGAGAGTCCTCCATACTGACGAGTGAGTAATTTTGAATTGCTCATTGTCTTTGCTGTACAATGTTCCCTTGTGTGATTGTACCATAATTCTTTTCCACACTATTATTGGTGGGCATTTTGGATAGTTTACACACTTTAGCACAATTACAAACAGTGCTGTTAACATTCTTATAAGTGGCTTTTTGTGAGTGTATACAGAAATTTCTGTTGGCTATATTTCTAGGAAGGAAATT
This sequence comes from Leptonychotes weddellii, assembly GCF_054177405.1. Taxonomy (NCBI): domain Eukaryota; kingdom Metazoa; phylum Chordata; class Mammalia; order Carnivora; family Phocidae; genus Leptonychotes; species Leptonychotes weddellii. Next base: position 18,327,028 of record NC_138378.1, on the reverse strand, counting down.
GCTAGATTAAAGCTGCCGAGCAGTTTTTAAAAGTGGTTATACCAATTTATATTCCCAGTGTATAAGAATTCTTGCCAACAATTGCTATTTTCTGTCTTAAAAGTTTGTTTGTTTGTTTGTTTTGGCCATTCTGGTGGATATATAGTAGTCTCACTCTGTGATCTTAATCTATGTTCCTAGCATCTCCAGGTGATTCCAATGCATAACCAAGTTTGCGAAACTCTTCCCTTTTTTTTTTCCCCCAAGATTTTATTTATTTATTTGAGAGAGAGAGCATGAGCAGGGGAAGAGGGAGAAAGAGAAGCAGACTCCCCACTAAGCAAGGAACCTGACGCTGGGCTCGATCCCAAGACCCTGAGCCAAAGGCAGATGCTTAACTGACTGAGCCACCCAGGTGCCCCTGTGAACTGCTTTCCTAACAGGTTTTGAAAAAGCAAAATACCCTTTAGTGGAACTGGATAAAGAAGGGTTACAGTGGCCAGTGCCTCCCCTTCGACTCCCTCTGATGTCTGTACCCAGAGTTTTGTATTGACCTGATCTGTGTAATCAGCCAGTGGAGGATGCTTTTGCTGTGGAAGGGAAGTGCGGAGGTGCACCAAAGCTGACAGCCTGCCCCTTGTTCCTGTGTGCTTGATGTGGGGCACATGGTGCCATCAGGAATGATCTGGAAACTGGAAAGAGGCCATGGAGGGACTTCACTCTCTTCTTCCAATTTAAGACCTGAAAGAGAAGGGGAGGACTCGAGGAGTGGCTAGTGGTCTACACAGATGTCAGGTGAAAGATCTGGTCTTGGGCGCCTGGGTGGCTCAGTTGGTTAAGCGACTGCCTTCAGCTCAGGTCATGATCCTGGAGTCCCTGGATCGAGTCCCGCATCGGGCTCCCTGCTCGGCAGGGAGCCTGCTTCTCCCTCTGACCCTCCCCCCTCTCATGTGCTCTCTCTCTCTCTCATTCTGTCTCAAATAAAAAAAAAAAGAAAGAAAGATCTGGTCTTTGGGACCAGAGTTTAAGGTTTTGTGTTGTGTTTTTGCTCCTCAAAGTTTGCCCGATACCTGGCACTTGGAAGGTACTCAAAATACGGTCACTGTGAAACAAACTGAGGGTTCTAGAGGGGAGGGGGTTGGGGGATGGGTTAGCCTGGTGATAAGTATTAAAGAGGGCACATACTGAATGGAGCACTGGGTGTTATAGGCAAACAATGAATCAGGGAACACTACATCAAAAACTAATGATGTAATGTATGGTGATTAACATAACATAATAAAAAAAAAAATACTGTCACTGAAGTCAAGATGAGAGAGAACTACGTGACTGTCCCAAGGGGAAAGCACAACTCACGAGGATGCAGAGAAAGGCGTTGGTGGGGATTTAGCAGATCTGATAGCTTTGGTTCTCTTCTTTGTAGTGTCTGCATTGTGGCCAATACTTTCTATTTGCTCATTTATTTTCCCTTACACCCTCGAGCAAAGTTACAGTAGCTGCTTTAAATCCTTATCTTTTAACTCCAACATCTGGGGGCATCTTGGGGTAGATCTCTGTTGATTGCCTTTCCTCTTGAGTTTGGGTCACCTTTTCCTGTTTGTTTTTAAATTTTTTTTCTAGTAATTTTGGATTATATTCTGAACATTATGAGTGAGACTTGAAGAGACTGTTAATTTTATTATGTTCCTCAGAACAGTAATGATTTCCTTTGTTTTATCAGGCAGTTAACTTGACCAAACTCAAACTCAAAACTCAATTTCCCCTGCGTGGGCAACAGCTCAAAATCTTTGTTCAGTTCCTTTGGCCTGAGTTGAACTGCTGGGAACCTGTCCCGTAAATGCACAATTCAGGGAGATTTGGGTGGAGTTTATACCCAGAATTTGGGGCTACTGTTCTGTGGCTGTTTTCTGAGACACCTCTCCTCATTTTCCGGGTGTAGTTACCGAATTCTGCCCCCTAATTGCTCAGACAGGAAGAGTGAAGTTGTAGCTACCATACACATTAATTGGGGGTTGTCCTTGGTGAAAACCCTATAAAAACATGGAAGTCGCTCTTTCTTTCTTTTAAGTGTTGACTCCCCTCTATTTTCCATATGTTTGTAGTTGAACAAACTTAGTGCCTTCTAATAGATTATGTGTGTGTGTGTGTTTTATAGTTATATGTGAGAGGGTAGGTCCAAAAAGAACCTCTCTCCCATTACTAAAAGCAGAAACTTTCTTTTTTTTTTAAAGATTTTATTTATTTATTTGACAGAGAGACACAGCGAGAGAGGGAACACAAGCAGGGGGAGTGGGAGAGGGAGAAGCAGGCTTCCCGCTGAGCAGGGAGCCTGATGCGGGGCTCGATCCCAGGACCCTGAGATCATGACCTGAGCCGAAGGCAGACGCTTAACGACTGAGCCACCCAGGCACCCCTAAAAGCAGAAACTTTCTGATCAATGGTTCATTTAGGGACCCTCAGAGCCCCCTTATTTTATGGAAATAAATAGAGTAGATGGCAATAAATGTTTATTTGTTTATTGAATAAATGCATGAGGCTTTAAATAAAAAAAAAAATGGAAGTGAATTGGGGAGAAAATTGCCAAAAGAAAAATCCCGAGACCGGCTACACCTGGATGGCTCCAGGTATCAAGTAGGGAGGGTGTCCGATAATTTGCTGGAGACAATGTTGGGTGGAGGATGGCAATAATATTAGGGCTCCGGATCGCTGAGGATAGACCACAGTGGCTCACAAAGTGAACCTGAGTTTTCAACACGAGATGACAAACTCAGTTGTGACAGTAACATCACTTTCATGGGGTCGAGTCCATGGCTTACAGAGAACTTACCATGTTGAGTGGAAAGACAGCTGGTCAGAGGGGAGGCAGAGGTATGCCTGGAGTTCTGTGCCCTCCCAAGGAGCTGAGGAGAGGGAATCAAAGTGAAGGAACTCTGGCTGGAGATCAAAGAGCAGAGGAAGTAATGTCCAGGCAGTCCCACTATAGCTTGCTCCTCTCTGCATGGTGACCTGGGAGGTCACGGACCCAGTACGGAGAGACTTCAAAGACTACATAATGCACGGAAATGTCTTTTACCAAAACGCAGAGCATCTGGAGACTTCCTGACTTATTCTACCGAATTTCATCTCTCAGAGAGTAGAGGAGAGAGGACAGTTACTGGGATGAGTCTGGCTCAGGAGCCGCTGGGTGAAGTAAAAATGAGAAAGTGCCTCCCCAGAAAGGGAATGCTGAGCCCACAGGGGTTTGGAAGACAGGTTTTATGAAATTTAAGGGTGTGATTACAGTTGACCCTTGAACAACATGGGTTGAACTGCATTGGTCTGCATAACTGTGGATTTTTTTTCCCATACGGCACAGTCCTGTAAATGTATCTTCTCTTATGACTTTCTTATTTATTTATTTTTTTTAGATTTTATTTATTTATTTGACAGAGAGAGAGACAGCGAGAGGGGGAACACAAGCAGGGGGCGTGGGAGCGGGAGAAGCAGGCTTCCCGCAGAGCAAGGAGCGCGATGCGGGGCTCCATCCCGGGACCCTGGGATCATGACCTGAGCCGAAGGCCGACACTTAACGACTGAGCCACCCAGGCGCCCCTCTTAGGACTTTCTTATTAACATGTTCTCTCTAGCTTACTTTATTGCAAGGATACAGGATATAATACATATAACATACGGAAGCTGTGTTTATGTTATGTTATGTTAGCAGTAAGGCTTCCGGTCAGCAGTGGGTGATTACTAGTTAAGTTTTTGGAGAGTCAAAAGGTGTTATGTGGATTTTTGAAAGTGGGGGGGTCGGCACCCCTACCCCCTGCATTGCTCGAGGGTCAACTGTACATATATTTCCTGTCCCAGCCTCCAAAAGTAACGACAGCTCCAACAGTCAGGGAAGTTATGGCTTTAATCAGTTATCCTCACTCTGCATAGGTTTTCTTTTTCCTCCTTCATGGGTTCCTCTTCTTGCTACCAGTCAAGCTTCTATGGGCCATCTTCCCTGTCTGACATTTTTTTTCTCTTCTTTTCAAGTAGGGAAGATATTAAAAATACTAAACCATCACGGCACAGGCTTAGACCAATCAGAAGAGAGGCTAGCCTCAGCAGCCAGAATATGAGCTCTTCTTACCAGCTCCTTACCTCTGAATCTTTGTTTTCTGCTCTTTGAAATGGGGACGACACTTCCACTGCCGAGTTGGCACAATGGTCCGAGAGCTACGGGGAAAGAGCCTGACAAGTGGAAGGTGTGCTGTGGACAGAAGCTGTCCGTGGTACCCTGCACTCTCTCTCTGGGTCGATTTCATCTACACATTGTATAGCTTTTCTGATGCTACTCCTTAGTTTCATTAAGTCTATATTTTTTTTCTAAAGATTTTTTAAAAAGATTTTATTTATTTATTTGAGAGAGAGAGAATGAGAGAGAGCACACGAGACGGGGGAGGGTCAGAGGGAGAAGCAGACTCCCTGCAGAGCAGGGAGCCCGATGCGGGACTCAATCCCGGGACTCCAGGATCATGACCTGAGCCGAAGGCAGTCGCTTAACCAACTGAGCCACCCAAGCACTCTTTTCTAAAGATTTTATTTATTTATTTTAGAGATAGAGAGAGGGAGAGAAAGAGAGGATGTGAGCAGTGGGAGGAGCAGAGGGAGAGGGACAAGCAGACTCTGTGCAGAGTCTCCACAACCCCGAGATCCCACTGGAACCAAAACCAAGAGTTGGATGCCCAACCGACTGAGCCACCCAGGTGCCCCACATTAGGTCTATGTTTTACTGTATGTTGACTTCAGCAAGTGAAGTCTTGCATTTCATGAGGAAGATCTTTTAAAGCAACTAAGGTTCTTTTAGGGTTTTCCCTAGTTCTTTCTTCTCCTTCTCCTTTTATGTGTGTAGACTTCGGAATTAAGTGGACCTGGGTTCACGTCCCAGCTCCACCCCTCACTGGCTGCGCCACTCAAAGTGTCCGCTCTCCACTGTGCTCTTCCTCCTTGTTCTTCCTTCCTCCAGTGTGGGACTTTCTCCTTCAAGTCTAGCACTCTGTTTTTTACTGTCCTCGCTTCCTTGGAATATTCTCTAAACCTCAGTGAGCAAACAATATGAAAAACTCTTTAAAATTCCCACCCCTGCTACTTCCAATTGGCTCAGAAGACCCCTGGTCCAAGGGGAGGAGAGAGCTTGCTAGTTTCGGAAGTGGAGAGAGGGGTCTTGTTAGGAAGCAGACCATGGTCCCCTTCCTCCTTTATGTTGGCAGTGGTGTGGGACCCATGATGCTTGGAACGGATGAGAAAGTGATCCCTGGATGGTAGTAGTGCCTTTGCCCCTCCTCCTGCAGGAATGGACACCGTCCAGTTACCAGGAGAATGTGTCATCTCCCCGGCTCCAGGGACAGAGCTGAGCCAGGTGGCAGTCAGCTGTGGGAGTTGCCTTCCTTTGCTTGAGCTGGCTCCGCATACTGCTTCCTAGAGTCCGGATCTAGTCAATTTAAGGGATGGAGTAATGGAGTACAATTCTTCCTTCTACCCCCTTGAAGTTATTAGAGAAGAGAGGGAGTTATTAGAGAAATTCCTACTGGAACCTAAGATAGTCTTGATTCTTGTCTACCACAGAGGCCACAGTGATTTTGTATTGTTGTTTGGGTGATATATTGGGATTTGAGGGGCCCTTCCACTCAATCTGACAACTGTCTAGATGTTTGTGTTTAAGACTCGAGGATTTTGAGCCCTGGCGCAAAGGCAAGTATTGAAATCCAAGGTTAGGCAAGCATGATGTAGAGCAGAGCTGCATGCCCAGTATGCATGCGAGCCACTCTCCACTGCTTTCCCCATGGCAGACATTACCACACGACCACACCGCTCATTCCTCCTGTCGTCACACACACACACACACACACAGACAAGGCCCCAGAACCCCTCCCCTCACAGTGCTCCAGGTGGCCATCACCAACTCAAGAGTTGGTGCCACAGAGGCAAGCTCAGCCCAAGATGTCATGTGGAAAGAGAGAGGCGGAGGACACAGGCCACTCTGGGCTTGGCCAGTGTGAATGGCCATCCCCTGTTTGATAAATGCGTAACCAAGGAGGGCGTTTTGTGGCCACAGGTGGCCTCCTTTGGAAATTGATCCTTCCAGCTGCAAAGGGAGTTTTTTCTCTCCCTGCAAAGAGAGGGGGTGGACCACACTCCCTCAAGCCTGGAGAAACAGTATGTGGAATTTGACTCCCGTTTCCCCGTGCTTAGCTGTTACATAAGCTTCTTTAGAGCCTGGCTGTTGGGTGTAGCACCGAGACTCACTAATGTTCGTAGACCTCATGTCAGCTCTGTGTGTGCCCCATCCTTGGCACCTTCCCTCTGGCCCCTGCAGCCTCCCCCACACTTGACATTCTTATCGACAAGCATGTGGGCCTCTCTGTGGGTTTAGGTTCACGGGGAGAAGCTCAGCATGAAAAACTGGTGTGTTCATGGGTTTTCCTTCACCTGCTTGAGCTGTGGTTTCCTTTGAAGTTTTCTTGGAGTTGAGCCCGAGAAAGCTGTCTCACCATCATAGGCAAGAAGGAATCCAAAACATCATCAACCAGTATCTACTTCAAATGGCCCTTACAGTCTAGCTAGCCAGGTGGTTACCAAGTTCCAGGCTGCAAATATGCGTGAGGGGTACTTGCTCCTAATACAGGTGATCTGTCTACCAGGCCAGGACTGGGGCTCACTGGGCCAGTCCCACCCACCAGCCCACATGGGTGGTAGACCTTCTCTGTCAGCAGCCTCACGAATGGCCTTGGAGTTCCTGGTGGTGGGACCCCAACACTGTGCCATGGCTGGGTTTTGCACAATTGTCAGTGTTGGACAATTTTTCCTCTTGCCAGGCTGATCCTCCCTCTTCATTTTGCCTGTCCAGGATCTCAGCTCTGCCCTCTAGAGACTTGGAAAATAGCTCATGGCTTTTGTTAAGGCCTGGTCCTATACTGCCAAAATGGCCCAGCCAGTTCAGTCAGAGGTCTGCTGGGCTCTGATCATCCCCAGTGCTGGACACAATTCTTTTCCCAAGAAAGTTCAAGTCGCACTAATTACTTGACCCCTCCTTGTTCTTGTTGAACAGTGGGTGTTGAATCCTGACACCCTCCCCTGGCCGGATCCCCCTCAAAGTCTTGCCAAATTGGGTCATAGTAAATGGGCTTCAAGAGACAGTGACAAGTCGGGGGCCAAGCCCAGGGCCACCACTCAGAGGTCTGAATGAAGGAGCACAGCTGGGAGAGGCAGACTTGAGGAGCAGGCCCTTGGGGACCTGAGTCCCCCAACAGACTTAAAACCAGAATGCCTGTGTGGGATGACTGTGCTTGAAGTCTAGAAGGTACATCCCAGAAGGGCTAGGATAGTGAGTCCATAAAATCCCATGAGGATGGGCTTGAGGGTGACAAGGCTAATTTCTAACTCAGATATTTGGAGCACCAAAGGCCCCAGAAGTCTCTTTGCTCATGGGTAAAACATTTTTATACTGGGGCGGCGGGGGGGCGGTGATGCTGTTATTCAAAGCAGCGTGTTGTGTGAGGGTGGGGGCATACATCCTTTAGGAGAGAAAGTCGGTCCCAAGTGAGCTCCAAGGAGGAGGGAAAGCCAACGCTGTTTGTTTTGTTTTGGTCTTCTCCTCGAGCTAAGCCGCACAGGAAGCACGAGGAGAGAGCACTCTCGGGCTTCCTCTAGGCTGAGGCCAATATTGTGTGGAGAAGAATAGCTGAAGAACAAGAAAAAAATCTTAACATTTTCTTTTGACGGTGTGAACTTTGAGACACTGTCTGACTCATGTTTTAAAGACTCTTCAATTTGAATTCACCTTCCTCCGTGTTGTTTTTCTCAAGGCACTAGGCTCGAGTCCAAAGATGTGTCAACCAGCTGCCCCCCTGGGATTGAGGAGTCTCAAGGCCCTGGGCCCCCTTCTCCCCTCTGAGGGGGTGGGGCTGCTTTGGCCTTCCCACCCTTCCTCAAGGCTGGCCTTCAGCTGGGGGGACACGGGGCGGGGGGGGGGGGAAGTGGCCATATCTGGAACTGTGCCCCCAGCAAGAGGCCACTCACCCTGCTTCAGACAACAGTTCCTTCCGGGGTCCCCATTCCTGCACCCGGAAAAGCAGCATTGCTGTCTGTTAGGGTACTTTGGGCTACAGGGAACTAAATTCAGTTCAACTAGCTTGAATAATAAAGAGGATTTTGTTGTTTTGGATCACCGAAGTCGAGAAGCCCCTAAGTGAAAGGACCCCGTTTCCTCCCCTCCTCTGACTCCCAAGTATTAGCTTCACCCCTAGGCTGGCTTCCGGCTGCAACTGGGGTTCATGCTTCCACGTCAGGGGCAATCGGAAAAGAGAGTTACTGACTGGGGCCAGTGTAGGTCATGTGCCTCCCCCCAGCCAATCAGCAGGGCTGGGCAGAGGCCTTTGCTGACAGGTTCTGGCCAATCAGGGCCCAGCCCAGAGTAATGCTAGGGCAGCTACAAAGACCACCAGCAGTCTGTGTCTTTTAGTGGACCCATGCCTCTCTTTCTTTTTCTGTTCCCCCAGAGGCATATCATTGCCCGAACAGCACCCCTGTAATGGTCTTCTTTTTCATTTTCAAGGAGGAGGGGGTTCTATAGAGTGTCCTCCCCAGTCCCTCGTCCACCCCAGCACACTTCCTCACGCTTTCCCCTCGAGGCTCAGCTTTCTGGAGGGCAGCCCCTGCTTCCCTAGACGTGCGCTGACTTGGTTTCTCCTTGAGCAGACAGCAAGGGTTAGCAGATGCACCAAGAGGAATCAAGCTCAGACTTTGTCAACAGGAACCAGACGCTGAATCAAGGCTCACCCCAAATGCCTGTCCTGCCCCACTGAGGTCAAGTAGCTTGGCCTCAGACTTCCCGCTGCGCACAATCAGACTATTTTGTTTCATCTGCCCGACCTCATACAGCCACTTGTGGGAAAATTAAGTACCCTGCCCTGTTTCCCCCTTGCTTCTGATTTCTCTTCTCATATCACACATACTTCCTGGATATAATCTCACCTCAACCTGGCCTCTGCAGACCATTTCCACATCTGCCTCGTCAGCCTGGCTGCTCCACTGGCTCTTGGCCCCACGTGCCCAGTTCTCTGCGGGATGGTCTGTATGGATGTTCCCACAAAACACCAGGCTCAGTATCTCTCCACGGAGCTGGTTTTCCTCCACATGAGGTCCCCCTTGGGGATCCCCTGACTCAGACTCCGAGATAAGTGTTGATGATGTTGCTCTCCCAGGTCCTGACAGTTGGGGCTGCGTCCCTAACACCATCCCGGGTTTCCTCTGGAAGTGCGGACAGGTGCGCCCGGGTCTCAGAGGGGGCCAGGCCATAGCCCTTAGGAGGCAGGACTTCTGTGGGCTGCCCCAGCACCCAGACAGGTGCCCTGTCTTGGGGGCCGCCCAGCTGCTGTGTTAGCAGCACGATGGCAATTCTTTAATTAGACCAAGCAGGGTTTTCTCGGACAGGGGTGGGAGGAGGTGTGTGGGTCTATTGGGGGAAACTAGGTCACCTGAAAACCAGCAGTCAAGAGGGAGCTGTCCTGGAGCCCCAGCTCCAGGGAACCCAGAGGGGTGAGGAAGGAGGGGGCTGGCAGGGAGAGCAGAGTTAGAGGAAAATGTGCTCTGGCCCCTTTTACTGGCCCTTGGGAGGCATTGTCCTCGCCTTGCTCCAGGGGGCTGGGCAACTGCCCTTAATTCCTTCCTCCTGAGCAAACTGCCCTAGTCAAGGAGGGCATTGCAGTGAGTCCCTTCTGTCTGCCTGGGGCCTGCTACCATGGGGCCCGGGGAGGGAGTACTGCCCTGGGAATCAGACCCATGGCTTGAGATTCTGCTCAGTCTCTGTTTCCTTGGAGCATGTTCCCCACTCCCTCGTGCCTCTGTTTTGTCTTCCATCCAATCATCAGGGACTGTGCCTGTCTTCTGCCCTGCTGTACCCCTAGCCCTTAGCACAGTCCTGGCATGTGCTAGATGCCAGATAGATATTTGTCAGATGAAATCATCAATTCATATGAGTGTTTCTCTTATAAAATTGTCATTGAGGATCAGTAGCCAGGTGGATTTCCCAAATGCCAATCACTTACAGTTTTTGCCAACATTAAATCCCATCATTATTTCATTTTTTTTTGGCTACCACCTTGCTAGTTTTCCACTGGAGTAGATTTCTTTAAGAGCGAAATTTTATATCACAGCCATAAGTAAACAGTAACCGTGAAAACTAATCCACAGAAAACAGAACAATGTGTTTGCGTTCTATCCCAGATGCCATTGCTTGCCCAAGGCTATGAGCCTGAGGCCCACCTTCTCTTTGTTTACAAGGGAGAGTGACATGGTTATAAGGATGGATGTTTAAAAGTCTATTAGTACCCAACTGACACTTTCTTCTGGGGAAAATCCAATGGATGAAAAAAGAAGTGAAGAACATGACTTGCTTTCTGTAAGTCCATGTTATGTGAAATCTTGTTGCATACTTTTGAAAATTCCCTTGGAGTGGATTCTCTTTCCACACTTAGGGATACACTTGGCTGAGATGATGGGTTGGGGGGGGGTCCTTAGAAAGGATTAAGGGCTTTAATTAACAAGGTAAGTGATTGGTATGCTTATTCTTTAGTCTTGGCAGGGTTTTGGTACCTCCACTTAGTAGGTGATCAGTAAACACTCAATAGTGCAAAAAGGAGTAACTGTGTGCAGAATGTTAGGGCCCAAAGCGATCTTACAGAATACTCAGGCCGATCTGGCAAAAGTGGAAATGGTGTTCTCCGGCGCGTGATAGAGAATCTGCCACCTCCTGAGAGCACAAGCACCTTGCTGACTTGCTTGCTGGACTGCTCTGGAGGCTGGGTGTCTGTCTTTCTGGTGCACAGCACTGCTCCCCTGCACCCGGGGCCTTTTCTTCAGTGGGGAGATACATAGACTCTCTTCTCTTTCTTTCTGGATATTTGGAGAATGCTGTCTCGTTCTGCCTAAGACAGGGCTCGCAAACTCAGGTGAGCACAGGAGCTAACAAGGGATGCCAATTAGTGAAGGAGGTTAGGTGGGGTAATGGGGGGGGGGTAGTGTCCCCACCTGAACAGGACAGTCCTACTCCATATCTGCAGATTGTTACCATAGGAGCCCGGCGTGGCCAGGTGCTGAGATGGTCTAGGAAAACCTGAACATCTGATTTCGGATATTAAAACTTCAAGTTTTAAATGTTAGCAATACATTACTATATTATAAAACACAGTGTGGTCCAGAGCCCAACCAACAAACCAGCCAAACGTGGTGTGGACCTGGGGGCTTCCTGGTTAAGTCTGGCCCCAGTCACATACTGCTCACTGCTGCCCCGAAGACTTCTGTTCTTTCTAGGCTGAGCAGCCCCATCCTCCTCAAGCCATGTTTGTGGGTTCCTAGAATTCCCTCCATGATGATCAGCCCCTCTGCCTGCCTTTGAACATTGGCAAGCTCCCTCACAGCCCATGTCTGTCCTTTTCATCTGGCAAACTCCTACTCATCATTTCAGATTCAAATCAGTTGTCCCCTACTCTGGAGAGCTTTCCTCATCGCCTCAGGCAGACTGGCCCTTCCATTTTCTACCTATGACATGATGTTGGGTAAACTGCTTAATCTCTCTGTGCCTCAGTTTCCTTCTCTGTGAAATGGGGATGATGATAGTACCTACCTCATTAGATTGTCAAGAGGATAAAAAGAATTTGTAGATACACTGATAGACAGAAAGACAGACAGACAGAGGTTTCCTAGAAGGCAGAGCTAGTCCCTGATCCATCTCTGAATCAGGGCTTGTCACAGAGCAGGTGTTCATTAGATGTTAGATCACTTGAGGAAGTGGGGAGAAGTAAATATGTGATCCACTAGCTCCCAGTGAGGTCTGACTGTCATGATATGATGTGGTTGGGAATTCAACTCTTTCGAACTCCTTACTTTTTAAAAAGGCAACCAAAATATCTGTCTAAATGGCTAAAATGCAAAAACAGTGATACCACCAAATGCTGGCAGAGAAACTGGATCACTCATACATTGCTGGTGGGAATGAAAAATGGTACAGTCGCTCTAGGAAACAGAGTTTGACAGTTTTTTATAAAACTAATCATATAATTACCAAACGATCCTGCAGTTGTGCTCTTGGGCATTTACTCCAAAGAAGTGAAAACTTATATTCATACGAAGCCTGCACATGAAGGTAATAGCCCCAAACTGGAAACAGCCCAGACATTCTGCAGTGAGTAAGCAAACTGTGGTACATTCACACAATGGAATACTACTTGGCATTGAAGAGAATGGACTATGGATACACACAACAATTTGGATGAATCTCAAGGGAATGAACTGAGTAAAAAAGTCAATCCCAAAAGGTTACCTACTATCTGGTTCTATTTATATAACATTTTTGAAGTGACACAGTTCTAGAGGTGGGGATCAGTTGATTGCCCAGGGGAAGGATAAGAGTGCTTGGAGGGAGTGGGGCTAGGGAATCCTTATGTGATGGAACGGTTTGTATCTTGACTGTGGTGGTGGACACACGAACCTACACATGTGATGAAATTGTGTTAAACTAAACACACACACACACAAAGGAGTACATGTAAAACCAGGGAATTCTGAATAGATTGATAGGTTGTATCAATATCAGGTTCCTGGTCATGTTACTGAGTACAGTTTTGCAGGACCTTATCATGGGGATAAACTAGGTAAAGGTTGCATATTATTTGCTACAACTGCATGTGAATCTACAATGATCTCAAAATAAAAAGTATAATTAATTCATTTAAAAAGCATTACAAGGGGGCGCCTGGGTGGCTCAGTCGTTAAGCGTCTGCCTTCGGCTCAGGTCATGATCCCAGGGTCCTGGGATCGAGTCCCACATCGGGCTCCCTGCTCAGCGGGAAGCCTGCTTCTCCCTCTCCCACTCCCCCTGCTTGTGTTCCTGTTCTCGCTGTCTCTGTCATATAAATAAATAAAATCTTTAAAAAAAAAAAAAAAGCATTACAAGGTATCCACAACAAAATAAAATAAAAGCAACCAAAGGCAGTTGGCTTGTTTTTTTGTTTTTTTTTTTGCTGAGTTTTGCCTTTGGCTTATGTTTACTTTTGAAGTTGGGTTCACTCAGACCCTGAGGACCTTTGCCCTCTGAGCATGGTCAAGCCAACCCCTTCTCCATTTGCTTGTCTGCCCTCCAGTCTCAGAGCTGGGAGGGACCTGAAGAACAATCTGACACAATCTGACCTCCCAGGGGTCAGGCTTACGCCGAATCCTGGTCGTTAGCCTCTGGAGGATGGGCAGTCGGCGAGTGAAGCGGGGAACCCAGAAGATCAGCAATCACTTCTTTTTTTTTTTTTTTTTAAAGATTTTATTTATTTATTTGAGAGAGAGAACGAGAGACAGAGAGCACGAGAGGGAAGAGGGTCAGAGGGAGAAGCAGACCCCCCGCTGAGCAGGGAGCCCGATGTGGGACTCGATCCCGGGACTCCAGGATCATGACCCGAGCCGAAGGCAGTCGCTTAACCAACTGAGCCACCCAGGCGCCCCAGCAATCACTTCTTGAAGCCCAGAGCTATCCTGACCCCTGGGGACCAGCAGGCATTTCCATATTACCCAAATGCAGATCTGTGCCAGTCTTTTTCTTTCTCTTGCCCAGCACCCGACAACTCTCCCCCAGCCTTGCCTGTGAGGTCCCAGATGAGCTGGGCTTACATGATCTGGCTGTTTTCCCTGCAAGCTGTTTCTCTCTGTTATTAGGTGTATAACTTTTTTGGTCAGCTCTTTTGATTCCTATTAATTCTGGAAGGTGGAGACAGTATTTTGCAGGTGGGAAAACAGGCCTAAAGAGTCTCAAGTGATTGTTCCAAGACCCTTTCCCTGTGTGTCTGAGAGTCCATAGGGTCGGCGCTGAATGAAGACAGGGACCAGTTAGCATCGGACTGAAATGTGGTTGACTTCATGTTGTCCAGCAGTCTATGAGAGCAAAAAATGTGATTTTAAAAAAACTTTTAAGGTCATCTAAAGAAGAAAACTTCAGCCAAGATTTTCTAGGTCTCAGTAGTTCAGCAATTACCATACTTTTTGGTCTTAGGACCCCTTTACACTCTTAAAATTCAGGATGCCCAAGAGCTTTTGTTTATGTGGATGATATCTGTCAATATTTACCACATAATAAATTAATACTGGGAAATTTAAAATATGGCATTAATTCCTTTAAAAATAACAATAAAGCCCTTATATGTTATAATAATATAACAACCTTATATGAAATAACAATGTAAACTCCCCCGATTAATAATTTTGTGGCATGATGGAGGTGTTAGCAAAGGCTACGGTGGTAATCATATTGCAATAGATAAACGTATCAGATCAACACGTCGTAGGCCTTAGGCTCACACAAGGTTATAGGTCGAGTCTATCTCAATTAAAAAAAAACAGAAAAGGAAAACGAATATAATAGAAAAAGCAAGTGTTTGGAACACGGGGCGAGCGCCACCCTCAGATGGGAATTTCGAGGCTGACCAGCGTGTCCATCTGTGTCTCTCTCCCCGCACAGGCCCCACCATGAGGCCCCAGCCCCGCAGGAGCCCCCGCGCCGCCCCGGCACCCCGCGCCCCGCGCTAGCCCGCCGCGCTAGCCCCCCGCCAGGGTGTGGGGAGGCGCCAAGGCCATGGCCAGCCACGTGGACCTGCTGACGGAGCTGCAGCTGCTGGAGAAGGTGCCCACGCTGGAGCGGCTGCGCGCCGCCCAGAAGCGCCGGGCCCAGCAGCTGAAGAAGTGGGCGCAGTACGAGCAGGACCTGCAGCACCGCAAGCGCAAGCACGAGCGGAAGCGCAGCGCGGGCGGCCGGCGGCAGAAGGTGTCCTTCGAGGCCAGCGTGGCCCTGCTGGAGGCCTCCCTGAGGAACGACGCCGACGAAGGTAGGCCCCTCTGCCCGCGGTCGGCGCGGCCCCGGGTGCCTCCCGCCCGGCGCGGGGGTGTGTAGGGGGGGAGAGCTGGGCCCCCGGGGTCTGCGCGGCGGAGGAGGGGTGCTGGCCGCGCCTGGCCAGTCTCCCCGGTGCGGGCGGGCCCGCGTGTCCTGGCAAGGGCATGTTCCGAGGTGGGGCCTCTGAATTGATCTTCGACTCTTTTTTTTGGAAATAAGAATTCTAGCCTTTGGCGCATGAACACCACATTCATTTTCCTTGCCTCCCACGAATGTGCACCAACATCGCACTTCTTGCGCACGATTGTTCTAGATGTGGCGAACAAATGGGATCTTGTCTTGCTCCTCCAAGAGCTCACTACTCAGAGCATCTGGCATTTCTTAAGCCCCTCCGCTGAGCCAGGCCCCCCGCGCCGGACGCTCCGTATGCGGTTGGGTTTTCCTGGGCCTCGGCTGCGGCCCTGGGTGGGGTAGGGCCTGGTTACTAGCCCAGGCCTGCACTTAGCCTGCCCTCGCTTCTCAAACGGATTTTGTCGGTTATTCCCGGGGTGACTCTGGCAAGGAGGCAAGTCACTTGGGCTCCTTATACCTTAGTTTCCACCTCTGTAAAATGGGGATAAATGCTAGTATCCGCCTCAAGGGCTTGCTGTGAGCATTAAATTAGCTAATACCGCTAAGTTATTGGATATGTGTGGTCCCTCGTACTCTGTGAGTGGTTATTAGTATGTTTTATTTTATTACATGATTCCTATATTTTATTTCATTATATTTATAGAGTGAATGTATGTTTAGATACACATTTGTATATATATAACATCTGTATAATATCATATATATATATACATATGTATATATATAATTGTTTATATGCAGAGTGTCCATAAACTCTGGAAACAGAGGAATATACACAATGTTGTCTAGGACATTTTCACTCTATGAAGCAAACTAATAAACACAAATGCAAATACACACTCATATAATCTGTTTCCAGATATTATGGATATCCTGTACTTGTTACATTTTACTTAATTATGTTATTATATGTCCCCTGATCCAGATACCATGATACCCCAGAGGCAGGTATAATAAACACCCATTTTACAGATGGGGAAACTGAGACCCAGAGAGGTTCAGAACCTTGACCAAGGTGGCAGAGCTGGGACCAGGAACCACAGGATCCAAGGTCTTGTCACTGGCCTCATGGCCTTGTAGGTTTGTTTCCCGTTATATCAATGATTGGAGGATCCATGATTTGACCAAAGCTCTCTTCTCTGAGGATGCTCTGAGGGGTCATCGCGCAGCTGAGGTTTGTGTGTGTGTCCTGTGTTGCCCTCAGCAGCCTCCAGTCCCCTCCCGGTATAGGAGGCCTTTCTGGCTGTCCCCGGAGAGGCTCGCTAGCCGTGTTTCTTGGGTCCCTCTGGCCTCCTGCCTGCGCACACCCTCCAGACATGTGCTAACGCAGTCATCGAGAGAGGGATGGCACTTGCTGCACTAGAGGGTTGGGTTTTATGCACGTTGCTCCTCAGGTTCTAGCACCCTCTGAGAAGCACAGTTCCCCTTCTGCCCTGGTTACAGAGTGCTCTGGGGACAGAGCAGAAGCATTCCCAGAACTACTCAGCTGGAAAGAGCGCAGCTGAGAGCCTGGGGTGAGCAGCCCCGGGACAGAGGCATGAAATGTCGGGCTCGGGGGACTGGCCCTGCGAGGCTCCTTCCCACATGAGGTGCTGGGTGACGTGGCAGACCCATCCTGCTCAGTGGGCGGCACATCAGTGATGTCTAATTTGTGTCGTGGGTGGCGGTTCATCAGCTCTTCTTTGCCACTCATCTTTTCCTCCCTCCTTCCCTGACAAAGCCCTGTTCCCCTCCCTGAAGGGACTCTGTGAGCTGGCTGACAGCTGATCCAGAGTGTCGGCGCCTCCCCAGCCCCGGCATGGGCCCCACACCCAGCCAGCCTCCCACACAGACTGGTGAGAAGGAGCGCCGGGCTTGGGTCCAGGACCACAGGCCCCCTCGGCCTTGCGTGTGACCTTGAGCAGCTTGTTTCGCTGCTCTGGGTCCACCTTCTTAATCTGTAAAATGGAGTTTGTTTGTTTGTTTGTTTGTTTTAAAGATTTTATCTCTTTATTTGACAGAGAGACGGTGAGAGAGGAAACACAAGTAGGGGGAGCGGGAGAGGGAGAAGCAGGCCTCCAGCTGAGCAGGGAGCCCGATGCGGGGCTCGATCCCAGGACCCTGAGATCATGACATGAGCCGAAGGCAGACGCTTAACGACTGAGCCACCCAGGCGCCCCATGTAAAATGGAGTTTTGAACCTTGTCCTCAGGGGGGTGTGACAAGAATGAGACAAGACCCTAAATGTGACAGCTCTCTGAAAAGTGACCCTGAATGCTGCACCAGGGTGGTGACCATTTTAACACACTTTGTTTTTAAGAACCCAAATATACACAAACACGTTCTTCTTGTAAAAATCAACACAGAAGCATACAGAGTAAAAAGTCCCTCCCTCCACCCTTCTTTCTCTCTGTTTCATGTGTTTCCTTCCAGGCATTTTTCTTATTTGCCTGTGTATTTGTCCACTTGGAGAAACAGGGTCTAGTTGGGGTTTTTAATTTTTTTTTGTTTTTATGTAAGTGATGACATGTTGGATACATTATTCTGCAGTTTTCTTTCTTTCTTTTTTTTTTATTTTTTTCACCCAGCAAGATACCTTGGAGGTGTTTTCAATGCCAATACCGTGGAATAATAGAGCTGTAGTATTCTTTTTAATCACTGCATAGTATTCTGTAGTATGGATTCAGCAGAAGTTTTGAACTGGTTCCTTAGTGAAGGGCATGGAGGTTTTTTCAGTGGTTTTGCTTTTGCCCAAGTGAACATTTTGTGCACACAGGGTAGATGTTGATCAAGGACAGATGTGGGAAAATGGAAGAGTCGGTTGCAAGGGTATGTGTATTAAATTTGAGTGGGTCAGGTGCTGCCCCCTTCGGCTGGTCCCTAGCTTTGGGGCAGCCAAGTGAGGGTGGAGGCCTGGAGCACTGTGTGCTGTGGGGAGCTGTAGGGTGGGGTGAGAGGTCCCCCTGCAGTCCACAGGTGGCTGGGCTTGGGCTGGGGTGTGCAGCTTCCATCAGTCAGCAGGCAATCTGGCCGGGCTTCGCTCAGCATCTTGGCAGCATGACAGAGCCCGCTGCTCCCAGCTGGTGGGGATGGTTTCTGTGTGCTGGCGGAGCTGGTGTGGGGGAGGCTGCAGGGGCGTTAGCTCACAGCGGGATGGGAATGGGGGTGTCAGCTCCCCCGCTCCCTTGAGCTCACAGCAGTGGCTGAGTCAACCTCCTCCACCTGCCAGGGCAATGTGAGTCAACCCAGAGAAAGGCAGCGCTGGAGAGGGACTCACTGTACTTCCTTCTCTGGCTCTGCACTGTCTTCAGGCTAACATCCGGGCATCAGGGACCCGCCTTGGTCTTGGACCTGCCTGGGATTATGACCTGGGCCGAAGGCAGACGCTCAACGACTGAGCCACCCAGGCGCTCCATGTAAAATGGAGTTTTGAAACTTGTCCTCAAGGGGGTGTGACAAGAATGAGACAAGACCCTAAATGTGACAGCTCTCTGAAAAGTGACCCCCACCCTCTTGTGCCCCCTGCCCAGCATCACCCCGTACTCCAGCCATCTCCAACTCCAGCTTCTTCCCGTATGCCCTGCGTTCTCATACCTCCCCACTTTTGCATATGCAGTTCCCTCTGTCTGGAACACTCCTTCCCCTGATTCCTATAACCTAGGGGTTGGGTCTTGAGTGACCTTCTTGGGGAGCAATCTGTGAGCCTTTTCTGCACCCCATCCCATCACTAGTTAGAGCAGTAACAGACACAGCTGACGTTTCCCGAGAGGCAGTGCAGTGTCGTGGAGAGGAGCATGGACTCTGGAGCTAGTTCTCCGGGATTCACGTCCCAGCTCTGCCGCGTACTAACGGTGCAACATCAGCCAATTTACTCAACTTCTCGGGGCCTCAGTTTCCCCATCTGTGAAAATGAGGAGGATATAATACAACTGCCTCAGAAAGTTGTCGTGGGGTTAAAATGAGTTTACAGATGTTGAAGTGGTATGCTAAGGAGTAGATTTAAGTGCTGTAAATTGTAGCTATTCTGCATCATCTGTGGTCTACACTTACATAATCTACACTAGTGTATACACTGATTATCATTGTTACTGTTATTTACGGAGTGCTTACTTTGTATCAAAAGTTATCTCAGTTAATCCTCGTAACGACCCTCTGCGAGGGAGTCAAATCTCATTTTTTAAAAATAGCTCAATTGAGGTTTAATTGACATATCACAAAAATTTGCCCATTTTAAGTGTGCGATTCAATGATTTTCAGTAAATTTACAGAGCTACGCACCCATCACCACAACCCAATTTTTGAACGTTCCATCACCCCCAAGAGAAACTTTGTGCCCATTTGTAGTCACTCCTGACTCCCACCCCTGCCCCCCAGCCCTAGGCAACCACTAACCTGCATTCTGCCTCTATACCCTTGCTTTTTCTGGAACATTCCACTTACATGGACTCATCCAATATGTGATCTTTTGCGGTTGGCTTCTTTCATTTAGAGTTATGTTCCCAAGGTGGGTTCAAGCTGTGGCATGTGTCCGGATTTCATTTCTTTTATTGCCCTATAGTATTCCTTTGTATGGATATGCCGCATTTCGTTTATCCATTCACATTTGGATTGCTTCCTTTTGTGGTAAGTCTTTGTTTGCACTTAAGTTTTTATTTCTCTTGGGTCGTTACCTAGGACTGGAATTGCTGGGTCACATGGCAAATTTGGGTTTAACATTTAGGAAGCTGCTAACCTGTTTTCCAAAAGGGCGGCACCATTTTGCATTCTCAAACCTCATGTGACAGATGAGGACATCAAAAGTTTGAGAGGCTATGTCACCTGCCAAAGATCTCATAGGTTTTTGGCGTCAGACCTGGGACTCAGACCCACATCTGATGTCTCTGAAGCCTGTGCTTTTAACTGCCAGGTGGACCCGGCACCTCCTGCTTTGGATGAGAGAGCCACTCACTTATGGTTCTGATCTGTGTCTCTTGGGGCCTGAAGATCCTGCTGCTCCTGCCAGCCTCTTAGGCCCTTGGCACGGGGGGTGGGGTGGGGGGGTCCCCTGGATAAGCTCTTCATCCCGAGGTGTAACCTCTTTCCACGGCCACATGAGCCAGCCTCTGTTGAAACCACCCAACATTTGTTAAGTTGTCAGGGCTTCTGTTCTTCTCTCCGAATGTGCAGGGTTTTCTTTATGGAAACTGTTCACATTCCCAAAAAAGTTTGAGTGATTCTTCTATAGCCTAATTTTAACGCTTCAACTGTTATTCTCACGGTAAAGGTTTTCAAACTTTTTTTTTTTATTTTCCAGCAGTGGAAACTTTTCTTTCTGTGAAATTATGCAGAAACTCAATATGTAAAAAGGGTGAAAGAGCTATTCTGGCTGAGGCTGTGGGGGTGGGGGCGGTGGCCACCGGACCCTCACCCACCATGCGCCCCGTAGACGGCTCCCTCGCTGGGAGGTGTACTGGGGCACAGCCGGGCTCTGCACGTCATGCTTAAACTGTCGACTCATCGAAAGGAAACATAGGTCTGACTTTCACGTCTGGTGATTTTGAAAAGGGAAGTTTCTTTTCTCTTAGTTAGAAAAATCATTCATCCTTGTTAAAGTGCAGGAAAAAAACATTAAGAAAATAAAATCACAGATACACCCAAAGTGAACAGCAACAACTACTGGTAATGTTTTGGTATTGTTCTATTACTCAGGGTCCTGATAGGGAAGAAATGGAGAAAAGTTTAATAAAGGCGTAGTTTCCAAAGAGCTTAGGGTGTTAGTCCTCAACCTTTTTGGTCTCAAGACCCCTTTATATGGTTCAAAACTGAGAACTCTCAAGAGCTTTTGTTTCACTGGGTTCTGTATTGATATTTATCATATTAGAAATTAAGACTGCGGAATTAAAAAATATCTACTCATTAAAACATAAAAATAAAGCCATTATCTGTTGTACTAGTTATCTATTGCTGCATAGCAGAGGAGCTCAAAATTTAGCAGCTTAAAACAATAAACGTTTCCTGTTTCACACAGTTTCTGTGGATCAAGAATCCAGGGGCAACGTGGCCTGGGTGGTTCTAGCTCAGGATCTCTCATAAGGTTGCAATTACCTCACGATTTAATGGGGCTGCAGAATCTGCCTCCAAGATGGCACGCTCACATGGCTCTTGGCAGGAGGCCTCAGATTCTTGCCATATGAGCCTCTTCATGGGGCCACTTGAGTGTCTTCTGAACATGCTGGCTGGCTTTCTTCAGAGTGAGTGATCCAAGAGATCGAGTAAGGAGGAAACCACACTGCCTTTTATGACCTAGACTTTTAAGTCATATATCATTACTTCTGCCATATTCTATTCATTAGAAACGATTCACAAAGTCTAGCTCACACTCACGGGGAGAAGAATTAGGCTCCACCTCTTGAAGCGAGGAGAATTTGTGGACATGTTCTAGAACTACCACACGTGAACATAAATATTTTTATGAAAAATACTAATATTTTTCAAGACAAAAGAAATATAGAGTAGCCTTGTTTTATACTTTGCTTAAAAGAAGATAGCTGGATTCTCTTATCTGCTTCTGCATTCAATATGTTGTGATATGTTATATTGGTTAAAGTAAATGAAGAAAATCTTACCTCACACAGATATGTCATTGGAAAAGAGAGGATTATTTTAATTGCTTTTTCAGATCATTGTGGATATTCTTTGATATTGCAACCAAATTCAACAGGTGGTAGCTTCTTGACGGTTAGTCTCAATGTGGAATTTGAAACCATATTGATTTTTTGCTTTTCTTACTTTGTTACATTAAAATCCATTGGTGGTCTTGCATTTTGAAAGGTTCTTTTACCCATGTCTACTTTCTTTTCTTTTTTTTAAAGGTAATGTATTATCTGTTAGAAAATATTAGCTCACATTTTTTTTTGGCTATTACACCAAAAACACAAGCAACAAGAGGAAAAAATTAACAGATGGGCCTGTATCAAACCCAAAAGCTTCTGCACAGCAAAAAGAATGGTCAGCAAAAGAAGAAGCAAACTACAGAATAGGAGAAAGTATTTGCAAACTATATCTCAGATAGGGGGTTAATATCCAAAAGATATAAGGAACTCATACAACTCAATTAAAAAAAACCAAATAATCCAATTAAAAATGGGCAGAATACCTGAATAGACATTTTCCCAAAGAAGACATACAGATGGCCAACAGGTATATGAAAAGATGCTCAACATCATTAATCATTAGGGAAATGCAGATCAAAGCCACAATGAGATAACACTTCATTTAAGAACATGGAAGAACCTTAATGGCTTCTCTCCTGTAGTAATAGCAAGGTAGATCGAGCAAAGAACACAAACCAAGAGAAACCCTGGGATACCTTGGTAGCTCCATGTTGAGCCAAGAAGAAGAGAACAAAGGAGACCAATAATCACCTGCCAGGGTGGAAGAAAGACAACTAGGGCGGTGTGGCATCTCAGAACCCTAGGGAGGGAGCCATTTTTAGAAGAAAGGTCCATCTGCTGAGCCAGATGTGGCTTAGAGGTGGACAGTTTTACATTGTATTAATATAATCTTTGCAAAAGAGATTGTTAATGATGACCTCCTAGTTCTCTGTCTGAATGTACCATAATTTACATAACCACTCCCCTATGATTGGATTTTCAGGTTGTTTCCAATTTTTGCTACTATAAATTATGCTGGTGGTGGTGATTATCACTGTATTAAAGTATTTGGTCACAGGTTTGATCGTTTACTTTGGGTAGATTCCTTGAGGCTCATAGTTTTGAGATATAAACATCTACAAGGCTTTGGTAGAAGTTGCTTATTTGGTCAGTTTGCAACGCCCCCCAGCCTGTGTGCTGGCCTGCCTCACCTCTGCCTTGCTCATTGACACTGCTGGATGCCACAGAAAGCGTAAAGTTGCTGATAGATTCAATATATGGGAGATAGTCCTGCTGTCTTAATTCACATGTAACGGAGAAGTTTAAGGTTGAATACCTATTCATAATCTTCCTGGGCATTCGTTTCTTTATTTCTCTGAGTTGTCTATTTTTTGGGTCCATTTTTTCTACTAGTTGCTTTTTCTTATTGACTTCAATGATTGAGTAATGTTTGTGACAGAGGAGAGAAAGGGAGGAGGAGAGAGAGAGAGAGCATGAAAATGGAGGGGAGGATGTGGGTTGTTGTAATGTACGGTGCACATGCTTTCCGCAGACTCTGGGTGTGTGTGTGTGTGTGTGTGCGTGTGCGTGCGCATGTGTGTATGTGTGTGTTTGCTTTACCATTTTGTTTATAGATCATTTTCATGTAGTTAAATCTAATGATATTCACTTCCCTCCTTCATTATTTTGTTCTTTGCTTTTATCCCTCAAAAACAGGGCTTTTATCCCTCTAAAACTATGGCTTGAAGGCCAAATCTTGCCACCATCTGTTTTTGTAAATAAAGTTTTATTGGAATACAGCCACACCTAACCATTTACATATTATCTAACCTTCCCACTGCAGCGACAGGGTTAGGTAGTTGCCACAGAGACCATATAACCTGTAAAGATGAGAATATTTACTCTCGCCCTATACAGAAAAATTTTGCTCACTCTTGCTCTAAAGCGTTGCCTCATCCAGTGATGTATATTAGCCTCCATGCTCTTCTAGATTTTTGTGGCCTTATGTAAATAAAGTAAACATGTAATTTTTCTGGAATTCACTTTAGTGTAAAGTAGTCAATGAAAATCTGTCTATCTCCATTTTGTTTCCAAAGCATTTCCAATTGTCCAGCTTCCTTCCCTTCCCTACGAGTTTGCGATGCCACGCTCATCCTCCTGAGCCTCATCTGTGAAAAAGGGTAACTTTCCAAGCTGTTTATTGTGTTCCAACGATCTGTTTCTGTGCCAATTACACATGGTTTTGATCCCAGCTTTCTAATGTGGCTTAGTGTATGATAGAACGAGTCCTTCCTCAAATTGCTCTTCTTTTGCAAAATGTTCTTGGTTATGTTCTTGGTTACATAAGAATTTTTGGTCAAGTGTTCCCTCCAGAGCTCAAAAATAGATTCCTCCAAAATTAATTAATATTATAAATGGGTATAGAGTTTTGGTTTTACAAGATGAGAGGAATTCTGGAGATGGATGGCTATGACGGTCGCACAGCACACAGCATTATGAATATAATATTCATAATATTTTTTTTTAAAGATTTTATCCATTTATTTGAGACAGAATGAGAGAGAGAGAGAGCACATGAGAGGGGGGAGGGCCAGAGGGAGAAGCAGGCTCCCCGCCGAGCAGGGAGCCCGATGCGGGACTCGATCCCGGGACTCCAGGATCATGACCTGAGCCGAAGGCAGTCACCCAACCGACTGAGCCACCCAGGCGCCCCAATATTCATAATATTACTGTGATATAATATATAGGCATTATATATTATATATAATAATAATAATACCACTGAACTGTACTCTTAAAAATGATTAAGATG
>NC_138378.1:18266832-18302101 GCF_054177405.1 Leptonychotes weddellii | reverse complement strand
TTGCTTCGGCTGAGGTCAAAGAGGTTGCTGCCTGTGTTCTCCTTTAGGATTTTGATGGACTCCTGTCTCACACTGAGGTCTTTCAACCATTTGGAGTCTATTTTTGTGTGTGGTGTAAGGAAATGGTCCAGTTTCATTCTTCTGCAGCCCACATTATATTTCTGTTGGCCGGTGTGGGTCTTGAACATCACCATCCCTCCAGAAATTTCCCTCATGCACCTCCCCCGCCAGTCCTCTACCCACTGGCAAGTTCTGTTCTGATGGGTGCTTTTGTTTTTGTTTTTGTTTTTTTACTACAGGTTAGTTGTTTTGTTTGTTTGTTTGAGGTGAAATTCACATAACATAAAACTAACTGTTTTCAAGTATACAAGTCTGATAATTTAGTACATTCACAGTCTTGTGTGACCACCACCTCCATGGAGTTCCAGAACATTTCCACCCCCCCCTCCCCCCACAAGGCAGTTCTGTATACATCAAGCAGTCACTTCCCATTCTCCCCTCCCTGCAGCCCCTGGCAACAGCAGTCTGTTTGCTGTCTCTATGGGCATACCTATTTTGGTTTCTCTTATAAATGGGGTCCTCTGATATGTTACCTTTGGAGCTTGTCTTCTTTCACTTAGCATAATGTTTCCAAGGCCCATCCGTATTGTAGCACACGTCAGTACTTCACTCCCTTTTGTGACCGAAAGTATGTACAAACTTGGGTTGTTTCCACCTTTTGGCTAGTTTTTAGCTATTGTGAATAGTGCTGTCGTGAACATGAGCATACAGGTATTTGTTTGAGTTCCTGTTTCCAGTGATTAGGGGCACGTACCTAGGTGTGGAATTGCTGGATCATATGGTAATTCTGTTTTCGTTTTTAGGGCACTGTCAGACTTTTCCAGAGCAGCTGTGCCATTTTACATTCCCACCAGCGATACATGAGGGTTCCAGTTTCTCCACATCCGCGCCAACACTTGTTTTGTCTGCTTTTTTTTTTTTTTTAAGATTTTATTTATTTGAGAGCGAGAATGAGAGACAGCATGAGAGGGAGGAGGGTCAGAGGGAGAAGCAGACTCCCCGCCGAGCAGGGAGCCCGATGCGGGACTCGATCCCGGGACTCCAGGATCATGACCTGAGCCGAAGGCAGTTGCCCAACCAACTGAGCCACCCAGGCGCCCTGTCTGCTTTTTGATTACAGCTACCCTAGTGGGTGTGAATTGCCCAATTAGTTTTGCTTGTTCTAGAATGTCATTCAAGTGGAATAACAGCATGTACTCCTGGGGGGGTGCGGTTCTTTCTCTCAGTATAAATGCCTAAAACACTGTGTCATGGCCTGTGGAGTATGTTGAAGGGGAAGATAAGACTCTTGAAGGCATGGGTGGCAAGTCACTCCCCTTGTCCCCGAAATCCCCTGCTGTGCCTTGGTGATGGACTGTGAGGTGGTTAGGGAGGCCAGCTGGGGAAGGCCTCTCCGAGGGCTTTAGGAGACCTGAAGGATGGGAAGGAGCCAGGCGTGGAGAAAGATAGAGGAGGCTGGGCTGGAGGAGAGGATCCTAGCAGTAATAGTCACATAAGCAAGGGCCTTGAGGCAGGGAAAAGTGCTTCAGCGCTAAGTTGGGAAGGGTATAAAACCAGTGGGAGCATGAGGGATGTTCCTGCTGGTGATGGGCCATGGTGTGAGGGCTACAACCTGTGATAGTGGCAAGTGGGTCCCAGGGCGTGAAAGGCCACACCCCAATGCCAGCCTTCTTGCTGGCTTCCCAGCCCCAAAGGGCCGTTCCTCTGAGATATTGTGGCTCATCCCAGTGCCTTACTGCTCTCAAACTGGAGGGCTGGTGGGTGGGGATGGGGAGGGGTGCCGTCAGGGGCACTGAGTCTGAGATTCGAGGACACTCTTACCCAGTCCCCAAAGTAGGCCTGGAAGCTTGAGTCTTGCTGAACCACCTGCACCCTCATCCTCCCAAGCTCATTGGGGTTGGGGTTGGGGGGCAGTGCATGGCTCAGCCCAGTGCTCTCCCCGCACTGGAATGCTTGGCACTAAAGCTCCAAGCCCAGATCCATGCTCTGGCCAGCCTTTTGGAGCTTCAAGAACAATTTGTCCTGCACACAGAGTCCTGGCCCCAGGATCTGAGTGCTCTTGAGCCCCATATACAAGAGGAGAACTGACCCCGTTGAGTTACATAAGGACATCTTTGGAAGTTGGCTTCCTTTGGAATGAAATGGGAAAACTACACCCAAACAAGTAGGTATGGGGAATTAAATAGGAGGGAAACTCCCTTAGGGTCATCTCTGGGTCAGTCTGCTTCTGAGTGTTGGTTTGTTCATTCAGCAAATGCTGTTGGCACCCACTTTGTGCCAGGTCTCATGGTGGGAGCACAAGAGCAGATGGCCAATAAATGTTTGCGGGAAGAAGGAGAGGGGAGGGGCAAAGAGGGAGAACGTGAGGAGGGAAGGAAGGGAGGGAGAGACGGAGGGAGGGAAGGGTGAAGGAAGGGAGGAGGAAAGGAAGGAAGGAGGGAAGGAGGAAGGAAGGAAGTAGGAAAGGAGGGACGAAGGAGGGAAGGAGGGAGGGAGGGGGGATAGGGGAGGGAGGAAAGATAAACAGACTGAAATACCCTCACGGAGCTCACATCTGTGCCCATAGCCGTGTGATTAAATGCAGTCTAGCTCAGTGCTGGTCAATAGAAGAATAATGTGAGCCACATACTTAACTTTAAATTTTCTAGTAGCCAAATTAAAGTGGAAAAGAAACAAGTGAAATTATATAACATTTTCTTTAGCTCGATATATCCTTTCAACATGTAGTCAGTACAAAAAATTACTGAGGCATTTTCTGTATCTTTTTTTTTTTTTGTATAAATCTTCTGAGTTCAGTGCCTTTTACACTCACAGTGCATCTCAGTCTGGATTGTGCACATATGAAGTGCTCCACAGCCCCAAAGGGTTCATGGCACCTTACGGGCCACTATGCAGAGTGACAGGGGCTCTGGTTGAGGTGCACACTGTCCACCGAGGGCGCCTAAGTCAAGGTCAAGGAAGACTTAGCTGAGGTGGTGCATTCAGTCTTGTATTCGTTCATTCATTTAATGTTCAACTCGTGATCATTGAATGTCTCCTGCAGTGGTGTCAGGGCTGGGCAGGGATTTGGCTGGTGGGACAAAGGGAAGACTATTCCAAACTGAGGGGAGGGCAGGTTGCAAGCTGGAGGAGGGTGGAGTTGGTGTCTGTCGTGTTCACTGACGTGTGCCCACAGCTAGCACCGAGCTGGTGCCTGGTGAGTGTTTGTGGAGAGGAGATGAGGGTGGGGCAGTGGGGTGTTTCTAGAGCCCAGGAGACACAGGAAGGAAAGATGACAGAGGAGGCTGGAACATCCGAATCACTGGGAGGGCTTGTCAAACCATAGATCCAGTAGGTCTGAGGTAGAGCCATAGGATTTACATTTCCAGTAAATTCCCTGGTCCTGCTGCTGCCACTGGGACACGGTGCGTGGACCTCTGGGCTCGCTCACCCACGGATACTGGGAAGGCAGTGGGTAGCCATGAGAGGTCTTTGAGTTTGAGAGAAGCACCTTCAGGTCTGCGATTTAGGAAACTCTGGGGGGCCGCTGGGGGCAGGGGATGGCAGTGTCCTCCCCACTTCTCTCCAGCCAGGTCAGTGGTACCTTAGCTCAGGAAGGTGCCTCAAGAGCCAGTCCATTCTCACGCAGTAGGGAAGCCTGGGCTGTCCCCCTACCACAAGAAAGAGACCCAGGCGATGCCTGATGTGTTTTCAGCACCGGGGGGCTGTGCGGAATAGGAACCCTTAGTCAGCTGTCGGATTCGGCGCAGACTTTCCCTGGCTGACTGTGGGGGGCGGGGAGGCTCAGGTTGGGGCAGCTGGGCGGCCGGGGTTCTGGCTCAGGCTTTCTCGTGAGGTTGTAGTCATACATCACCAGGGCTCCCGTCATCTGAGGGCTTGAGTGGGGCTGCGGGTTCTGATTCTGCCGTGGCTGGTGGCAGGGGGCCTCAGTCCTCCCCAAGCAGTCTTTCCATAGGGCTGCCTACGTGCCGTCCCGACATGGAGCGATCCGAGGAGCGAGATGGAGCCCACCCTCTCTTGTGCCCCAGGCTCGGAAGCCACACTCCATCCCGTGGTGCCACACGCCAGCCAGCACTAATCAGCGTGAAGCTTAGGACGAAAGGCCCGTGTGGGTGCGTTTGGACACTGGCTGCCACACTCGGGCTGCCCTGGGGCTCTGTGTTGTGGTCATCCCACGGGAGTGTCAAAGATGCTTACTCCCTGAAGCCACCATTTGGTGGCTGAGAGCTTGAGGACATTTCTATGGAGAGTTTGTTTGCGGGGAGAGCCAACTAACTCATGTTGTCATTGTTGTTACTGCTCTCATCATCATCATCATCATCATCATCATCAATACTTTATGATCTACCTGTCAGATAACCTGCTATAACCTCATGAGGTTACAACTCCTCTTTTACAAATGGGGGAAATTGAGGCTCAGAGAGGATGACAGGCCTGGGATCAGATCACTGGCTAATGGGGTCTGAATCCTTAGCTGTGACACCTGTGTTTGCATGCGAGGTGCCATGCTTATGTGGCTTGCCTGTCCCCCAGCAGTACGTTCTGGTGTCCTCTCTCCAGGGTGGGAATGATTGTAGCAAAGGTCAGACTAAATTCATTCCTCTGGCTCAGAGCCTGGTGCCAAGTGTGCTGGCGGAATAGGAAACAGGAAGGTTCTGGGCTGCAGATCCGCAGCTCTTGAGACCTGGGGTCAGGCTTAGCTCCAAGACATGCATTGAAATCGTCCTGCCAGAGCAGGCGTGGAGTTCAAGTGCAGGGCTACTAGAGTCTCTTACCAGCTGAGTGGTTTTACTAGCAAGCTGATTAAGACTCGCTGTGCCTCAGTATCCCCAGTTGTAAAGTAAGAGTGATCAGAGAGGCTGCCCTGCTCCTGCCCAGGGCTGTTGTGGGGATTTAGTTAGCTCATTCCTGCTCAGTGCTAGGCACACAGTAAGTACCCAGTACATGTTCACTCTTGCTATCACCGGCTTCTTAGAGGCTGACGTGTTTGCTCCCTGTTCCCACATCTGGCTGAGTCCTGGGAATAGGACGGTTGAGGACAGTCCATTTTCATCTGCTGCTGGGAGCATCAGCAGATGACAGTCCGAAGTCCTGGACTTAACTCTGCCTCCATCAGCAGCCTGGTTCTCCCCAAGCCAGGCCTTGCTAACAGCAGTGGGTTCCAGAGGCTGTCCTCCCCAAGCTAGGCCTTGCTAAGAGCAGTAGGTTCCAGAAGCTCTGGAGAACCTGCAGACTTGCATCCCCCGCGCCCCGGCCCAGCCAGCTACCCTCTGATCAAAGAGTGGTTCCCCCTGCCCAGCGAGGTGCCCTGGTTTCTGCAGGTTGCACAAGAGGCTGTGGGTTTAGCAGCCGGGGGAGGCTGAAGGACAGGTGGTGGGTGGTGGGCCTGGGTGGCAGGCAGCTGCCCTGTTAGGAGACAGCTCTGTTCTGATGTGGCCAGGTAGCGGAGTCTGTACCAGAAATGACAAAACCAAACACCAGCACATGAAACCTCCCAGCCATCAAACAGGAAGCAGGGTCCAGATAAAAATACCTTCCTTCCTGCAGCTGTAGCCCCCACCACCCGGGTTTCAGAAGGTCACGCTCTTGACAGGAAGCTCATCTGCTTAGGGCGACTGAGCTGGGGCTGGGGGGGTGCGCCAGTGGGGAAGAGAGGTGAGGAGCGACAGCAGGCTCTCGGGGCTCTGTGCCCTGCATTTCTTGGCAGGTGAAGACATGAAGCCTGATCTGCCCACGCCCCTCCTGGCCAGGATGCACCGGTCTACCTCGAATGTATATTGATTTCTTCCTCTCCTGCCTAGGACCACGAGGCTTTTATGTAGGAGGGAAATGACTGTGGTTTTCAACATGCTTTGTTAGCTAAAAAGCACTGCATCAGAGATCAGCAAGTTTGCTCTGTAAAGGGCCAGATAAGAAATGTTGTAGGCTGTGTGGGCCATCCCGTCTCTGTTCTGATGGAGGAAGCAGCCAAAAGCAGTGCATAAACAAATGAGCTTGCATTCCAGCTCAACTTCATTTACTGACACTGATATTTGGCTTTCATATAATTTTCTTGTGTCATGAAATACGATTCTTCTTTGATTTTTGTCCCCAACCGTTAAAAAAAAAAAAAAAAGAAACCGTTCTTAACTTGCGAGCAGCTCAAAACTGCACAACTGAGCCATTGGACCGCCGACCCCTGCACGATACAAACAAAGGGGTATCATTATTGGGTCTATTTAACTTCCTACCCGACATAGGAGTCTCAGCTTCAGCATTTGCTTCACAGGGTCAGCCAGCTTGAGACCTCATTTCTGCCCTAGAAATTTCACCAGGAATGTAGTTCTTACCACTTGGCTATCATTCCATGGAGGATTTTTGTTTTTTAGCGAAACTGGAAAATTCTGGTTATGAAGGTAGTACATACGTATTTTTAAATGCTTGGAAAATTCTGACCACCATAAAATAAAAATCACTGATAACCACAGTTCATATCTTAATTCTCTTTTTCCAGTGAGCAGCGTGTGCCTGTGTGGAATGCATTTTTCCTCTCCAGTTGAGAGCGCATTGAATGTACAGTTTTGATCTCTTGTTTTCCATTCTACACTATATATCAGGCATGTCCCGCATCATTAAAAATTCCTCAGAGATACAAGCTGCAGAGTATTCCATCACATGAATGTTCCGTAATTTACCGAATCAGTCTCCAATTGCGTAGGCGCTGGGTTGCTTCTGGTAATTCTTGATTGTAAACAATGTATCTAAACAATGCTGCGGTGAGCGTCATTGTCCATAAATCTTTTCTCCCACCCCTCCTCTTTTCTTTCGTGTGTGTATGTGCTGGAGATTCCAAGGAAAAACTGTATTTTCGACTTATATACGGGCAATTTTTGTTTTCCTGGATTTTGCTTTGTGGATTATGTGATTCACAGGGTTTTCTTATGATAATGACTTCATTCTCCCCACTCCACCACTGACCCTCAGCAGCCACTGATCTGCTTGCTGTTTATGATTTCATTTTGAAGTATCTTTTTTTAATCAACCTAAAATTGCTTACCTCCTGTTTTTGCCCTGAATCCCATTCTGCATCATAGTAATGTTGCCACCCCCGCTTTCTTTGTGTTTGCATTTGGCTGGTTTATATTTGAGCATTCCTTTATTTTTAGTCTGTTATTTTGTTGGGATGTATCTCTTGTAAGCAGCACACAGTTGACATATTTTTTTTCTTTCTGACAACCAAATCTTCACTGCTTTATGGGGGAGGGTAGATGATTTCATTTATTGTAGTAGATGTTTGGTTTTTTTGGTCATCTTGCCATAGGCTTTGTGATGTTTATGCTTATATGTTCTTTCTTCCATTCTGTGACTTTAATGAATACGATGCTTATTTTCCTTTGATCTTTTCCATTGATACGGAAGACAGTAATCCTGATTTCAATTTCTCAGGTGGTTACCTTTACCATTTTCAAAAAATCTTGTTGAATTTCCTCAACCAGACAGGTGGAAGCCCAGAGTGGGATTTGCCTGTCCTGTGCAACACAGCGCTGAGGGAGAGAAGCAAGACATAGCATCTTTAGGAGAAAATTGAGAGCCAGGCAGACAAGCATGGGGGAAGGGCAGGACATGATTATGGGACAGGAGAGTGGAACCAGGGAAACCAGGCAGAATGTTCAAATGGGCAGGTGGAAGCTGGAGGAATCTCCCCCTTCATAGACAACTTGTTTTCTCTTCCTGAATATTGTTAGGAATGGGTTTTATTCTTGTTTATATCTGGGTGAGGAATCCCTCGTCACTAGTTATGCCTGAAACGCCAGTTGTGCCTGCAGTCAACCACGCTAGAATGGGTTCTCCACACTTATTAGCTAAGTGAGCTTGAGCAAATCATGTAAGTTTCCTGTTGAATGAGATGATCATAGCGCCTAAGTCATAGGATTATTGTGGGGGTTAACTGGGATGAGACATATAGCATCTGAGCATAGTGCCTCACACTTGGAAAATATTCAGTAAACGTTAGATATTATTACGGTGGCTGTGAAGCCATTTTAGTGTTTATGTGTATTCAGCCTCTGCCTGTAGGGCTGGCAATATTTTTATCTGTTTCTTGCCTGGAGATATGAAATAATTAGACAATTTTTTAAAAATTAAGGAGAGGGCGCTGGGTGGCTCAGTCGTTAAGCGTCTGCCTTCGGCTCAGGTCATGATCTCAGGGTCCTGGGATGGAGTCCCGCATCGGGCTCCCTGCTCCTTGGGAGCCTGCTTCTCCCTCTGCCTCTCTCTCTTTCTCTAATGAATAAATAAATAAATAAAATCTTAAAAAAAAAAATAAAATAAAAAAATAAAAATTAAGGAGAGATAAGTATACAGAGGAGTGAGGTGAGAGAGACAGGGTCGGGGAAGCAACAGGAAGAAATCAGGAAGAGGAGTACAGGGTGTTGGTGGGGAGGAGGGCCATTGGGGGAAAAGAGCTGGTACCTTGGAGAGTTCCTGGGTGGCCAGGCGCTGCTGGGCAGAAGGGAGATCAGGTTCCTGGATCTGCGTTGGGAAGCTGCAGGGAGAGGTACTGGGAGCATTCTGGAAGCAGAATTAGTGAAGACCAGGGACCTGGCACAGTTGGGGTCCATTGTGTTCATGAATGGAATGGGGGAGGTACGAGGGTCATGTTTCTGGGCCAGCAGTCCCCTCACCTTGAGTTTGAGGTGCAAATGGGCAGTCTTTGAAGCTTTGGTGGAGAAACCATACAGACCCACATCTTCTCTTATTAGATGGGTTAAATGCAGTTCTCCTTCCCTTTGAGGAAATCCAGTACAAATATCTGCTGCTACCTTAGGAAGTTATTCTTCTCCCACCCCCACATTTCAGAAAGACTATGCATTTTTCATGAACATTGATGGTAGCTTATTTTGCATGTAGGTTTCCCTGGTTTCTTCCTGTTTGTTTATTTATTTAGACTTTAGTTTTTGAGAACATTTGTAGGCTTACAGCAAAAATGAGGGTAGGGACAGAGATTTTCTGTATACCCCCTGGCACCACACATGCATAGTTTACCCCATCACCAACAACCCCTACCAGAGTGGTACTTTGGTTACCATTGATGAACCAGCACTGACATATCATCATGCAAAGACCACAGTTTACATTAGGGCTCACTCTTGGTGTTGTACATTCTGTGGGTTTGGACAAATGTATAATGATGTGTATCCATCATCATGGTATCATATGGAGTATTTTCAGTGCCCTAAAAATCCCCTGTGCTCTGCCTATTCATCCCTTCCCCTCCCCAACTCCTGGCAACCACTGATTTTTTTTTTTAACTGTCTCCATAGTTTTGTCTTTTCCAAAATGTTGTATAGTTGGAATCATACAATATGTAGCCTTTTCAGAGTGGCTTCTTTCACTTAGTAATAGGCATTTAAGGTTCTTCCGTGTCTTTTCATGACTTGATAGCTCATTTCTTTTTAGACTGAATAATATTCCATTCTCTGGAATGGAATATTCCATTGCCCACTTACCTGCTGAAGGACATCTTGGTTACTTCCAACAGTTGGTGATTTTGAATAAAGCAGTTATAAACATTTGTGTGCAGGTTTTTGTATGGACATAGTTTTCAACTCTTGAGTAGATACTAGGGAGTTTGATTACAGGATTGTATGGTAAGACTATGTTTAGTTTTGTAAGAAACCATCAAAAGTTTCTATACCATTTTGCATTCCCACCAGCAATGGATGAGAGTTGACTATATTTATGTAGGTCTATCTCTGGGCTCTCTGTTCTGTTGCATTGATCTTTTTGTCTGTTCTTTCACCCATACCACACCGTATTGATTACTGTTGCTTTATAATAAGTATTGAGATCAGGTAGTGTCAGTCCTCTAACTTTGTTCTCTTACAGTGTGGTGTTGGGTCTTTTGCCTCTTCATATAAACTTTAGGATCATTTGTCAATATTCATAAAATCACTTGCTGAGGGTGCCTGGGCGGCTCAGTCATTAAGTGTCTGCCTTCGGCTCAGGTCATGATCCCAGGGTTCTGGGATCAAGCCCCGCATCAGGCTCCCTGCTCTGCTGGAAGCCTGCTTCTCCCTCTCCCACTCCCCCTGCTTGTGTTCCCTCTCTTGCTGTGTCTCTCTCTGCCAAATAAATAAATAAAATCTTTTTAAAAAATCATTTGCTGAGATTTTGATTGGGATTCCATTGACTCTATAGATCAAGTTGGGAAGAACTAACACTTTGACAATATTGAATCTTCCTATCCATGAACATGGAATATTTCTCCATTTATTTTTCTTTGATTTCATTCATTAGGGTTTTGTAGTTTTGCTCATATAGATAGTATACATATTTTCTTAGATTTTCCTAGTATCTTTAGTTTTATTTTCTTAGAAGAAATCTTCTATTTGTTTAGTCTCTCAACAAATATTTGTTGAGATTTTACTCTAGGTGCTGGATACTCCAGATAAGAAGACAGACAAGATTTGCCTGCATAGAGTTTGCTTTCTAAAGGGTCTGCAATCACTTTTCCTTCACACATCTAATACCAGATGTAAGTTACACATGTGCAGAGGCATCTGGGTAGCTGATGTTAGTCCTGTCAACAACTCCTATCCAGCACGACCATGTGTCCTGGGCATGGAGTTTCCTGAAAGGAAAAGGTTATAGCTCGATGCCTGGCATGCCCTTGGCCACCTTGTCTTCATAGTTTTGAAGGTATTGGAGATGCTAAGAGAGAAACTGGCCTCTTTGTATAAGTCAAGGGATGAAGATTCTCTCTGAGATGGAAATGTCTGTCGCCTGGTCCGGGAGCCTTGTTGTCCAGAGGAAGAAGCATAGAACGACCCAAGAGAGGATGCTCTGGCCAGTTCTGAGGCTTGGGTAGAGACTAGGCAGACTCTGTTTATAGCTGCAGTCATCAGATATTGACCAGGAGCTCAAACCATGTCATAGTAGCTAAAAAATTTATGGTTCCTACTCTCCCACCCCTCCAGAGCTTATAGTCTAGTAAAGACACAGACAAATCCATACACAAATACATTACAGTGTTAAGTGTTTTGGAGAGGGAACAGAAAGCACGTGAGAAGGGTACCTCACCCAGCCTGGGAGCCGACTTCACAGAGGAAGTGACATGTAACCCAAGACCTGGTTAAGAATTAACCAGACGAAGTGAAGGCAGAGAAAGTCAGGCAGAGGGATAGCCCATGAGAAGGCCTGGAGATTTAAGAGAGAGGGGGGTGCATGGTGGTCCTGGAAGGGTCTGTGATGGTTGGGAGGGAAGATGCTGGGAGAGGTGGACAGAGGCCAGATCATGCAGGGCCCCGAAGGAACCAGGTGGCCAGCGGCCTCCTTTTTCCTTCCCCTTATATTAAGTAAGACTTGAACACCTACTGCATACCGGCCGCTGTCCTAGGCTCTGTGGGTACAGTAGTGAATGGGACAGATACTGTGCTGACCTCACAGAACCCCTGGGCTGGCAGGGGAAAGAGCTCTCAGCAGGATGCTCAAGGCCACCTTGGAGCCCCTTCCTCTTTTTTTTTTTTTTTTAATTGAGATATCACTCACACACCGCAAAATTTACCTTTTTAAAGTGTGCCGTTTGGGTCTTTAGTATATTCATAAGGTTGTACAACCATTAGCACTATCTAGTTCCAGAAAATTTTTATCACCCCGAATGAACCCCTGTACCCATTAGCTGTCACACCCCAGGGCCCCTTCCCCTCAGCCCCAGGCAACCACAAATCACTTTCTATCTTTATGGATTTGCTTATTCTGGAAATTTCATATAAATGGAATCATACCATATGTGGCCTTTTGTGTCTGGCTTCTTTCCCTTAGTGTGATGTTTTCAAGGGTCATCCATAGTTAGTGTGTGTCAGCATTTTGTTCTTTTTTTATGGCTGCATAATATTCCACTGTATGACCAAACCACATTTTATTTATTTACTCATCCATGGATGGGCACCTGGATGTTTCCACTTAAGGGTCACTATAAAGAACGCTACTATAAACATTTGTGTACACGTTTTTGTGTGGACGTTTGTGTTTATTCCTCATGGGTACATACCTAGGATCCGAATCACTGGGTCACATGCTAACTCGACATTTACTTTTTGAGCTGCCGCCAGACTTTTCCACAGCAGCTGCTCTGTTTCACATGCCCACCAGCCATGCACTCGGGTTCCAAGGTCCCTTCTTCCTTGCCAGTGCTGTCGTTTGTCTGACCCTTTTTCTCCAGATGGGCCCTGGAGGGAGGCTCCCCGGGGAAGAGAGAGGCCTGGCTCCTGGGGCCTGCGCCTGGGGATGTGACTTTGAGGGAAGCCTGGATCCCCCTCGCCCACCCCCCATCATGGCTGAGTCATCACCCGGGATCCTGGGGTGAAGCGCCTGGAAGTGGGACGGGCTGCACCAGCCACTGCAGAAGTCACCATCAGACTCACCTGAGTCTCTACCCCCAGCCCCAGGCGGCTGGGCTTCCCTGGAAGCAGCTATTTCTGGCTGTTTCTGCTCCAGGGAGGAGCAGTGGTGGGTGGAAAGGTTGAAATTGCTCCGTGGAGTGATTTTGGAGGTCCCTGCATTGAGGACCCAGGACAACCTTTCTGAGAGTCCTGGTCCTTCTGGTCTTGTCTGAGCAGCATGCTGGGCCCCCTGGGACCCCGGAGAGCACCCTGGGGAGGGGTAGAGCCGAAGGGCAGGCAGAGGAACTGGTCTGACCAGGCTGTACCTGCTGGACCCTGTGAGACTCTAGGCAAGGCTGACCTGGGACCTGAGGAAGAGGAGGAAGTGGGATCGAGGCGGGCAGGGTTTTCCATGGACGGGGAGCAGCCCCATGGGTGGGGGCGGCAGCTGATGGTGCCAGCAGGGTGCCTGGAATTGAGTAGGGCGGGGTCTACTTAGAATGGAGGTGCAGCAGGAAGACAGACAAAGCGTTGGTGCTCGGGCTGCTGTGTGGGCCCCAGAGCTTCCGCTCCTTTGCCACGGGCCCTGAGGCTAAGTGTTAACCTCTGGGCCTCCACATCCTCCTCTGCAAACTGCACTAACAAGGTCGTTGTGGTGACTATTAGATCACTTTCGTTATTATCGAGTACTGAACACTGAACTATCGGTGATGATCTTGACCATTCTAGCTCTTCATCTCTGTGGCTCTCTTTTGCATTCACCCTCCTCGTCTTTTGGCTGCCCACGTTCCCTTTCCCGGCCCTTGTTGGGCACCATTCTAGCCAAGTGGTTGAGTGTTCAGCCTTTGGAGGCAGCCAGCCGGGGTTAGAAAGCCAAGCTCTGCCATTCCCAGACATGTGCCCTTGGGCAAGTCATTTCATTCGTTCAAGCCTGAGTTTTCCCATCTGTGGATTGGGGCAGTAATAGCTAAGTTTTCCCATCTGTGGATTAGGGCAGTAATAGCTCAGTTTTCCCATCTGTGGATTGGGGCAGTAATAGCTCAGTTTTCCCATCTGTGGATTGGGGCAGTAATAGCTCAGTTTTCCCATCTGTGGATTGGGACAGTAATAGCTCAGTTTTCCCATCTGTGGATTGGGGCAGTAATAGCTCAGTTTTCCTATCTG
The DNA here is from genome assembly GCF_054177405.1 of Leptonychotes weddellii. Taxonomy (NCBI): domain Eukaryota; kingdom Metazoa; phylum Chordata; class Mammalia; order Carnivora; family Phocidae; genus Leptonychotes; species Leptonychotes weddellii. The sequence goes on along the minus strand of NC_138378.1, from coordinate 18,288,515 downwards.
TGGCTTGGGGCAGTAATAGCAGGTTTTCCCATCTGTGGATTGGGGCAATAATAATAGCAGGTCATTAATCCTCACACTGGGTCAGGAGGACTAATGGAGGGACGGACAGAGGGCTTACCACAGCGCCGAGCACAGTTAGCGCTGGCTGCACGAAGAATACCCAGGGGCGTCAGGTCTGGGACCCCGGCCCGGGACTGGGCCGAAGGACTGCTCCAGTCAGCTGCCTGATCCTGTTGTCTGTAGAGGCTGAGGGACAGAGATTTGCTGCTTCATTTCTGCACAGAATCCATATTGTTGCTTTTCAGTTCATGAATCACCTGCCTTGCGGTGTGTCTGCAGGGCTGTGCGCCTGTCCCCACAGTCCTGTGGCCCCAGGAGCAGGCAGCTCTGTGGGGCCCCAGAGCATTCTTCCCTTCCTCCCTCGCTTCCTTCCTTTGTTCATTCACACAATAGATACTGCTTTTGTTCATTTTTATTTTTTAATAAAAATTGTGTATATTTAAGGTGTATAACAGGATGTTTATATATATATGTAGAAATGATGAATACAGTTAAGCTAATTAACATACCCATCTTCTTATATAGTTACCTTTTTTCCTGAGATGTTGGTCAAAGAGTTCAAAGTTGTAGTTATATAGACTCTAATGTACAGCATGGTGACTGTGGTTAATGATAATAATACTATATTGAGAACTAGAAATTTGCTGAGAGAGTAGATTTCAGGTGCTCTTGCTACAATAGATAATCCTGGAGCCCCTGCTAGGAGCCAGGCTCCCTCGTGGAGCCCAAAACACTAACCAAAGAATGATATAATTACTATCTACTAACTAATCACCCTGTAATTACAAATTGGGAGAGGTGCTACTGTGAATCTGAAATGCAGAAATGCAAGGTACTATGGGAGAGAGCTACCCGGGCAACTCGACTGAGATTGGGGTGATCAGGGAAGGCCTCTCAGAGGAGGCAGCATTTCAGCTGGAATCTGAAGTTTGAAGAGGAGTTTGCTGGCCCAAGAGTGAGAAGAACAAGGGCTCCAGGCACAGGAAACTGTGTGTGTAAAGCCTGGAGGAGCCCAGTTTTTGTTTTGTTTCATCTTGACTTGGGAAATGAAAGAAGCCAGCGTGAGTGACCCAGTCACTGAGGGATTCGGGAAAGGGCAGAGGTTAGATCATGCAGTGCCTCAGAGACAGTGGAAAGGTGGGCCTCGTTGCTGGGTGCTGGGTGGAAAAGGAGGTGAGATGGGGAGAGAGGAGGGTACCCCACCAACGTGATTGTGCAAGTCACATGGCCAGATGGCAGCAGCTCAGCCCTGGAGCGCCCCTGACTGGCGTGGACTGCCCGAGGTCCACCTCCACTGGGCAGATGCCTCTGGCCGTTGCGGGCCCGGAGCAGGAACCACACCTGTGGTAGCTTGTCAGTGTGCGGCTCGAGGTCAGGCTCTCTGCTCTGCGGCGTACAGGGGGTCAGGTGACAAAAAAAAAACACACCCCACAAGCTTATCAGCAGTGATTTCTCCCTGCAGAGGCAGCCTCCACCCGCTTCCTGCCGAGATGGGTCGGTTCAGCCTCACTCGTTACAGCTGGAGATGGAGGGGAGCAGATGGCCCTGCTTGGCTCAGATTCCAGCCAGATTGCCAGGGAGGTGTGGGCGGAGGGACAGGGTTGGTGCCAGCCGCGGGAATGTAGGAGAGGAGGGTGGGAGCCACCTCCTTGCCGTCTTAGTGGGACCTTGCTTGCACGGGGGGCAGTGGGCACCACCACGTTGTGGTTCTCAAACCAGCAGGTGCTCGGGGCTCTCTAGAGAGAGATGGCCCTGTCCTTTGCAGCCAAGGCAAGCGTTCTTGGAAATGCAAGATGTTGATGGTTACGTCCCCAGTGCCCAGCACCTGGCCGGACCAGGCAGGAGCTTAGTGGTTGTTTTTCATTTGTATTTAAAAAAAATAAATGATGGTGGTAGCTTTCAGGTATTTTCTTACTTAATCCTCAGGGCAACCCCACAAAGGAGCCATGGCTGTGATCCCCATTTTACAGATGAGGACACTGAGGCACAGAGAGGAGGAGTAACTTGCTTACAGCCCTAGCTGAACAAATGTGCAAGAACAGATGGCTCACGCTGACAAACCAGTGGCCGAGCCTGGGAGCCGGGGCTTGGGGAATGGGGAGCTGACCTAAGTGTGGGCCACCACGTGTGGACACGGCTGGCTAGAGGGAGAGCATGCCCCACTTGTGTTTGTGCTCCCTGAGCCCTAGCTGACTCCCGAGACACCCCCAAGCCAGCTTCCTCCATTGTGCAAGGTGCTTGGAAATCAAGAGATGAGCCTGGAGAGGTACGGAGATGCGACTGCCAGGTACAGCTGAACAAGCTGCACACTGCACAACTCCAAGGCAAGGCATTCACACAGACTATGATGAGAGCAACGCCCCCTTGGAATGGGGCAAGGTGGCCACCCTGTAGGTGGGACCCCACCATGCAGGGCCTTGAAGACCAGGGTCTGCAAACCTTTCCTATAAAGGGCCAGATAGTAAATATTTTAGGCTGTGTGGGTCATACAGGCTCTGCTGTTGGGTGAAAGCAGTCTCAGGCTACATGTAAACAAATGAACACAGGTGTGTTACAGTGAACAATGTGATCTAAGGCACAGGTTACCTGCCAGATTCGGCCCGTGTACCATAGTGGGCCAGCCCCACGAAAGGACTGTGAACTTCATTCTTGGAGCAAGGTGGAGCCACGAGAGCGTTTTAAACAGGAAGTGGGAGGAGGCAAGCTCACATTTAACACGGCCCCGAAAGACCCTTCGGTGCCCCCCCAGGACCTGCGGTGTTTCTTCTGTCCAGCGTGTAGATCGCTGAGCCCATCTGTCTGCAGGAGGAGGCCCGGCTGGGGCCCCGGGGGCTCCGAAGCTTGCAGAAGCAGAGGCCACTGCTGTCCCCCTCCTCCCCACACCGGGTGTCAGGGCCCCTGCAGCCCTGCTTCCTGCTCCAGCCTCAGGGGCAGCACCGAGCAGCCCCGGGGGCCCACGGTCTGGCCTTCAGAGTCCGAGCGTCCGACCTGCTCTGCTTGATTGTGTGTGACCCGGACCCTCCGTCTCTTCCACGGGGTTAGTAATTACAGATGGGGACCCAGGAGAGAAGGCAGTCTGCGCGGACCTGGGTGCAGAGGACGGGCTCAGTAAGAAGACACGATGGATGGAGGAATCATTTTCCTTGCAGAACCGGAGGCAGGAAGGCCTGGTCGTGCCCTGGGTGCAGGCAGCGGGGTCTCTGCTCCGGTGAGGTGTCCGGGGCCAGGCTCCCTGCTGGAGCAGAGCGCACTCACAAGGGGGCCTTGGCTCCTACATACGACGGGTACTCTGTAGAGATGGGGGTGATTTGTTGCACCTTTGGGCTGAAGATAACTGCCCGCCATGGGAGTAATTCCACATCTGGGGCTCCCAGGAGCACGGAGAACACCCTGATAATTACTGCACACAAACGCTTTTGGCAGCTGGTGTGTAATTTCTCCCTCAAGGAGTGTCTTCTGGGACAGGAAGCGTGGTCCATCCCCCACCTCCCACCCCCCCAACCCCTACCATGGGATTTGAACCCTTGCCTCATGTGAGCAGAACCTTCTCCAAACCCCTCCTACATAATAGGAACACAGTGGCCACTTCTACTCTCCCAAAGGCCACCTGCCCGGCCCAGGGCATTCCCCCCAGCCCACGGATGGGCAGGGTGGGCCTCGGTGATCAGTGGCCTTGCCATAAATCTTACTCAGCCCTGAGGCGGCGACCAGCTACCGGGGCATCTGGGAGGGGCCTGTAGGCAGCGCCGCACGTGACAGGGGCTGTCACAGGACAGGCGGGGTGGTCTGGTTTGCTCAGAGCTGGAGAGGCTGCTGATGAGGTCAGGGTCCAGGAAGAGTGGCTGAGGACTTACCGTGTGCCAGGCCTTAGGGAAAGGACAGTCAGCGCCAGGTCACTGTCCTGCCCCCTTGGGGCTTAGTGTCCTACCGCAGACAGACCCAAAGCCCCTAATTACCCAGATAGTTATATAATTATCATTGTGAAAAGCTATAAATGAGATGTATAGGAACTGTGGGTGCCGTCATCTGGGGAGTTTCAGCTGAGACCTAAAGGTTGAGGAGTGAGGCAGATGGGGGTGTGTGCGCGTGCGTGCATGCATGTACGTGCCTGCGTGTGTGTTAGGGGTGGATTCCTGAATGGGGCTGGCTGGCTGGTAGATGGGTGGATGGATGAATGGACACATGGGTAGATGACTGACGCTTCCAGGCAGTGGGAACAGGCTATGCAAAAGCTCAGAGGCCAGAGGATGTAAGGTGACTCTGTACCTGATGAAAGACCATTGTGGAAGATGTGTGGAGTTTTAAAAATGAGACTGGAGAGGTAGGTAGGGAGGGAGGAGCGCTGTGTACCACTGAACAAGTTGCGCACTGCACTGCCCTAGGAGATGCCGGTCTTGTAGACGGCAGTGTGAACGGTGCCCCCTGGATTGTGCAAGATGGAGGCCTTCAGAAGGGATCGCATCACATGGACCTTGCATGTCTTCGTAAGGGTTTTGGACCTTGCTTCCAGAGCAGTGGGGAGCCATGGAAGGCCTTTAACAGCGGGCTATGGGGCTAATTTCCATTTATGATGGCCCAAACCAGCGCTGTCCAATAGAACTTTCTGCACTTTCTAGTATGGTAGCCACACGTGGCTATTGAGCAGTTGAAGTGTGGCCAGAGCAACTGAGGACGTGACTTTTGAATTTTTTTTTTTAATCTTTTTTTTTTTAAGATTTTATTTATTTATTTAATTGACAGAGAGAGAGACAGCGAGAGCAGGAACACAAGCAGAGGGAGTGGGAGAGGGAGAAGCAGGCTTCCCGCCGAGCAGGGAGCCCGATGCGGGACTCGATCTCAGGACCCTGGGATCATGACCTGAGCCGAAGGCAGACGCCCAACCGACTGAGCCACCCAGGCGCCCCCATGACTTTTGAATTTTTATGAATTTAAGTTTCAAAAGCTATAATAATAGCCAGATGTGCAAGTGGTTCCACAGAGGACAGGGCGGCTCCAGAGACTCTGACCATACCCTCTGCAGACTCCCACCACTCCTAACCCACAGCCTGCCGGAGACCTCACCTCTTGCCAGAAGCCTGGTGGAGGCCTCAAACTCCCCTCTGCGTGGACCTCAGTTCACACTCAGGCCAAGGATGCCGCAGGGCTGTGGCACCAGGAACTGGGGCTGAGGAGGATGGAGCTGAGGGCCCGCGTCCATCCCCCACTGCGCCTGAGATCTCGTCTTTTCCCCGGCACCTGCTGAGGGTGCTGACCTGGTATTTGTCCTGTGGAGTGGGTGGCCTTCTCCCCACCCTTCCCAACTCACTCCTAGTTTCCCCACAGCAGCTTCCTCATCCTCCCATGCCTGTTGTAAAGAATCAACAAGATGGTTAGCGTCAGGACCTGGGGGAATGGGGGTCTTCCCCGGGCCCCTCACATCACCGCACACCCGGTGCATGATGGGATGCTCACTCCTGTCCCCTCTGTTGCAGTACGCTACTTCCTGAAGAATAAGGTCAGCCCTGATTTGTGCAATGAGGATGGACTCACAGCCCTGCACCAGGTAAGGCCAGGCTCGCTGGGGTCCCTGGATCCCTGCCCCCCACCTGAAGAATTACCCCACCTCTCTGCTTTTTCCTGCCCAGAACCCTCAGGGAGGAGGGAGGGAAGGAAAGGAAGCCTCAGCGGCCTCATCTGAAAGGTTCTTCTCTACTTGGGGGAGAGACATGTGTCTGTTACAAACACGCCCACGGAGCCCCTGTGAGCACATGCGCGCGCTCACACACGGCCTCCAGGGACAGGGAACCTTTGTCCACTGCATCCTCACTGCCCAGCAAGAGGCTTGACAAACAAAGCAAGTTTGTTTTGAGCTTGAAGTTTATGAAGCATGTTTATTCACACCCACCAAGGCATCCCTCCACCCCGGTGAGAAAGGGGATTGACAGGGAGGCCATGTGACCTGCCCCGGCTCACACGCCCTGATCTGTGGCCTTGAACTGGGAACAGTCACAGCACACCCCCTTTCCAGGGCAGTGCGATGGCCTAGCCTCCCTAGCTGGTCCCCAGCATTCAGTTGCCCTGCCCTGTTTCATCCTTCACGCAGTGGCCGCAGGGATGCTCAGGTCAAAGTCTCATGTTACTCAAAACACTCTGTGTCTTTCCACAAGGCTCCTCGAGGCCTGGCCCCTGGCCAGCCCTCCATGCTTCCCGGCTCTCCGTGAGGCTCCAGCCACGTGGCTTTTCTGGTCCTTCCACATGCTGGCTCCTCCCCACCGCATTTCTCACGGCATGTGGGCATGTGCCCTGGTTAGCCCCAGTGGGTGGCAAGGGCCCAAGAGCTGTGCTGTGCTATAAGATCCTTACCTTCTGAGCACGCCCTCCGTGGCCATTTGAGCCATTAGCCTGAGCATTTGATGTTGGCCTCCCTCTGCCCAGACTCAGCTTCATGAGGGCAGAGCCCATGTCTCTTGCTCATTGATATGTCCTAGCGTCTTTCCCCATGCTGGCATACAGTGGGTGCTCAGTATGTGCATGCTGACTTAATGAACACAGGGAAGCCTCCCTGTGCCTTGGCCCAAGTTTCTGAGCAGGAGGACTTGTAGGCAACCTGGCGAGCGGGAGGCCAGGCTGCCAGACCCCCGAGCTGGTGAGAGCCTCTTCCTGTGCCCACGAGGGCAGGAAGGGATGGACGACGACTGGCTGCTGCCCCCACCCAGGAGCCCCAGGAACAAGCCCCACCCCTGGCCATCAGCCCAGTGGCTTCCCATGTGTCCTTTTGGCTGCTTTTCCTGTCCACAGGGCGTCCCGCATCCACTAATTCTAGCTGTGTGATCTGGGGCAACTTACTGAAGCTCTCTGTGCTTCACTTTCCTCATCTGTGAAATCAGAATAACAAGCACACACAACAACACGGGGTTGTTGTGAGGATTAAATGAATACACATAACAGCCCTTCAAGCATCTCCCGACGCTGCATAAATATGAGATGGCACTGTCGTTATTAAAATCCATCACATTGTTCGCGTCTGTGCAGTCACTTTTGTGAAGCGTAAGTTGATCCTCACAACAGCCCTTTGAAATATTATCAACCCCATTTTACAGCTCAGGAAACCGAGGCTCAGGGACAGCACCGTCCAGTAGAATGTTCTGGGATGGTGGGCTGTCCTGTGCATCTGCCCCGTGCAGGGCAGTAGCCGCTAGCCGAATGGGGGCCCTGGAGCGCTCGGAATGTTGTTCTGAGGAGCGAATGAGGCAGTCCGTGGCCAAAGGTTAGCGAGGTGGTCCCAGTGGCCCTCCACCGCACTCACAGTGGTTACTGGTGAAGCGACAGGCTGTTTCCGCCGCCGGGGGCTGTCCTTACTGTCGCTGCCGCTCCTTCCGACCGAGGAGCACATTAAGAAGCAGCTTCACACGCCTGGCAAAGGAGTGTGGCTCTTCTCCTCTAGGCAACAGGGAGCCTTCGGGGTTTGTAAACTGAGACTGATGGTTTGATGAGGGTGCTCGCTGGGTGGAGGCTGTGGGAAGGGGAGAGACAGGGAGAGACCGTGAGGCCTCACCAGCGCAGTGGGGCTGGGGGCAGGGATTTAGGAGCCGGCATCCCCACCCGGTGCTAGATTCGATGTGGGAAGGGAGGGGGCGGGAGGCGTCATCCAACTGCAGGTGCCATTTCCCACCTTGGGGAGTGTAGGGGAGGAGGCCTGCCCGCTCCACCACCGACCACCCCAGCAAGCACCCCAAACCCAGCCCTTGCCCTGGTCGGGCCTTTAAGGCTGGGCATCCCTCTCACAAAACTGCAATTCTGGGTGCACCGTCCCCTCTCCTTTCAACCTGAGCTCCCCCGCCACCCCATCCTCATGTTTTCTGCAGCCCTAAAGGTGGGTTCTCTATGGGCTGCTCCTCCTATGGACAGGGGCTCCTCAGACCCACCTCCCTGCCACAGACAGCCTGGGGCCCCTTGCAGGTCCCCACAGCCCCACGCCGGCATTTTTGGCGCCCTCTGCTGGCCATGCTGTGCCACTGCATGGTTCTTTCAACCACCTGAGGCAGCTCCACACTTCCTTGAGTCATCTGTACCCCGCCTTTCTGGAGAGATGCCCTCAGACCCAGCCAACCCCAGACCGGCTGGACCAGAAAGGGAATCTGGATCTCTGGCATCATCTCTGTAAACAGCTGCTCCTTTCGCACATGCCCTTCTGGTGCTGAGCCCTGGCTCTGCTGGAGATGGGGTCAGGTACCATGGCCCCCTACCCCATCCCCACAGCCAGGGTCGTGGGTTCCCAAAGGTGCCCCTGATCCTTCTGCTGACATCCAGTCACTTCTCCCTATGCCCAGAGATACTCCTGTAGGCCCAGCCACCATCATCTCTTAACTGGATGATTTCAACATAGATTCTCACTGTCCCTCTCCTCCCCCAAAAGTGCTCACTTGCAGTCTGTTCTCCACATGCACCCAGAGGGAAGATTTAAAATAAGTCTGATTATGTTGCTCCTCTGAATATGACTCTGCAACATCTCGCATTGCATGAGGGCCAAGCCCCTACCTGGATGGGGAGTACTGAGCCCAGATCCCTGCTTCGTCCCCTGCTGGCTTCTCCACCCTGGTCTATAAAATGACTCCCTGTCTTCCTCCTCTGTCCTCACCTCTCTCTGCTTGTGGGCTTAGACCCCTCTGTCCCCTTGGAGTCTTTCTCCCTCTGTCCCTGGAGTGTGAGTGCTCTAATGGCTGTCAGAGCTCTGTCTCTCTGGGGGGGCTGCAGAGAGCCTTCCCTCTCACCAGGACTGACCTCCATGTGGACAGGCGGGAGCACAGACATGGTGTCCTTTAGGGGCTATATCGGGGTCCCCAGAGCCCTGATGTGGAGGTGGGTTCTCTGGGGGGAGTCTTGGTTACTTGGGGCTTCCCTAAGAACAGAGCTCCTGGGTCAGGAGAGGTAGCAGACTGACCTAGGGCCACACCTTGGAGGCGGCTGCCAGGAAGAGGGACTCCCCCAACAGCCCCCTCATCCCACCGACACCCACTCCTGCTCCAACATGAGCAGCCTTCCTTGAACGTATTCGTTCTCTAAGTTACAGTCGTCCATACAATTTTGTTTGAAGAAAGCCTTCAGGAATTAAAAAAGAAGAAGATTTTAAAGCCTCATTCAAAATTTCCTTTCATTTCACCAACACTTGCAAAGCATCTTATTGCCACGCCCTTATGCTTTTTACGTTTCACTTATATTTGTATCTTGAATACTAAGAACTTACTCGTGGGGAAACCGAGACTCAGAAGGGTTATGTGGCTTGCCCAAGGTCACACGGCATGTAAGTCATACAGCTGGATTCAGACTCAGACAGTTTGGCTCCACTGTTCTCGTGGCCTCCTGAGGGGAAGCTGGCGTGTCCCCACTGGTGCCGGGGCCCTGCGGAAGCTGACCTTGCCTGTGTCCCCCCTCACCACCACCCCCACAGTGCTGCATCGACAACTTTGAGGAGATTGTCAAGCTGCTCCTTTCCCATGGTGCCAACGTGAATGCCAAGGACAACGAGCTGTGGACGCCCCTGCATGCGGCGGCCACCTGCGGCCACATCAACCTGGTGAAAATCCTCGTTCAGTAGTACGTGGCCCTCCCCCCGGGGCGGCCTCCGCCCTGCCTTTGGTGGTTCTCTGTTGGTTTTGTTTCTGCCTTTGGTCTCCCTCCTCTCTCCTTTTCGTCTTGGGTGCCATTTCCTTTACCTCTCGTGGGAGCTGGTGTCTCTCTCCCCACACCCTCCCTCCACCTCTGTCTCTGTGTCTCTCTCTCCTCCTCTGCCCCCCCTCCCTTCCTCATCTCTGTGTGCCTTTCCCATTCCTCTTTGTCTCTCTTCATTCTGTCTCTCCCTTTGTGCTGTTTCCCCCCAAAATATTAACACATAACATAAAAGCAACCACTCTTGCATTGTGGGAATGATCCCCATTGGTCTTGGTGTATAATCCTTTTGATGGGCTACTGAGTTCGGTTTGCTGGTATTTCGTGGAGGACTTTTGCATCCGTGTTCATGAGGGATGTGGGTCTGTAGAGTTCATTCCCTTAGGGGTTTGGTCTGGCTTCATATCAGGGTAGCCTTCTCTTTTTTATATCTCTTTTTCTCTGTCTCTGTGAATCCATGAGTTTATACTCAACTCCTCTGCTAGTACTCTTTATGTCTTGTTGCCATTTTTGGCTTCTTTTGCTATTAAAAAAAAAAAAAAAGCAAGCATACTTCCTTGGCCCTGTTTCCCAAATGCTATTTACATGCTTTTCCCTGGGGGCAGAACCTGCTTTGAGGGGCACCAGGTAGCAATGTTTTCCCTAGGAATAAGGCCATTTCTGTATGTGCCGTTCTGATGGGCCTTTCCAGCCCTTGAGTTCCTTCTAGTTTGCTCAGGTTCTGTAAACACCTAGGAAAGACAACATTCCATTTCAAGTGTGTTCGACTGAATTCATCTAATAACTGGTGGGCACTTGAGCTGGGCACTGGGCACTCAGGGATGCAAAAGTCCTAAGGGACCGGGCAGGAAACCAGGGCATTTCAGTGCTAGTGCTGAGACAGAGTCGGTCCTGGGAGGCCACGGAGAGCATCTGAGTGCAGGGAGTCAGGAAGAGTGGCCAAGAGCAGGTGACCTTTGGCAGAGGTCTCGGCAAAGCCGCAGGAGCTCATCAGGTGGCTGCAGGGGGCGATGGAGGTGATTGTAGAGGCTCAGAGAGGTGGATCAGCTTGCCCAAGGGCACATGGGAGCACAGAGAGGTCTCAGTGCAGGGCCCTTCAGCCTGAGGACTTACTGGTAGTCCATGCCCACACCTCTGATGAGAACCTGGCTGTGACTCAGTCTGCCAGGAGCACCTGATCAGTGATGGTGCCCAGAGGAAAGGGAGTGGTGCCAGCCTAGTGCAGTGGGTCCCCGGTGCTGATCTGTACCAGAATCATGTGGGCCGTGGCTTCAGAATACCCACTCCCAAGCCCCACCCCCAGAGATTGTTTCAGTGGGTCTGGAGTAGAGTCCAGGAAGTTGCACTGTATTTCAGGGATGCCCAGGGAATTCTGCAGGGCAGCCCAGGACCACACGTGGGAACCACTGGCCCCCAAAATAGGTTCTGCTGGGGAGCCCCAAGGCTCTCTCCTGCCCCTGTCCTGTCAGCCTCTGGGTTGGGACTTGGAGACAGTGGGGGAGAGCTGAGGATGTTTCTGCAGGGGGATACAGATTGAAATAGAGTGGGGGTTTGAGCCTTGACCCTCCCACATCCTCACTGTGTGACCTCAGACAAGGGACTGAACTTGTCTGAGTCTTTGTATCCTCTTGAGTGAGATAGCCAACAGGAACAACCCGATAGGACTAGTATGAAGATTAAAGAAGATGATATGCATAGAGGGCCATTCGTGTTATTTGTGTTATGGTCACCAGGGAGGACTTTGACATTTGTCCCCAAGTGCCTGCCTGCTGGCCCAACAGAGCAGGAAGCCGGGGGAGGTCTGCTGGGACAGCTTTCCTGGGAGAAGCTGAGTCCTGAAGCCGCTGTCCTAGCTGGGGTACCCCAGCGAGGAAGAAGGGCTGGGGGCGCTGGGGTGCACAGTGGGGCTGCGTGTGAGAGGCCGGAGGGCAGAGGCAGCCAGACCAACCCCAGCCACACCTCCCCGGGCCTCACTCTCACCCTCTGTCTGCAGTGGGGCCGACTTACTCGCTGTCAACTCGGATGGGAACATGCCGTATGACCTCTGCGAGGATGAGCCCACCCTGGATGTCATCGAGACGTGCATGGCGTACCAGGGTAAGACCAGGGCGGCACGCCCTAACGTGGGCACAGGTTATTCCCAGCCAGTGAGCTGGCTACGTGCCCACCTCATGCTCAGCGCCTAGGAAATGGGATGGGTCCTCATTACAATTGTTATCCTGGTGATTAACGAGCTGAGGACAAAAAAGGACCCTTGGAAAACCATGCTGGGCAGGAGGGGGGCGTTGTTCTCCTCCGTGTCACCCACACACGCAGGCAGCCTCGGCTGGCCCTGTCTCCCCTTCGTCAGCTGTGACAATCCAATTCAATAAACATTCACAAGAAAGATATATTCCCATTTGGGAAAATAATCAAGAGTCAAGAACATTCGCGGGTGCCCGCTCGGTGCCAGGCACCATGCTGGCTGCCAGGGGCCGGGGTAAATAAGCTGTGGGCTGTTTTCAGCTCACAAATGAGCTTCAGAGAGGAAACAAAAGTAGCAATCAGAGACCTGCCCACCCCCACCAGCACGCGGACATATTTCTGGAGGTCTCCGCAGAAAGCTCAAATCCAGACCCTTGGCCGCAGCGTGAGGGCCGGCCGGGACCCTGCCCTTGAGTTCCTTCCCCGGGGGTGCTGTGATAACCACGATGGGGTCCCTCCGTTCCCCAGCACCCGGGCTCTGCCTGTCTGTCTTCTCCCGACCGTCTTCGTTTTTGTACCAATCTGGTGAATCTCTGGGCCCCCCTTCAGGAACTGTGTTTTCAAATGTGGTTGTCACAATCACAGGATTGATTATAAAGGAACCCAATGATATTAAACTACGGCTACCAAAATATTCCTAAACGTGTTATGTAGAAACTTGATTAATTCACGAAACAGCAAGATGACACGTTAGGAAAGTAGATGCACTTTCTGTTGGTGACCAAGCCACAGGCATTGCTAGTTCTGTGGATTTGACTCTCGGCCTCATGGAAGGAAATGCTGTATTTCAGTTCGACGTTAGCACGAATGAAGTTGTAATTTTTTTTTTCTCCTTTCCAGTTTACAGACGTCCCCCAAATTCTGTCCCAGAATGTTCGATCTAATGGACCTTTGTATAGAACATGTCACTTTCCCCTCCTTAAATACTATTTAGTAGCTGCCAGTAACACTTAGACTTTTAGCCAGCGATTCAGGCTACAGAACATCTGTCCGGGTCCTTCCACCTCAGTGGACTCGATGTGCTATTCAGAAGTTATATATTTGTTCGTTCAATCGTTCACTCATTCATTCATTCATTCATTCCCATAACGGAAACTCATGAAGCACCATTCCGCGAACACAGCCATGGTTGGGATGAGGGGAACCAGCAGAGCCCGCGATCAGATAGGTGGTCAGAGGAGGTCAGCAAGGGAGGTGATCCCGGCCGGGCCTACAGCGTGAGGCAGAGCCAGCCATTTGAGCGGCTGGAGGCTCTCAGGTGGACGGTAGGGATTTCTGGTGTAGAGGAACAGAATATGTAACAGTAACTAGTACTCTTGTAGTGCCTACAGGGCACCAGGCAGGAATGGCCCTTGTTCAGTGGGCCGGTTAGTGGCTGCGTGTTCCCTGGGCCTGGGAGACAGTGACCCATGGGCGTGGCTGTCTAGTCCCTTGCCCGGCAGACCTTGGGGAGTAGGAGCTGTGCCTCGCCCATCTGCCCCGCCACCCCTCCCCGGGTGGGGCCTGGGCCCGGGGCGCTGACTCAGTCCTCACTTTCCTACACAGGCATCACCCAAGAGAAAATCAACGAGATGCGGGCGGCTCCTGAGCAGCGGATGATTGCAGACATCCACTGTATGATTGCAGCGGGCCAGGACCTTGACTGGATAGATGCCCAGGGCGCCACACTGGTGAGCAGACGGGCCAGGCGGGTTGGGGCTGGGGGGCTCAGTACCAGACCAACTCGGGCTGAAGTGGGCCCGCACCTGGTTGAAGTTAAGCTGACACAGTTGGGGCCCGTCCGTGGCCTTGAACCTCCTCCAGACCCGCTTTGGGGCCGGGGTTGCCCCCGGAATGTGGAGAGTTAGCAGAGCAGGGCTCAGCCCCTTTGAGAATCTGGCCAGTCTCAGCTGGGGCTGGGGGTCAGGAGCCCTGATGTCCACCAGCTCTCTCTCGCAGTTCCTCCTTCACCTCAAGTTCCAGGTGTCCATCCGAGCTCATTATGTTGTCGTCCTCCAGTGGTGTCTCCCACATAAAGACTGGAGCCACCAGCCATCCACTCCCACGTGCCACCTTGCTTTGCACCGTCCATTCTCCTGCCTTAGAATCTCCTCTCCCACCCCTCCGCCTAGCCTCAGCAGCCTCCCCAAACCTCACTGCAATAGCCTCTCCCCTGGGTTCTTTGACTTCTGAGTCCAGACACCCCCAGTCATCCATCCATCCATCGGTTCATTCATCCATCCAAGCAACACACACCCGTGTGCCACATACTTCACTAGACCATGGAGACAGAGAACAAGGGAACCCACTTCTCTCTCAGGTCTGCCTGATTGGCTCCACTCATCCTTTCAGCTCCAGTGTCAGGGATTGGAAATTTTGACCTCTCTTCATAGGCTCTCCTAGCACTATGGAGCCCAGTATTGGGGAGGGTCTGCTTCTGAGGCTCTAAACTGAAAACAAGAGCATGGCCTCGGAAGCCCTTGTACGCCCTCCGCCGATGGCTGGGCCTTGGCCTCGGCTTGGGGCCCGTGCTGGCCATGAGCACTCAGGAGTCTCAAAATCTTGAGCTTACTAGGTAGGGCTCAGCGGTACCAAGACCCCTCACTGCCCCTCAGGCCTGACCTGGTGACTCAGGTGTAATAACTGGGCTCCTCCCACCTGGTTCCTGAGCCCCACCCTCTGCGTCATGCCCTTTCCCATTAACTGGGTCCCTGCTCAGCCCAGCACTCAAAGATTCAGTGAGACTGAACACTGCGGTACGAAGGCAGAACCAGGCTGTCCCAGGGCGAGGCCCATCCTGGCTGGAGCTTCTTTGGGTCTGTGGCTGGGCCTCTAGACACACGGGTTTCCTCCTCTTGGACTGAGGCTGGCCAGGCCCATACCAGGTCTCAGGTCTTCCCAGGAAAGTGGGGTTTACTAACAGTCCCTTCCTCACCAGGTTGTTGGGAGGAATAAATGGGATTCTGCATAGTAGGTGCTAAGCACAGAGTCTCTAAACTCTCAGTAGATATTAGGGGTTCACATTGTCATTATTATTACTAACACTATCACGATCCCAGTCATGCCTTTTTATTCCCTGCCAAGTGTGAGGCCGCACAGTTTGTAATGTCTGGCTGGCCCTGCTGGCTGTCATCTCCCCAACTGGCAAACAGCACACATTTAGAGATCAGATGATTATTCTAATTTTCATGTGGGCCTGTATCGGATCACACCCAGGCTTCTTCTGCAAATTGAAAAGTAAAGGAACGCCTCTGTTTGCCAGAACCTTATAGCAACCATAACCCCAGGATGAGGCAGCGTCGGGCCACAGGGCCATGTTCTGAAGGGCTGCTTCCTAGGGCCGTGCCTTCTCTGTCCCACTGCCTGCAGCTCTGTTGTCCCAGACCTCAGCCCCCTGGAACTCTCTGGTCTCCTCCCAGCCAGCCTTCCGCCAGCCTGCTTGGGCTCTCACCTCTGCCTCCCACCTCAGCTGGGCAGTTGGTTTCTCTTTGCCTCATCTCCTTACTCCTTCATCCATTCCCACGGCGTGCCTCGTCATCACTCACGGCTCTCTGAGAATGTTCATCGCTTACTGAGTGTGTGTCATGTGCTAAGTGCTTTATGTACTTTCTGGAGATCAAGCAGATGGGACAAGTGAGGTCCCCAGGGTGGTGTCCATCACCAGAGGCCCGGAATGGTGTCAGGTAGAAGAGCTGTGGCCTCAGCACGAGGCTTTCCTCTATTGGATGTACTGATTGCCTATTGTGTAACGAAGGAGCCCAAAAATTTAGCCTCTTGAAATAGCGATCGATATTTATTATCTCAGATGGTTTCTATGGTTAGGGAATTGGGAACAACTTAGCTCGGTAGCTCTGGTGGGGGTCTGCCAGGAGGCTGCTGTCATCTGAAGACTTGACCGGGGCTGGAAGATCCATTTCCAAGATGGTGCACTCACATGGCTGGCAAGTTAGGGCTGGCCTCAGTGTTTCACCTCCTTATGGCCTCTCCGTACTACATGATGGCTGCTTTGTCCGAGAGTGATTGATCCCAGAGAGCATGAGGTAGAAGCAGAGATGCCTCTTACGACCTCACCTCAGAAATCACACACCACCCCTTCACAATGTCCTACTTGTTAGCAGTGAGTCACTTGTTCTGGCCCACATTCAAGGCAAGAGGAATTAAACTTCCTCTCTTAAGGGAGGTATGTCAGAGAATTTGTAGACATTGGAGACAATTTGTAGACCACACTGGGCCTCTGAAACCCGTTCCTCAGAGCTCAGCACACGGTAGGGACTCAGTAAGTGCTGTTGCCTTAACCACAGGGGCTCTCAGACCAACCACACGATAAAGAGTGGCCTCAGTAATACTTTGCAGTGTGGCTGGATTTCTGCTTCATTCTATTCCATTCTACCATCCCCAGAAATGAGCTGGGATTTGGGTTGGGAAGAGGGCTGTCCCATCTCCAAAAGTGGGACTGGCACCCATAGGGAAGGCTCACTTTCCCCCTCTTCTTCAGCTGCACATAGCTGGAGCCAATGGATACCTGCGGGCAGCTGAGCTCCTCCTGGACCACGGGGTGCGCGTGGACGTGAAGGACTGGGATGGCTGGGAGCCCCTGCATGCAGCTGCCTTCTGGGGACAGGTAACTCTCAGCCGTGGGGCTGTGAGCGAGGGCACAAAGGACCCACCCGCTGTCCTTTGGGCTGGCAGTTGGTTCACAAGACCCACTTAAGGTGTTGACTACAACTAGTTTGCGGGATAGGAAAAGACCTAGAGAGTTCACAAAAACATTTGATAAGTTGTGTCCTAAGAAGATGATAATCAAATTTACCAAATTAGAAAATTCCTCACATTTCTGATTTGCGTCGTTTCTCCCTCTGTTTCCCAGATACAAAACTCTGCAGCTTTTGCAGTCCCTCCTTAGATACCTGGCAGCTTGGGGTGCCTGGGTGGCTCAGTTGGTTGAGCGGCTGCCTTCGGCTCGGGTCATGATCCTGGAGTCCTGGGATCGAGCCCCGCATCGGGCTCCCTGCTCAGCGGAGAGCCTGCTTCTCCCTCTCCATCTGCCTGCCCCTCTGCCTAATGTGCTCTCTCTCTGTCAAATAAATAAATAAAATCTTAAAAAAAAAAAAAAAAGAGATACCTGGCAGCTCTAGGTTTACAGCGGACTCCTTCTTCTCCTATCCCTTGGCCCAGGCGGTCGGAGGAGCTGTCAAGCCCATTGTGTTG
The DNA here is from genome assembly GCF_054177405.1 of Leptonychotes weddellii. Lineage (NCBI taxonomy): Eukaryota > Metazoa > Chordata > Mammalia > Carnivora > Phocidae > Leptonychotes > Leptonychotes weddellii. The sequence continues at coordinate 18,271,379 of NC_138378.1, read as the reverse complement.
CCAGGATTCCTGGCTCCAGGGTGCAGAGCCTTCCCTGCGAACCAGCTTTGCCCCATCACTCTTACATCAGATCCTGAGAAACGTGGGGGCACTCTCTCTACGTCCTAGGCTTTTTGAGCCCAGGGGCAATGTGGGCTTCTTCCTGTGTTTCAGATGCAGATGGCAGAGCTATTGGTGTCCCATGGGGCCAGTCTCAGTGCTAGGACATCCATGGATGAGATGCCAATAGGTAAGCCCCGTATACAACCCAGTACACACTTAGGTACTCATTAACTTTTTGATGGATATTGGGATAATTGGGTAAATACAGAGTTGGCTAGATGGTGGATTGGCGTGTGGATGGATAGAAGAATGAATGAATAAATTAATGAAGGGTAGATTAGTGTACAGATGAATAGCTGGATAGATGGATAGATAAATGTATGGATGGGTGGATGGATGGATGAGGGATGGGGGATGGATGGATGGGTGGATGGATGGATGGATGGATGGGGGATGGATGGATGGATGGATGGATGGATGATGGATGGGGGATGGATGGATGGATGGATGGATGGATGGATGAATCCGTGGATGGGTGGGTAGGGGATGGATCTATGGGTGGATGGCTGGGTGAGTGAGTAGGTGGATAGATGAATGAGGGATTGGGTGGATTGAACGGGTAGGTATATATGATTCGAGATATCTACAAGTTTTGGCTTGGGCTACATAAAGTACCTGCTTGTTTCTCTTGATACTTCTTACATCACTGGAGAGTTGATGACTCCTGTTGGAAACTACTGAGGGTGGATGGATCTTTTGGTCATAGCGGAGAACCTTAGGAGCTGTGACTGTATGGGCCCTGCGTTTCCTGTTCTTATCCTCTAAGGATTGGGGTGTAGCCCAGGAAGTGAGGCCGGTGTTGTTTACTTCCCTCCCTGGATGCCCCCAAAAGATGCTGGGAGTTTTCAGTGCATTGGGGTGGCAGCTCCTGTGGTCTGGAGGGCACTTGGGGGCCACAGGCCCCTGCACTGCTCCCCACAACAGCCTCCTCTACCCCTTCAGACCTGTGTGAGGAGGAGGAGTTCAAAGTCCTGCTGTTGGAGCTCAAACACAAGCATGACGTCATCATGAAGTCACAGCTGAGACACAAGTCATCCTTGAGCCGGAGAACGTCCAGTGCGGGGAGCCGTGGGTGAGTCAGGGCAGGCCGGCCGCGGTCCCCCGGGGCGCTCCTGCCTGTGGGGCTTGGGCGCAGCCCACCAGCAGCTCCTCTCTCCCCTCAGGAAGGTGGTGCGTCGAGCCAGCCTGTCGGACAGGACCAACCTGTACAGGAAAGAGTACGAGGGAGAGGCCATACTGTGGCAGCAGCGGAGCGCGGCCGAGGATCAACGGACCGCCACCTACAATGGGGACATCAGGGAGACCAGGACAGACCAAGAGAATAAGGACCCAGTGAGTGGCCTCGCACCCTGGCTCGCTGTCGGCTGGGGCGGAGGACAGGGCCCCAGCCCGGGCTTGGCCTCTTCATCTGAGGGCCTTTGGAGGGAGGGCCGCAGGGCAGCGTGCTTGCACCTGCTGGATCCCATTCGGTGCTGGTGGTTCCTGGGCTTACTGAGGCAGTCCTGGGGGTGTGAGAGTCAGAGCTGGGAGCTTTGGCACCCAGGAGGGTCTCATAACGGACAGGAAGTACCTGCTGCCTGCCCGCTTGTGCTCCCGCAAATCTGGCTCTGGGCCCCCCAGAAGAGAGGCTCAGTACAGCAACCACCCTGGGCGCTAAAGGCACTAGAGCCTTTTGGGGGGGAACATAACAAGATGTTGAGAATTGTGTTTACAGAGCACGTCTGGTTGGAAGAAATGTTTGGGAAAACCGAGTAGGGTCCTGGTCGGAGCTCTAAGAAGCCAAGAGGAGCCAGGGGTCTGGGCATTGAACGGCTTTCTTTCTTTTTTTTTTTTTTTATTTATTTGAGACAGAGAGAACGAGAGAGAGAGAGCACATGAGAGGGGGGAGGGTCAGAGGGAGAAGCAGGTTCCTTGCTGAGCAGGGAGCCTGATGCGGGACTCGATCCAGGGACTCCAGGATCATGACCTGAGCCGAAGGCAGTTGCTTAACCAACTGAGCCACCCAGGCGCCCTTTGGAACAGCTTTCTTAAGGGGATGCCATGGTGGTTTTCTAGGACCGCTGGATCACAGTTCCACAAACTCGGGGGCTCAGAACCGTAGAAATGTATTCTCTCACGGTTCTGGAGGCCAGAAGTCTAAAATCAAAGTGTCAACAGGGTCGGTTTCTTCTGCGGGCTCTGAAGGGGAGTCCGTTGCATGCGTCTCTCTCAGCTTCCTGTGGCTCAGGCGTTCCTTGGCTTTTGCTTGCAGGACTCCAGTCTCTGCCTCCGTCGTCACATGGCCTTCTTCCTTGTGTGTGTCTGTGTCTCTTTTCTCTTCTTAGACAGCAGTCATTGGATTAGCGCCCACCCTAATCCAGTATGACCTCATCTTAACTTATTACATCTGCGAAGACCTTGTCTCCAACTAAGGTCCTATTGAGACGTGTGGGGTGGCCAGGAATTTTGGGAGGACACTGTTGGACTCAGTACCAACATGCTCGGGTTTCACGCATGGCTGCTGGCTTGCTGAGTGGGGCCAGCAAGTTTGGGGCCAGAGCAGAACTGCTGGGGCCAAAAAGGGAAAGGCTGACCATTCCAGCAGCAGTCTGCCTTTTTGGTACCTCCACCAGTGATGAGCAGCCGAAAACATTTCTGGAGAGTATTGCTTTGGTGGGATGCAAAATGATTAGCCCAGAGTGCCCGTGTGGGACCCTGCTCCCTGCTGGAACAGAGAGCTCACATGCAGGCTTGTCTCCAGCCAGTGAGGGTGCCCACCCAAGGGAATCCAATCACAGCCCTGGCTGGGGACAGAGAGGGTGCCTTGGAGGCTTTGTTCTGCCTAGTTCCTAGGGTTGGGAAGAAAAGAGCTGCAGACTGAAATTAAATCACATTTATTTATCTTTCCTTTGTGAGTTGAACTTATGTACAGTACACGAATCTTAAATGGTTTTTTTCAGTGAACTTTTATAAACGTGTACCCTCAGGTGAATGCATAGAGCATTTCCATCACCCCAGAAAGCTCCCAGATTCTCTTTCAGTGGTCCCCCCACCCTAAAGGTCGCCACTGTTTACCTTTGAGCAATCAAGATGAGTTTTGCGTCCACATCTGCATATGAATGGACCCAGGCATTCTGTAGTCTTTTCTGTCTGACTTCCTCCGTCACCATGAGATTCATCTCTGTGCAGGCATATAGCAGTAGTTCAATCTTTTTCCTTGCTCTGGAGAGTTCTGTTGTTTAAATATACTACAGCGTACGTGTCCATTCTCCTGTTGGTGGACATTTGGGTTGTTTCAAGTTTGGGGCTACTTTGAATAAAGCTGCTCAAAACGTTCTTATACATGGTTTGTGGTGGGCATAAGCCCTATTTGCTGTAGGATTGTATAGCCAGGAATGCAGAACGAGTCATGGGGAGGCTACTAGAGATACTGCCAAGCAATCTTCCAGAGCGACTGTACCTCTCTGCTCTCCCAGCAGCCCCATTGAGCTCTTCTTGCCCGTCCCTTTTCATCCGAGCCACCCTGGTGGGCTTGCTGCAGTAGCTCGCATTTTAAATTTGTATCTCCCGGACGGTGGACGATGGGGAACACGTTCTCATGTGCTTATTGGCCGTCTTCTTATCTTCGTTTGTGCAGTGTCTTCTTTTGCCCCTTTTTGTTGGGTTGCCCTCTTTTCCTTATTGATCTGTGGGAGAGACTGAGATTCTTCAAGAAATCCTCACGGAAGCAGCTCCTCCTCCACACCTGTCCCTGTGTTTGTTCAGATCTCACAGGCCCAGGACTCTGCCAGAAATGCTCACTGGTGTGGAGCCGCATAAATCATCAGCCCTGCAGGGGAGAGGGTGGGAGGATGTGGCCTGAATTTGTCGGTAACTTCTCTGGCTTTCTCAACGCTGTGGTTTGTTTGGGGGTTAGGTGAAGGCAAACAAAGGGGGCTGCTTTGCAAAGAAAAAAGAAGGAGCTCTGGGCTTCGGGCCAGTCACCCAGATGTCCAGTCCCAAGGACACCTGTCAGGGTCCAGGGCCCCAGATCCCGGGCCCAGCCTGGGGAAAACCAAGGAGATGGCAGGGCACAGCTATGAAGCCCCGAGTTCCTTCCTTTTTCTGACCTACCCCTTTCAAGGCTTTAGGTACTGGCAAGGCTGTGAGAGTCTCTAAGGTAGACAGACATTCTCAAAGTGGGTTCCCTGGACCAGCAGTAGCAGCATCACCTGGGAACGTGTTAGAAATGCGAATTCTTGGGCGCCTGGGTGGCTCAGTTGGTTAAGCAACTGCCTTCAGCTGAGGTCATGATCCTGGAGTCCCAGGATCGAGTCCCGCATCGGGCTCCCCGCTCAGTGGGGAGTCTGCTTCTCCCTCTGACCCTCTCCCCTCTCATGCTCTCTCTCATTCTTTCTCTCTCAAATAAATAAATAAAATCTTTAAAAAAAAAAAAAAAGAAAGAAATGCAAATTCTCCGGCCCCGC
>NC_138378.1:18249611-18266332 GCF_054177405.1 Leptonychotes weddellii | reverse complement strand
AAACATAATAGCATATGTTTAATAATAATAATATTGATATTATTATTTTTTTTATTATCATCATCATCATTGCTGTGAGCTGCACATGAGTCTCCTTTGTTGGTTTTTTTCTGTTGGATAGTTGGGCTTTTTAAAATGGGCTTTTAAGAATTGTTTATTTGGGAAATTAGTCCCTTTTTGTCATATATGTTGCAGTTTTTTCAATGTCTTTTGACTTCATTTATGGTGGGTTTTACTATGGTTTATATTTTTGTGAGCACGAAATGTAGCTACCTTTTAGTTTCTAGTTTTTAGGCAGCGGCTCCTTTTAAAGCTCTTGTTATCCAGGGATTTCTGTGTCAGAATCTCTGCCGTTCCGAGTAGGTATTTGCTGGGAATACATAGGAAAGATTATAGGTGACCAAAAACTCAGCTAAAACCGGCTGACACGAAACAGGAATTTTTCAGCTCGTGTAACTGCAGAGTCTGGGACCAGCTGGATCTCGGGGCTCCAAGTGCACCCCTTCAGCCTCCCTTCACATCAGCTTTGCTGTCAGGCAGGCCCTTTGACGTGCAGTCTGCCCAGCCCCCCAGCTTCCATCGTCCTCACCACCCTTCAAGTTCTGCATACACAGAACTTCTCTTTCTCAGTTGTTCTGGCACAAGTCCCAGGGTTGAGTCTCATGGCATCAATTTCAGTCAAGAATCAATTCCTGCAGGGAGTATGTTGATGGGCCAGGCCTGGGGGTCATGGTCCAGCCCCTGCAGCAAGGATGGGGATCAGTCAGCTCTCCCAAAACACATAGATTGGCGAGTCCCCCAAAGCGGAATGCAGGTTCCATTAGCCCAGTTGGGCAAACAGGTCCAGACAAGAATGCCCTCCGCAGAGATGCAAGTGGGGAGTGCATTCCGATCCTCTAACCGGCTGGCAATGTTGTCCTTCTCCCCCTCAGAACCCCCGGCTGGAGAAGCCCGTGCTGCTCTCTGAGTTCTCTACCAAGATCCCGCGAAGTGAAATGGATGGGCCTGTTGAGAACGGCCTCCGGGCTCCGGTCAGCACCTACCAGTACGCGCTGTCCAACGGGGACATCTGGAAAGTGCACGAGGTGCCCGACTACAACATGGCCTACGGCAGCCCCAGCGTGGCCGACGCCACCCCTCCTTGGAGTGGCTACAAGGAACAGAGTCCCCAGACGCTTCTGGAGCTGAAGCGGCAGCGGGCTGCAACCAAGCTGCTCAGCCACCCCTTCCTGAGCACCCACCTGGGCGGCAGCATGGCCAGGACGGGCGAGGGCGGCAGCGAAGGCAAGGCCCCCTTGATCGGAGGCAGAACTTCACCGTACAGCAGCAATGACACCTCGGTCTATTACACAGTCACCAGCGGAGATCCCCCGCTCTTGAAGTTCAAGGCGCCCATGGAGGAGATGGAGGAGAAGGTCCATGGCTGCTGCCGCATCTCCTAGTCTCTGTGTCACGGAGGAGAGAGATGCTCCAGGGAAGGGTCTCTGAAATCCAGGCCCACCCAGCAGCCCTGGCTGGGGAGACATGAGAGGGCAGCTTGCGGGGAGGTGGGCTCTGCTTTCCAGGGGAACGCTGACCCCACCTCTCACCCAGCAGCCCAGAGCATCGCCACTTCCCACGGTTCTGCTTCCTGCTGCATTGTCTGCCATCAGAAACAAGGCCCATCGTGGCTTCCTGACTCACCCCGCTGCCAGATTTTGGGAGGGGGGGCTGGGATTCCAGTTCGGTTGTCGGTAAAGGCTTCTCTGGACCAGTACCTGCATATCACATGGTGGTGCGCACGTGCACACACACACACACACACACACACACACACACACACACTCAACCGTGTGTGGGAATGACACAGCTGGGCTCATGGGAAGCAGGTGGGATCGATGATTTGTGGGCTCTTCCCAAAAGGATTGAGGCTAAGACTCCGTTTTGTCACCACTGCGAAACTGGCTTTAGCAGGGAAGGGGGCCTGCTAAGCTGAGACCCACAGCCCTACCCGGAGTCATACCGGGGCTTGCGTCACCACCCACATCTGGAAGGAGCAGGAGGTCCGCTCTTTGATCAGAGGGAGCTACGGAGCCACATGGGTCCATGAGATGGGCAGTGGCCTGCTCCCCAGAGCCTTGCCCATGCCGGGAGCCAGCTGTGTGACCTCCCGGAGGCTGAGGTGGAGAGCCAGGCTCTTCCATTCCTGGAATAATCCACATCACATTTTACTTCTGGATGAAGTAGCAAAAATTGGAGGGAAGGGGGAACAAAGTTAGTGTGTCCAAAAGTGCACTTGATAAAAGAATTCTCTTAGGCGGCAGAACGCCAGGTGGGAGATAACTGAATTTGCTTTCTTGCTTTCTTTCCTGGATAGCATCATGATCACTAGGTTTTACTGACTGGTGTTGGAAACATGGAGCTAAGGGAGGAGCTTGCTTTGGAAGGGCTTTCCAGGGCGAGGAGTGAGTTGGTGTTGATTTCTGTAAGCATCTTTAGTAGCCGTGACAGAGCCCAGTGCCCTGGGGGATCTTTGTGAATATTCAGGTAGCTTCAGTCCAGCCTGTGTCAGCCAGACTTCCTCAGCCTGAGCCGTCAGAGTGAGTAGTGAGGGACTGCTGGGAGTCCCCCACCCTCCCAGAGTAAATGCTTAGGACCCCAGGCCCAGCTTTGCCTTTTCTGGAATGCTTGGTGAGACAAGTCTGCCAGGTGGCCCTTGTGAGGTCCTGCCTGGCCCAGGGGCTCCCAGCCTGCCCTCGTGGGAGTGGTGACACCCCACGGCTGCAAATCCAATGTGCCCATGGCCAACACCTCGCATTGCGTTCAGGAGAGCGGTGGTGGGGCTGGAGTTGGGCCTCCCCACAGCCCAACAGTCTCGTAGCCCCGATCTCCCTGACGCTGGGGAGGAGAGACTGAGAAGGGCTGGCTGCCCACCACCTCTCTACTGCATCTTCTCAAGAGCCCCCTTAAAATTGCTGCCCATGAGTTGGGTACTGTCCACAGGCTCAGCCAAAACCTATTAGTGTACTTAATAAGCAGCAGGTTTGTTCCCTGCTCTGAGCGCCTTTTATTTGTCCTAAAACTACCTCCTTAGAACTCTTGAAGGGGTCCCCTTAGTCCAGATTCCGGGATTTGGGGGACAACTCTGGGTTCCTCCTAATCTTCTTCTTTCTGAGCCTATGAGAAATTCTCCCCGAGGGGCACCTGGGCCGGGGGGGGGGGGAGCTGGGACTAGAGGAGCCCCCCTGTGCCACAGTTCTAGTAATGGGGTCTGCTGTTTATCAGTCCCAGTCCCCACTGTGGCCTCCATGGCCCCACAGCCCAGAGAGGGAGCTGGATCCCAGGGGCCTGGCTGATGTTTTACCAGGAGCAGGGCAGCTGGACCAGAGAACAGAGGGCTCAGTGGAGTCACTGTGCTCCTGGTGGCGCCTGGGTGCAGGGAGGGTCCCAGCACCAGGCCAGCCCCACCCCAACTCCAGGACAGATCCAGGCTAGGGTGGAGGGGCAGCTCAGGAGGCTACAGATGGGTAGGCATGATGCCTCCTGAGTCCCTGGCATCTGGGGCAGGTTCTCCATCATGTCAGCCTAGGGCTGGAGCAGGGCAGAGGATGATCCAGAACACACATACCTTTGGCTTTAAAACTGTTCAAATTAGACTGACCCTGAATTCCTCTTGAGCCAACGTAGCTGCAAGCAGAAGAAGCCATACACTCCTAGGAGGGGGTTGTGCAGGGTTTCTCGATCTGTTTGTTCAGGAGCTGGAGACTGAAGGCACTTCTTGCCCATGCTGAGCCCTCCTGGCCAGTCCCTCCTTTGCCCTCACTTGTTGCCTCCTGGGCCATTCATCTCCCACCCAGAAGGCCGGGAATCCCAGTTGATTGCCCGGCAGGAGCCAACTGCAGACTCGTGGGCATTTTAGCTCTCGTTTTCAGTCGGGGTAAGCCATTCCCTATTAGGGCTTCAGGGACCTGGGGAACTTTCCCTAAGGGTCTCCTTGGTGTTGAGGGACAAGGTGGGGTCAGGGTGATGCATTGATTTGTTCACGTAGTTTATTGAGTAGCTGAGACCTACCAGGCACTACGTTAGGTTCTTGGGGTAAAGGAGGAACAAGACAGGGTGAGGAGACTGCCTTGTACAGTTTTCATCCCTTGAGGACCACGGGTATCAGCAGCCCCATTCAATTCACTTGAGACGGAGTGACCACATCCTGGTCCAGCTTCAACCCGGTTTCTAGCTCCTAGAATCCCTAGAGAAACTGCTGCCGTGGCCGTCCCTGAATAACATTTGCTATTAAATGCAGATGTTGGATCTTGGTTCTAGGGAGACAGCATTCCAAGTCTGTCTGGAACTTTCGGGGATAGCTGCCTTCAGGCCAGCATCTTTGGGGCATTGTATAATAGCAGTTTGAGGTCAGTAGGCAGAAGAACCAAGAGTCTGGAATTTGCTGCCAAATGCATCTCAGGTTCTGAAACTCCTTGTCTCTTGCTCATTTTTGCTCATTTGTTATGGGGTCCTCCTGCCCCACCAATGGATAATGGGAGGCGAGGAACTTCTTTAACACTGAAGCCTCTCCTCAAGCATCTGCCTCTCCTCCTGGTGGGTGGGGATCAAGGAGCTGGAAGAAAGCTAGCAAGGTCTAGCTCAGCTCCCTCTGAGACCAGGCAGGTTAAAGGAGGCTACTTCCAAAGCATGTGCCACGTGGCTCACGGTGAGCTCTGGCCTTTGCTCCCACCCTGTGCCCCCAAACCACCGAAAGTTGGTGGCCATCAACAGATAGTGAGTTCCTGGCGAGAGCACAGGGAAGTTGAATAAACCCTAGCCCCAGCTCTACTGAAGAGTTCAGGATTTAATTCTCCATCAAATACGCAGCAGCGATTAAACTGCTCTGCACTGTTTGATCAATTTCAGTGGGTGTAGGAAAGCTCACGGGGGGTGTCCCCTGTCCTACCCCACCACAGGTTGCTGGCTTCGTTATAACATGAGACCATTTTGGTGATTGGTGTCAGATACCTTTTGATCTTGAGCTCTCTCTCCCACTTGCTTTCCCAGAGCAGGATACTGGGGCACTTTCCAGAAGGGCAGTTTTTTTACGAGATACCCAGAAGGACTGTGTTTAACTCTTGCTATTGTGGCCTGGGGACAGCCTCCCCCACCCCAGTGCACGTAAGAGCAAAGGGGTCATGTGGTCAGTGGTTGACTCTGCAGAAGTGACTCCCTTTGCCAGAAGCTGTAGACCTGTCCTTGACAGGAGACTCTTGTTGGCCAGTTCACCAGAGGGCCTGCTTCCCATGGGCATTGCAAATGCGACAGTGCGGGGCCTGGCTCTGCGCGCTGAGGAAAAGTCTGCAGACCCCCAGCCCTCCGCAATGATCCCCCAGACCAGAAGCCACTGACGTACAGAGAACATTTAAGAAAAATGTATTTTATGTGAAAAAAAAGTTAAAACTCTGTATACTGTATCAGCAGCTTTGTGTAAAAATAGCAATCAAGAGAGTCTAATATATTTAAAACTTTTTTAAAAAAAAAATCCTTGCCGATCTTTGATATTGTATTGAAGTAACTTCCAGGTAGCTCCTTGCCATGTGGCAGTGGTGGGCCTCGATCCAAGACCGTGGCTCGACCACACCCAGAAGGGGCATGCTCCTGGAGTTGCTTCCCGCTGCCAAGGCCTGTGACAGAATTCCCTGTTGAGAGTTTTTAATTAAGATTATTAAATTCCTTTTAATAACACCTGCTAGCATGGCTGTGGTTATTGCTGTGAGCTCACTTGAATTATGGCGATTTGAATTCACAAAGAGGTGATCCCTGGGACAGAGGGCAGGGAGGGCTCCTGGTCCCTCTCCCCACCACAGAGGGCTCTCCCATGAGGCCCCTAAAACAGAGGGAGCTCTGAGGGCTCAGACATGCAGCAGATGTCTTTCTAGACTGGGGGGTGGTGAAACCCGAGGAATTCAAGAAAAGAAGGGTGGTTGGGAATGACCTTCGCTTTGTCAAATGTTCCCTTTGGAATAACATGGAGCCCCATAATAATGCACGCATGTAGGCACGTGCGTGCGCACACACACACGAGGATATTGAATGCCAGAGCAGGAACACATGGATGGAAGGCAACCCCATTGAGACTTGAAAAACTTCACAGGCAGGCTGGGGATGGGGAGAGGGTGGGAAGAATAGATGTATCTTTGCAGCAATGGTCATTCATCAATTTTAAATGTTTACTGGTTTCCAAGTAATCATGGTAACCTCTCACATTTATGAAGAGGCACGTTACAGTTGTGCATGTGCTTTCTCATTTACACAAAGAAAACGTGGCCTAAAAACGGACTCTTGGATTTAGCGCTGTGATGGGGCTCCTGATGATCTTGACGGGAGGTTTTGGCTGAGTAGTGGAAGCATAGCCTGTTTGGACCAGTTCGAGAAAGAATGGGAGGAAAACTGGGGACAACTGGTTTCAGGTTTAATGCTATAAGAGGAAGCTCTAGAGGAATGTAAGGTCAAGAGAGGGTGGATCTAAGATGAAAAATATTCCAGCATGCTTGTATGCTGATAGGAATGAACCAGTAAAGAAGGGAAACCGGCGATCTGGGCAAGAATTGCTGTAGGGATGTAGGTTAGTAGTAGCGGGGCTGGCAGCGAATGCCCAAATGGAAGGATTGGTGTTAGGCGCAGGGATAGTTCATTGGTAGTAACAGAAGGCCCAGTATGTGGGCAGAGGTGTAGACGGGTAGGTAGATGTGGCGGGAGCGTGTGGGAAGTTCTCTCTGACCGCTCCTATTTTCTCAGTGAAATAGGAAGCAAACTCTACGAGTAAGAAAGAGAGGAAAAGGTAGAATGAATGAGGGAAATGTAGGCTAGCAGGCAACCTTAAGGACCCACTTGAGATCGTGAATTTAAGGCACAGGTTGCGTTTTCCTTTCCCCAGCACTCTGTGGTTGCCCAGATGCAGGTGGAAAGTGGGTGGAGAGTGGGGTTTTGCCAGGCCAAAAACCTGATGGAGTGAGAAAAGGGAAAGCTACCTGAAAGTGTAATCAAAGGAGTAGCGCTTATGAAGGGCCGGTATTCTTTTTTTTAAGATTTTATTTATTTATTTGAGAGAGAGAATGAGAGAGAGAGAGCACATGAGAGGGGGGAGGGTCAGAGGGAGAAGCAGACTCCCCGCTGAGCAGGGAGCCCGATGCGGGACTCGATCCTGGGTCTCCAGGATCATGACCTGAGCCGAAGGCAGTCACTTAACCAACTCAGCCACCCAGGCGGAAGGGCCGGTATTCTTGAAGGAATTTACGAAATATTTAAATACACGGGATGAAGACAACAGGACTGGTCACACTCCCGAGCTCTGACAGCCAGCAGGGGGCGCGCTAGGATGGCGGGGGCCGGGCTCCCGGGCTTCAGTTCGGCCTCGGGGGCCTGGGCCGCCGCCCCGGGCAGCACCGCCACTAGGGCTCGGCACCCCCTCTCTAGCTGACCCTGAACTGTTCGGCCCTCCGCAGGCCCGCAGCGGGTACTGATCAGAGAAGGCATGGAGTCTCCACGCTTAAATTCCACGCAGCGACCCCCGGGGGAAAACTGACTGGGCCGCCGCCGGCAGCCGGCAGCCGGCGCGGGGCGGGGCCAGGCCGCGGGGCAGCCAATGGCAGTTCAGGGGGCGGAGCCGCGGCGGCGTGCGCTGCGCCCGGACTCCGCCGTTAGGGGTGGCAGCCAATGGGAGGGCCGGGACGCGGGCCGGTTAGATTCAAAGGTGCCTATAAAGCGGCCCGCACGGCCGCGTTCGCCCGAGCCCCGTGTGGTCCGTCCGGTCCGAGCGCCGCTATGGCTCTGCGCCCCGAGGGTCTGGACGAGCTGCCCGCCGCCTGCCTGTCGCCGTGCGGGCCGCCCAACCCGGCCGAGCTGTACAGCGAGGCGCGGCGCCTGGCGCTAGAGGAGCTGGTGGCGGGCGGCCCCGACGCCTTCGAGGCCTTCCTGCGGCGCGAGCGCCTGGGCCGCTTTCTGAACCCCGACGAGGTGCGCGGCATCCTGCGGGCGGCCGAGCGGCCCGGCCAGGAAGGCGCGGCGGCGGGGGCCGAGGACTCCTTCGGCTCGTCGCACGACTGCTCGTCCGGCACCTACTTCCCGGAGCAGTCGGACCTGGAGCCGCCGCTGCTGGAGCTCGGCTGGCCCGCCTTCTACCGGGGCGCCTATCGCGGCGCCACGCGCGTCGAGGCGCACTTCCAGCCCCGCGGCGCGGGCGCCGGCGGCCCCTACGGCTGCAAGGACGCGCTGCGCCAGCAGCTCCGCTCCGCGCGGGAGGTGAGCGGCCCGCTTCGGGCCCCGGGGCGGACGGGAGGCCCTCTCAAGAACGGGAAACAGGCCGGCCGGGAGCGCGGGCCGGGTGGTCCCGGGGGCCCCCCCGACTCGTCCAAGTCTGCTTGCCTTCCTTCGGGTCACAGGGACATTGGTCTCAGCCCGCATGGATGAGAGTTGTGTCCGAGGTCCAACTCCTGATTCACATCCCCTGGGGGAGGGGACCAGAAATACTTCCAGTTCCACGTTTCAGTTAAAACCAAACCAGATTGCTAATTTTCCTGGCCATCAGCCAACACTGGATCCCATCTCCTGAGAAGTGCATTCCCTAGGGGAAAATTCCAGAAAGATTGCACTCAGCGACAACTATGGAGCATTAGGAGTCTGTTAGTGCTAGTCACAGCTCTGTGTCTTATGTTGTAGAAAGCAAATACATTCGAGTGGCAAAGTGACAACCCTGCCCCTTTCCCTCCTGCCATAGACCAGAGGAGAAATTGCTCTTTCTGTGAACGAGGGGGGGCCGCGCCAGTTAGTAGCCTTCTAAAATGCAGATACCCCTACTTTGGGTCATCTCTCTTCACACTGGGTTTTGGTGTTGTCTTGACTCTTAGTGTGGGTGCGGTGGGAAGTCTTGACTTCAGCAGGGTGCTGGGTACCTAGGGGTGTGGGAGAAAGGTAGGTGGGTGCAGGGTGGGTGCTGCGCAGACACATAGTTAGCTGCCACCTTGCTTGCTGACTGGCAGGGCCCATCTTCCTGGCTGTCACCTGTGCCAGGGACATGGCAAGTAAAGCCCCAGGCCATGGTTATGCCGAGTAGGGCTGGTACCTGAGTGTGTCTGACTGTGGCTTATGAAATCTGCATCAAGTCGGACTGAAATTGTCAAGTCCAGGAACAAGCCCCAACTCTCTCCAGTGTTCTTGATGCTGGCTGTTCTTTTCCTGATAGTATCACTGGGTCGAAGGGAGTGTGGGCTAGTGCCTTGCCTTTGGGGGAGTACGTGTGGTGGGTAGGCCGCAGTGCTATCGGTATGCTGAAGGTCCTTTTTTTTTTTTTTTAAGATTTTATTTATTTATTTATTTAGCCAGAGGCGGGGCGGGGGGGGGGAAGTACAAGCTGGGGGAGTGGCAGGCAGAGGGAGAAGCAGGCTCCCCGCCGAGCAAGGAGCCCGATGTGGGACTCGATCCCAGGACCCTGAAACCACGACCCGAGCCGAAGGCAGATGCTCAACCATCTGAGCCACCCAGGCGCCCCGCTGAAGGTCCTTTTGATATAGCAGACACTTGAGAAGACTAAAAAGACGGAGAACGGCACGATGGTGGGATGCATTTCCAGAGCTCACCTCCAGAAGGATAATTTGGGCACTTGGAACTTAAAAGAGTAATGAATAGGTCTCCATGAAAGAGAGGAAGGAATTGCCTTAATCTCTTGCCCAGCTCCACTTTTTATTGGTAGTGAGGGGCACTGGAGCTAAGGCCAGGGGGAAAACTGTCTGTCAACTCACATGCTGGCCTTGGAAGGGGCTTGAGGCTGTTGCTCAGACTCCCCTTTGCCCTGGGAGCATTCTGTAATACTGGCATTCCAAGGTAGGACCTCCTGCCCTGTTCTGTGCCCTAGTTCAGCTACCCACTCATATTTTTGAGATTCTGTATTTGGAACCTGGGCAATTTTAAAGGAGAAAGTGGTACATTACCTTTACATCTGATTAATATTTTCAGTATCTCTGCCAGATGCCAAATTGCTTGCTCATTCAGCACCTACTGTGTATCGGATGCTGTGCCAGGGCCCGGGGCCACAGGAGAAGGGCACTTGACAGTTGACAGTCTGCTGGTGGAATGGGTGGAGAGGTTGCTACAGACAGCAGGGGAAGGGTGGAAGAAAGAAAATTCCAGGCAAGGCAGTGACCTTGGAGCTGGGTCCAGAAGGATGCCTGGGGCTTGCCAGGCCAGAGGGTAGAGACTGGCCCAGAAGGGTGAAAGGACCCAGCATGTTTAGAGGCAACCAAATTCCTCAGAGCTGGAGCAGAGAGTATGCCAGGGTTAGTGGTAGAAGGGGAGACTGGAGCCAGGCTTTGCCCACTAAAGAGCAATGGGGAGCCACTGAAGGTTTCGAGGGAGGAGCATGATCACATTGGTGTCCCTGAGCAGCAGTTCTGGTGGGAGCATGAGGGAGGATGGGTTCGAGAGGGCTGAGGCTGGTATGTGGGGTGCTTGTAGGGAGGAGGCCAAGGGCCTACTGATGAGGGTGGGTGCTAAGGCAGTGTGTGGGGAGGGGGGCGTTGGGCAGGGGATCAGTTTTAATGACAGGCCTTGGTCAGTCAGTGGCCTGGGAGGGTGTTGAGTGAGGGGGTAGGAGAATAGGCAAGGTGAAGAAGGCGGGAGAGGCAGAGTTAGGGAGGATAGAGGTTTTTTTAGCTTGGGTGGGCAGTGAGGCTACCAAATTAGATTACAGGAGGGAGAGCAAGGCTGAGAGTCGGGACCAGGAGAGGAGTTGGATTTTGAGACATGTTAGTCTCGAGGCCTCAGAGACCATCCCCTTTATTTAAAAGAGCACAATCATGCTCTCTGCTAAGCAGTGTTCCGAATAGTCCCGAGGTAGGTGCAGTCATCCCCGCTCCGCAGGCGATGGAGCTGAGGCACAGAGAAGTTGCCTGAAAAGCCATTATGCACCCGTGTCCTGGTGGTGAAAACACCTGCTGGTAGGATTGAGCACTTCCCGGGGGTTAATTTCTGTGCTAGCCCTTTACCTGGATTCTCCCATTTAACCCTCCCGCCGCTAGGAGGAGGCCACATTAAGAAGAGACCAGGCACTTAACTTGCCCAAGATCACAGTTAGTGGGGGGCAGAGCTGGGCTCAAGCCCGCCTGCCTAGCCCCAGGGCCTGTGCTCATAACCACTGCTCCACGTGCCTTCCCTCCCGTGCGGGAGGATCGGCACCTTGGCAGGTTTCAACAGGCTGAAGGTTTCTTAACAGTTTCTGCAGATTTGGACTTTTTATTTCTGTGGTGCCCATCCTCTAACCTGGAAAATGACTAGGACAGTACTAATACTTCCTGCACTTTTCAGGGTGAAGCCTGGAGTGGTCAGGATACAGGCACAAGAAACCGGGGTCACTTGGTAAATGGCGGTGTCTAATCCTAGCTTTGCAGCCCCGACAGCTGGTTTTCGGAGAGTTTCGTCCTCACCTAGGACTTCTGCTGCATGCTGTCTGGCACAGTCGGCGGGGAGGGGAGAGGCAGGACAGCAGATGACGAAACAGTGCGGGCGATTCTACCTGCCTTTCCGCTCAGCGAGTTCTTTTCCCAGAGGGGGTGTGACTGGGGCTGTGCATCTGCCAGGCCCTCCTTCGGCTCAGAGTGTGGGCATCCTGCCACACGAGTAGGCCACAGCGTTTAGAACACGCACGCCAGATGTGCATGCCTTCATGCAGGCTGACTGCTGCCCTGGCGCTCAGCTGGGCTTCACCACTGCCAGAGGAAATAGCGCTTTGGACCAGAGAGCCAAGAGGTTGGCTTCCCAAGGAATTTTTAGAATAATTTTGAACGGAACAGGATTTGTTTCCCTGACACACCTACTCCTGTTTTCCCTACACTCCTGTCTCTGTTGCCATGTGAATCAGTGTGTGGCTGGGCTCTGGCCCCCACGAGTCAGGCGGGAGTAGAGACCTTCCCTGGAAGTGCTGCATGCCCTCGATTGGTGGGGGCTTTCTGCGGTGGCCTTGGGGTATTTCTGGTTTTTGAATGGGAGTTCATGGGCAAAGCTCATTCTACCAGGAGGTTCCACACTCCTCAGAGGCATCGTTCTCACCAGCTGCCTATGTTCCGAAGAAGCACTTGAACTGTGACGCACCCTTGGGCCTCCTTTTGATAACCTGAGCATTAGTAGAAGCAGTCCTTGTATTGACGAAGAGTCCTGCCAGGAGGAGTGGCTGCTGAGAAATCTGCTGGAGGCCCCTGGCGTGCATGAGGATGTATCAGAACCAGGGCCCTCCTGATCTTGCTTAATGCTCCTCTGAGTTACAGTAGGATCTGTGCGGCATGATCAGTTCCTGTTCCGGATGCCCCGGTCAGCCCAGAGCTTCCTCAACATCACTAGTGTTGATATTTTGGACCGGATGATTCTTTGTCCTGGAGGGCTGTCCTGTGCCTTGGACCCTGAGCAGCATCCCTGGCCTCCACCCACTAGATGCCAGAAGCACCACCCCCCTGCCAATAGTCAGGACGTTCGAAAGTCTCCCAAGGGGAGATAGGGAGCTATGCTTAAAGGTTACAGAGTTTCTATGTGGGGTATGACAAAGTTTTGGAAGCAGATGGTGGTGATGATCGCACAATGTTGTGAATGTAATTAATGCCGTTGAAAATAATGAGGATGGCAGATTTATCATATATTTTACCACAATTTAAAGAAATTGCCAAGGGACGCCCAGGTGGCTCAGTCTGTTAAGCGCCTGCCTCTGGTTCAGGTTGCGATCTCAGGGTCCTGGGATCCCTGCTCAGCGGGGAGTCTGCTTCTCCCTCTCCCTCTGCCTGCCACTCCCCCCTGCTTGTATGTGCGCGCTCTCCCTTTCTCTCTGTCAAATAAATAAATAAAATCTTAAAAGAAAAATAAAGAAATTGCCAAATGTCCCCTGAGGAAGGAAATTGCCCCTGGTTGAGAACCACCGGCCTAGAAGGCCTATTATCTGATGCACAATTTTAGGATGTGCCCCACCAGGCAGGCTGGCTGCTTTTTATCTCTTCTTTTGATTTTATGTGTCAGGTGAAGGATTTTGGAATTGTTAGCCATTTCTTTCTTTTTTTAAATTGTGGTAAAATACACCAAATTTACCATTTTACCACGAAGTGGCATTAAGTGTAGTCACATCGCGCAGCCATCGTCACCATCCGCCTCAGAACCGTGTCGTCTTCCCAGACTGCCGCTCTGTCCCCACTGCACAGTGACTCCCACCCCCCTCCCCTCCGCCCTGCAGCCACCCTCTGCTCTGTCTGCCGTTATTCCTTCGTTCTTTTCATCTGACGTCCGTCAGACAGCAGAGATGCTGCAGGATCATCCTGGGTCCTTTATGGATGCGGGGTCAGTTCTGTCACGCACACACACAAAACGTCCTGGGTATGCGGGCTTTTTAAAAATCCTGATGCAAATGATAGAGCCCGTGGAGGGGAATTTGGCAACATCCAGCAACGTTTCAGTTGTATTTACCCATCGACGCAGCAACTTCACATCTGTGTGATTTCCGTTCTTTTAAAACCTGTAACGAATGAGGAGAAAAGACGTCTTTGCTTTGTGAGCAGGAGGGTCTCCAGAAGCCTTCCCGGCAGGAGCACCGGGGAACTGAAGGAAGGGAGTCTGAGGGTCACGTGGTGGGCGGGAAGCTCGCCGCAAATGGGCTGTTGCTGACCCCTTTTTCTTTCTTTCTAGATGGGGGGAGGGGTAGAGGGAGAAAGAGAATCTTAGGCTAGGGCGTGGAGCCCGATGCAGGGCTTGATCCCACAACACTGAGATCATGACCTGAACCAAAATCAAGTGTTGGTGCTTAACCACCTGAGTCACGCAGGCATCCCTGGAACTCCTTACTCTTCTTCTTCTTCTTTTTTTTTTATTTATTCATTTGAGAAAGAGAGCACAGGAGAGCATGAGCGGGGGGAGGGGGAGAGGGAGAAGAAGACTCCTTGCTGATCTGGGAGCCTTATGCGGGGCCCAACGCCAGGACACTGGGATCATGACCTGAGCCGAAAGCAGATGCTTAACCCACTGAGCGCCCCCTCCTTACTCTTCTTAAACCTCCCCCTCCATTGCCTGTATGGTTGATGACTCTGTGGTTGACACACAGGCCCTCCACGACCTGGCTCACCCGTATGCCTCTCAGCCAGGTCCAGCCACACGGGCCCCTACCCCGTCATTTCCTGCCTCTTCCTCCGCCACCAGCTGGCTTCCTGTACGAGTGCCCTCCTCTTCACAACTCCCTGGTCCAAACTGGGTCCTTATTTGTGATTCAGCTCAGAAGCCCTGTCCTCCAGGAATCCTTCTCTGCTCTCCTCTGGTGAACATTTGAGTGCCTGTAGCACGTCCACCACAGCAAAGGATGAGTCCGGTGTCTGTCAGATTCTTTCTAGCTGTCTTTCCGCTTAGTCCAAGGTTTGGCCCCCAGCAGACCCTGAAGAGGTGCTGGCTGCACGATGGAGCACGTGTTTCCTGCCTGAGCTAAGCCCCTCTGTCTGTGTCTCGTGTAATCCTCACAACAGCCCTTTGACGGAGATGCTATGATTATCTCTTCCAGAGGAGGAAACTGAAGCTCCGAGAGATGAAGAACTTGCCTAGGGTCACACAGCTAGTGAGCTGCAGAGCTGGGGTCGGTGCCCAGGCCTTTCTGCCTTTTGCCCACTATGGATTAGTGGGATGGCTACAACTCCACGTGGGACACGTAAAACAATGTGGGAGGTGGTAAACTTCTGATGATGCCACAATTTCGAGAGAACACTTATTTTTGGGGTGCCTGGCGGGCTTAGGCAGTAGAGCATGCAACTCTCAGTCTCAGGGTTGTGAGTTCAAGCCCCATGGTGGGCATGGAGCTGACTTTAAAAAAACAAAAACAAAAACACATTTATTTTTTAAATCATTGTATCCAGGGGGTTTTAGCTAAACCCTTCCCCAAGAATAGCTCAAAAAAAGCTGGGGCTTTATCACCACTGTGGCTTGAGGTTTGGGGAAGGCAGCCAGAGAGAGAAATTGGTCTTCCCAGACTCCACATAGCAGCAACTTCCTGGGAGCTGGTGTTTCATGGTCCCTCATCCTGGTAGGTGAGATTGGGATGTTGGAGAAAGACCATAGAATCTCCTCTTTTTTTTTTTTGAATATTTTGAATATTTTATTTATTTATTTGAGAGAGAGAGAAAGCACAAGCAGGAGGGAAGGGGAGAGTGAGAAGCAGACTCCCCACTGAGCAGGGAACCCTATGTGGGACTTGATCCCAGGACCCTGGGATCACGACCTGAGCTAAAGGCAGCCGCTTAACTGACTGAGCTACCCAGGCACCCCCAGAATCTCCTCTTTGTCTCTGTGTTGCTTCTTGAACCCCCACCTCCTTAAGGGGCCATGACCATCAGGTGCTGTCTTGAGTCCTCTGGGGCACAGAGCCAAATCCATCCCGTTCCAAGGCCTCCGTTCCCATAGAAGATGTGAGACCTGTAAATAAATTACCTTAATGTTCAGAAAAGGAGTTAATGTGGTACTGAGAGACACAAGTTCTTGCTGTTGAAGTGAGGAGGAGGGAGACCTGCTTCCAGCCCAGGCTGCTCCTAACGGTGGCTCAGGGAGGCCCAGCTCTGGCCTGGTTTTCAGGGGCTTGTGCTAAGGCTGCACGTTCTGACACCCCCCACCCTCACTGAGGGCCCCGCTCTTAAACTGCAGAGGGTATGACAAGAGGCTTGGTGCCTGGAGCGGCCTGTCTCCGGCAAGGAAAGCTAGGCTCTGGCAGATGTCTCCCTGTGTTGAAGTATCCGGACACTCTGACTCTGGACTGGTGAGGGGAATCAACGAACAGATACTTGAGGGATCCTTTGTACCTTGCACTTCATGTAACATAGTCATTTAGTTCTGGCTACACACCTATTTTGCAGACTCAGGACCAGACCTTGGAAATGACTGTAATTTGCCCGGGGCTGTGTGGCTGAGGCAGCTGTGAACTGTAGTCTGATGCTGAGTGTGCAAGGTTGGACAGCAGGCATGAATGGAGCCGTGCTGCTGGGGAGAAGAAAGGACTGGTCCAGGGCGGTGCGGAGGACGGTGGCTGGGAGTCGGTCGGGAGGCTCAGCTGGGCCAAGTCCAGATGTGTAGGGTACAGTGGCCTGCGTGTCTTTGGGGATGGAAGTGTCTGTGGCTGGGGGCAAACAGTGCAGAAGGAAAAGAGAGGGGAGGGGAGGGTGCTGTAGGGCAGGGATCCTTTCCTGGCTCTGAGGTGGGCTCCAGAGTCTGCACAGTGAGCTGTAAGCTGGTGTTCCCATGAGCTGACCGCTTGCTCTTCCCTCTGCTGCCTCACTCTGTAGGTGATCGCCGTGGTGATGGATGTTTTCACGGACATTGACATCTTCAGGGACCTGCAGGAAATAAGTCGGAAACAGGGAGTCGCTGTCTACATCCTTCTGGACCAGGCTCTGCTTTCGCAGTTTTTGGATATGTGCATGGATCTGAAAGTGCATCCTGAGCAGGAGAAGGTTTGTGTTACACGTTTCCAGTCTCCCCACAATCAGCAGTAATGACTGAGTGTCCGAGACCTACATTGTCTGTACGGTGGTGGGCGGGGGATCCCCATGACAGGAGAGGCAACTGAGGCCATGAGCAAAGCCATTTGCCTGAAATCTCACAGAAAAGAAACCACAGGGAAGGCAAGCTGGTGCAGCCACTCTGGAAAAGAGTATGAGGTTCCTCAAAAAGTTAAAAATAGAGCTACCCTGTGACCCAGCAATTGC
>NC_138378.1:18181550-18249111 GCF_054177405.1 Leptonychotes weddellii | reverse complement strand
CCCACTCCAACAACACTCAGTTTGTTTCCTGCGATTAAGAATTCCTCATATCAATGAGTTGATTCTCATTCTTATAAAATTAGGCTTTTTATATCCTTTGCTCTGAGCATGAAAATAGTTTGAGCTTGGGGTGCTCTCTGCTCGGCGGGAAGCCTGCTTCTCCCTCTCCCACTCCCCCTGCTTATGTTCCCTCTCTCACTGTCTCTCTGTCAAATAAATAAATAAAACCTTTAAAAAAAATTTGAGCTTAAGTATTTAAATGTAAGGTTATATAAGTCAGCTAGCCGATTCTCTGTAGTGGAAAGAGGCAAGAAAAATCATCATATTTGTTATTCATCTTTTTAAATCAAGCATCTTAATGTGAGCCGTGAGCTTCGGGACTTAATTCATCCACTTGGTTCATCACCTATGTGAGCACCTTCTCTGAGCCACTTACTATTCTAGGTACTGGAAAGAAAGCAGTAAACAAACCGAACTAGGAATTTGGGCTTTGGTACTGTAGGCTACTTGTGTAATGAATGTCAGCTTACCACCTTGTTATTAACAAGTAACTTGGTCTACAAAATGTCACCATTTACTGTCCCCCGCAGAGTTCCCGGGGGTGGTTTTCCCTAATGAGGAACCTGAGGATTGGGTTTAATTATGTAGTTACTGGTTGCTGCAGCTACAAAGCCTATTCATGTTCACGGTGGTGGTAGAATTGGAGCTTAGAGCCAGAATGAAATGGTCCAGCCACGTGACCCAGCACTAGCTGAAACAGGAGGTCAGGGGGGCCCCAGGAAAATGCATGTCGGGCACGGAAAAGCACGTTCTCATCTAGCCAGACATCCAGCCTGTGCCGGCTCTTACCTAGAGCCCGGTGAAGCAATGCAGGATGACCCTGTGGAACTCCGAGGCTCTCTGTCTGAAACTAAGGCTGTGTGTCAGCAGCAGGAATCTCACAGCGTGGCTCTGGCCGCAGCTCTGATTGGGACATTGGCTGCAACCCATGCACTCCGTGGAGATCTAGCATTACCTACCGACTTGGTTGCACACTGTTGAATGTTGCCCGAGGGAAGAGTTGAAAGGTCTGTACCTTTGGCTTCAGCAATTTTCTAGTGTCTTAACTTCTTCCTAGAGAAGCACCATCTTCTCTGGTGGCTTCTCACCCGGGCGCATCTGCTGGTGAATCTGTCCCTCACCCAGTGGGGCTGACCTCCGCCCTGGCTCCGTGGCTGGTTCTGAGCGGGTGTCCTGTCTGTCGGAACTTGGTCATGTATTTGTGTGTAGACACTCAAAAGTGCTTTGGCCACAATCACAGGGGCCTGTACGACATTCAGGTAAGTGCCAAAGGGAAATATGTACAAAACCACACCAAAATGTACCCATAGTGATATTTTTTAATGCTTGTTTATTATATGTTGATCCTTAAAGGTTGGATCAGGAATTAGCATCTCCTTCAGGAAGCCGCCCCCCAACTGTGCCCTGCCCTCCCCGCCCCTGCCTGTTCCATGTACGTTTACAACTTTTTGGAAGTTCCTAAGCTTTTTTGTTTGTTTAATTTTATTTTAAAACAATTCAATTTACAAGAGTTACAAAAATAAGGAATTCCTTTTTTTTTTAATTTGTTTTATTTTTTAAGTAGGCACCATGCCCAACATGGGGCTCAAACTCACAACCCTGAGATCAAGAGTCACAGGCTCTACCACCTGAGCTAGCCAGGTGCCCCCAAATGTAGGGAATTCCTGAATACTCTTTGCCCAGACTGTCTAAATGTTAACATCTTATAAACCACTCGGTGCAATTTCAAAATTGAGAAATAAATTTGATATAATACAGTTATCTAATTTACAGACCTTATCAACTTCACTGATCATTCCACAAATGCCCTATTTCTTGTCCAGGATCCAACTCAGGACCATATCTTGCATTGGGTTGTCATGTCTCCTTAGCATCCTCTCATCTGGAACTGTTCCTCTGTCTTCCTTTGTCTTTTAGGGTCTTGATGCTTTTAGAGAACACTAGCCAGTTTTCTGTAGAATTTGGGTTTGTCTGACATTGCCTCATGGTCAAATTCAGATATGTGTTTTGGTAAGACCACAGAAGGGATGTTATGTCATACCATACTGTTTTGTTTTGGCTTTTGTTTGTATTTTGAAATAATGACAGATTCACAGAAGCTGCAAAGGTAGATAGCGGGTTCCACGTGTCCTTCACCCAGTTTCCCCCAGCGGTTACATCTTGAGTAACTTAGAGTACAAAATCAAAGCCTGGAAATTGGAGTTGGTACAATGTGTGTCTGTAGTTCTGTGCCATTTCATTACACATGGACTCATGTGTACCTGCCCCCACCATCACAATACAGGACTGTCCTGTCACAATGATCTCCCTCTTGCTACCGTTATGGTCCCATCTGCTCCCCTCTCTGTGCCTTCCTCCTGATTTTTAACCCCTGGCAACCAGTAATTTGTTCCCCATCTCTGGGGCGCCTGGGTGCCTCAGTCGGTGTTAAGCATCTGCTTTCGGCTCAGATCATGGTCCCAGGGTCCTGGGATTGAGCCCCGCATCGGGCTCCCTGCTCGGCGGGAAGCCTGCTTCTCCCTCTCCCACTCCCCCTGCTTGTGTTCCCTCTCTCGCTGTTTTTCCCTCTGTCAAATAAATAAAATCTTAAAAAAAAAAAAAAATTTGTTCCCCATCTCTATAGTTTTGTCAGTTAGAGAATGTTCTATAAATGGAATCATAGTGTATGTGACTTTTTTTTTTAAGATTTATTTTAGAGAGGGAGAGTACGCACACATATGTGTGCAAGCAAGGGGCGGAGGGGCGGAAGGAGAGGGAGAGAGAGACTCTGAAGCAGAGTCTGCACTCAGCGCGGAGCTGGACGTGGGGCTCGATCTCACGACTGACATCATGACCTGAGTTGAAACCAGGAGTTGGCCACTTAACCGACTGCACCACCCACGTGCCCCACTATGTAACCTGTTGAGATTGGCTTTTTTTGTCCTGCACAATGCCCTTGAGATCCGCCCAAATTGTTGTGTGTATCCGTAGTTTGTTGTTTCTACTGCTGAGTTGTGTCATGGGGTATGGTTGTCCCATGGTTTGTTTAACCGGTCACCCACTGAAGGGCTTTAGGATGGCTTCCAGTTTTGTGCTATTATGAGGAGAGTTGCTATGGATCTTTGTGCACAGGTTTTTGTGTAGTTGTAGGTTTTCACTTCTCTGGACGATGTCCTAATCTTGTTGTGGTTTTTCATCCTGCATTACTTTCCTCTCTCCTAGTCCTTAAAGATAAGGGGCATGCCAGATATCTCTGTTGTCTCAAGGCTCAGCACATTGTAGGGGCTTTCTTTGTTTATGGAATGAAGGAGAGGGTCGAACAAATATCTTAAACATTTCATTTGAATCATGTTAAGATTTCTAAAGGTATATAGTTTACTCAGTGCTGATTTGCCCCAAAGAATGCAGATGGTCTTAATACTTTACATACCATTGGATATATGTTTCCATGCATCATTTTACAAGGATAATTATGCCCACATATGCACCATGAGGCCCCAGTATGTTGGTGCCCTTTTGGTAAATTCATTCTTACAAGAGATGTGACATTGCTGATTAAGCCCCTTGTGATATGAGTGTTTCAGCCTCAGAAGTCCCATGTTAGAGAAGGCTTGTCCTGATCTCCAGACTCATGGTGTGGGGTAAGTGAGGATGGGCTATTATTATTCATTACTGATGCTGTTAAATAAAAAAGTAGGAGAAATAGCAGGTTAGCTTCTTTAAGCCTTTGTTAAAATGATATTTATTACTAGCGTGTTTTCTTTGATGATTTTATCCCCCACGTTTTGTTTCAAAATCACTTCTTGGATTCTGTTGTGTCATATCCCCAACAGTGAGTCTTCTTTTCAAGCACATGTACACAAGGACCAAGAGTCTCAAAAATCAGTGTGATCAAAGGGCTCACAAGAAGATGGACTCAGTGAGGTCGCATTCCTTGAGCCCTGAACACTGTTGGCTCGTGTGCCCTGTGTGGTGTTCCTGAAGGGGCCTGGGGACCACTCCTTTGCCAATGAGTGCGTCTATTGGGGAATTATAAACAAAGCCCTCTTTATCATTTGCTCACTGGACTGTTGTTTCTTTTTCTCCCATTCCCTGCCGACAGCTGATGACCGTTCGGACCATTACTGGAAGTATTTACTATGCAAGGTCGGGAACTAAGATAGTTGGGCAGGTTCATGAAAAGTTCACACTGATTGATGGCATTCGAGTGGCTACAGGCTCCTATAGGTAAGTCTCTAGCCTGCCTATGCTTGCTACTCTAACCTTTGTAGAACGTGCTTGCTGTATAAAGATAAAAGCTGCTTTTTCCTCTCAATGCGAGTCTTTGTGGCCAAGCATTCTGGTAGGTGTGCATCTGTGGGTGTGAGTATATCAGTCAGAGCCTCCTCCTGCAGGAGGTGGTCGGGATGTGGGGTCACACCCCCCCACACCCCCGCCCTATGGGCCACAAAACTAAAGTGCAGATATGAAACTTGCCTGGAGACCCCCGGTGGATGAGTCGATTCCAGCCTCGGCCAGGCCTGCCGTGGCTGAACCAGGGGTTACCAGTGACAGGAGCAGTCTCAGATCCTGTTCCTTGGGGCCTTTGACCTCCCCCTGTCCCTCGCCCCTGCTCACTTGCAGGTAAGGGCAGTCACAGGCCTCAGCATCAGTGGAGGGCAGAGCTGAAGCTGTCACCTTACGCTTAAGTCCTTCACCTTCCTTCAAGCCTTGTAGCCCAATGCTTTAGTCTAGAAAGCCCTGGTCCCTGTTTCTGGCCCACCTTTGGAGTCTCACCTTGGCACTGGCACCTTATGCTAGGGTGCCGGGATGTTGAAGAGGGTGGAGATAATAGTGGTTCACACGGATCTCCAGAAGTTAAGATATACCATGTTTACTTGGGCGGATCTGATGTGGTGTGTCTGTGTGTTAGATTGTCTGGTGGTATGCATGAGGTATGTCTTGAGCTTAGAAAAGAGAAGCTCCTTTTTGAAGACACATGCGTCTCTGGGTGGTGATGATGTGTCAGCCCTGGATAAAGGCGGACATGGAAAGGACTGTAGAAGCTGAGGTGGTCAGATCTGCAAACTCACGATGCCTGTCCTTGCAGACAGTACCGTCATTGCTCAGAGCAAAATTTACGCTCTTCCTTGAGACCTCCTTTCATGAGATGTTCATAAATAACTGGAAGAAACTGGATTTTCATCCAAAATAGGCTTTATCTACATTATACAAACTTAGTCTCAAATGGTTTTTGGATCTTCTAAAATATAAAATATAAAAATTACATTACTCTCTCTAAAAAAAATACACTACCGTTGAGGATAAGGATGAAGATGGTAGCTTCTATTTGTTGAAGGCATTTCATAATCCTGGTGTTGGGTAGGTGTCTTGTTTGCATGATTGAAGGTTTTCCATTTCAACCCTCATGGAGGGTTTTCAAAAGAATCTTTCTTCTCCGGCTTTGAAGGCAGTTCTTAAGGTAGGATTTGCATCAGCAAGGAATCTTGGTTGCCAGAGACAGAGTTGACACTATGTGTTATGATCTCCTTTAAAACATCCTATTCTTGATACAAACTTATTTATCAGTGGGGTGACTGCGAGTGCAGAAAGCTAGCTCAATCTACTTTATGCAAAATAGAATTTATTGAGTCCCATAACTTGGAAGTGTAGAAAGGTGCAATTGGTTTTCAGCTTGTCTTGACCTGGAGGGCATATGTTTATCAGAATATTGTCCCCTGGTTCTGCTTTTCTCTAGCTGATCTTTATTCTCAGTCAGGCTTATCCCTTTGAAGGCAAAGATCCAGGCTTACTTACATAGCCTTTAGTAGCTATCTCCCAAAGAGAGAGACTTTCTTTCTGTTTGCACTGGCATCAGTCTTGAAAAACTCCTTGGTCCTCGCTAGGTCATGTGCCCACCCTGGGTAGATCCCCGACCCAAGGGAATGGAATACTCTAGTGGCCAGCCTGGGTCATATGTCCACCCCTGTTGTGATTGGAGAAGATGCATAAAGGAACGCCCTTTGGCTGGGGGTGGGTGGGGTTCTATCACTAGAGGAAGGAGAAGGGATGCTGGACAGGCAGGGGCACATGGCCACTAATGAGCTCAGAATGTGCTCGGAGCAACAGCACCATCTCCCTTTGAAAATGACAGTATTGGACGGGCGCCTGGGTGGCTCAGTTGGTTAAGCAACTGCCTTCGGCTCAGGTCATGATCCTGGAGTCCCGGGATCGAGTCCCGCATTGGACTCTCTGCTCGGCAGGGAGTCTGCTTCTCCCTCTGACCCTCCTCCCTCTCATGCTCTCTGTCTCTCATTCTCTCTCTCTCAAATAAATAAATAAAATCTTTAAAAAAAAATAAAAAAAAAAGAAAATGACAGTATTGGAGGAGCAGAGCACTGGCAATCTTAAGGACTCGGGTCTAGTCTAGGGTCAACCGCCAGCTTCCCACTGGGACATCGCTAGCTCGTTTCCTCACTTCTGAAGTGAGAGCCCTGGCCTGAATATTTTTAAAGCCGTTTCTAGTTTTTAGAAACTCCGAGACTGAGGAGGTGTGGGTCTTAGCGTGTTGGTTAAAGAGCTGGCCTTTTTACTTCTCTTAATGCATACGTATGTCAGACCCCGGGGTAAGGCTGGTTGAATTTACACTGCCTGGTAGGTATATGCTGTCGCCAGAGCTGTGACTCCTGGAGCAGAGTATCTGGGCTTTATTATTCAGTTTGACAGTAAGTAAACAGTAAGGAGACTGACTGCTCATCCTTACTAGCTTCTCTGTTTGTTTGTTTTTAATCCTTAAGTTTTACGTGGACGGATGGCAAATTAAATAGCAGTAACTTGGTCATCCTGTCTGGCCAAGTGGTTGAACACTTTGATCTGGAGTTCCGAATCCTGTACGCACAGTCGAAGCCCATCAGCTCCAAGCTGCTGTCCAACTTCCGGATCAGCGGCAAGTTTGACCATCTAGTCGACCCGAAACCTCTGTCGAAGGAGCTCACGTTGGGCAGCCTGCTGCGCCTGCGGCTGGCCCGGCTCTCAAGCACCCCCAAGAAGGCTGAGCTGGGGTTCGAGGCGCCCACCGAGGGCAGGGCAGAGGCCAGGCGCCATGACTCGGAGTCCTCCACTATCAGTGACAAGGACGACTTCAACAGCCGCAGGGACAAACTAGAGGGCGGGAGGATGACCGATGCCGCCACTCAGACGGAGGCAGGAGAGGAGGCACCAGCAGTGAGTGTGAGTGATGCGGGGACCCAGGCCAGCGCCGTGACGACGTGTGCCGGGACCCAGACCGCAGTCACCACCAGGGTGGCGAGCTCCCAAACCGTGGTTCGGTTCACGTCGGCCACCACCCAGACTGACGTGGATGAGAACGTTCTCTTTTCTCAGGGCACCCAGTCTAAAGAAGGGTCACCAGTGTCCAGGATGTCTGTGTCAAGATCTTCCAGTTTGAGATCTTCCTCCTCTCTGTCCTCACAGGGCTCCGTGGCGAGCTCCCTGGGTTCCCAGGCGTCCAGCAGAGCCACTGACTTTGTCCGCGCTGGACATTCCAAGTTCTGGGGCGCCCCCCGCTTGGATCTGTGCTTGCGAGACTCCTTTAGGAACTTGAATCAAGAGCGCCAGTTTCACTTTGCTGGCATCAGGTCCCGGCTCAACCACATGCTGGCCATGCTCTCCAGGAGAACATTCCTGACTGAGAAGTACCTTGGTTTTCATCCTGGAAACGTTACCAGGGCCTCGGTGAATCTGCTGGCTGTGAGAGATATCGCACTGTATCCCTCCTATCAGTGACCACTCAGCATTCAGCACCCGTCCCCTGAGCACCCTGCTTTGCAGCCCGTTCACCCGATCTTTGGTCACCCCGATTTTCTCTGAGTTCTATAAACTGCACATTCTTTTACATGCCTTTATCTTATTTTTGTCATGTATAAACCAGGTGTTGGTTTTATGGTTGAAACACTATGGGTACAGTTTCTTTGCACGACTTTAATATTGGTATCTCTTAAAGAGAGTGTTTAGGGGTTCTCAGGTTAATTCAGGTAAAAGAGAAAATACATTTTGTATTTTTCTAGATATGTGTGCTCTTCTGTTTTAGAGATTTGCATGACTAGTTTTTATGATCAAAATCCTGTTTAAGAAGAAACTTCCTTGTCATCTGTGTCTTCTTTAGGATATCTATGTTCTTAGCATTAAATAAATATAAACAACTTTTGTGTGGTGATTGCGCGGGTAATATTTTTCCCCTCTGGCACTTTTCTCTTTAACCCTGGAGTGTGTCACAAGTAAATACATGTAATAGCTATTTTTGCAGGGTTTTTTTTTTTTTTTTTTTTTAATAGTGTTGGGATGGGGAAGAAGTAGATGATCCAAACTGTTAAAAGAGAAAATATCCTCTTAAAAGTTAGAAGACGTAAAATAAGTGTCAGGGTCATGCCCTCCTTAGTGATAGGAATGTCGGTGTTACTATCTGTATAGTTTGAAGGAGGGAACTTGCCAGCAACTGCAGGTCTTTTCATGTGCCTCTCTCTGCTTGTCTTTTCTTCACAGGAAAAGCTTGAGCTATTTAAACAAGGAACTTGGTTCTCTGCTGCGCTGCCAAAGGCGGCCTTTGTGTGCGTTCCTGGATTCAGCCCTAGTATTAACTCTGGTGGCCCCATGGGCCTAATTTCATCAGATGGGTGTATTGACAATGATTTAGCAATCTCATATCCTGGAGTAGTGGCAGAAGAGGACACTGACAATTATCCCAGATTCCAGGTCTGGTGGCAGGCCATGCAACTGGTTTCTACACCCTGCTAATCAGGGTTGGTATGGCTGTGGAATCCTGTTTTTGTCCAGTCTCGTTTGTGTGGACAGACCAAAGGAAGAGAATTAAAGGGTGGCCTCCTCCTTCTGATTTGGCCAAAGCAAGAAAGATCTGTCACAGGGGAGGGTATCGTCTGCCACATAGGCACATGCTGATGCACTGGATCATGAGCATGCCTGTGGGTTTTCATGCATGCCCTGGTCCCCAGGCTGGTCCCCAGGCTGGTTATTTGCTGGGTTCGTGCCTTAGTCTGGGCTGTGAAGCCGGCCAGACATCCAGTTCATGTCCGGTTGTAAACAACTCGGTCCTAAGCCTCACACAAACATATAGTTGGTTGAAACCAGTTGCAGATTTAGATCATTTCCTATGTTCTGTCTTTGACCCTCGCAACAAAGTAGTGCTGGGACAGCTGTTATTCCCAATAGTCGAGCAGAGAAACAGAAGCTCAGATGCAGTGGCATATTTTAGGTCGCAAGGCTGGTAAAGAGTGACATAGGCGTGGAACACAGGTTTTTTAGACTGGGAGTCCAGGACTTGGTTGTACGAGTCTCTGCGGGAGGGTGGAGGCAGCACAGGGTGTACGTTGAGAAGTGGCAGTCAATACACTGATGAGTTGAAACTTAAAAGGTGTTGCCAATGATTAGAAATTAGAACAAAAGAAATATGGGATCCCAAGGAAATGGCTAGGTCTCTTAGCGTGAACAAAGCTTTTCGGGCATTCGAGTTTGGAAAGAATATCATTCCAGGGCATAGCTGGTCAAGATGAGGTCTGAGGACCACCTGCATCAGGGTGAGCTGGGTCCCTGTTTACAATGTCCATTATTGGCCCTGTTCCCAGGGGAGGGGAGGATGAGTAGGGCAGACTATTTGGTTCAAAAATGTTGGTTGCCCCTTCCTGGGAGAGAATTACTATTTCCTTATATGTCTAATGTCAGACTTAACCATTGCAAACTTGGCTGTAAATATTTCAGTATGTATCTGTAAAAGATCAAAACAAAAAACAACTCCCTTTTAAAAACAACCACAATACCATGATCCTACCTAAACAACTTTAATAAAAATTTCCCAGTATCATCAAATAGTGTTGAAATTCAGTTGTCTTGTTTTCCCCCTGCTGATTGGTTTGTTAGAGATCCATGCAATTGCAAGGTCAACACAATCAGACTGCAGGGTCGACATTCTTTTGAAACACTTAAGGAGTCAGCTGAAGAGCTGGCCACCCCACCCCCACAGGCAGTTGGATTGGGGAATATTTATCTTTTACTAAGGGAACTTGAGGTGACTTACAAGAAAACCTAAGGTTCAGGATCATGTAAAGGAAAAGTTACATGGAAGAAGCCCAGGGGTGGAGTGGAATGAAGCCACAATGACCAGCATGCTCCCTTGGTAGTCCACACGTTTATCTTTAAGTTTCTCAGTAGGCGAGGCAGAAAGAGAAACCTGGTCAGATCCACCATTCGCATTAAATCCAGGTTCAGGAAGAATCCTTTGTTTTTTTTAAAAAAGATTTTATTTAATTATTTGACAGAGAGAGACACAGCGAGAGAGGGAACACAAGCAGGAGGAGCGGGAGAGGGAGAAGCAGGCTTCCCGCAGAGCAGGGGGAGCCCGATGCGGGGCTCAATCCCAGGACCCTGGGATCATGACCTGAGCCAAAGGCAGACGCTTAACGACCGAGCCACCCAGGCGCTCCAGGAAGAATTCTTGATGCTAAGATCAGGTAAGAATTTCTCACAAGGATCTTATAAAGATGATACTGTGGGGGCTCCTGGCTGGCTCTGTCGGAAGGACCAGTGACTTGTGGTCTTGGGTCGTGATTTTGAGCCTCACATTGGGTGTAGAGATTTAAATAAACTTAAAAAGAAATAAAGATGATACTGTGAGGTGTTCAGACAGAAATGTCCTGATGATAAACCCTACGACAGATACTCTGAGGTGTGCCCAGACACTGAACCCACTAGGACAGTTGTTTAAAGCTATAAGTGAGTTTATATTTGGACGTACTCTGTGAGCATGGACTATGTACCTTACGTTGAATATGTTCCCATAAGCATCATTATGCTAGTTTCACTGGTGCCTCACGCCCAGAAAGATGCCCCAGTTTGCCTGGCAGAGTTCCAGTTTATGCCTGCGAGGGCCCCTCTTCGGTCAGAGAAGTGTCCTGTTTGGACAATAAAGCATACTATCATCCTATCTTGAAAGCACCAGATCTGAGGCCCTCCCCAACTGCATAGATGGGCCTTGTTCCTCAGACCGACATGACAGAGACTCCCCCTGCTAGCTGAGTCTCTTTCCTGGTGGATCCCCATACCTCTGTACCCAAGTCCTTGGAGCTAAGTAACACTTTTGCTTATGCTAATACATGTGTGAACTTGCTCATTTGTGTGCAAGCCAACAAACCAGACAGGTTTATAGATGTTACAAGTTTCAGAGGGCTACACCTAGACCCAGGGAGAAATCCCAGTGTCGTGCAATTTGGCCAAAGACTACCTCTTTTCAGGCTGGGGGACAGCTAGCTCTCTCTGCTCTGGCTTCATGGAGGAGACCCAAGGGCAGTTAGGATTCTTCTTAGGAAGCTAAGAGTTCTAGTGCATGAATCCAGGGATGGTGTCATGGACATCTGTTATTTCTGCTTTCTTCATTCCACTTCGGCTAATTTCACTCAGATGTCCCTCTGAGGAACTATTCTGTTTCCAACTCTTAGTCCATGTCATTCTGGTGAAGCTGACCACACCTGACTTGGGGTGAAGTTTGTGACTTATGTTTAAGTCAGTCAGTATCTCATATTCCACGGCCCTGGTGATTGGTTCAGGGATGGATATGTGGTCAGTCAGATACTTTTGCCAGGGATTTTCGTAAGGAGGCTTGATGCTAAGGATGTGATGCTTGAGCTGACATAGCCATGTGACACTCATGACAGGAGAAGGCAAAATGTTCAGAAGTGAGTTCTGATTTTTTTAAAAAAGATTTTATTTATTTGACAGGGAGAGACAGAGAGAGAGGGAGCACAAGCAGCAGGGTAGAGGGAGAGGGAGAAGCGGGCTTCCCACTGAGCAAGGAGCCCTATGCGGGGCTCGATCCCAGGACCCCAGGATCATGACCTGAGCCAAAGGCAGACGCTTAATGACTGAGCCACCCAGGTGGCCTGTGAGTCCTGATTATGTCCTATGTGTCTCAAGTCTGAACTACTCTTGGACTTTTTGAAGTATATGAGCCATTTTTTTGCATAAGAGAGAATGCATTGGGTTTTCTATCACTTATTACATAAAAGCCTTAAACTAGTACAAGGATGAAAACCCCTAAATCCTATGCCTCCTAAACATGGCCAAGATGGTCGGACTGGAAATGTTTCAAAGTAGAAAGGAACAATTAACTACCGTAGGCACAGAGAAACTTCTTTAACATTTCCATGAAACATAATTTTGAGGAATATTATCTTTCTGAAAAACCAATTATCATTCAGAAGTTGCAAAATATACCCCCATGTAACAAAATGTTCAAACTTTCACGGAATTGTTGGCAATGAAGTAAATAAATTCTGGATGCCATCTCAAGAAACAAGTTTTAATTTTAGAGTAATTATTTAAGGTCAATCTTTCCAAAAATAGTTAATTAGGAAGGATAAGATCGTCTGTTAAGACCACTCCTAGTTTGTGACAATAAAACCACAACATCAGCATCTAGGTTATTAGTTAGGTGTTTTCTCTAATAAAAGTATGTGAAAGCAAAACAACCCATTAGGGACAGTTAGGCTTTAGAACTTTCTGAGGCAGATTAACTAATTCTCATCTAAGAGAGCTAAGCTCTAATGGTTTTAAATGGCCTATGTGGGTGAAAAACCACTGGCTTGGGAATTAGAAAGCCTGAATTCTAGTTTCAGTTCTGATACTCAAATTAGCTCATTGAGTGTGACCAAGTCCTTTTAATCTCCATGAACCAAAGTTTTTTTCTCCCATAAAACAAAAGAATTTAGGCTAGATGTTGACTAAAGTCTCCTCTAGCTTTAAGATTATGATCCAGTAATTTGAGCATGGCCAGTCTACTGTCTCTTTGTAAACAGGAAGACTTCTTCACATAAGTCAGAGTAATCTATAAAATTTAGAAATAATAAAAAGTGGCATTTATTTCATTTTCCCTTGTATTCATGTATAAACCCCATTTTCTATACTTCAGCTGTTAATGAAAATAAGATAAAACAAGGAAGGATCAGTGCCATGAAGAATTAAAACGAAGTATAAAGCATGGTGTTCCTATATACATTACTCAACAGGTACTTTGTTATTGGGCTCTGAGTATGAATGTGTCATGATCTTTGTCCTTAAGAAGCTCCCCATATTAACAGTAGAGGCAGATTAACTATAGTTCAACTAAATGGTACCACAAAAGTGAGCACACAGGCTCTGAGTCTACAGAGGCGGAATGCTTAAGCCAGTGAATTTATTCTTAGAGCTGGCCCATGTAAAGATATTTTAAAGATGAATGACGATTTCTTGGCAGAGAGGTTATCATGTATTGAGCCCTATTTTTATTATTATGGAGATAAAGGAGATATTTGGAAAATGAATGTATGCATGTAAATTCTGATTTTTTCCTCCTGGTGGATTTGCTCTATTTAAGTTAAGGAGAGCTAACATTGACTGAATGCTTATTAAGTCTTACACTGTTAGGTGTTTTACATGTTATCTCATTTAACAGAACCTTTGAAGACCTCATTTTACAACTAAGATTAGATGACAGCTCAGCCTGAGGAAATGGGCAAGTTAGGATTCCAAATCACCTCTACTTATCCTCAAAGCTCTTGATCTTTCCAAGAGTATGCCATTTTTTATAACGAATGCAGAATTTTCATCCCTGAAGAAACAGGACGAATGCAGAATTTTCATCTCTGAAAAAACAGGACTCCCGTGCCACCAATTTTCTCCCAAAACTTGCCCTTCCGGGGGCGAACGGCCGACACCCGGCCCACGCCGTGCTCCTGGAAGGGCCCCCTGGAACCCTCACGCACCACACTGAAAAGCTCGGCGAACGCCACCCTCTTTCCCCAATATGGCGGGGCCGGTCACGTGGTCAGCGCGCGGGGCCGGAGCGCTCTTGGAGACCGCCGTAGGTCACGTGGCTGGGGGGCGGTGGCGACCACGGGGGCGTGGCCGTAACTCCGCGGCAGCCTCCTGGGCCGAGGCTCCTCGCGGGCCACGCCCCCCGGCCCCTCCGGGGGCCCACGCGCAACGGAGGGGTGGAGTCTCCCTCGTGACCTTTCACCCCAGCATGGCTGCGCCCTTGGGACCGGTGAAGTTCTGGCGACCCGGTAAGGCCTTTAGAGAAACGTTGGGCAGATGCGGCGGCCTGACTTTGGTCTTGGCTCGGCAGCCGGCGCCCTGGGGCCTGCGGACCTGCTCGCAGGCCTGACCTCGGCGGGCTGGCCACCGCCGCCTCAGAGCTGGTGGGCTCTGCGGCTCAGGCGCCCACGGTGGTCCCGACAGATTCGGGCGTCCGCCCCCAGCCTGGGCAGAAACTCTCTGCGTGACCTTGTTCGAGTCTCAGCTTCCCCGGGCCTCGTTTTCCTCACTCGTGATCCCTGCCTTGCCCAACGCTGGGGAAGCGCTGAAGCGCCCACGCGTGTCCTGTTACCGCCCTGGGGCTACGCTGGGGCCGGACGGGCGGTGCTGCTCAGGGTTTAGGAGCTCAAGCTGTGGAATCGGGTTGCCTGGGTTCGACTTTTCGGCTGTGCCCTATAGTAGCAGAGTTCCTTTGGGCAAGTCACTTAATTTTCCTGAGCCCTAGCCTCCTTACCTGTGAAATGGGTAGAGTAATAGTAATCCTGTGGGCTTGAATAACGAGTACGGCGCCTTGTCTGACCCCAGAGTAAGTGCTCATAAAAAAGGGAAAGTGCCTTATTTTGTTTTAGGGTAATTCTTGCCCATCTCGAGTGTCTACCAGAAAGTGACCACCCTCCTTCGTATTGGCTGTCACCCACTTCCCTCTGTCAGGGAAACACGAATGTTAGTCACAAAATGCTTTGATGTGTTTTGTTTCTTCATTCATCAGGATTTTATTGAATGTGTACTTGCCAGATCCTGCTAGATGCCTTACTTCCTCCCCTTCCGTCAGTTTCTTGTGAAAAACAAAAGTTTCTTAACAGTTAACCAGCTTATGTTTTTCCACCACTTGCACCTCTGCAGGTCTGGGTGTGCAAAGTATATTGCAGCAAAAATGAAACGAGACGGAGACGGTAATAGGGGGAAAACTTTTAAATGGTATTTTAAAGTTTTGCCCTGAGATGCTAACCATGCATATACTTGATGTGGGAGATAAGCCCAAGCAAGGGATGTGTTAATTCTTTTTAAAAATCTGTAGTTTGTCCCTTAATGACAGTTTTATTCAGTATTTCAAATCATTAGCCAGTTATCCATCCTGAATTTTATTTGCAGCCAGAACTAAGATCTCATTAGGTGATGAGATACCCTCTATTTTACTTATTCAAGCCTTTAATAACAGGTCAAAGTGTTAAGTATAATAAAGGCATGAATGAATTGTTGCAAATCAGAAGAGGAAACTATTTTGGCTAAAGAACATGGGGTTACTCGGAGAGTTCTGTTCCATTATTTAAATAGTTCCTTTGTTGAGGGTATACTTATTGAGTGCCTAACCTTGTGATCAGGCGGCAAATATAGATGACCAGGCTGCTGCTCTGCTCTCAAGATTTATTCTTTCTTTCTCTCTCTGTCTCAGTTATGATATAAAGTTAGATACCCTTTAGAAGAGATATTATGAATGAGGCAGAAAGAAGTGGTGGTAAGGGGGATAGGTTCTATAAGTCAGACTGTAAAGCTATCCTTGACTGCCATATTTACTAGCCTGGTGACTTGGCAAAGTCACTTAAATGCTCAGAATCTCAGTGACCTTATCTGTGAATTGGACAGAACAACACCTACCCAAAGGATTGTTTTTTTTTTTTAAAGATTTTATTTATTTATTTGACAGAGAGACAGAGATCACAAGTAGGCAGACAGGCAGGCAGGCCGAGGGAGAGGGAGAAGCAGGCTCCCTGCTGAGCACGGAGCCGCATACGGGGCTCGATCCCAGGACCCAGGACGCTGAGATCATGAACAGAGCCGAAGGCAGACGCTTAACCCTACTGAGCCACCCAGGCGCCCCTACCCAAAGGATTGTTTTGAGGATTAAATGAGAATACATGTAAAGCTCTTAGTACTAGATACATATTAACTATTAGAATTACATAGAGGTATAGAAGAGAGGGAAAGATTGAATGTGTGGATAAGAAATACTTCATAAAGATAGTGATATTTTTGAGGTGAACAGTGAAGGCCAAATAAGGTTTTGTTCCTTGGAGAGGTAGGGGTATGGAGCTCTGGGCAAAGAGAGCAGCCTGACCATGGCAAAGTGGGATGTGTGCCTCAGGAATGTCCAAAAAACCAAAGTAATTGAGTAGCGAGATGGTGTTAGGTGATAGGGTACGTTTTGGGGTGAAGCAGGAGATAATGCTATTCTGTTTCTAGTTCATTATTTAAAAAAAAAAATGCTGGTCATGACCCCACTACATTCATTTCATAACCCACTAATGGGGCATCACTCAAATTGAAAAACTGAATTGAAAAAATTGAAATTAGAGGGAATGCTGGGTGGGGGTGGGGGTGCTGTTGTCAGCCTTGTTTTGTAGGTGGAGAAATGAAGGCATTTGTGGTTTGCAGGATTACAAACTTGTTACTCCCTTAAGTATAGAGAATGTTCCCCAGGGAAAGGCAACCATAGGCAGTCAGAATGGACCGTGGGATGTATGTAGAGGGGAGGCAGTCCTGGTTTGGCTGAATGAAGTCTTTTGTAAGGAGGAGACATACTCCTTATTGACTGACATTAGCTCTAAAACATCTCATGACAGAATATACTGAGGTGGACTTGGCTGTAGGCTGGAGACAGGCAGGGGAGGGGTAGTAAAGAAGACACCTGGGTAGATGAAACCCTGGTGTGGGAGGAAGCAAGAGACCTTGCAGGAGCAATGCTATTGCTAAGACAGGCTGGAAAGGTTTAAAACGTGTTTTGAAAAGGAGGGAATTGGTGACAAAAACAGCGGATGAGGATGAACTATTCTTTGCAGCAGTTTTCTTGGGGAAGGGTTACAAGAAGTTATATAGATGTGGCAATAATAAGGGAAGAAAGGAAAGGAGACCTGCCTCTTTGAGCACAGGCTTTGTTCCAGGTCCTGTTCTATCTTTTATCTTGTTGAAAGGAATGTCAGCATTTTGGCAAAAACAATATAGCAGTGCCCCACTTAAATGATTTTTGGCAATCTTGGACCTCTGGAACACAACTATGTTCCTAGAAATAAGTGGAAAAGGGATTAGAGATCTGTGACAATGACTCTAAACTTAGCTCTAGGGGGTCTATGGACCACGAGCATTTTCTGTC
This sequence comes from Leptonychotes weddellii, assembly GCF_054177405.1. Classification (NCBI taxonomy): domain Eukaryota; kingdom Metazoa; phylum Chordata; class Mammalia; order Carnivora; family Phocidae; genus Leptonychotes; species Leptonychotes weddellii. The sequence continues at coordinate 18,231,869 of NC_138378.1, read as the reverse complement.
CTGATACATTATATTCTGATTATTTTTCAGGAGAGGGGTCCATAGCCTTTATTAGATTGTCAAGGGGTTTGGGACCTCCAAAAAATGTAAAAATAAATCACTGGGCTAAAGGTGCTTGTCATAAAGCCCCTGTAATTTCACATGGCATCAGACCCTGAGTTCAGAAGATCTGGGAGATGATAGTTTGGGGTAATCACTCCTATAGTGCCCCCAGCAGAAGGCTGTGTGGCCTGTGTTTGAACTTCCAGGGAAGGTTTTTAAGATTCACAAAGGCATTACACCCCAGTGCTCAACAGCTCTAGCTTTTGAAAATAGCTTCCTTGTGTCCTGTTGAATTCCAAACCCTGTGTCACTTATTACTCTTAGTTCTGTCCAAGGCCTACACAGACAAATTGGCGCGAAAAGTTCTGGAAGCTGATTGTAAAAATTGAACCCATGTTCCTCTTAAGGCATTTTCCTTCAAAGGCTAAAATTCATGGTACCTGAAGAGTTTTACATGATGAGATATGGCTTCCCTATTCTTCACCGTCCTGAGCACCAGTTTGTCATTGTTCTCACCAAGCCAGCATTGTGGAAAGCTATTGTTTAATTTGCTCAGCACGGTGGTTTCTTGGAATGGTACTTCACACCCAACCACTCCAGTTCTGTGATTCAAAATGGGGGCTGCCGCCTCCCGCCTCCCGCTCCACTGGCCATGGTTGGTTGGATCAGGCTGGGCATTGGACCTAAGCTGGGGGAAGAGGAGCCTTCCCCCGCCTCCAGACCACAGACCACACACACACCGGGGACTCCCCGCCCCCCCTTGCTGAGTCTTTTACTTTCTCCTTAGCACGTATTACCACCTCTGCACAAAACTGTGTTATGGGAGGAGGAGTGAAAGAAGCAAGTAAGCCGCACGAGGGTAGGACCTAGCATCTGGAGTGTTCCCTGTGGCATCTCTTGCATTCAGTCCTTGTTGGGGAGCGAATGGAGGATGGGGAGTTGTGAGCCTGAGCAGCCTTGATTCCAGCTCCTACTGAGAATCCAAACTTAGGGATCGAAAGGAGCTGGTGGAGAGGCGCTGAGATGAGAGAAGGAGCAAGCCAAGGCAGCATTTGCGTCCCCGGGCCTTGCTGCCGTCCTGCAGTAGCATGTTCCTGCACCTCAGCCAGTTCCCATTGGGTTTCTGTCACTTGTAGGAGGAGTAATTAGAGTAATTAGTAGTAATATGTCGGGGCCAGACCTGAAAACATTGTCCTCTGGAATACAGTTACGAGTGGCTGGTTTGGAGCCCAGTGGGCCTCTCCTCTCTGTCCTTGATGCTGCGGTGAAGCTCTTAGGGGAGATTTTTGTATTCTCCCAGGTCCTTTCCTAGATGCTTTCCTGAAGTTAAAGTTTAGTATCTTCTAGTAGTTTGAGGTAAAATGCATTGCTTGTGTTGTATCTTCGCCTTGGAATTTGTAAAGTCTGCACATTTTTCTGTCCATTGGTTGCATCAGAGAATCTGAAAAAAGCATTTCTGTTACAGGTACAGAGGGACCAGGTGTCAGCATCTCTGAAGAGAGACAGAGTCTGGCTGAAGACTCTGCACCACCCGTTGTCTACAATCCCTACGCTGCCCTTTCTATAGAGCAGCAGAGGCAGAAGCTGCCGGTGTTCAAGGTACGCTAAACAAGCCTGTGCAGTCGGTCGGCCTGAAGCCGTGCGCGGTGGCCTTAGACTGGGTCCTGAAGTGAATCGTGTCCTCTTACTCTTAACGACTCTGTAGGACACAGTGAGCTCGGAGCTGCCCTTATCTGAGGGGATGAAACTCAAAATATGTGTGTGTTGCTTAACCATATAAATCTTGAAAGTCCTTAATGGTTTTTTTAGTTAGATGTTGTTACAAATTGAAAACCTGGAAGAGGGGCGCCTGGGTGGCTCAGTCGTTAAGCGTCTGCCTTCGGCTCAGGACATGATCCCAGGGTCCTGGGATCGAGCCCCGCATCGGACTCCCTGCTCTGCGGGAGGCCTGCTTCTCCCTCTCCCACTCCTCCTGCTTGTGTTCCCTCTCTTGCTGTGTCTCTGTCAAATAAATAAAATCTTAAAAAAAAAAAAGAAAATCTGGAAGAGATGGAATGACATTCTTTTTCCCTCTCTTTGCTTTTCGATTATGGACAAATTCAGACATACAGAAGAGTAGAGAAAACAGCACAATGAACTGCTGTGCCTCCAACTTCAACAGATTACCAGTGTATGACCAATGTTAGCTTTCTTTTTAAAGGCGAATTTCTTTAAACAAGACTAATTGGACATCTGAGGAGGTTTCTGTGGAAGAAGTTAACTCCCACTGACACGGTGACGGGATTTGGGTGCTTATTATGTACTGTGTGCACATCCAGCATTTGATTTTATTGGTCTCATGAAATGGACGTATGTTCATCTCACAAGAGACCAAAGGATGAACTAGAATTCAGAATACATTTGTTTATAGCCGTCATTCTCCAGTGCAGACAGACATGGTCCATGGGCTCACTTTTCTCCCTGTTGCCAAGACCACATGGGAAGGGGCACCTGGGTGGCTCAGTTGGTTAAGCGACTGCCTTCGGCTCAGGTCATGATCCCGGAGTCCCGGGATCGAGTCCCGCATCGGGCTCCCTGCTCAGCAGGGGGTCTGCTTCTCCCTCTGCCCTCTTCCCTCTCGTGCTCTGTCTCTCATTCTCTCTCTCTCAAATAAATAAATAAAATCTTTAAAAAAAAAAAAAAGCTATAGCACAATATCTGTCATATAGTAGTGCTTTAATATATTTTTAGTATGCCAAATATAAAACCTTTCATCATGAAGTAATCACAACGTCTACATTATATCAGTTCAATAAATAAAATTAGATTATTTATTAAAAAAAAAAAGACCACATGGGAAGCCAGATTGTAATCAGGAAGTGAGCTCTAGGCCAAAGGCCATTTAGATAGAGCTGAAGAATGTTTCATATAGCCCCCGATGAAGGGCGTCGTGCTCTCCCAGCCTCACATGATGCCCCTGGAATGACCCGAGTAGGTGTGGCCACCAGCACCCGTGGCTCACTCTTTCTCCTGGACAATGCTGGGGGAGAGCTGCCAAGTTCTCACACTAAGGGAGTCTCTTTGTCTAGACTGTGCTAATCATTCCTCTTCTATTGATATGTGCTTTCTCCAAATGGATTTGAAACAGAATCCTTCTTAACTTAGCCAAGTCACCTAGATTAGAGTGTTATGTGGCCCCAAACATTTTAGTCACTCACTGACATTTCTGGGTTTCTCCCTCAGGTGATTAACCTCATCCAATATGTGTGAATGTAAACCGGTTTGCCCCTCAGGAGATGAGATTATAGGTTCACCATTGCTGCCTCGCTGTTGAGGGACATAGTTTGAGCTCCGGTGAAGTATCAAGATTCTGGAGCTAGACTTTAGAGCTCAAACCCGAGCTTCATTGTTTTTGTGCTGTGTGACCTTGCTTCACCATCTGAGCTTCTGTGTTTTTATCTGTAATATGGGACTAATAGCACCTACCTCATTGGATTGTTATGAGGCCCAGATGAGATCATCCACATGGGGCATTTAGCAAGGTACCTGACATATTGTAAGTATTCAAGTACACAGATAATTATTATTTACCAAGTATTTAATTTTGGCCTTTCCTTGACTGTTTTTCATCATCCATCTGAACTTACAAGATACCATAAATGAAACAAATGCAAAAGTAATCAAGGTTTAACATTGATGGAAATTAAAATCGTATGGGTTATTGGTAAAAAGCAAAACAGAATTTAAGCATAGTTAGGCACTCATGAGATGTTAAAGATAAATCTAGGAGATGAAAAGGGTGAAAGGGACCCATTCACCAACCCCTCCCCCACTAAAACTAAAAGTAGCTTTAAAGACAGAAATTGAAACTAAAGGGGCAATAAATTTAAAGTTCCTCTCTTTTTCCTGCTGTCATTACAAGGCAGCCTTCTTGACCACCTCCCGTAGGCTGGCATTCTTGCTGGGGCTTGGACATTGCTATGGAAGGTCGTCCTCTCACTCCTTTACACACCGCCTCCCTGAAGCTCAGTTCCCTCCTCCGCACCAGCCCTTGGCCATTTCTCTGCTTGCGCCTGTGGGCGCTACTGTCATTTTTGCAGTCTCCAGACTGGAAATCTTGTCATGTCTCTCTCGAATGTTACACGTTGGACCTTCTTCGTGTGCAGCCCTTCCTATCTAGTATGTGAAATGTGAGTTACTGTCTTCAGTTTTCTTCTGCTTGGTCTCGTCTGGTGCAGCACTGACAGCCCAGCCAGCGCCCCAGGGACGGTGCAGACAGTAGCTCTGCTAGGGAAGCCTGGACTACCCGTCTCATAACTCATTTCCAAACCACACCTGGAGCCTTTTGTGGGCTCTTATGATGCCCCTGGAATAGAGTTTGTATTGTTTGCTTGTTTCTGTCTTCTTCCTTTTGCTTATGTTATTTCCCTTTCCTGGAATGCCTTATCTTGTTTCTGTCTGTATTCAGATTGTCTTTCTAGTTTTCCTTGATCATCTACCATCCATCCGTCTATCCATCCATCCATCCACCCACCCACCCACCCACTGTTGGATCTACATTCATAAAATACCTGCAAAGATCCCAAACCTTTCACCTTCCCCTAGCCAAAACGAAAGAAAGCACCAAGTCCAGGCAACTGACAAAAGAGTGTCTAGACTAGTCATTATAGACCACCTGCAGCAGGATCTGCTGTGGGGGCTTGAGAAATGCAGATTCCTGAGCCCCAATGTAATCCTACTGAATCAGAAACCCTGGGAATAGGGCTAGGAATCTTCATTTTTAACAAATATCCTAAGAGGGTTTCACACTAAAATGTGAGAACTATATATTTAGGCCCCAAATAATGCCCGATTCAAAACCCCAAAGCAGCCAATACTTTAGTGAGGCAGTTAGGCAGCATGTTCGCTCTCCCAGTCCTCACCACGTTGTCGGTGCCCAATCAGACGGGCCGAGCAGTAGTCAGAGTGGGGGAACTTGTCAGGGTTTACTTCATTCCAGACCAGGTATTTATGGAATACCTTCATGACTTTCCAGACCAAGTGCGTCTTTCAGCACATGTGGGTACAAAAATATACTAGGGGGCTAAGTAGATAGGATGTTGGAATCATCTCTTCAGTTTTCTGCTCACACTGAATGGGTAAAGAAAGGCTCAGTTGAAATACAGGTGTAACCTATGGGTGCTTTATTACGAACTTGGATTTAGAGGTAGAGGTGAAAGCATATTCTTTCTGTCTTTTTTTTCCCCAGTTAATAAATGAAAGAATTTGTAACTAGATAATACATAATTTGTACAAAATGTAAAGGTCTGTCTCCTTCACATCCTTTCTCCCCGGCCACCCTCTTCCGCTCCAGGAGATAATACAATGATCGGTTTTTTGTTTTGTTTTATTTTCTGTAAAGATAGCTTGTACATAGCATGTATGTATCCTTTCTTTAAAAACACAAATAATAGTGTATTATTTACACTGTTCTGCACCTTGAGTTCCTCCCTTAATGTATCTTGTTGACCATTCCATATCAGATAGACATTTGTTCTTTTTTTAAAATTCAATTAACATATAGTGTATTACTAGTTTCAGAGGTAGAGTTCAGTGATTCATCAGTCTTATATAATACCCAGTGCTCATTACATCACATGCCCTTCTTAATGTCCATCACCCAGTTACCCCATCCACCTGCCCCCTCCCCCCCGCAACCCTCATTTTGTTTCCAATAGATATTTGTTCTTTTTAATGCCTGAGTATATTCCATTATTGGAGTGTTTCATAACTGATTTAACCCTGTTGATGAACATTTAGACTGAAATTTTGGCTGTTATAAACAATACTTCAGTGAGTATGCTTGTCTATATACCTCTTTGTTCATATATATTATTAGTATGTCTGTAGTATAACTTCTTATAAGTAAAAATTTTGAATTAAAGGGTATGTATATTGTATATTTTGGTCAGTTACTGCTCTCAGTTGCACTTGTTTCAGCTTATATGGACACCGACACTGAGAGATGGAAATATATTTTGATAATTCTTTGTAAGATTTACTTTCCCTTTGGGCTCCCGGCTCAGTGGGGATTCTGCTTCTTCCTTCCCTCTGCCTCTCCCCCTGTTCATGCTCTCTCTCTCTGTATCTCTCTGTCTCAAATGAGTAAATAAAATCTTTAAAAAAAATTAAAAAAAAAAAAGATTTACTTTCCTTTGGCAAACAGCTCATTTCATAATGTTTAAATATCTTTGTTTAGATCTTTTGAGAACATGTATGGCTCTTTACAATGTATGGTTCTATTTTTCAGCTTAGGAATCATATATTATACTTGGTAGAAAACTATCAGACAGTGGTGATTGTTGGAGAGACGGGATGTGGGAAAAGCACGCAGATCCCACAAGTGAGTATGTACTTATATGTGTCTTTGCACTTACATTTGGCCAGAAGGGTTTTGTAACTTGAGAACTCTCTTTACTATAATTTGCTTTTTAAAGATCTTCTGTCAGAGAGAAAATATTCAACCCGACTAGATACTTTTTATTCAGCTTTTGGCTCTTGTGATTGATTACCATCGAAGTAATAGTCATCTTTGATTTATTATAATTCCAAAATAATGATTGACTAGCCATACTCTGAAAGGAACAGTGGAGACTCCTTCAAAGAGGTATAATGCCTGGTTTTTGTCCTCAAGTAGTTACAGTTGAAGAGGAGGGTGAAATGAATGAATACTGCTCTAGTTGTAAATAAAAATGGACTACCAAAGAATTACATGGTGCTGTGGAAGGAGCCCGTGTTACAAGGCAAGCTGCTGTCTGGTGTGGACAGAGGTGGACAGAAGGATCAGGAAAGGCCTTGTAAAAGAAATGACATTTGAAGTAGACTTTGAACGACCAGTGGGAGCTGGCCAGGAAGATGTTCTCATCCAGGGAATATTGTGGTCAGAGATACTGGGGTGTGAGAAGTGTCTGGGACTCAGCAAGAGTGGAAAGACAGGGTGAGGTCAAAGTGTGTCTTACGAGCCTTGACTTGGAGGGTGAAGAATGATATGTAAGTGGTCAAGGATGGGAGTCATTGCAGGTTTTTCTTTCCTTTTTAATGTAGATTTTTATTGAAGTATAAAATGTATATTGCAAAGTACTTATATCATAATTGTACAGCTTGATAAACTTTCACAAGTGAATATACATGTTTACCAGTCCCCAGATCAAGAAACGGAACAGAACATTACCAGAGCTCCAGAAGTCCTCTTCTGTCCCCTTCTGGTCTCCTGCCCTCTCTTCCTGCTTCCTGTGCAACACACAGGGGTATCTCTCATTCTGGCTTCTAACACCGTAGATTAATTCTGTTTTTGAACTTATAGAAAGAGATAATACAGCTTCTTTTGCCCAACCCAATAATGGATTTAGGCTGTGGCCTAGACATGGTATTTCTTAAAAGGTCCCCAGGTGATCTAATGTGCAGCTAGGGAAAGGTAAGCGGAAGGGAACGGACGGCAGTAGAGAAAGGACAGCGGAGCACATGGTGGCCTGGAGGGAAACGTGCAGGTGGTATCAAGACCATAGCACATTACTTGCTTCTTACAGACAGACACAGAACAGGGGCCATGTTGAATTACTGAGAGAGTATCAGAAGGCAGTAACAATCAGTACCACCGCCATCGTCATTGTTAAGCAAGTAATAAGTAAGTGCTACATGAAGTGGTCAGTTTGCACATATTAATCTGTTTAATCCTCAGTGACCGTGTGAAGCAGGTACTATCATTACCTTCCTTTTACAGTTGAAGACATTAGAGAGCAGTGATGTGGAGGAGGGAACATAGAACGGGTTGAAAGATGGGCCACATGAGGTGAGGTGGTCTGTTTGTTAAGGAATAAGTCTGTTTGGTTATTTAGTCAGCTCAACATAGCTATGTTATGTTACCAGAGAACCTGAAAATCTCAGTGGTTTAAGAACACAAGGGTTTATTTCTTCCTCCTCCTATGTGGTCTTCTTAGGTTGACGACCCAAGATGGCTGCTCCACGTGGTCCCTGGGACCGAGGCTGATGGCCCAGCTCTTATCTGGGGCTTGGGAGTCTTGGGGTAGATGGCAGGATTAGGAGACGGCTCAAGTTTTAGAACTTGTGACTGGAAGTGGCACTTCTGCTCACATTTCATTGCACAGGGCAGGTTTCACTGCCGGCCCGGGAGCGGTGGGGTGGCGGTGTGTGGAATCCTCCGACAGGGGTGGGTGGCAAATGTTTGGATCCGAGATACTGTACAGCACGACGATCTGGTCATTTCCCCCAGCAAGGCTTAGCTGCCAGGGAACAGAGGGGGCCTGCTGAGGGGCGAGTCCAGGGAAAGAATGGCCTGGAGGCGAAAGAGCAGGGTCTGAGGATCCAGTGGCAGTGAACAAAGGTAGTTTTTTTTCAATTTTGGAAGAGTATTTAATAGGTTCACATGGTTTAAAATTCAAGAGATGCGAAAGGACATAGAAAGAAAGATCTCTCTTCTGCCCTATCTTCTGATGCTCATTTCCTTTATGTGGATGCAACTGATGTCATTAGTTTCTCAGAGATTTTCTTACTGCATTTACAGAGAAGTGTGTGTGTGTGTGTATCTCCTCTTTTTAAAACACAGATAGGTGGCATCTATACGTGCTTTAATGTACCTTGTCTTTTTTCCCACTTAATGTGTCATTTTTCAGTTGCATAGATTGCACATAATTTATTTTACCAGTTCTCAGTTGATAGGCACTTAGGTTGTTTCCAGTTTTGTATTATCACAGTGATGTAATGAATCAATTTGCATATAATTTTGCACACGTATAGGTCTACTTACAGAATAAATACAGTAGTCATGGAGTTGCTGGATGAGAGGGCATATACATTTGAATTTAACTGCTTTTAAGGAACTGTGTTTTCTTACAAGCACTGTGGTTTTTGAATACATTCACATGGTACAAAATTAAAGAAGCACAAGAGAATAAATGGTGAAGAGTGAATCTCCTAAGCTTTGCTGGTGAAATTGATGAATAGGTCATTGTGATAGTAGATTATATCATTGGCCCGAATACCTGCCGCCCCTTGTATGGAAGGATCATCCTTCTTTCCTCACCACACAGTTCTTCTTCTCTGAGACCGTCACAACTTCTTGTGACGCTAATTTGAGTTACAGTCTAGGAAAATTGGACAGGCTGAGGAGCTGAAGGTCACGGCAAGAATGTGGAGCAGCTTTTTCTCAACGCACTGTCTTGCTGGATTTATATAATGTCTTTCCTTGGAAAAGTACTGCATGTTGAAGCACCAAACACCAGTTTTGAAATTTCACAAACTATTTGTGGAATCTAGCTGATATTTTTTCCCAGAGCTCTGTCAAAACAATGGACTATGAAAACAAGCTCTTTGCTACAATTTTTATTCGTGTTGTTTTTGATGGAGTGCTTCCTTATCCCACTCCTTAATGAGAAGACCAGATTTGGTGACCCTTAAAAAGAGTGAAGATGGAATTCAGCGTGACATCCACTGCCTTTTGATAGCTTTTGTAACTATTCCTATATTTTGATAGCTATTCCTGCTTTTGCAGCATCTTTAAATTTCCATCTGTCAGTGGTCATAAGCATGCAGGAGTCTGAATCACAGGTGTATCGAGGAGACTGGCTTCATGGGCAGGTTGTTTATTATGGAAATTTTTTTTCTTTCGCTTACCACTGTTACTAAGAGATTGACTACAAGTATGTGCGTTTTATTTTGGATGGTAGAATTGTGTCCTGGTTATGTGGCAGGGCTTTGGTTTGCCGAGCTTAAATCCCAGCTCTTAGATTTTTATCCAGGTCCTTGGACAAGTTCTGTGATCTCTTTGTTTGCTTATCTCTAAATTGTTGATGATGCTGTTACTTCCTCATAGATACATTGTGAGGATTAAATGGGCTTATGCATGCAAGGTGCTCAGCACAGTTCCTGGCACTTAATAACGTAGTCTGTGAATCTTAGCTATTATTTCTTGTAGTTCTGTTTTTGCCTTTGTGTTGATTGGTTGGTAGTGTTTTGTGTTATGTATTTAATCAAGAGAGAGAAACTTTATAGTTTTTATGGCAAAAACCTACATTATCTAAAACATGTTGTCCCTTACAGTTGTTTTTTTAAACTATTATTTATAGCTAATTTTGGGCTAACAGAACAGTTGTAAAAATAACACAGAATTCCCTTAAACGTCTCCCACCACTTCCCCTGCTGCAGTAATCAAAAGCAGGCATCTCTATTGGTACAGTGCAGCCACTGGGCTACAGATCTTCCGCATCTCTTCAGTGTTCTCACTGGTGTCCTTTTCTAGTTCCAAGATCCAGGACCTCCCGTTGCATTGAGTTGTTATGTCTCCCTAGTCTTCTCTAGGCTGGGGGAGTTTCCTCAGTCTGTCCTCCTCATCCTTCAGGACCTTGACATTTTTGAAGAGTGCTGGGCATTTATGTGATAGAACACCTCTCAGCTTGGATTTGTGTGATGTTTTCTCATGGTTAGAATGAGCTGGTGGATTTTGGGAAAGAATACCACAGAAATGGTGTGTCCTCCTCAGTGCATCATATCACGGGGTTTGAGATGCTGATGTCTGATTGCTGGCGAGGTTAACCTTGGTTCAGGTGCCAGGCTTTGCCCCTAAAGTTACTGTCTTGCCCTTTGTTGGTAGTTGGTAAATATCTAGGGGAGATATTTTCAGACTGCAGATACTCCCCTTCCCTTCAAGCTTTTGCCTCCTAATTTTAGCATCCCTTAGCGGATCTTGTCTGCAGCACTTACTTAGGGGTTTGCTTGATGCTTTTCTCTTTCCCTTTTTCCTTCATTAAATGGAATCCTCTCTAAGGAAGAACTGTCCTTTTTCCCTCATTTATTATATACATCAGTGTGGATTCATGAATATATATTTTGTTCCATGGCTTAAAATCCAATACTGTCTTTTTTAGTTTGTTACTTTGATCATTAGGAGCTCCTTTAGTTAGGCCCTATGTCCTTTCCTAAAGCCTTTTTTTTTTTTTAACCTTTCCTTACTTTCTAGTACTACAGGACATTTCAGGCTTGTCTTATAATATCCCTGACTAGCCCTGGGGTCAAACACTTCTCCAAGGAGCCCTGGTTCCTTTATTGGAGAATGGTGTTTAGAAATCAAGAATTGGGTGCTAGGGTGCTCGTTGCCACTGAGGTGTCATTGCTATAAGTCTCAGTGGGCAGATTTAGGAAATATATATGTGACTACTAATCCCCACACATAAAAACATCTGTATATCTGTATCAGTCTGTGTATGTATTAAAAACCATGAATTTATGCTGATACTTCTGATTGTAATCCAACACCATAGGGCTCATTTTAGCCTTTCCTTATTTGTAAATTTCTCCTATAGTGAGAAACTCAGTCCTCATTATTTACAATACGTTAACTTATTTGTTGAATTCTAATATAAACATAAAATAGTTTTAGAATTACTAACCCATACCCCCATTTGTTATTTACCCACATTTACTGACTAGATCATGGTTCTCTCTCATTGGCTTTTATAGCATCTAGTCCAGACCTTGTTTTCCAGTTACTTAGGTTATGTCTTCCCCATCCCCTTGGGTGTGATCCTGTAATTCATTTGTGCTACAGAAAGGGCCATTTGTTAGTGTTTGTATTTCCTCCTGGTTTCCCATCATGTACATCTTGGTTGGTTTTGTTTATGTTTTGGGCACTTGAAGAGCATGTGAAACATGCCTGGCTCTGAATCAGAGCTCCCCAGAAACATCTACTCGGAGCATTGTCATTCCCTCTTCATCCCCTGCTGCCCTGTTTCCATTTTTCCTCCTTTCCTCCCAATCCTCCATAGATAACCATTCTCTTTAGTTTCTTCCCTTTTTTCTTTTGAACAAGTGAGTAGATACATGTAGTAGCATTTTAAATTTTTTTCCTACTGTAAAATATATATTCATTGTGAAGCAATTTAGACATTATAAAAATATGTAACTGATAACAGCTGTCACCACTTTGGATTTTAAAAGTATATGATCAAATGAATACATAAATGAATATATATAGCAAATAAATACATAAATAAATCAGATAAATACATACTGTCAAATTTTGTGTGTTCTGATATAATGGCATATATACACATGTACAAAATCTAGTTATTTTTATTTAATCTGACTAAAATGTTCTGTATGGTTGATATTTACATTGAGATGTCTCTCTATGTACTTTAAAATTCTTTGTCCTGTAGATTTAGCACTGTTCCGTGTGGCCCATGGATAGTAGTTTATTCCTTCAGGCAGCTCTGGTACTTGGAAATTTGTAAGACTGGGGAGTCAGAATGTTGAACTTGGGCCTTGGTTCTTCTGATTATCAGCTCTGGTGTGAATGTAAGCAAGTTACTTAACATTGCCAAGCCTCAGATCCCTCATTTGCAAAATAATTTCCAAAATGTCTGCTGGGATAAGAACCATCTGTTACTAACTTTCTCAGTGATTTTAACACAATACAGGGTTATCTTGGGAGAAATTGTTTCTGGAGAAGTGGTGTCAGATGCATACTTCGGTGTGGTTTTATTTGCAGTACCTTGCAGAAGCGGGCTGGACTGCCGAAGGAAGAGTGGTGGGAGTGACCCAGCCTCGAAGAGTGGCTGCTGTTACAGTAAGTTTCTTTTCCATGTTGTACAAACTCCCATCTGTGTCTTCTGTCTCAGTGACTTTTTTTTTCTTGTTTCCTTAAGGCCCCAAATGAATATGGTGTGGCTCCTTGAGTGTTTAGTTCTTCAGTTGAAAAAGAACTACGACCTGCTTATTTTTGTAAAATTGATACTTGTACATTACAATTTTTTTTTTAAAGATTATTTATTTGACAGAGAGAGACACAGCGAGAGAAGGAAGTGGGGGTGGGAGAGGGAAAAGCAGGCTTCCTGCTGAGCAGGGAGCCCAATGGGGGGCTTGATCCCAGGACCCTGGGATCATGACCTGAGCTGAAGGCAGACGCTTTTAACGACTGAGCCACCCAGGCGCCCCACAAATTTTTAAGTAGTAATAAAGTACAGTGGAAGTCAGAACAAACGAAAAATAATTAAAATAAATAAAAATGTCACCATCCAGTGAAAACCTTGTGAACATTTGTGAACATCATTCCAAGCTTTGCTCTTATGTTTACATGAAGATGAGTGGTGCCTTGAATGCATAGAAGTAATTCTACAAAAATGGGATGCCAGCTATACATTTGCTTTTGTTGAATTTCACAAAAGGGGAAACTGAAGTGAAATAGGAGTAACTTAACTTTGGAGAAATATTTGTTCACCACATGAGAATGTACGGAGGCTTGAAAACTAAGAAACAAGATTACAGAAAGCTTTAACATCACTTGTTTTTGAAACCGTTGCAGGTAGTTTCCTGTTACAAAAGAGCAAAGGCCCACTTACTCTTTCTGCATTTTCTCCCTCTGTTTGTTATAGATGCAGTGCTGTGACTTTCATTTCAAGCGTATACATACATGTTCTTTTCTGTAATCATAACTTCCACAGCTGATTAACTTTAATTCTAGTTTAAATAGATCCAGTGTTCATCACTAATTCTCTACCATGGTTTTGCTAACCTTGAATGGCTCGTTTTGCCTTATTTCTAGATTGAATTGTATATGCCTGAGAATGTTTGGTTGTAGTCTTTGTTATGAAACTCTTGCTTCGCCTTCTCTTTCCCTGGGAACTGTGCAGACATTGCTCACTGCCCTTTGACACGGAGGATCACTGTGCAGAAGTCTGAGTTCCAGTGGGCTCTCTTCCCGCTTCCTTCCTGGCTCACTTGCTGCTTGGATGCTCGTAAGCTTGTTTTTGTGCCAGGACGTATCTCGATGCTGGTTTTTCTGTCTCATTGTTTCTTAAATATGGAAGAACTTTTGAGTCTTCAGGTTCATAGCTCAGGTTTTCTTCTGTTCTATCTTGGCATGTATATTCTTTTTTCTAAGGGCATCAATTAAGTGTTTATTAGATCTCCTTTGTCTCTTTTTAGTATTTATCACCATCTTTGGAATCATCTGCTCTTTTCCAGTTTCTTTTGTAAGATGTCTCCAAGCCTGTCCACAATGTTCGTGATTGTTTTTAGTCAAATGTATTCTATTTTGGCTCCTTTATATCTCTACCTAGGTCTCATAATCACTTCTTTGAATGTTTTTTTTTTTCTTTAAAAGGGAAGTGAATATCTAGAATGGGAGGAGATAATTACAATACATTACAGATTGAAAAGCTGATAATATTACAAACATTTAAAAAATGCAGAAAAATAACATAACATTTTTTTTTTTAAAGATTTTATTTATTTATTTGAGAGAGAGAGAATGAGAGAGAGCAAGCACATGAGAGGGGGGAGGGTCAGAGGGAGAAGCAGACTCCCCGCCGAGCAGGGAGCCCGATGCGGGACTCGATCCAGGGACTCCCGGATCATGACCTGAGCCGAAGGCAGTCCCTCAACCAACTGAGCCACCCAGGCGCCCCAATAACGTAACATTTTTATTAACTGTCTGACACGTTGCTTTTTTTTTTTGAAAGAGAGCGTGCGTGGGCAGGGCTGGGGGAGACAGAGAGAGAATCTTAAACAGGCTCCATGCTCAGTGCAGAGCCCAGTGCAGGGCTCAATCTCACGACCCTGAAATCATGACCTGAGCCTAAACCAAGAGTCAGATGTTTAACCTACTGAGTCACCCAGACGCACCCCCTGCCTGATACATTTCTGTAAATCTTTTTTTCCTGCAGTTGTTGGTTATATTCCCATGGGTCACCTCTTCACATGAGAATGATTTTCTCTTCTTTTCTTATGGAGGGAGTAGAGTAATATTTTAGTGTTTCCCTAGCATAGTTGATTCAGATTTGCTTTTTATTATTGCCACTGTGGAAAAGTTTCTCTAACTTTATAACTGTTATTTGTAGCATTGTATAAATATGGGGATTGTTCTCAAATTTAAGAAAAGTCTCTCAGGTGTCCGTCATATCCAAGCTGTGAGATTTGGGGGACCTCTACAGACTGGCTTCTGACCTGTCCATTTCAGACCTTGTTTCTCCTTGACTCTCCTTTGACTTTGTCTTTCTGCCTTAAGCTGTTTTTAGCTCAAACTTAGGGTTTCTTTGAAACTGGATTCCTTTAGCTGAATTCTACTTGTTTCTTTGAACAATACTTTTTTTTTTTTAAAGATTTTATTTATTTATTTGAGAGAGAGAATGAGAGAGCACATGAGAGGGGTTAGGGTCAGAGGGAGAAGCAGACTCCCTGCTGAGCAGGGAGCCCGATGTGGGACTCGATCCAGGGACTCCAGGATCATGACCTGAGCCGAAGGCAGTCGCTTAACCAGCTGAGCCACCCAGGCGCCCTCTTTGAACAATACTTTTGAAGTTTCTTTTTAAACTGCTTTTTTGCTTCTGTTCCTGTCTTTCTTTCCTTCTTGGTCAGCTTTACTGCAGTGGGCTGGCGTTAGGACTTTGATGATAATTACCCGTCTTTGAGTTGGACCACTGATGGCTGCAGAGTTGTGAGGTTGTGCTGCTCTGGTTAGTGCATGGCCTCCCACCAAATCTCTTATCCTCCTCTGCTGGGGCAGGATGAGGATGAGGATCTGGAGGTGCACTCCTTAGTGATTGCAGAGGTCTGTAATAGCTCATGATAAAATTCGGTGGGCTCTCTGATTTAGGACTTGGTACTTGCTGCCTGCCTGCTGCCTCTCCTTCAGTTCTCTCTCCCTCGTGATTGTTTGCTAGCAAAATAGGTCTCTATGGAAACATTTCCTGTGTCTTCTGGGCCTGAACACACGGCTGCTTCTGGTCTTCCTAAAATAAGCATTGTCCGCCCTGCCTGTTAGGGTGGTGACATTAAGAGAGCGTTAGTGTGCTGGGGCTGTGAGGAGGCCGGAGCCTCTCTTCTAGAGTCACACCTCATGGTATTTGGCAGCCGTGCTTCCTCATTTGTTTGGGCTTGTAGCTGTTTCCTTCTTTCATTGAAGATGTAGGGTTTGGGTGACAATATTTTTTATTTCTTTTGTTGTTCTAAATTAGCTCTCAGAGGAGTTGGGGGGTGCCTTTATTTTGTCGTCTTACCTGGATAAGAAATTAATTCTGTTGCCTTGAGTTACTTTTGCTCAGTATTGAGTTTTCATTATTGTGTTATCCTTTTCCCCAGAGTTCACTTTCTAATTGTCTTCAAGGTAGAAGTTACTGATAGACATTTTCTGAGTCTTGTGAGTGTAAGTATAGAGATAACAGTTGGGAAACTACACTGCAGTGTTTAGACTTAACCTTTTATGTCACTGAAAGATAAGTCAGTTACTTAGAAATTAGAGCAGTTTTTCCTGTTTGTAGTTGGGAGTCTTAGCTCTTCATCATTTTGCATTTAGCTCCAAATGTGTAGCTATGGATAATTCCATGAAACTCCATGCCTTCTCTTGAAAGAGCGAAGAGTGTATAAATTAACGGTGGAGTATTAATAGAGCTGTCAAGTTTGAAATGCTACATCTCAAAGAGTACTTTGTGTGCCAGCTGAACTCTGAAAACAGTCTCAGAGCCTAAGAACAGATGGCATGAGCCATTGCTTGATCTCTGTGAGAGGCACTTACTAACGAGCTTGTTCACTGGGCTCGTAGGGTCTGAGTTTGTCTTCCAGACCAGGCCCTTCCTTGACCTGTGACTCAGGACAAGCTCTAAACCTGTCTTATTTCAGTTTCTTTCTTTGTAAAAACGAGGGTATCTTGCCCACCTCGTGGGCTGCGTGCATATTTAGTGAGATACAATTTGTGAAAACTTGCAGCCTAGAACCTGCAGGTGGTAAGTACTCAGTGAGTGGATTTCTTTTTCTCTTTATCTCCCTTTCTCTGTATTTATTTGCCTCAGTCAAATAGATAGTATTTATCCAGTCCAATTGATGAAGTTATGGGAGTAAAACTTAAATAGTAGAGGTAAAAATCTGTTAGAAAGCTGATAGAATATGACCTTTCAAATGTCCAGTGGTGTGATCATACATAAAAAATAAAATAAAAGAGTTTTATGATAAAATATATTTTATAGCATATGTATACAAACAGTGAAATAAGAATAAATGTATTTGGCTTTTACCTTTTAGACCCATAAAATGATTATATTTTTATGGAGAGGGTTGGTCCATTTATACTCATTGTTACAAGCCTGTTTTCCCATTAGCTCCTCATAGATCTACGTACACATTTTCTATCTGTACCATTTTCTGAGATTTATAGTATAATGATCTGTAGAGTTGAAATTGAAAAAATAACAAAATTTTCATGGCGAAGTCCTGGTTGGCAGGAAATAGAACCTGCGGAGGTAGAGCAATACCGTAGGATGGATTTCTGATTTCATAAGGTGATTTCCAGGACTGCGTGGTGTGGAATGGTTGATTCGGTTTTGGCCTGCCAGCTCTGTAATTCCAAGTCATTAGGCAGAGCCCCTTCTATTCCTCATCTGCCCTTGGGTTTCTCCAACACTGATGGCCAGATAATGCTTGGAGAGCTGAGTGCAGGAAGGCTCTGGGCTTCTGACCCTGGGGCTGCTGCACCCAGTGGCAGTAGCGAAAAGTGCCACAGGCCACCGCCTGTGCCAGCCCACGTTCCAGGCCCAGGACTCAGAGAGTCCGTGGAGAGGTGGCCTCACCTGTGGACTCAGGCGGAGGGGGGCGGGGGGGGAACGGGAAGGGACACTGACTGCCTGCCTCACGTGGGGGGTTGGGGGTGCTGTGCCAGGTCCCAGAAGCCTCTCATATGGTTTTCCTGTAGTTTTTTTCAGTCCGGCAGTTGATATAATGAACGTTCAACTCTTCAGTTTCTTTTTATTGCCCTTCCACTTTGATTTATTCATCATTTCAAACATTTTCTGTTAATAAGTTGATAACCTTTGAATAGCCTTCTAGGGGTAGTAGGAGATCTTGCTGTTGGGTTTTGTTTTCTCTTTCCTATGCTCCCCTTTTATTTGTCATATATTGGTAAGTGAAAAATGTATCTATAGTTTATGGTCTTCACAATATATTATTATGTATTTTGTTTTCTGCTTTTACTTCATTATGTTAACTTGGATTCTTCATTTACCTTCTCATCCGCTTTTCTGCCCCTTTTCATTGCTTTCATTTTTTAACCTGCATTCTTGTCTTTATTTCCCCTTTTAATGCTTTTGGTAGCTGGGGCACTGTTGCAAATTGTTTTAGGTTATCTGGCTCAGGAAACGTCATTTTTTTGCCTCCAAAGAGAAGATGACCTTGGCCTGGTGTTGAATTTGATCATTCCTATTCTCCTGCCTTTATGGTCCAGTGGAAGGTACTTTATTTCAAGGCACAGAGACGTGAAAATTTTTGCCTAGTTGGTATGCTAAAAAGCTTTACTGCGGTGAATCTTGTCATTTCTTCCACTTTTTGTTTCGGCTGCCAGGAAATGCTGAGCTGAATTTGTGGTTCGACTGAGATAATTTTGGCATATCTGTGTTTTAAAATTTTCTCTTTGGCTTTGATCTTTTGAATTTTATCTGCCATTTCTTTGGTCGTGATCTGTAACATCTTTATGTGATTCCATTTATGTTGCTTATTGTTATACGATACTTAATTATAAGTTAAGTTGCCCTAAGTCGATTGTAGATGGAGGAGTGAGACACAAAGTAAATAAATCATGCTTTTTCTCTGATGACCTGCCCCTTTTCTTCTCATTCTCCACTGTGTTCACATACTTATTTAAAAAAATACTAGATTTTCCTTGGTATGTGCTCTGTGCAGTAATTTCTATGTCTCTATTTTCAGCATGATCTTTCTTCCCAAAGGTTGCAGGGAGAGTAGCCGAGGAAAGGGGTGCAGTGCTGGGCCACGAGGTGGGCTACTGCATCCGCTTTGACGACTGCACTGACCCACTGGCCACGAGAATCAAGGTGAAGTGCTCACACTGCTTTTCCTACTGTGAACCAGGAAGAAGATTATTGGGGGGGGCGGGGCTTAAAAACATGCAGCATCACTGCTGACCGAGACCCTGTTACCAGGGCAGAAAGTGTACGAAATCACCTTGTCCTCAGGGAGTTTAGTCTGCGGGGAAGTGTGGAGCTCTCTCAGAGAGTCCTTGAATCGTGGCCCAAAAGGGACCTCGGAAGGAAGGTTGAGCCCTTGGTTCTACAGATGAAGAGCTTGAGGGCCTCGGAGGCTGAATGACTTGCCTCAGGTATGTGCCCGTTGATGATAGAACCAGGACTTGAGGCTGTCCTGTCTTATATGTGTTTTTTGTTTTTCCACCAATCCACATAGCTGTCAAAATATAGAGACTTGCCTGTAAAAGACTGAAAAACAGGGACAAGGCAGTATAAATTGATAAAGCGTCGAATTCACAAATACTATTTTCACGAGTTAGAACTTTCTCACATTTACGTGACGATGGATTTTACTTGCCTTTCTTTGACCTAGTTGCTACTGTTGAACTCGTGTCTGCAGTTATGCGTGTTCCGTCAGCGGAGTGCCTGCTCCGTAGCACAGGGCTGGGGTCGTGCGGGTCGGATGGTTCTGCAGAACAATGGAATGCTCTCAGTTTCCTCTCAGTTTCCACAGAGGAAAGTTGAAAATAATCAGATGAACCAGACAAGGTAGTGATTTATAAGAACAGGGATCTTATTTTCTAAATTTTTGTATTTTGTTACCTTTGAGATTCATTTTGCTGGGTAAAGAGAATATTCTTCTGTACCATCAAATATTTTTAAAGTAGGTAATTTTTAGTGGGTTACATAACCAAATGGTTGTTTTTGACTCTTGCATGAAAAGCTTTTGTATTCCATTTGGTCATCATTTTAGGCGCTCTGCTCTTAACTGGTGCCTGTCATTGGGGACAGGTCCTCCTCACTGCTGTGTGTATGTGTGGCAGCTGGTACCATGCCCAAGAAAAATGTGATGGAAACGTATCCTGTTCTTAAAACAAAACAAAAAGTAAAAGCACTAAACTACAGCATGCAGGGGAGATGGTTAGCCTTGTTCAAGTACTGAGTTATTTTGGGCGGCAGTAATAATATGTTACTGCATGTTTCTGAAGCATTTTATAAACATACATTAATCCTAAATAATAATAACTGATACTCTTTTTTTAAGATTGATTTATTTTAGAGAAAGAGAGGGAGAGCGACAGAGGGAGAGGGATCGAGAGAGAGAATCTTAAGCAGGCTCCATGACCGGCACAGGGCCTGACATGGGGCTTGATCCCACAACCCAGAATTCATGACCTGAGCAGAAATCAAGAGTTGGCCACTTACCCGACTGCGCCACCCAGGTGCCTCCTGATAGTCATGAACACTGTGTACCAGGTCCTGTGCTGAACACTTTACCTGTACTGCCTCTCTCTCTCTCTATATATATGTATGTATAATAAACCTCTGAGGTAGATACTTTATTGTCTCCATTTTACAAATGAGGACTCAGGCTCAGAGAGGGTAGGTAACTTGCCCAAGGTTCACACAGCAAGTAAAGGCAGAATGAGGATCTGGGCTCCCAGCCCACTGACACCACGGCCTCTGTTCTTAACCACAGCCCTATCCAACCTCTCTAAGATAATAGCAGTCGAAGCTGAGGTTAGTAACCTCAAGAGCTGCAGGTCTGCAGTCTTTGGGACATTTTAAGAACAATGATCTCAGACTCGTGGCCTTCCTTTGTGTGGACAAGGTTTGTCTACACTGCCTGTTCGTCCACAGTACCAGTAGTGCAGGCCCAGAGGAAATGGGGCTGAGCCAATGTTCAGATAGTAAACGCAGGTGGAATTCTGCTGGAAGATTTGCAGGCCCCAGCTGAGGACCCTGTGATTGAAGTCTTGTTTGTGACCAGTTGCATTGATCGCTAAAGCATTGGGCCGTTTCCTCATGGTCCTTTGTGGGAATTATCTTGTACACACACTGGCGAAGAGTTGTGTGCATTTGGTTACATTTGAACTTTTTGAAAAAATCATTAATGTACAGTGTAAATGAATTATTTCTAAAACTTTGTGTTTTTGTTTTTTAGTTCCTGACTGATGGAATGTTGGTCAGGGAAATGATGGTTGATCCATTGTTAACAAAATATAGGTAATTGTGCTTTTCCTACAATAACTTCCCTGAAGTTTCAAAAAGCACCCAAGTAGTTGTGTTAATAGCTGGGACTTCATGACTGCCTTCAGCTGCCCCAGAGCTTTCTCTTTACCTGGGCTGTTGCAACCTTTGATGCTTTCTCAGAATCTACTAACAGTAAAAAATGGGCACATTAAAATCCCTGTCATTATTTGAATAATCTGTTGACTTGTCATACTTCTCTTGCCTCTGTTATGTCCCAGGATTGATGGTGACTGCAGATCATAGCACAGAACTGGGCAGTGTTTTGTGTCACGTGATACGCAGAGTCCAGATAGTTAGTTACACTGTCTTCCTCTTTGTGTGTCTTTGTCCATTACTCATGGCATTAACATTGTCCTACACAGGCTCTGTGGTATTCTAGGGAAGGACGTTAAATTTGAGTCCTGGGTACATACACGCGACACAGCTGTGATCACATGTCTCTGTGCTGTTCTCTGCAGCTTAACAGTCTTCAGTGGGTGGGGCCTTGTTCCGATTTTTATGTGCTCTGTGGGGTTATGCGTTATATTGTAATTTAAAATCAGGTATTAGTTCCCATTAGAATCCACTATGGGTTATAAAACTCTTTAAAGATAGCAATAAATATACTGTTTTCTTCACCAAGATGTGTTGATATCACCATTTTTATTAGCTTAATAATTCCTTCCTTGTCAAGGGGGAGTAACGTAGCTCAGCTTTTGATACAAGGTGATTGCATGGGGACTGGACACACAGAAGTCCCTTTGATGATCTGGATGGGATTATGTGGGTGGTTTGTCTGATGCTCACCAAGGTCTTCCCTTTGCTTCTTAGTGCCATCATGCTGGATGAAGCCCACGAGAGGACCTTGTACACAGACATTGCCATTGGCTTGCTGAAAAAGGTGTGACTTCACTGCCAGACTTTTGCTCTTGTGTTTTCATTTTGTTTTATTGCTTGATTAGGAAAGTAATTGTAGCAATTGGGAAAATCCAATCAAATAGGAAGGAAAAAAATTTAAATGATCCATAATTCTCCCCATTCAGAGAAAGTCACTGGTGGAATGTTGGTATGTTTCTTCTTTTTTTGTGTGTGTACGTGCATCTGTTTTGGCACGATAGGGATTGGACTGTAGGCACTAATTTGTACCTTGCATGTTTCTCTTAATATTACATCAAAATCATTTTTCTGTGTCATTGAATATTCCTTGAAGACATTGTATTTAATAATGTCTATACAATCATATGTCCCTACCATAAAGTATTTGACTCTTCCCTTACTGTTAGGCATTTATATGGCTTCCAGATTTGAAGTATTTGAAATAAAATTGTAATGAGCACCTTTATAATGAAATCTGTTGCATTTCTGTTTTAATTTTTATTTTTTATTCAGACATACTGCAGTAAGAGAAGGGTTTAATGACCCCTCTGTGCCCATCATCTGGATTCAACTATTACAACTCATGGGCAATCTTATTTCAGCCTTACCTCTCCTCCCGTCCTGTATTTTCTGATTGTTTTCTTTGAGCATATTCCCAATCACAGGAGTCTAGAAACAGGGAGTAGACCAAAGTAATTAAAAGCATGGACTCTGGGTCAGATTGCCTGGGTTCAGATTCTGACTGCTGAGTTTACTCATCTCTAAAATGGGGATGAAAGAAGTCTCTACATCTGTGCTAGTATGCTTTCCCCTATGGCAGCCACTAGGCACCTGTGGCAGTCAGCTAATTAAAATAGAATAAAATTAAAAATACAGTTCCTCTGTCACATTGGCCAGATTTCAAGAGCTCTGTAACCACACACGGCTAATGGCTAGTGCATTGGACAGAACCTCTCCATCCTTGGAGAGAGCTCTCTTGGACAGAGCTGTTCTAGATCATCATTTATTGTGAGACTTAAATAAGATCACATAAAATTCTTCAGATGGTACCTGGCACAGGGTCACAAATAGACTGAAGTCCCACTGGTGTACAAATTAGAGCAAGATGCCCGCACTTGGAGGCTGTCCACAGCTAGGTGAGGGGAGGATGTTCTGGGCTTCAGATGCCCCTAGCGCTCTCAGCCGGGCATCTCTGCACAGCCGTGTGCAGAGACCTGGGAATAGCACATCACTTAGTACATGTTAGTTGCCATTGTTCTTGTTGTTTTCATGATGTTATTCTTTGGCCAAAGATTTATACTTTTGATACTGATTAGGGATAATCCCACCTGCTTATTATTCTCTGGGAAGCAGTATAATAAGAGGCTTATTTCACTGAATCTTTGTGAGCCCTGAGTATTAGCCTTAAATAAATCTTGGCCAGTGCGATAGATGAAAAAGTAATGTCATGTTATCATATATTTTTGCTATGCTTTATATGATCATTTCTTCTCTGCCTCTTGATCATTCCTTTCTTTGAATAACTGTTAAGATCTTTTGTCCATATTTCTGTCTCAGTGTTATCCTTTATTGTTTGTTTGTTTTTAATGTACTTTTTCATACTTCAACTGCATATACATAGATTCTGACTATCCAGAAATCCAAGTATCAGGAAGAAATGGTTTTACTTTTGGTAAATTCAAATTCAGTTCCTAAAGCTCCTTTAAACTTTCAATAAACATTTTTTTTAATGTTTTTATTTTGGAAAATTTTACTATTTAAACAATTAGAAAAAATAGTATAATGAACCACCTTTTACCTATGACTTTAATAGTTACCAACTTGTGGTCAGTCTTGTTTCATCTATAAGCTCCGCCCTTGACTCCCCAAAAATACACACACTGATTTATTCTGAAGTAAATTGCAGGTACCAAAATATATCATCTGTACGTATCGCACTGTTTCATTTTTTCCTAATGCCTTCTTTTTTAGATTCAGAGAAAGCGAGGGGATCTTCGATTGATTGTAGCTTCAGCCACTCTGGATGCAGAGGTAGGAACATTTCCTGCCTCACCCTGCTGTTCCCGTAAGCACTGGAATTGTTGGACATGTCCTTGGGAAGTTACCTTTAGCGAGAGCTTATCTTTCTGGCCTACCTTCCTTATGGGGCCATCTGATGTCCTAGATTCCATATGAGCTTGTGGGTGGAAATTAACCTGTAATTAATTGAGTTCATAATTACCTCCTCCTCTTGTTTCTCTACATACTGTGTTTCTCCCCACATAGGCAGTTTCCTTTTGTTACTTTTTTCAGTATGAGGTTATATTTCTGAAATTTATTTATGACTGTAGCATTTAGGTTTAGATGTTTATGTGTACAATTGAAGTTTTCCCTGTACATATAGTAATTTATGTTATAATTTTTATGGCTCAGCTTATACTATTTTTCTCTCTTACCAATTAATATTTTAGTTCAAAACAGCAGTTCAACTCAAATAATTTTGACCACTTGTTATATATGAATATATGTATATAAATATATAACTAAAAATATATGAATATATATACACAAGCTCAGCGTGGTGCTGGCTACAGGTGATTCATAACCTCCCTGACTTCTTGGGAAGCAGACACATAAATAGATGTTTACAGATCAGTATGTCAAGGTGCTGAGACAGCCAGAGAGGGGGCTGCTTAAGTCTAGCTGGCTGGAGAACGTCCAGAAGCTTTCACAGTGGTGAGATATCCCATTTGGTTTCAAAAGATGCACAGAAGTTTGCCTGATGGGCAGGGTTGGGGAAGGGTGTCCTAAACATGCATAGAACCTCAGGGTCGTGAAATAGTGTGTCCGAGGGGCTGGGAGGCAAGTGGAGGTGGGAGTCTTACTTTGCCTGTAGGGCCCTGTGGGGGACAGTCTCTGCCCCCCAGTCACCTCTCTTGTCACCTCTCTGACTTCATCTCTGTCCAGTCTCTCCCATGCTCCTTACACTCCAGCCTCACCTTGCTGTTCCTCAGAAAAACCCAGGTATGCTTCTACTCCGGGGGGACCCTCTCTGTAGACCATTCTTACCCCACACGTTCTCATGGTTCTTCGCTCATTTCAGTTCAGTCTTGACCACGTATTATCCTCTCAGAGAGGCCTTTCCCGACTACCCTGATGGAAACAGTGCCCTGCTGCTCCATTGTCTTACTCTGCTTAGTTTTTCTGTTTAGCACTTATTTCCACCTAGCATAACGTGCATAGCCAAGTGTTTGTTTATTGTGTGTCTTCTATTAGTAAAATATAAGCTCCATGAAGATTGGGACTTTGAATGTCTTACTCATTATTTTATCCCTTTCACCTAAAACAGTGTCTGGCACAGAGTAGATGCTTTAGGTTCAGTGATTTTTGATAGAGTGGGAAGCAGTGGGAGATTAAAATGGAGACGCTGGTAGGCATCAGGTGATGGACGGCATTACAGGCCAAGTGAAGGAGGAAGGATCTACCCAACACCTGTTTGGGAGTCCTGGGATGTGTGTGAGCTGTGGCAGTGACTTGATCATGTTCGAGTTCTAGAAAGATCACTCTGGGTGTTGTGTAGAAGAGGCAAGAGTAGTTGTGGAGATACCAGTCAGCAAGCCAGTTGTGTTAGCCAGCTGACATATGAAAAGGGCCTGGCTCCTGGCTCCTGGCCTCCCTGTGGCTTCAGGGATGTAGAGCAACTGAGGGAAGAAACTCAGCATGGCTAAGAGGGGTGTCTGCGTGCATAGCCTGGCTGGTTTCTTGGACCTTCTCACAGGCTGTAGGAGCTTGTTGTCTTCAGTCTGCACATGATAGCCTTTGGGTCAAAGCTCTTTGTTGCCCTCTTGAATTACTTCTCACCCCCCTAAGCCCATGGCACCCACCAGAACGCCGGTTTAGGGGCTACACCCAGCCTCACCTCCCGCCATCGCCTCCATGCCCACGTGGCACAGAATGTCTTCCTCTGTTTTACTTTTTACCTTCGTCACCTCCTCTCTCTCTTTTAAAAACGAACAGTTTTTACTGTGTTTTGAAAATTACCATGTCCGAGTCTTTTCTTAGAATTGTTAATATTTATCGCTTCCAATATCCTTTTGTTGTCTTTTGGTGTGGCACAGAGATTTAAAAAAAGAGCTTCTTTCCAATCTGCCTACAATAGTTGGTCTAGGTAGACTTTCTGGAAGTTTTTTCAAGTGGAAAAATGGAGTGTAGGAAACTTGGCCTGGCCTGGGGCGTGCTCTGACGCAGGGCACGCTGGGCCTTCAGTAGCCATCAGCTGGGCCTTCGGTGGCTGGGACCTTCACTCCTTCACCCATCCTTGCCCAGTGTGTGTGTCTGAGCTGGGACCTGGCGGGTGGAGTCCTTCCTCTGTGACTGAGGGCATGTGGGGCGTGGGAGTCCTAACGTGAGAGTAGGAGGGTGAGGAGGGAAAGCAGTGGGCTGAGGGGGGGAAGGGGGAGAGTGGAGATGGCATGTGGCTTTGGGCAGCATTGGACCTGGAGGCCCAGGCCTGCCAGACCCCCTCCCTGGTGCCCCAGCTGCTAGGTCTATGGGTGACAGACTAATTCTAAGCCCTGCTGCCTGGAGGGATAGATGCCCTCTACTCTGGTTTCGCTCAGGGCCCAGGGTGACCCAGCCTGGTGGTGTCCCACCAGTGACAGCAGCTGGGAGGCAGAGGCGGAGTATGAGCGGGCTGATCACATCGTTGCCTTGATTGGGTTAGCTGCTTTGTTAATGTAAGCCTAACTATGCGAGCTGTTATAGAGCATGACCAGGTAGAATTATGAAGTATTAATGTTTTTTTTTAAGATTTTATTTATTTATTTGACAGAGTGTGCACAAGCAGGGGGAGCATCAGGCAGAGGCAGAGGGAGAAGCAGGGCAGGGAGCCCTCTGCGTGAGGCTCTATCCCAGGATCCTGGGATCATGACCTGAGCCGACAGCAGACGCTTAACCGACTGAGCCAGCCAGGTGCCCCTAATTATGAAGTATTAATTGACCATTGTATCACTAGCTATTGTTTTTCTTTTATTTGTTTCCATCCACATGGCAGGAAATAGGGTTGCTGACAACTCCTACAGTTTTTTTGTCATCGGTTCAGCTTCTTGGAGAGAGACTAATTTCTCTTTCCAGATTCCTAGAGAAGGAACTGGGGGTCACCTGGGTCAGGTACCCACTCTGAACCAATCTGCATGGACCAAGGGCTGTTGGCCCAGGGTGGGCGTGTTGTGTAGACATGGCTGCTGGGAGCTCACTTCTGTGGGTCAGGTCTGAGCAGCTACCAGGGAAGGAAGACGGCCCAGCAGATGTGCACATCATTTACATTCTGTTTCAGACTGTCCTCTTGCTTTTTGTCATTTTATGTTCCTTGCTGTGTGTCTGTGTTGGTGTGAGCCCACTTGTTTAAAACCTGACTCACGTTCTCCTTTTCCCTGTGAAATGAACTCATCTTCATCTCACTCTTGCCTTTCCTTCACTGTCCCACAAGGCGTATGCTGTTGATACCAGATTTATTTGCTCTCTAGTCTGTACTTTTCTGTATGTGCATATTTTATATTTCCAGGTAAAGATAAAAGATACATATCTTAAGGATAGAGATCTCATGCTTTCTCAGTAAATGCTGAATTTTATTTCTTGAAAGAATAACTTCTGGTCTGCTCTGTTCAGCACCACATTGTCAGGAATGAGGTGTCCTCCCTGTTCTGCCTGCCTTCTTGGTAACATTCAGCTCCATTCACCAAGTCGTTCTTAAAATCTTCCTCTGTCTGCAGCTTTGGAATACCTGCCGTCTCCCCTCTTTCCTGCCTCCCTGAGGCATCCCCCTCAGACTCCTTTGCTGGCTGCTCTTCTTCCTCAAGGCTGCCCACCTCCATGGCCCCTGGTTCAGCCGACGCTTTGTGCTTGTGGCCGTCCTGACCGTGTTCCTGTGCTCCAGAAACTCACAGACCTGTGAGTCCTGCTGCCCTGTGACTGTTGGCTTCTCTGTGGCAGTCCCTCTCTCATCGTGGTCATTCAAGACTTCCTTTGCTTTAGAAAGTATTCTCCCAGACTAAGAAGTAACCCCCTCCTCCCCAGCGTGCACGTGCGTGCGCTCGCACTCACCGATTGCCAGGCCCCATCGCTCATACCTCTGGCACGCTTCGCTTTTGCCTGGCCCCTGCCCAGTGTTGGCCTTCATTCTCTCCTCTGAGCTATTCCAGTACCTTCCTGAATTAGCTTGCCTCCAATCTCTTATTGTCTCTGCCCTCCTCCAAAACGGCCACCCGAGCCAGGCATCTGCAATACCGGTCTGATGACGTCATGCCCATGCTCACTGCCCCTATCTTTCCCATCAAATGAAGTGCCCGTGAAGCATGACATTTGGGCCCCTTCAGAGTGATAATAAGATCACTTACTGAGTACAATTCTAGGCCAGACTGGTGCTGACTGCAGTCCGCACCCAGGGTAGATGGCAGTTTGTTCTTTTGTAGACGAGAGGACTAACTCAGAACGGGGCTGGCCTGCCCTAGACCTTGGGCTCTCTCCTTTGTCGGTGGCCCCTTCATGTCTTAGTCTACACTCTGCTGTCATCCTGGGAAGAGTTGTCCCTTCTTCTTCCAGGCAGTAATAGTCTTCCTCGTCCGTTCAGGCTTTACCAGGGGGTACTCCTGCCTCCATGAAACCTTCCCTGAAAGCCGCTCAGTGTTGACCTTTCGTTCTCGCTGCGTAACTTTTGACTTTTTTCTGGTTATGTGGTCATTCTGCCTCGGTTTGTGTTATGATTGGTTCTTGGTGTGCCCGTCCCCCCGGATTATTCACTCTTCTGGGGTGTGGGGGAGCTGTCTCTTCTCACTTGTTCGTATATCACTTGTAGCCTGCCTGTGTTATGCACACCACGGGACACAGGAGGGCTGAAGTCACTTGAACCGAATTGAGCCAAAAGGGAAGTGAAGAATGGTGCCAGGAGGTCCTTCGTAGCACAACATGGTTCTTTTGTTGGCATGATGTACTTTTACGTCTTTGCTTACTCTTCTCAGATACAACTTTGAGGTCAGCATATCGCACCCCATTATTCTGTAGTTCAGTCCAGTCAGCTCTTGTAGAGGTGCTCCTCCATGTCCATTCACTGCATTCGATGCAGTCCTCAGTGCACCCCGGGCTCCCGGTGTCCAGGAGCAGGCATCGGCATGGTTAGTAAAGATACACGGGGAAGTAAAGGAGGCAGGACTGTGGTCACATAGCCAGACCTCCTAGGATAACAGAAAGCGATGCCCAGCCAGGCCTCAGGGGGACTGTGGAATATCACCGGTGGGGCCCCGATGACGTACTCCCCCCAGCAGGATTTCCGTGTCCCTCCACCACCGACACAGCAGCTTCCCCTCTGGCCCTCACCCCCCTGCACAGAAGCGTCTCTGTGTATCTGGGGTCAGGCTCCCCGTGAGGGGATCTTCAGTGGAATCTCCCTGTCCCGTCTTCGGCCGGAGCTCTCATGCCAGGCCTCCCCGTAGTCTGCCAGTCTGGCGGTCAAGTGTGCCGTCGAAGAAGGCGTAGCCACCTGTCCTGGAGGGACTGCCAGGAGCTACTTCTCAGGGTACTGTGGCAGTGCCGGGCAAGTGCATACTGGGCAACCTGCCCAGACGGGGTGGTGTGTTAACTGCCACAGGGCATGGGGGTGGGGGAGACACTGTCCCGGCCTGCAGTCTGGGGAGGTTGTGGTAAACCTGTATGCGTCTGTAGCTGCAACACTAGGGCCGTACCTAGCGTTCCTAGAGATGCAAGTTCTCTTTATACATTGATAACCTGTGTGGTCAGATACGTGCTTTTCTGATTAAAACTACACATCAACCTGATTTAATCTGTATTTAATTTGAATCACACCTTTAGTAAGATACAGGGGATAAAAATAAGAAAAGTAATACCACAGCTACATGTTGACCCAGATGCATTAGTGAATAATACAGTTTTGAATTCTAACCTGTATTTTATCAAACCTTAGTAAAGAGTCTGGTATTGAAGTGTGATTCCTCAAAATTGCAATAATTAAAAAAAAATAGTATTGTTAGTAGTTATTTTGTAACCCATAGTCTGTGTTATATATATATATCCAGTCTCTACTACCCACCCCCTGCTCTGCCAGTTTTATATTATTTTCTTTCTTTCGGTGAGTTACTGTGAACCATTTTTTTTTTTTTTTTTTTGAGAGAAATGAAGTACTCTTTTTTTTTTTTTAATAGAAATTTCGGGATTTCTTTAATCAGAATGAAACCAATGACCCAACGAGGGATACTTGTGTGATCCTTACAGTAGAAGGGCGAACATTTCCAGTGGATATCTTTTATCTACAAAGGTTTGATGATAACTTGCATTTTGTGTGTGTGTGTGTGTGTGTGTGTGTGTGTGTGTATTCGCCTGAATAGTCAGGGAACTTCCACCTATTTTATTTAGGTTTTCATTTTTTCAAATCCAACCAGAAGCTAAATACAATTGGAAACCAGTAAGCACTAAGTTTTACTCCAAAGGAGTAGGATCATTCAGATTTATTCCATAAAAGTATGCAACCCTTAAGTATACTTGCATTTTTAATGATGGTGATTAGCAAATTGGGCCTGAGTTATGGAATGAGAAGCCACTGTATCTGCTTGCAGCCCCAAGGGCAATATATCAGGCTGCTGAGAGGAGCATGTTTTGTGTCTCCTGTCATTGATAGGATGTTCTGGAACCCTGCTCAGTATCACTGCTGAATGCAGTTGAAACTCTTGACACTGATGTGTAAATTTCTATGAGTCTGTGGTCAGTAGCTCAGTTGGAAAGAGCAAAGTGGTAACAAGATTACAGGGAAGAGGCTTGATAGTCTTCAGAACTGGGGTTTACAAGACTGCCTGTCTCTGAGGGCAGCAGTGATACTTTGAATCATTTGTTCTTAGCTCTCTACATCTTAGCAAGAAGGCCTGGTTGATATGGTTGGGAGGAGCCCCCTTAGATAGGAAGAGACCATCATAATTACCTAGTCACTGGACAAAGACCAGGAGCCTGGTACAGTGGTTGATAAATCCGGAGAGTTGTGGGTTTGACTTGTGAGTTTTTCCTCCTGGATAGCATATCTATTAGCTCTGAACAGCCTACTCAGACATGTTGCTAGTGGTCAGGAGGGAAGGTGGAAAGTGTGGGATTTGGCATTGGGACTGCAGTGCCCGATTTTCATTGACCAGGTATCTTTGCATGCTAAAGATAGCACATTTATTTGCATGGGTTTTTATTTCTTTGCAAATAAAGCTAAGAATCATGGTATACATGTAATTATGGATTACTTTTGGATGCTGCCTTTAAAAAAAAGAAGAAAAGGGAGTGAATGTTTATTTATTCATATACTGTTTACCTGCCAGGCAGGCCCAAACTAACTTTCATGAAGCTTTGCTGCCAGATTATTAGGGTAATTAATCTATAATTAATGAACATGTCTAGCGATGAATTTATCTCGTACATCTTTTCAGTCCTGTTCCAGATTATATCAAATCAACTGTAGAAACTGTGATGAAAATTCACCAGACAGAGGGAGATGGAGACATACTAGCATTTCTGACTGGACAGGTAATTCCACTGGAATTTTCTCTGATGAACGGACACGTTAAGGCAGCACCAAAATTAAACAGGGGCCTGTTCCTTTACTTAGCCATTCATTTCATGTTTTATTGTGTTTTGTGTTTACTTAATGGCATACAAAATTGTTTGGATTGATGTCATTCATCTACTGACTAGGTTGTCAGGGAATCATTAGTTCCCAGCTATTCTGTCTGCAGAGGGTTCAATATATTTTAAATTTATTAGTTGAGTCCAGAGTAAATGATGTAGTCAGTGGCTGTTTTGTTTACTACAATGAAATATTGCGTTAGGTACATTTTGTGCATGTGTGTTGCTCCTGCAAGCCTCTTTCCCATTGATACCGCTCCTCCTGGAGGTGGTTAGTGGGCATATCTCTGGAAGGACAACTGAACAAGCCCAAGAGCACTGTTCAGAACCGCCCTCCCGCCATAATCTTTTCCACTGTCAACACTTTCCACGGTACCGTAATCTCTTCTGGGGAAAGCTTCTAGTGATTGCATGTGTCACGGCTTGTCCTTATGTATGACATGCTTTGTTTGGCCACAGTACATGAAAGCCAAGTAAGATAGGTTTGGTTTTGTTTATCAGGAGCTCTTCTATTCACTGCAGATAGTATAGATTTCAGTAATGAATCTGACACTTGCAAATTTTCACCCCATAGGCACCGCTGTTCAGTAGCATTTGATTAAAAACCACCCCCAAGCAGAGTGTGGTCACACTAGAAATCATGACTCTGACTGCAATTAAAACTCTGATCCCGATTTTCATTTTCTTTCAAGTCTGATAAAATGATGTGCTTTGGATTGATCTTGGTTTCTTTGGTTTTTCCTGGTTGGGTGTCTTTAGGAAGAGGTGGAGACTGTCGTGTCTATGCTGATTGAGCAGGCTCGGGCGCTGGGTCGAACTGGGTTGAAGAGACACCTCCGGGTTCTCCCCATGTACGCAGGACTACCTTCCTTTGAGCAAATGAAAGTGTTTGAAAGGGTGTCCCGCAGCGTCAGAAAGGTGAGACTAACCCGATGACCAGGGCTGTTTGCAGCCAGCTGGGGTCGTGTCGGTGCCCCTTTCCTATGCACTGGGAAGACTTTTTTTTTTTTTTTTAATTGAAGTGAAACTTGCTAAATGGGAAGGTTTCTTTAAGAGTTTTAAGTCCGTGCTTCTGTGCAGTGGATCTAAAAGCACACAATAAATCGTATGTTGTAGAGATTTCTAAACCTGCCTCACAGAAGGGTCACTCTGACAGTAATTACCAGAGCAAGTGACTTCTCTTTGCCTCTTTTCCGCCTGCTCAGTATTTCCCCATGGCACAATACTAGCTTGGCTTAAACGACTGTCTGGGTGAATTGTGATCAGTCAGGAACAATAGCTAAATTACTACAAATGGTTTGTTTTTTTTTTTAAAGATTTTATTTATTTATTTGAGAGAGAGAGAATGAGATAGAGAGCATGAGAGGGGGGAGGGTCAGAGAGAGAGGCAGACTCCCTGTTGAGCAGGGAGCCCGATGTGGGACTCGATCCCGGGACTCCAGGATCATGACCTGAGTCGAAGGCAGTCGCTTAACCAACTGAGCCACCCAGGCGCCCTACAAATGGTTTCTAAACCATTTGTTTTAGACATCAGTTAGCCTATGAAGCCAAATTTAAATCAGTTAATTCAGGGTGTGGCTTAAAAATATTTAGCCTTGAAATTGGGGTGGGGGAGGGTGTGGTGAGAAGCACTGGTTGGAAGGAACCAGCAGGCAGCCAGTCTGTGTCCTGCTCATCACCCCCTGGGCCTTACTTGGCTTTCCTTCCCATTAGATGAGGAAGGCATAGAACTAGCCCGAAGCTGGCTTATTGTAGCTGTTTATCAGCAAGTGGCAGAGAGGACAGTAGGTGAGGGATGGTCTGAGGGTCCACTCCCAATTCAGACCCCTTGGAAGAAGGTGCTCAGCCTCATGGCCATTGGGATGAAGCACCTCACGTCGGCCCCGCCAGATGTGAACTGTGGCCAGTCAGTCAGGAGGCCTGGATTTTGTGCCTGAGTTACTCTGTGCCTGGTTGAGTTACTCAGTCTCAAGCCCAGTTTTTTCAGCTGTGAAACATAAATAAGAACCTTTGGATCGGTGGTTCTCTGGTGTAAAATCTTAAATGTCTACTGTATAAAAATGGTAGGAAGATTTTTATAAGATGATAGATATAAAAGTGCCTTTAAAAAGTTCTAAATGCTGTCTATCTATACGTGTTCCTTGCTTCTCGAAACCTTCCAGGGGCAGTGCCCAGTGCACTTGAGATAAAATGTAAACACCTCACAGTGGCCCAGAGACAGCACATGATCTGGCCCTTGCTGTCCTCCAGCCTCATCTCGTCCTTCCTCTGGATTCTGGCCTCCCTGCCTGTTTCTCCTTTCTGTGAACTCTTTCTTCTGCTTGGATCTCTAGAGGGTTGCCTGCCTCTTGTTACTCAGGCCTCAGTTCAAAATCTTTGTTTAGAGAGGCTTTCCCTGGCCATCCAAAGTAGCACAGCCCACTATTATTAATACACAGGGAACGCTTTAAATGCTATGTAATGTTGTATTACTGCTCTTTCGCATTTTGTTCATGGTATTTGTCACTCTGAGGTTATCTGCTTGTTTATGTTCACTGCTTCTCCACCCAAACACACTAGAATGCAGACTCTGGGAGAACAGGGGCCTTGTCTTCCTTGTTCATACATGCCCAGCACTTTGAACAGTGCCTACAAAACACAGACTTTCAGAAAATAGTTCCAAGTGTGAGTGAATGAATGAATAAAGATGTTCAAGGTGGTGATTTGCTTTAGTTGTGCAGAAGGCAAAAACTAACATTTGTTGAGTATTTATTATGGGCCAAGCACCAAGCTGTAATTGCTTTATGGATATTTCACGTTTGATGCCCCCACAACCCAACAGGGGGTGAATATTCTGTAGATGAGGGACTGGCAGGAATTTAAGTAACTTGCCCAAAGTCACACCTTGGAGAATTCAAACCCAGGGCACCCTGACCCTAAAACTCCTGTTCTTTCCAGTATATTAAACTGCCTCTTACAGATTCTACACTGTTGGACATATCTTTAATAAATCTTTTAGGATTTTGAGTAGTTTCTTAAAAGTGAAAAGAACCAAATAACTTCTTTTTACTTTTCTTCTGTGGGGTCTTAGGTGATAGTGGCCACCAATGTGGCCGAAACCTCCATTACAATCAGTGGGATTGTGTATGTGATCGACTGTGGCTTTGTGAAACTCCGAGCCTACAATCCCAGGACGGCCATTGAGTGCTTGGTGGTGGTCCCGGTGTCCCAGGCATCAGCCAATCAGCGCGCAGGACGTGGTGGCCGCAGCCGCTCTGGAAAATGTTACCGCCTTTATACAGGTTAGTGTGGCGTTCCTTCAGGGCTTTTGACTTTCTCCTAGTTAGTCTGAGCACTGGAGAGTATCACAGATGTTTCCCCCATGTGCAGAACTTCACATAAAATCCAGACTCCCCCCTCACCAGGCCCTCTGTCCCTTGGCCCCGCTGCTCTCTTTGCTACTGCTCCCCTTGGCCGAGGTTGGCCCATGAGTCCCCAGTTATTGCCATCCCCATTCCCAGCCTAATGTCTGGGTGTAGACCTCCCTGTAGTCTGAGCCACGTGTCTCGGGTCCTGTCTTTCTTACCTTTCCGTCAGCTTAACATGCTGCTTTCTTGTTTTGGGAAGAACGAGAATCCTGACTCCTATGAGGCCTCACAGTGGGTTCCATTTTTGCCTCTGGTTCAGAGCATCTTTGCAGAGTGAAAATGGCAGGCTCTGTCCTGAGACCACTGATAGAAAGCAAGTAGTTGTTCAGCTCCTGCTCTGCGCCAGGCACCATGCTAGGCTCTGAAGAAGCAAGATAAAATTATGATAAAGACTATCCCAGCCCTTCGGGAACTTTCTCTCCAGCTTGAAGGCAGCCTTGCCTTCAACAGTGATATGTCCAGAGCTTCTCTCTCTCTCTCTGTGCCTCTCTTTTGTGGGTGATGGCACCAAGATTTCTCCTCAGTTGTCCAGACTTAATTTTCACATTATTTTTAATCCTCTGTCCAGCATCCATCTGCGCTCACTTCCCAAATCCAGGGGTTTTGTCATTTGTCTCTTCTTTCCTTCCGGTAACCATCACCCTTGTTCAGTCCTTATTTTTTCTTGTAGCGAATGTTTACAGAGCACCTGCTGTAGGCCAGCCACTGTGCCAGGGTTTGGAGATCTTGGGCTAGGTGAGACGTGGTCTGTGGGCACGTGGTGGACAGCCAGGTGCTGGAGCCAGCCCTGCAAACAGGTCGGCATATTATGGTGTGATAGGGTCGCCATACCGGAATGAGCCTTGCAAGCAGAGCACAGGGAGTTATCCTACCGGGGAGGGCTTCACAACTGAGCATTTGTGCCTGATCTTCCTGGCCATCCAGCGGTTCTCCAGGGGAAAGGAGAGCACCAGGCAGAGGGAATGGAATGTTACAGGTATGTGGTGGGGAGGAAGCAGGTAAGGGGAGTATCCATGGGAGGGGGCAGGCAGAGCCAGAGGCTAGGGCGATAAGGAGGAAAGATGGGAGAGGAAAGAGAGCACCGAGGGTTAAAAGGCATCTGGAAATTTAGAAGAAGAGAAAGTTTCAGAATACTTGAAAACAAATGTATTGAGGTGCAATTCATATCACATAAAGTTAACCATTTTAAATCAAACCGTTCAGTGGGATTTAATTACATCCGCAGTGTGCATCACTGCCTCTGTCTAGTTTCAGAATATTTCCCTCACTCTGTACCCATTAAGCAGCTTCTCCGCACTCCTCCCTGGAGACCACCAGTCTGTTCTGTCTCCATGGGTTTATCCGTTTAGGATATTTTGTATAAATGGGATCATAAATATGTGACCTTGTGTGTCTGGCTTCTTTTATTTAGCGTAATGAATGCTAAATGTTTTCAGGTTCATCTCTGTTATATTAGTGCTTCATTCTTTTTTTTTTTTTTTTCTTAAGAGAGGGAGAGGGGGGTTGGGGGCACGGGGGAGAGGGAGAGAGAGAATTTCAAGCACGCCCCCGCCCAGCACAGAGCCCAACTTGGGGCTTAGTCTCACAACCCTGAGATCATGACCTGAGCTGAAATCAAGAGTTGGCCGCTCAACCGACTGAGTCACCCAGGTACCCCAGTGCTTCATTCTTTTTTATGGCTAAATAATAGTTCATGGATGGATATGCCACAATTAATTTATCTATACATCAGTTGATTATTTCCACCTTTTGGCTTTTGTGAATAGCTGGTACTATGAAATTGTGTTTTGAGTACCTGTTTTTAATTCTTTTGAGCATATACCTGGGAGTGGAATTGTGGGGTCATACATGTTGAACTTTTTGAGGAACTCAGGCTATTTTTAAAGAGGAAATGGCCCGCGTATCTCATCCTCCAAAGAAATAAAGTCACAGAATGCAGACTAAAGGTAGGTCGATTTGGTTGAAAGGTCACCAGCCTCCTTAGCAGGAGCAGTTTTAGTGGAGTGGGGTTGGGTAGGGCCCACCTGACAGTAATGGGGTACACTAGCATCCAGCCTCTAGGCTTTCTTGGCTGACTGGCTTTCAGATGAGCTTTCACAGAGTGTAGTCCTGAGCAGGGTGCTATGTGCTCAGACCCTGAACTGTTTCCCAGAATCCTCCAGGACTTTTCCTGGCTTATGTTCTCCCACTATCCACATACCTGCCCTACACTGCATCCCAGCTGCACTCCGCTCTTCCTAAACGCACTTTCTGTTTTTCTACATCCACATCTCATATCTTTGATACCTTTCCTTGGGCTGTTTCCTCCGCCCAACAGATCCCCCTTATCCTTCAAATCCTCTCGCAAATGACAACTTCCTCATGAAGTGACCTCACATGCCTTTTTGCAATGACTGTGTTTCCTCCTTCCCTGAGCCTCCACTCTCCTTCAGGAGGACTGTTCACTGGGACCTGGCCTTGGAGGTGACCGTTTTTGGTCTTGGTTCCAGGCCCTTTCATATCACTGAAGCTTCTGGAGGCTGTTCCTGCTGCTCTTGGCCCAGGGCCTCACACACTTGGTCTTCAGTAGAGTTTAATTGGATGTCATAAACTCTTGGGCAGCACTGTTTCCTGTGAGCGGCTTCTCAGCAGGGTCGTCCTGGTATCTGAGAACATCGATTCTCTCTCTGTCAGCAGTATGCTTGGAAAATGTGGTTATCCTACCAAAAAGCTATCCCCCAAATGCTCTTGAAACTCAAAAGGAATGTTCCATCTGGAACTTCCTGCTGTTGCTTGTTCTTCAGCATCTCCCAGTTAGACCCGTGCCTGTGGCCATTTGTATCAGTTGGTCCACAGAACATTGGTTATCTGTTCACTCACAACCTTTTTGAAAAAGTTCTTCAGTGATAGTGCTATTTCTTCATGACACCTCTTGTTGTTTTCTTTCTCTAGTTAACAAAAGCCTTATGATCTGCACGGAGGTTGGGCCTGCCTCGACTTAAGGAGGGTGTGCAGTTAAAATGTTGACTGATGTGAGAGGGATTTTGTGGATGGAGCCTTCTCTATATAATCTATAAGCTTTCTGAATATATACCAAAGTGATTTAATCCCTTCCTCCCTCTCCCCGCCCCCTTCACCACCCTGTTTGTCAGGCTTTTATGAAAAGGCCTCCAGGGTCTCTTCCTCCCTACCCCCTCTCCTGCCCCTCCCATCTTGGCACCTCTATGCCTTGTGGTGCTTTTTCCTGTTGGAGGTCACCTTTTGTTCCTAATGGGGCATGTAAGCATTCGTTGATCTGTTTGGTGACCAGATTTTGAGTGTGATGCGGGCCTGGCTCGTTGGTTTTAAAAGTTAGATTTGGACAACTTTTGCTCTTTGTAAGATTTGGTCTTTTCTTATATTCTGGTTACCATTTTGGTGATTTACTTTGAGATTGTTCTTTGCTTATAGTTACAGGTCTTGCCTTCCAGACTTACTGCAGCCCCAAGCAGAGGGCCTGGGTGCCAGTCGTGATCCAGCACATACCTGTGGCTTTGATTTCATGTTCTGCTGACAAAAAGCACATTAAAAAAGCATCCTATAGTAAAAGAACAGACTTGTATAAAGATATATTATTTATAGAGATATAAACTGCTAAGGTACCTTTTAAATAGAATGGTCTTTTCTAAATGTGAAACTACTCCATGTCGTGATATCATATGCATCTGATCCTAGAGTCTTCAAGCCTCTCTTTAGAGAAGGAAAACTGTCCCGTGGGCATCATGATGATTGCATTTGATTGTGGCATTTGACCCTAAATAGTTCTGATTTCTTATCCTCAGAGGAAGCCTTTGACAAGCTGCCTCAGTGCACCGTCCCTGAGATGCAGCGTAGCAATCTGGCGCCTGTCATCCTACAGCTGAAAGCGCTAGGGATCGACAACGTCCTCAGGTTCCACTTCATGTCGGTAAGTCCTGCCTTCTCTCTGGAATGCCCACGGGCAAATGTCGGGACATAAGATTAGAATGCATCACTTCTTGGTTTTGGTTTTTTTTAATTTCCCCTTAGCTCGTGTGTTGTGTGCCTACTTTGGACCAGGCCCTGTGCAGAGTATGGGGGAGCAGGGCCAGACAGGGCAGACACAAATCCTGTTCTTGCCTGGGGGGGTGTGGATGACAAGTAAGTGGGTAATTGCCGTGCGTGGGTCCAGTGCTCTGAGACAAAGGAAGGGCCCCCAGCCTGGTTAGTTTTGTGTGGAGTGAGACCTGAAACCCAAGTAGGACTTCACCAGGTCAGGAGGTGGGGAGATCCGGGACGGCGAGTGTGTGGAGGTCTCCGTGAGGGAGTGTCACAGCTGGGGGAGCCAGGAGGGCTGTGATAGAGCTGCGGGGGAGGTCCTCGTGGCTGATCGCCCTTCTGCTTATTTCCTGGGGTAGGTCCCTGGAGTAGAATTACTGGGTCAAACAGCCATAGTGTTTTGTACATCCTTGCTGTGTGGCCAGATTGCTGTAAGCTCCAGCAGCGCACGCTGCCCCACACAGTGCCTCTGCCATGCCGTGGTACTTTCTTTTAGAGGTTTGCTTCTTTGTTGATGTCAAGAGGTAGAAGGGAAGGGAGGACAAATATCTGTTCCTTATTATTTGATTTCTCAAAAGACAGTTTAAAAAAAAAACATTTATTGTCCACTTTATATTTCTTCTGAATTGTTAAGCCATTTATCTGTTAGAATTAGTGTTTATTGTGGTTTTTAAGAGTCCTTTAATTATTAAAGACATTAATCTTTGTTTATAGTATTTCTTGCAAATGGTTTTTTAGTTATTTGTATTTTATTGTTTTTTTATTTATTTTTTTTAATGTGCAGACATATAAGTATTTCCATAGTAAAATCTTTCTATCTCTGTCTCTCTGATTTCTTCTGTTATTCCTGTTCTTATGAAGCACTTCCCCACATCTAGGTCAGTTAGTAAACATTCAGTCATATTTTCTTCTTGAATTTTTATGATTTGAAGACTAGTGTTTTATCTCTTGTTCTATCCCAGCTGCATTGTTATGTGGTGTGAAAAGCCCGGATTCTCAGATAATAAAGTCCCTCATGTCATATATGTCATGATGAACTAGGTGAATGAAGGAATAGAAAATATCAATCTCTCTCCCAAAGAAAACAACTGTGTGTTTATCATAAGTATGGAAAAAATATACTCTTTGATTATTGGTGTATGCAAGAAATTATAGAGAAGGCAAACAGTATATGCAAATTAAAAGCTTCAGAAAAGCCTCCCGTCTAAGATGAAAGGAAAACATATAATGGCAAAAATGATATATCAGCGTCTCGAAAACTGCAGTTTTTCAAGCATCATTTGGAATAAATATCCACAGAAGAAAGAGGTAAAGGAAAGGAAGCCACACAAATAGTAAACTAACATTGGAACATGTTTGGCTTCTCTAGAAGAGAAATAAGTGCAAACTGAAATAGCTGTAGGGTACCACTTCACATTAGTTAAGTGATCAAACAGGAAGAAAAAGGAGAAAGTCCAAAGCTGACACAGTTTGGGAAAGCGGTTTCATCCTCCACTTCAGTCCTGGAGGGCTTTCTGACGTTATTTTATGAGGCTTAGAAACGCCTGGTATTTCTTCTCAGGGAAATTTCTCCTGAGAAAAAGAGGAAAAGAACGTACATAGCATGATCATATTTATAGTATCATTGTATATTAAATTTTTAAATAGAATAATGAAAATCATAAACTTTTGGACAACTGAAGAATGAGGAAAATACATACAAGTTCATCTTCATATATTCCCTTCTGGTTATTTTCTCCTGAAATTGTGGTTTTGTTTTGTTTTTTTTACAGTTGAAATCACAGGCCACATATAATTTTGTTTATTTAGCAGTGTTAGTTAAAGTAGCAAAGAACTGAAAACAATTCAGTTGCCCAGGAGGAAGACAATTGTGTATTTTATGGAGTATGACCTTGTTGGAACATTATGCAGCCATCCCAAGTAATCACTGTGAAGTTTCTCTGGGTTAACAAACAAACAAACAAACAATGAAAACAGAAAACCATGCAGAAAAACAAACTAAAATTATACATATGCAGTCCTTCCAATTATGTTAAAACGTTCACATATGGTCCCAAATCAGATGAGGCTAGAGAGAAATACTAGTCAGTGTGTGTTTAGGTGAAAATACCAGAGATGTGATTTGGATCCAGAGAATCAGACCGAAGATCACAATAGCAGCTTTGCTTAAATTAAGGTCAGATTGCCTAGCATTCTCTCTTTTCAGAAATTCAGATTCTGCGTATGTCAGTTGCCCCCTGTGGGCGAGGCCTGGTGCAGTGTTACCCACCAGGGCTGCTGGAGTAGAAGATTGAGACTGTGAAGGACAAAATCAGAAGTGTCTGATGGGGGTGTAGGACTAAACAGGAAGGTTGTTCAAGGTAGGGACCCATCACTTCTGGTGGAGGGGAGCAGGAGGGAGGGCTCCAAGGGGCAATGTTTAATCAAGCTGACATTGAAGACCAAATAGTAGTAAAGATGCTGAGAAGGAGAGAAAGGGCATTTCAAGGGCACCGGCATGAAACACAAGCACGGAGGCTGGTATGTATGGGGTACATAAGAGGGAAGAGTGGATTTGAGCAGGAAATAGTCACATTTTAGTCTGTTACCTGAAGAAATTAATTTAGGAGGATTTTTATGTTTTTACAGCCCCCCCCAGCCCAGTCGATGGTTCAAGCGTTGGAGTTACTCTATGCTCTGGGAGGTACGCCTGTCTCTTATGTGTTCTCTGATCTGCTTACTAATAGATGGTATTGGTTAGGTTGTATTCACGTTAGGGCTCCTTAGTATCTTCAGGGATGGGACTGGTTCTCCCCATATATATAATCCTCTTAACAACCCTTAAGCTTCATGGAAATAAAAAGGTGGGACCATAATTAGATTAATAGTACATGAATCCCAGTTAGGACAATGAATTTATAAAGCATGTTGGTATATCAGGAGCTGTTAATAACCATCATTAGAGCTGCACTCCTGAAAGACATCTAGAAGATTCCCTACCAGTATTTCAGATGTTACCTCTCCAGGGCTATTTTTCAGTCCCTTCACCCCATCCTAAAACCTCTGGCTTAGTGTTCTCTCCCTTTTTCCCCTCATTTCATTCCTGGAGTTCCCTGTGGGTGGAGAATTGGGCCGATGACCAGCCTGTGGAATTCTTTGGGGCAAGGAAACACCATGCTTTGGAAGAACCTCTATTCTCTTGTTTAAAAACGTAGTGTTTAAGATAGAGAACACTGTAGCCTTGAATTCACCTGTTGAGGAGGTACCTAACTTCTGTGAATGTTGCCCCAAGGGAACATAATGTCTGGTTTGGTAGTAAGTTTCGGTGGAAGTTTTGTCCTTTGAGATTGTTTTGTTTGTTTTTAACATATTTGTTGAGGTAGAATTCACATACCATACAGTTTACCCATTTAAAGTGTACAGTTCAGTGGTTTTTAGTATATTGACAGGGTTGTGCGACCATCACCCCAACTTTAACAGTTTCATCACCTTAGAAAGAAACCCTGTACCCATGAATGCTCACTCCCCACTCCCTTTCCCCTCTTCCCAACCCCAGGCAATTTACTGATCTAATCTCTGTCTCTGTAGACTTGCCTATTCTGGAATCTTACATAAATAGAATCATATAATTTGTGGTCTTTTGTGAGTGGCTTCTTTCACTCAGCATGATGTTTTCAAGGTTCATCCGTGTTGTATGTAGCATGTGTTGACACTTCATTCCTCTTTATTGCTGAATAATGTAGCATTGCATGGATTGGATATGCCACATAATATCCTTAGCCAGTGAGCAGTTGATGGACATTTGGGTTGTTTCCCCTTTTTGGCTAATGTAAAAAATGCTGCCGAAACATTTATGCGCTAGTTGTTGGTGGACATTCCTACCAGCAGGGTATGAGGGTTCCACTTGCTTCACATGATAGCAAGTGGCCAACACTTGTTATCTGTCTTCTGTGTTGTAGGCATCCCAGTGGGAATGAAGTGGTATCTTGTGGATTTGATTTGCATTTCTCTAATGACTAATGGTGGTAAGCACTTCTTCATGTGCTTATTGGCCACTCATAGATCTTCTCTGGAGAAATGTCTATTCAAATCCTTTGCCCATTTTTACTTGGGGTAGTCTTTTTATTATTGAGTTGGAGGAGTTCTTTATGTGTTCTGGGTATAAGTTTCTTAACAGATCTGTGACTTGTAAATACTTCCTCCGTTCTGTGGTTGGCTTTTCTTCTTTCTTGATGGTATTTGTAGTGCAAAAGTTTTACATTTTCATGTAGTTCAATATATGTTTTTCTTCTTTTGTTGCTTGTGCTTTTGGTGTCTTACTTAAGAAACCATTGCCCAACCCATGGGCGTGGAGATCTCTCTTGGGTTTTCTTTAAAAAGTTTTTGTGGTTTTAGCTCTTACATGTAGTAAGGCTGTGCTCCTTTTTGAGTTAATTTTTTTTATATGGGGTCCATCTTCATTCATTACATTTGTGATACTTCTCCACAAAGGAATAGCCAATTACTGATTTAAAAGATCGTCAAGTGAATTAAAAGGCCTTTAGGTGGGTCTGCATCAAGTCAGGCCAGAGTGAGTGTGCTGGAATAGGTTCCCATCCCTGTTCTCAGGCATGTGATAGGACCCTGAAAGCAGGGTTTCCTGGGATAGTCTGTAATGAGTATGAGAGAACATTGACAACATAGAGGTTTTCATTTGGATTGATTTGCCTCTAATCCAACAGAATGAAAGTTGAAATACTTTCTATTTCTTCACTGTCCTAAGTAAGCTGGAGAAGGCAGGGGGAACCACCCAACTTAATTTACAGGTACAAGCTGAATTGTCACCTTTCAAGAGATGATTATATGGGAACAGAAGAGAAACTACCTTTCCTGTCTTACTCTGAGCTCTGCAGCATGTATTTTAATGGTACATCTTGGGAATAGTCTGAATGGCAATAAAACAATAGTCAGCGTCTCCAGAATCCCATACCTGAATATTGGCTAGTGGCACAGAGGCAAGGAGGGATATGGGGAATTGGAGTCCATCCAGTTTAGTAAACTGCCCAGGAGGCAGTTGGATGAACAGTTCTGGTATTGGCATCCAAGGGAGATCTGGGCAGACGTTTAGATTTGTAGTCGCTGGCCTTGTAATTGCTCTCATAGTGTGGGAGTGGAGGGCATGGGATGCCCTTCTGGGACATCTGCACTTGCACTTGGAAGGAGCAGTCTCTGGGGTGGGTGAGGAGAGTGGGGAGCTAGAGGAGGCTGCAGGGCTGTTTCCTTGGAGTGAAGTCCTTGAATAGAAGCTATTAGAAGTATCAGTTTTTCAAAATTGGCTATTCAGGAGCTCAGAGGGGGTCTTTTCTTCTTTTAATGTAACAGCACTCTGATGTAAGATTGAGTTTGGTAGCATGATTCATCTTTTGGACACCTTTTCCTAGTGTACATCATCGTTTATCCTCCTGATAACCGTACATCTTCCAACACAATGGTACAGA
Source organism: Leptonychotes weddellii (assembly GCF_054177405.1). Lineage (NCBI taxonomy): Eukaryota > Metazoa > Chordata > Mammalia > Carnivora > Phocidae > Leptonychotes > Leptonychotes weddellii. Next base: position 18,187,400 of record NC_138378.1, on the reverse strand, counting down.
CCTTCTGATTTCTGTTGTTCTTGTTCTTACGGCAGGTCTGGACAAAGACTGTCGCCTAACTGAACCGCTTGGCATGAGAATCGCAGAGTTTCCTTTGAATCCCATGTTTGCAAAAATGCTGCTTGAATCAGGTAGGTAGAGACCAATAGTTCTCATTGATTCTGTCAAGGGATTAGTTCTTCGAATTTTGTGCACCCGGGGGAAGGGCATGATACATTCCGAGTAGTGAAGGAGCTTTCCTCTAACGCTGTCTGATTTGGGGCATGTTGTTAACTGGGGATTCTGTGTCAGTCACCATTAATTAATTCAGTAAACGCTTTTGTTTTCCTGGGGGGCCTAGAACGGACGCCTGTTTTTTTTTTTTTTTTAAACAGAGAAGTTTTTTTTTTAAATTATGGTAAAAAATACATAAAATGTACCATTTTAACCATTTTTAAGTGTACAGTTCTGAGGCATTAAGTACACTCACATTGTCAATCAGCCCTTATCACCATCCATTTCCAGAACTTTTTCATCTTTTCAAACTGAAACTCTGTCTCCATTAAACACCAACTCCCCATTCCCTCCTCCCCCCAGCCCTGCAGCCACCCTCCTACTCTGTCTTCATGAATTTGAGGATCCTGGGAACCTCCCTTCAGCGGAATCCTACAATATTTGCCCTTTTGTGACAGATTTATTTCACTCGACTTGCTGTCTTCTAAGGTTCATTTGTGTCGTAGCCCATGTCAGAATGCCCCTCTTTAAGGCTGACTAGTATTTCACTGTGTGTATGTACCGTTCATCTGTCGATGGACACTTGCGTTGCTTCCACCTTCCGGCTATCCTGAGTAGGGCTGCTGTGAGCATTGGCATCCAAGCATTTGTTGGAGTCCCTGCTTTCACTTCTTTTGGGTATATACTTCCAGTGGAATTGCTGGATCATCCAATAATTCTATGTTTAATTTTTTGAGGCCTCACCATACTATTTTCCACAGAGGTTACACCCCTTTGTACTCCCACTGCCAGCATACAAGGGGCCCAACTTCCCTGACGCCTTCAGATGTTTGTGAGAAAAGGAGTAAGGGGCGAAAGTTCGTAAGTTAGAGGTCAGGTCAGAATCATGACCCCTACCAGGAAAGGAAGTTAGAATTTTTTCTTGCTTTTGGCTAACTTTTAGATTCACTAGCAATTTACAGAGCTGTATTTCAGACTAAGCGTGGTGAGAGGTAGCTTTAGTTTTGAAACATCCAGATGACCTCAGGCTTACATTGAGAAACGGGACTCTTTTTAAGTTTCAGGTGGGGGAGCGTGTCAGCCATGAGGCAGGAAGCTGTGGGGAGGGCTACAGATGGGCAATTCACTGTCACCATCCAGTTCCCTGGTGCGCCGACGGCTGCAGACCCTGTTCCCAGGCGTGAGCAGCTGCTGCTCACGGAGTGCTGCCCTGGTCTAAGCATGCCTTAGGCTCGCTGGGTCAGGTGAGCCCTGTCAGGAGTGAGGTCGCCCCAGAGAAGGGTTCAGGACGAGAGAGACCGCAGAAGGGACACAACCCACATAATCCCTGCCCCTCCTTTCCGTCTTGGATTTTGGCCAGGATCCTAGCTGTTCCGATGGGAGTAGGGAACAGGTGTGGAGTGAACCTGCCCTTAGGGACACGGCTCCTCTGGCCCCACCGTGGTGCACAGCGAGAGTCCTTGATGTCCCAGCTGCCTAGTATAGCAGCCCCTTTCTCAGAGTCTTCCTGGGCCTCCGTTCATCTGGGCCACTTATGGGACATTACATTCAGCAGGGTAAAGGGTTGATATGCTACAACTAAACAATCAAACTGTATATAAATATATGACTTTAGGTTTGTAGTTCGGTGTAAGAAAATAACCAAATGTCTTTCACTTCTCATTGACAGTGCATATTTGAAATCAAACATGCTTTTTGTTTTATAGGAAATTTTGGCTGTTCTCAGGAAATTCTAAGCATTGCAGCTATGATGCAAATCCAGAATATCTTTGTGGTCCCCCCAAACCAGAAGTCTCAGGCAGTAAGTCTAGCCTTTTCCCCAAGCCATTCATACCGGTCTCTTTCACTGTGGGCTCCCCTTGTTGAAACTCTCCGGGGACCACTGGCTGTGCAGATGGGATCCACTTGCGTTCTGAGTGTTTGCCGTGTGCCTGACACTGTGCCAGACGTTTTAGGTGCATCGTATTCCCTAGTGTCTTCCCCATAACCCTGGGAGGTAAACACTCTTCTCATCATTTTTAGAGGTGGAGGCACCGGAAGGTCACGTAACTCGTTTGTGATTGCACAGCCGTGGGGCAGTTGCCTTTCACAGTCTGGAGCCCCCGGTCTGAACTGTGACCTGCTGACCTCCCCATAAGGGAAACTGGCCTGCAGGCTTCTCCGGCAGCGACCTGGTGGCACACTAGTGACGTAAGGAGTCGTGCCTGGGCACAGCAGGCTGATTTTGGTGGTGCTGGAGGGGTACTCCAAGCCAAGGAGATGGCAGGGCTCTGCCCAAGTCCCGGCACCAGACACACCTGAAGGAGCGAGCGCCGGGGAGACTGGAGAAGTCAGGCTACGCAGAGCACCCCGGAGGTGAGGCGCCCTGACAGGCAGGCCAGGGTGAGATCGGGGCCGGTTCCTGTGGGAAGAGTGAGATGTGGCAGCCTTGCACACGCAGGAGCTGAACTTGGACTTTCTTACAGGTGCTTGTCTTTTTCCTGACAGTCGTAACATGATAGATTATACCTTCCTGCCTCCATGCTTGGTGGTTAAATCCATTTTCTCCCTTGTTTTTTTGTTTGCTTTTCTCTTAACCCTTCTGACAATCCTCCCTCAGAGCAGACAGACTCCTTTGTAAGATGAGGAACCTGAGGCCCTTACCACTGTCTGGAATTGTAGCATTTCCCCGCCGCCCCGGCCCTGTCTCCTCTGCTGTGTTCTCTAGCCCGTCCTCCCACCTGCTGTACCATATATTTGTGTGGTTTGCTTGTTTGGTTTTGGCTTCCACCGCTGTTGGATTCACTGCGACCTCCCAAATGCTTAGAACGGCGCCTGGCCTCTGGTAGTGCTCAGTAAATACCTCTTAACGAAGGAACGGATGGAAGGCAGGAAGGTGGCTAGGTAGGTTGGTTAAGTGTGTGGTATTTGATGCAAGGAGAAAATTCTAGAGATACTAAGTATATTTGTGTGCTTATGTATGTATCGTCTGGGCTGTTTCTTGAACTCATGAGAGCAGGGTGGTGTTGCCCAGGATCTTACAGAAAAGAAAATTGAGGGATGTCTGAAAGGATTGTGCGGCTGGCGGTAGCCCCCGAATACAGAATGTCTACCACACGCCAGACAGCTGGCCCCCTGCCCTCCCGGAACTTATATTCTCCTAGGGCTGCGGGGGGCGAGGAGGGGTTCTTCTGAAAGAGATGGTATTGACTGGATAGAGGAGGACAGAGACAAGAACACTAACATTTCTCTAATACTTCTGGCAGGTGTCATAGTGAATCATCTTAATTCCGCAGCAGTCTTGATAGGTTTAATAATCCCAGTTTTACAGTTAAGGAAGTTGAGGCCGAGCATGGGTACGTTACCAATCTGAGGTTTTCAGGAGATGGCGGAGCCAGAGCTGGTGCAGACCAGGTCTTTCTGACTCTGCAGGCCACGAGCTATTCAGCATGTAATGTTACCTCCCTGTACCAGAGGCTCATAGGAGTTGATTTCTAAATGTTGCTTTATTCTTTCCAGATTCGAGTGCACCGAAAGTTTGCTGTGGAGGAGGGTGATCATCTCACTATGCTCAATGTGTACGAAGCATTTATCAAAGTAAGTACAGCTACCACTCGAAAGGCCCCTCCACCCCACTTAAGGTGATCTAGGAGTGAGGATTCCAGAAGGTCAAGTTTATAAAGGAGTGGCCGAGAGACCTCGGTATTTTTCTGTTAGATTATTGCCAGTACTTCTAATCCACGTGTGGGGTCCCTGCCTGGATTTGTGGTGCCATTTTGCCTGGAAGAACACAGAAGTCGCCTCTGGTTGCCCCCGATGGCTAGCAGCATGCCGATGGCTAGCAGCAGATTGGCGGCTCGGCCTCCCCGCTCTCCCCACTGTCTCACACCCACTGGTGCTGTTGGACGGCACTAGCAGACATCTGAATAGCAAGCCCGGTTTTATTTTCTGCCAAATAAGTGAGGCCAAGAGTGTGTGGTGTTGAGTTCAATCTTCAAAGCGGTCTCTGTGAGTCAGCGGGGACCGGCTGTGAGGAACGTGTGGTGAGGACCTATGTCTGTTCACACGCCCTACCCGTATTTAGCCATAGGCAGTGTTAATTTTTATTGTGTTTTTCTGTAATATTCTTAACGTTTTATAAAACTTAGCAAATAATACAGCTTAAGAGTCTCACCAAAAATTGCTAAGAAGAGAGCTCTAAAGATGATGAAAACCATAAGAAACCTCTTATGTAAAGGAAAGGGTGGGAGGGGGAAATTAGATATTTCAGACTTCCAGTATCTTGTATTTGTTTCTTAAATATTTTCTTAGAAGAGGAGAAATACTAAATTTTTGTTTCACCAGTGATCTAAGGGAGATTATTCATTTAATGAACAGTCTTCAGAAAAGCCTGATCGCTTACTGAGATCATGAATTATGAGTTACGGGAGTTAAAATTCATTTGTACGAGCACAGTGTGCCGTCTGCACTCTGAAGCTCGCTCTGCTGGTGGAAAGTGGGTGCATGTCTATATCACATTAGTGTATTTTCCTTGGAAAATCTCCTGTGGATGATATTTTCTTCTTTAAAATGCTTTCCTTTCTGGCTTAGAGTAGAATTTCAGAGTACATCCCCACAGCAGTAATTTAATCTAAGACATAATGATCCTACTTAAGAATATAGAATAAGCACTGTTGATAGAAAAACCATATGTTGGGGATAAATAATAGTAATTTGCAAATTATTTCTAAATTGGCAGGTATCATTGCTCACCTGTAGTCTCCTAGAATGATGAACTCAGAGTTGCTCAAAGTTAATTTACAAAGACCCACAGGGAAGTGGGTCTTTCTGATAATTCGCGCCACTCGGGTGGGTATTTCAGATTGAAAACAACTCTGCTTGTCAGTAAGTTCTCCTTTGCCCTTTGGCACAGGAAGCGAGAAGGAAGAGCAGTCAGACGGTACGCATGGTGGTCAGTATCTGTTTAGGGAGATGGGGCAGAATGGGGACCATTAGGGTGGGACGATCTTGTCCCACCGAGTAAGCAAAAGGGGGAAGAGGAAACAGGGCACCTTGCAGTGTAGCCGTGAACTTGTCTGCGTTTCTCTCACTCCCCCTCTGTCTGGGTTCCCCTGTAGCACAATAAAAACTCTCAGTGGTGTCAGGAACATTTCCTGAATTACAAGGGTCTTGTCAGAGCGGCGACAGTGCGAGAGCAGTTGAAGAAGCTTCTTGTCAAGTTTCAAGTGCCCAAGAAATCTAGCGAAGGTAAGAGCAAACCTCCATACCCGGCGACGCCCCATTCTGTGCTGTTCACTTGTATTCCCGGACGGTCCGTGCTAGGCTGGTGCGAGGCAGCACGGTGTGCTCTGTACCTTCCCCAGGCTCACACGGAATTGCCTGTGTCGGTGAAAAGCTGAGCATGTGAAAGTAGCATGTTTTTTCCAGGGAGGTCTGTTTGTATTTCTGAGGGCTATTCTTTTTTTTTTTTTTTATTCTTATGTTAATCCCCATACATTACATCATTAGTTTTAGATGTAGTGTTCCATGATTCATTGTTTGTGCATAACACCCAGTGCTCCATGCAGAATGTGCCCTCCTCAATACCCACCACCAGGCTAACCCATCCTCCCACCCCCCTCCCCTCTAGAACCCTCAGTTTGTTTTTCAGAGTCCATC
>NC_138378.1:18156754-18181050 GCF_054177405.1 Leptonychotes weddellii | reverse complement strand
CACCGATGCAGTGAATATATGCCGCTCATATCCCTATCTATAGATGAGACCAATGGGCGAAGAGGTAAAGAGAAACTTGCTGAAGGTTACACAGTGTGTGGTGGAATCAGAACTTGAACTCAGGCAGTTTCATTCCTGCCATTTCAGCCTTATTTTTGCTTCTATCCTACTAGAAAGTGATTACAAAATGGCCAAGACATGGTTCTCTTAGGAAATAGTGCAGTGAAGGGAGAGATGGATGCAGGTAGACAGAGTGCTACAGTGTGAGGTCTTCAGCTCTCTTCGAAGTTAGAGGAGTAGACCCGTCAGTGCTTTAGGCAAACGGGTGGTGGATGTAATAGGAATGCAAGGAGGAGGGAAGCCAGTGGGGCTGGGCCTGGGAGGTTGTAGAGCAGGCCTCGAGTGGTGGCCAGGTCCAGTCCAGCAGCCTGGTTGCACTAGCAAGCACAGGGCAGGGAGGCTGTGGAGACAGGTGCTTGGGTGAGGGGCATATCAGATGCTCAGAATATTGATGAATGAAGAAGCTCACGGGAGAGGGGAGAGTCGAAACCGGGGTGATTGGGTAAAGTTGGTGTCATTGATAGAAACGGGGAAGCTTCCAAAGGCAGCTGACTGGGGAGAAGCTCATCTAGTGCTTGTCATCTAACAGACAGATGACAGCCTTACTTCTCTATCTGTGTTTCTTATCCTGTTTTTCATTATCAACCTCTCACTCAGGAGAAAAGTGACATTAAATTTAAATTCTTCCTAACGAGAGAAATTAAACATGAAGGAAAATACGGTTTTGTAAAGTAGGGTTGAGCCTTGGTGGGCCACAGCCATGGCAGTATCTAAGATATCCCCCCTTTCCTGCTCCCAAGAGCCAGTTTTCATCCCTTTGGAAGCGATATCCCCCTAATAAGAATGTATGTTCTCCAGAGAAGTTTCTTTTGGGTAGCAGCTGGAGAGAAGAGACTGAATCTTAGATCAGGTTGTGGTTAGAAATGTAGATTTGAGATTTATCAGTTCTGTGCTGAGAAACAATAGAGAAAATTATGGAAACACAATAAATTATGTACAGATTTAAAATTTCAAGATGTTAAAGAAAAAGCAAATAGTAAAAATATTTTTAGCAGACAAGAGATGAAAAATTAAAAACCTTATCATAGAATGAGTTCATTTAACACGCTTAAAAAAAAAAGAGTTTCCAAGTTGATATATGGGCAGAAGAACAGAAAACTCAGAAAAGAAGAAACACAGATAGTAATTGATAAATGTACAGTAATAGAAGGGGTACCTTGTAGCCAAATCATTGCCAGTAAGAATGTGGTGACGCTGACGTTGTTATTTTATGCACCACTAAGAAAAAAAGTACTGCCAGTTATAATTACAAAATGCTGTCCTGATTTCAGTGAGTTAAAGGGGGAAAAAAGAGTGAGTCTTAGAATTGATGAAATGCAGTATGTTAAGCCACACACATGACATTGTCCTTTGCGTGATCATTTAGAATGTATCCTGTGAAAATCATCTAATAAATGGTTGGGCTCTATCCTTGGAAGATGTTTACTGTAGCAATACAGACATCAATTAAAATGGGGCATTTGAAAAATGGCGAAGAATTACGTGCTGTAGCTTATAACCACAGAAATAATGTGTCTTACGGAAGAAACCTAAGATTTTCTCCTAAAAAGGAGTTCTTGGGGTCACTGGCCAGCCCGTGGTGTGCTCTCTCGGGTTCTGGTGCCCGGCCTTTCCCCTGTCACCCTGTGGCCTGGTGGGGTTGGGGCATCCTGAGTTAAAGGAACAGTCCAGCTTCCTTCAACAGCCATAGATGGTGCCAGGGCAGGCATCCAGCACCGGGAGGCACGGGGCTGGGGCTGGTTCAGGAGAGTTTTGTGAGGTGGCTTGAAGCAGCCTGGGCTGGGGCCTCACTGCACAAGCTTGAGCACGCAGAGCATAGGGCAGGCAAGGGGCTTACCCGTCACTCTGTTTGCTGCCTTGTGCAGGTGATCCGGATCCAGTCCTGAGGTGCATTGTTTCAGGATTCTTCGCAAATGCAGCAAGGTTTCATTCTACTGGAGCTTATAGGTAACATGATACTTTGTGAAGGCATTTGTTAAAGGAGAAATCTTAAAAATGATCCAAACCCCATAGAAAGCTGATGTGCCAGGAAAGTACAGCAATTAAGTTAAATAGGTTTTCTTTATCTCCTTCCAAAGATGAGTTGAGGTTAACTACATAGCTTTCAGCATAATATCTTAACTTGATGGAAATGATTCTCAAATATTCAGCTCATCCGTATGTTGTGGAAGGATGATAATTACAAGCCTGGAGGCTGGAAATATTTCCATTCTAATAACAGAATAATAGAACTGGAAAGGACCATTAGAGATGATCTTTCTTGGAGAAACTACCCCGGCAGTTCATTTTGTTTCTTGAGACCTGTGGGAAGTTGTGGCCATAGTTGCCATCTTTGTATGTTGGCAAGTGTTTCTTCATGTGCTGGATGTGCCTCCTGCCACAGACCACAGCCCATTTCTTCCATTTCCACTTTCTGGGGAGAAAATCACTGGTCACCCGTGCCCTCCTATTAACCTCAGGGCCTCGGCTCATTCTGGTCCAGAGCGTCACCCGTGCCTGTTTAAAAGTGCATCTGTTCTTTCATACGGAAGTCATCCCCAAGGCTTCCTCCCCAGCTTTTCTTTGCATTTCCTTCATGTATTATTTTGTCATTAGCCTTTTCCTCTCAAAGAATACTACATTCCTGTTTTCTGAGGGGAAGTCGGCTTATGTCAGTCCCTTTGAAGCAAAAGTTCAGTGTCGATCAGCTCAGGCCACCTGGTAGCACAGCCAGGACCCTGGGGTGCTGATTTTATCACAGAGCTGGAGATGGGCTCACTCATGGTGCTTGAAGCGATTCCCTGACACACAGGTCCCTGGCACCCACAGAAACACCCCATAATTAGGGTTTGGGCAGCAGCATCCTAATCTGTTGATGTTCTCTTGTGATCTGATCTTACCAATAGTTGTGTGCTCGGTAATTATTTTTTGAATTAAATTGAATCTAATCTGAGTTGAAATTTGAAATATTATGTGAGAGACATGGATAGTCTTAATACTGAGCTTTCTCTTCCCCCTATTATTATGTCCTCCATAGCCTTTATCTTTACTATTTAATTTTAAATAGAAACATTTTTATTTTTCTATTCAATAGAAAAGTTTATACAGGTCACCATATGTGTTATTTCTGTCCCTAAGGAAATTTTTTTGAAAGAGAACATATGGAAGATAAACATGAAAATGGGCAGAGCAGTATATTTTCCATGTTTTTTCCTGAATAGCCACATGCTGTTTTTTGTATGATTTGTTCTTGACTTCTGGGGTGGCAGTGGGCGAGGGGTCAACCAGGGCACTAGAGAAGATGGAGAGAATAGTTTGTTGGAGTGAAGTACCATCTGCATGCATTTTTTGATAATATGAAACACATCTGTGGAAGAGTCCCGCTCTAAGTATTTCAGGCTGACTTCAGATAAAATTCTTCTGTTTGCAAGGACTATCCGTGACGATCATGAATTGCATATCCACCCTGCCTCGGTCCTCTATGCAGAGAAGCCGCCTCGCTGGTAAGCCACCGCCTGCTTCTGAGCCTTGTAACTGCTCAGAAGGCAAGGCCTGGTTCTTGTTCATCCCCGGGTCCCCAGGCCTGGCACAGCGCCTGGCATACACGTTTGTTGACTTTGTTATGCTGAGTCATCTACAATTTCTGCTCTTATCAAAGATTTCCTTACACAAATGGGGATATTCCTCTCCTCACTCATGTACTCGGCAAACTTTCATCCTCACCCACAGACTAGGTCCTAAACCCTACACTGGGCACAGCGATGTGGAGGTGGATTGGGGTTCTGGGCCACAGTCCTGATGGAGACACACATTCAGACAGATTCCAGCAGCTCAGGAGAAGGACCTGGTGTGGGGGGTGTAAAGCACTGAGCTTGGTACCTCACGTGCCAGGGAGAGTCAGAGCTGGCTTCGTGGAGGTGATGACATTTGCTCTGGGGCCTGCAGACAGGAGTTTTCAGGCAGAAAGGGATGTGGAGGGAATACACACTGAGGCAGGAGCAGAAGTGAAGGCACGGAAGGTGAGGGAAGCTCCTGTCTGGGAAGTGGGGAGTCCTTGGTGCAGCGGGCCCAGGCTACCCCAAGGTGGTCTGTGAGATGGGGCAAGTCTGGGGCCGTGCCTGTGAAGAGACGCACACACAAGTTAGGAGGCATTTAGACCTTTTAATAACACTTCATTCAGTTAAATTTTTGTCTGCTGCCCAATTTGGTAATAAATTGGAGCCTGTCTTTTGTATGTCTTCTTGAAATCTCATTTTTCTAGTAATTCATTTGTATTGTGTTTTAGAAAAATATTGCTCTCACAGTGGATTAGAAAATTTAAAAACAACAACTGGTTCTTCCCCACAGATCGGTGGAGAAAGCGGAGGAGAGAGTGCGGGCCTGGGGAGGGGAGATAATGGTAGAAGAGAGAGAGGGCAGAAAGGTCCACTGTGAGGTCCTTGGCGTCCTGGAGTAGTGGTTTCCAAAGTGTGGTCTGCAGGCAGGCATCAGCATCACCTGGAAGCCCGTTAGAAATGCAGATGTCCAGGCCACGCCCAGCCCTTCTGAATCAGAAACTGGGAGTGGGGTCCTGTTTTAACAAGCCCAGAACCAGGTGGTTCTGATGGGTGGTAAAGCTTGAAACCCTTTCCAAGACCTGTGCAGATCCAGAAGCTGCTTAGCTGGAGCCAGACTTGGTCAGGCAGTTTTGGGTTTAGAAATGTTGCCTGATGTCCATCACCATGCAGGGTGAGTGGAAGAGGGAAGCAAACCTCAGTTCTAGATCCTTTCCCAGCAGTTTGCCAACTTTGGGTTGACTAATTTGGGAGTTGCTTAATTTGGGAGACTTTTTTTTCCTGCTTCGTTCCCAAGGAGCCCTGAAGGGCAAAGAGAGCATGGCTGAATAGAGCCAGTCCTGAAGCAGCCCCATCACCTTAGGGTGGTGAGGGAGCACCCTTCCCCTCCGGCCTCTGCAGAGGGCCCCCCCCCCACTGGGTCCGAACTTCAGCAGCTGATCGTTTGCCAGCTTCCAGGAGCGCATAGTGGCAGCGTGGCAGGTGTTTATGGTTGTTAGGGAAGCCCTGCGTCAGCACTTCACATAGCTCAGAAACTGATGTCTATCTAATACGTGCACTTGGGAATCTGGGGATTTGAAATTATCTGCTTGGCTCTTTGGTGTCTTTTACCTCAGCCTCAGGCAAGGCCCCCGCCCCTCCTTTTTTTCCGTGAGTAGTGGTATAATTTATGTACAGTGAGAGTATTGACAACTGTGTACACCCATGTAACCCACACTCCAAATAAGATGTAGAGTATTTCAATCTCTCTAAAAAGTTCCCTTGTGTCTCTTTACAGTTAATTTCCATCCCTTTTCAGAATCCGGCAAGCCTTCGCTTCTCTTTCTCCATTTTCTAATAAAGTCAGTGCTCTGTTGAGAGTTCTGTAAATGCAGACTGAGAATCCAGAAGGGTCCTGCACTGAGAGTGAGATGTTCTGGAAGTCATGTCTGAGCTGTCCCGTAAAGTGGACACACTATTACCCACCAGTCAGGTCATGAGGCAGAAGTGCATTTGTTTAGTGTAGCCCCCGGCACACACAGTAGGTCCCTGGGAAAGGGGGACACTCGCCAGCCCTGCTTGCTGTGGTTCTGGGTTCTCACCATAAGGTTTAGGAAACTCCTGTTTTCTCCTGGTTTCAGGGTTATCTACAACGAAGTTATACAGACCTCCAAATATTACATGAGAGACGTGACGGCCATCGAATCCGCGTGGCTGTTGGAGCTGGCTCCACACTTCTATCAACAAGGAACGGTAGGGGTGAATAGAGACTATCCCTCAAAACACCTAGTAGCTGCCTCTTCATATTTCTAAGTGCACATCGATTCTCCAGTTTCATGGCCTAAATTTGTTCCCCCCAATAGCGCATGGGGTGGAAAGGCCACTCCCCTATCTCTTCCCCACTCTGGGTGAAAGCACTATACTATTTGATCATAGTGAAGTGCATTTGGAAATGCATCCCTCCAGCTTATAAGACAAAAAAGAGAATGTGTCTTCGGCTCTTCCTCTCCCCCTCTGCTTTTCTTTCTTCAAAAGAAATTCTATCACACTTTGGGCCATGTTCACAAGGAGTGGCACAAATATTCTCTGATGAAGATTGACTCACAAAGAACATAAACTGGTGTGCAAGCTTACACCCAAGGTGGTTTACCCAGCGGTGGGTGCTACCGAGCATTGGTATTCCTGTGTATACTCTTCTTCCCCGGCAGGCCCTCATGTGGGACCAGCAAGGTAGTGAGCCTTGCAGAGGAGATGCATAGTTTTGGTTGTTTTATTTTCACAAAAAAAATGGTCTATTCATTGGGATGGGTGGGGAAGGCCATACATTCTTCTAACAAGATCTTTAATTGAGTGGTGGTTATATTTGGAAGGCTGGCATGAAAACAGGTAAATCAGGGTTCACAAACTTCCATTGACTCATTCTGTTTGGTCTGCATCATGTTTTTAATTAGAGTGTTTAGTGTACTCTTAATGCAATTATTGATACGGTTTGATTGAAGTCTGCCACGATGCTGGTTGTATTCTGTAGTCTGAATTAGTTCTTTTTCTTTTTTTACTGCCTATGCTCTGTGTTGCCCAATGCCTGAAAACAGTTGCCTTAGATACTTCGTTCAGTTTTACCACTGTTTACCCCAGAAAGGAAAGTCCAAACCTCTTACTTCATCAGGGCTGTAACCAGACTGCCGTGTTTTCAACCCAAAACTTGGATTGATGGGTGCATTTAAAAATTGGGAGATTTCACAGTAAATATGGATTTCAGGTTTCTCTTAAAAGAAATGGTATGTCTGCCAGCACTGGGGCTGGCAGGGCTGCCTGGGTGGCTCAGTCCTTGAAGCATCTGCCTTCAGCTCAGATCCTGATCTCAGTCCCGCATTGGGCTCCCTGCTCAGTGGGGAGTCTGCTTGTCCCTCTGCCCCTCCCCCTGCTCCTGCTCTCTCTTTCTCTTTCTCAGATAAATAAATAAAACATTTTTTTTTTAAAAGAAAGAAAGAAAGTCTGCTGGCACTGGGCCCGAGTTACTGCTTGGTGGCAATCAGCAGGGGCCAAGGAACGGCTGCTCGCTGGGAATGACGCTGTCCAGGTGCCATGGTCCTGTTTCACTTGTTAGCCTCACTTGCTTGACTCCTGGAAACATTTGAGTTGTGACCCTGTAAATGGAAGGCTCTTCTCCTCCCTCGAATGTCAGGGGAAATTGTCCTTTTAATTAAAACCTTCTTAAAGTATTTAAATTGTATCCAGTTGGATGGAAACTGTTTGAAGCCTGTATAGTTCTTCACACATCCTCATACAGATGCTGCAGCTAGAAACCAGGTCAGCTGCAGGCACCAGGCACCGAGACGCATTCAGAGTATTGTCTGTGCTGCGTTGGGCTGACAAGAACACACCTCAAGTGAGAGAGTGTCTTTCCCCCAGAACCTCTCAGGCGGGAAGCAGCAGACTTCAGAAGTCCAGGAGGAGTGAGGAGAACTGGAAGCTGAGAAGCGCTGGTGGTTCAAGTCGGAGGATGCGAGCATTCGAGGGGGGTGAACCTGAAGTTGTCTTGCATCCATTTAGACTCTCGGAGAACGGGATTAACCTAGAAGCTGAGTCATTTTCCCTTCTCATCTCAAAACCACAGTTCAGGCCCACCAAGTTAGAGCAAATAGCCCCGGAAGTTGGAAGGAAGTGACAACCCCCGATGTCTGCGTTGGCCTCTTCTCTCCAGATGCCTGTTGTCCCACTCACTGGTCCATTCCCATCACTGCCTATGAGCCGCGTATTTTTAGAGATGCCTGGATCTTACAAGTCGTCTGGTGCCACAGCTTCATCGTACGGGCAAGGGCCCCGAAACCCCCCAAGAACCTTGGCCCCTTTTTACCTAAGCAGTCCATAGGTACTTGCACTGTTAACTTGTCAGAATGAATGGATTTCCCCAAGAGCCCTGCAAGTCCCCACTGGCCGCCCATGTATGGTAGACACTCCTTTGTCGAACACGTGGCCTCTCCCCGCCCACAGAGGGTCCCTGGCTCTGTTCCTGGCACCTTTCGTGACTTTCCGTTGCTGTTGTTTTCAGAGTGTTACTCTCGTCCTGTATGAAGGCCTGAAATGGTCCAGAGTTGGCTGTGTTTATACTCCGCATTCTTCTCAGAAATGAACACCAAAAATGGTCCTGTGCACAGGCCCGATGACATCAGCCCCGTGCCCAAGCAGGGCTGAGAGTGTCTAACAGTAGCTGGAGGGGTCCTCTAGGGTAAAGTGCAGGGAGGAGAGAAACGACCGAAATGCAGCAAGACCCCCAGCTGGAGGGAACAGGGTGGCCTGCTCAGAGTCACCTGCCAGTCCTTAATTTTGTGTCCTGATTCTCAGAGGTGTCCTTGGGATCTAGGAAAAACCCTCTTAACCAGGGCCTTTGCAAGAATCCATACTGGTCCTTTCTCTGGCACACACGGTTAGAAAGGGACTTCCTACCTGTGTCACATTCACTCTGTCAGTGGGTACAGGTACTAGACGGTGTGTTATGTCTCCTGCACCCCGCATTCTTTCAGGGCCTGTGGTTCCCCATCAGCAGTGGCCTTGCTATCTCAGCCCACGTGGGTGTGTGGGTGTTGGTTGGGCACTGAGCGTGTTGGGGACCAGCAGTCAGGTTGGGAGTTCCTCATGTGAGGATCCCACTGCATGTTAGCGTATCTCTCGGTTGTTTGCTTAGGATTATTGAGGGGGTACTAGGGATACCTCATTCGGTGAACAGAGGTCCTTTATTAAAAGCTTCTGTTTACATACTCTGCCTTAAACGTGTGCTTTAGGATTTCCAGCACTTCTGGCTTTATCTTCGAACACAAAGTATAATTGTATCACTAAATCCTATTATCTGCTGCCCGTGATTATGTTATGCATCATGTGTTCTTTATACTGGTAGGGAGCGATGTTTCTGAAAGGAAAGGGTGGTGCTAGGAGGTGTTCTTTCCCTGTTTGTCTTTATTCATGTGCATTTGCCAGGGGGTCCGTGGGGGCCAGGGCCCTGGGCACATGTATCTGCACGTGGAGGTGCTTGGTGAAATGATGGATCTCCTTGTTCCTGTGGGGAGGGTACCTTTCTTTGACCATTTATAAGAAATTCATAGAAACGTGAGGTGACTTCCAGCCCGAGCCCAGTCCCCTGAGCACAGGGGTTTGGCTGTGGTGCTGTCCTGGGGGCTGGGGCAGAGGGGGAGCGTGTCCCATTGACACCTTCTCGCAGAGCCCTGGGTGACCAGGGTCGGCCATGGTGGGTTGGGCCTTGGGCTGCTGGGCCTTACCAAAGGTCTATCACCTTTGTTGGTTCCTTGGGCTTTTCTTCCCCTCCACACTGCTTTCTGAGGGGCACGGCATCTGCCGAGAATGTGCGAACCAGAGGGCAGTGCTGGCGTGGTCTTTGATGTGGGGGTCCGGTTGAAGTCCAGTCTCTCTGTCTGAGCAACCCCTAACGCTGATGGTTTCTCTTCTCTTGCAGCACCTGTCCCTCAAAGCCAAAAGGGCCAAGGTCCAGGACCAGTGAGCAGAGCTCAGCTGCCGCCGCAGGGGACTTGGAGCCCTCTCCTCCACACTGGGGTCCCCCGGCCCTGGGCGGCGAGCTGGCCTCGGCTCACGTGGAGTCTTCCACTGCTCTGAAGTGGGCCGCAGCCCGTTTGTTAGCCCCTTCCTTCCCGCTCCCCTCGGCATCTGCGTTCCTTGCTGGGATCCCGGGGGCGTTCGTGCATGAGCGGGCACCCCGCTGCGCTGCACCCAGGCAGAGTGGGAGTGGGCAGGGCCGTGCTCTCTGCTCATGCAGCGCCCCCACCGACCCAGCATGCCACTTCTGACCGGCGCCCGGTTCTGGCCCAGCTTCGTCCTGGGGCACGGGGAAGAAAGCTGGCCACGGCGGGCTGGAGCGCTGGGCAGGGTGCACGGGGAGGTGTGTGGAGCTGCCTTGGCTTTCCCTGGCCGGGCCCCGGCTGTGCTGCTGGGTGTGATCGAGCGTGTGTCTGCGGACGGGTGAGACGGCCCCGCAGTGTCCGCCGCATCTCTGAGGGGCGTGGCTGGCCGGCGCAGGGGCTCCCAGACCAAGCAGCTTCGGTTTTCCCTCTGCGCCGTGACCCTGCCTGTCTGTGGCAGGAGACTCTCGAGGGTTGGTGACGACAGACACTGTTCTTTGTTGGCTCTCACAAGTGGGCTTAGCTTTCTCTGCGCGTCTGACCCCACGGCCCGCCCCCGCCACAGGCTGAGCACTAGTGAGCTCAGGTGTTCACACCCTGGCGGGAGCCCTCTACCACAGGAATTCACAACAGTTTAGAGGCGCTAAGCTTCTGTAGCTCAGGAACATAACTTGTATATTTGTTTTTTGTTTCTTTGCTCGGGATCGGCAAGAACCCGGGGCGGCCCTCCCAGCAGGCCCTGGTTCTGTCGTCGCCCCAGGGCTTCTTCGTCCGGATGGCGATTGCCTTTCAACACGTGACCAATGCAGGTTTCTCCCCTTACTGTTTCAGTGACCTTTATTTCAAAAACACGTGGCTTGAAACTTTACTTTTGTACTGATCTTAGTTTGGATGTGCCACTTTTGGCACCAAACACGTATGTCATTTTTATTTCCATTTTGTAAACCTGTAAATAATAGTGGTAACTTGTTAATAATCGTAAACCTTTGTACCTCAAGTAAATGTGTTCCCTCCCGCCCGTGGTACTCGTGGTCTGTATTTTAAGATGGTCTAGTGAATTCTTCTGCGAGAGGGCCTGACGTTAGCTAAGAAGCCTGATGCTCTGGCGGTCCAGCAGCTCTGGGGGCTCCGTGGACGTGGGAAGCCTCCCAACGCAAGGTCCACGCCACCATACGCCCTCAGGAGCTCAGGGGAGCAAACTGGGATGTTGTTTAAAGTCCTAAAGAGGTGCTAATTTTTGCCAGTTTCTCATTGGGATCTTTTTGTAGAGAGGTAGAAACACTTACTTTTGTAAAGTCTGAATTTAGAACCAGGGTGGATGGTGATGAGCTGCTGTGGGAGTGGGAGGAGGAAAGGGTACGGGACCCACCCCATGTGCAGTGAGACTGGAGATCTCCCAGATGGGAGAGCCGACAAATGGGGCTGGGCGAGCGGGTGTGCACAGGTTGGGGGGAGCACGGTGGCGCCTCTGCCTCGGAGCCCCCACCTCCTGCGGGGCAGCCCTTCCCGGTGGAGAGGGGTCTTCGCTGTCAGAGGCTGCAGCCAGAGTCCCGGCCTGGCTGAGGCGCCCTTCCTGTGTGTGAACAAGCACACAGCCTCGTCAGCCAGCCACGTCCTGGCCTGGTTCCGCACAGCCGGATTGCCTGGCCACCAGACTGGCCCTGCGGAGCTCTGCCAGAACCAGTTCCCTCAGGCCCCTCGTCGCTTTTCAGGTGTTTTTAGTGAAATTCTGCCAGCATTGCGGTGGCTTCCTTTGAAGCCAGGTGCGTCAGTGGGAGTGGGGAGGGGAGTTGGTGCCGGAAGCTCGGTGGACGTGGTGGTGTCCCGGAGGCTTGAGATGGAGCTTTCTCTGCCGGTAGCTGTCCTGTAGCTGGTCTTCCGAGGGCGGGCCGGTGCTGTCACAGGGGCCCTGGCCCAGCGCTGCTCACTCGGTCCGTCAGCAAATGCTTGGGCACCTGGGCTGCTGGTGACACGTGACTGCACAGGCAGACGAGAACCACCCAGCGGGAGGGACTGCAGAGGCCCAGGTGTCGTTGGAGGCCAGGGCAGCAATCAGAAGAGGCTTCCCCACAAGACCCTTTCCTAGTGAATGTAGATCGTGCTCATGTTCTGCTCTGTCTGTCCTGTCCCAGCTGAACGTTTCCCTTTGGCTGTGAACTTGGCGGGATGCATGGGCCCCAGCTCTGCGCTCATCTCTTGAGTCCATCAGCACTGCCTGTAACTGGTGCTGCCTTCCCTCAGTCTGGGTCCCCTGGCCTTCTGGCCTGTTCTCAGCTGCTCTGCGCAAGGCCCAGTGCCGATGGGCTGGTCAGTGAGTTCAGGGGGTTGCGTGGTGGGGGTGGGGGGCACCACAGTTTACCTGACTGCCCTTCCAAGATGAGGAACATGCGGTAGTGAGCATTTCAGAAAGCTTATGTTAGTCTGTCAAAGTCCTTCCTTTAGTTTTTTTTTCCTTTTTTTTTTCTGGTGCTAAATATTCTTTCTTTTGGAAAATGGTGATGATAATTAGATGGTACTTTGGAAATGTTTTCCTTGGAAAAATACAATTCCAACAATCCTACATCAGTCTCCCCATTAAAAACTAATTAAAAACAAAAATGAAAACTGGTTGAGGAAATCCCCAAGGCCGGGAGCCCTCGGGCTGTGGGCCATGCAGACCGTGGGGCTGCTGGTGACAGGAGCGTCGTGCAGCATGGCTCCAGGGGAGTACGTCTGCCTTTCCAAGCAACTGACTTTCTAGTGAACTCTGCAGCAGCTGGGAGACTACCTGTCTTTACATAACTGGAAGGATTCAAGTTAGCGGGACTCAGCGCCCACATCTCTTACCTCACCTTTAGATAAGATCAGATATTTTCCACTCTCCAGTGACTCATCTGGATTTTTCCTCAGCCCTCCAACTCTGTTGAAACAGGGTGGTGGAACTCTGGATTCCCTGTCAGTTTAATCTTTCTGTCACCGAACCTGGAAATAGCCAACCCAATCGTTTCACACATAGCTGGCCACTTGGGGTGAGTGGCTGGAGTGTGTGCATGGCAGGGCTTGTCCCCGCGTCCTCATGGTCACGGCTCCCTCCGACAAGCCAGGGTGATGTTCCGCTAGCTGGTGAATCACGGAGCTGTTACCTTGTGCACTCTTGGGTGGTACTGAGCTTGTTCAAACAGGCTGTCTTCCTGCTCGCAGACGAGATCTCAGTGCAGCACTTTCCCCAGGCCCTGGGGCATATGTGGCCTCAGCCCCTACCTGGGCTCTGTGGAAGGCAGTGAGCAAGCTAGGGAGACTGGGACGAACATGAGCGAGTCAGTGTGGTGGCAGGGGCCCCGTGGTGGTGCCCAGAATCTCAGAGCTGGGCAGAGGCCCGGCACAGCTCTGCCCAGGGCTGGTCCACTGACCATGGCCTGCACAGTGGCTCTGAATACGGATGTCCAGGCCGGGCCCCCAGACTCATGGGACAAACACTTACATGACCTAAAAGTAGCTCAGGCTCCCTGCCTCCTGCCCTCACCTCTGGACCCCGGGGGCCCTGAGGGCAGGATTGGCTAAGGACTTACCAGTCTGCCTTCAGCTGGCTTATTTTAGCCTTTTCTTTCCTTCCCGCTTCTTTCTGTTTTGAAGTCCAATGAGGTTTGCTCAGTGTCTGCTGTTACTGTGTTTACTCTTAGCTCTTGTTGCTTTGTTTGCACTTGTGCATATGCTTTGTCCTTTTAATCTCTACCTCTCTGACTTCTGCATTTTTTCCCTTTTTACCATGAAATTGGAAAAAGAATACAGACGTGTTGGATCTACTTCATTTTTATACTCTTTTTAAAAGAAGTGTTTTTACCTTAACCTTGATTTTAACTTCTTGATCTTTTTTATGCTTTACTGATTTGTTTCTAGCTTTTATTTTGTACTTTCAGGTACAAAAAGAAACCTGTTAAGTTTTTGGTTTTGTTCTGTAAATATTTTCTTCCATTATTTTTCTCATTTTAAACTCACCCGGACAATTTGCTTTCCATTTCATTTCCTCTTCATTACCCACCTTCTGTTATATCTTAGTCTGCTTAATTTGTTTTCATGGTTGGCAAGAGGCCTAACTGTAGGTGTGGGAGCTGAGAGAAGCTGTGTGCAGTGGTTGAAACCAGCAAAGGATTAACTGCCAAGAATATACAAGGAGCTCCTACAAATCAACAATAAAAAGACAACCCCTGTAGAAAAAAATTGGATAAAAGGAATGAGCAATTTATAGAAGCAGACCCCAAAGTCTACCAAGCCTGTGAAGAGCTGTTGAAACTCAGTCATCAGAGGAACAAAAACTAAAGCAACAATTAGAGAACGCTTTGCACCTGTCAGCGTCAGATTAGCAAAAAGCGCAAAGGTGGGTCATGTCAAGTGTCAGCAGAGATGTGGGGACTCGGTGCAGTGTCGGTGGAGAACCACGGGGCACCGCTCATTAAATGAAGTCTGTGCATGCTCCACAGTCCAGAAATTACATGTCTGGGTAAATGTTCCCAACAAAATGATCTCCTGGGTCCACAAGCAGCCATGTGTAAGGGTGCTCCTGCAGTGTGAATGTGGTGGGGGTGGGGGAATGAGTCACGTCGGTCACTGGGGGAGTATTCAGGAAAAGGTCTGCCGCTGACCCCGACGACAGAGTACTACAGGGCAGTTTCCAGCCACAGACAACACGCAAACACGGACCTTAAAAATAGCTGAGTGAAGGGGCGCCTGCGTGGCTTAGTCGTTAAGTGTCTACCTTCAGCTCAGGCCATGATACCAGGGTCCTGGGATCGAGCCCCATGTTGGGCTCCCTGCTCGGGAGGAAGCCTGCTTCTCCCTCTCCCGCTCCCCCTGCTGTGTTCCCTCTCTCGCTATCAAATAAATAAATAAAAAATGTTTAAAAAAAAATAGCTGAGTGAAGAAAGTAAGAAATAGATGCGATAATATCATTTACAGGCACCAAAGATAATACGCGCAAGAAACAAGACACAACAAACAAGAAACAAGGCAGCGTTTCCAAAAATGTGTACAGATGTGCATTAAAAGGGTTGCCTGTGAGGGGTGGGGGGGATGGGAGTGAGGAATGGGGGTGAAAGAAAATTAACAAATGGAACAGGACAGGATGGAAGAGGGAGCCTCAGGTGTTCCATCTTCCAGAGACCTGGATCTGAGGGCATGTATCCTTTTGTAGTCAAGGTCTGAGGCAGGTTTACCTGTGGCCCAGATAAGCGGGGGTTCTGTGAGGTTGGGCACACTTAAGTGTGTTGATCTCAGCGAGCCTACTGCGGGCTTCCCAGTGTCTATCCCTGCAGGAGCTGCTTCTATCCCGGATGTGATGCTCTGATGAACACCATGGGAGGTCCTGATGCTTACGTTCCTCGTCACAGCGCATTTCTGCTCTGGTATATGTTCTCGTTGTGATGCCCATTTAACTCATACTTACTCTGCACCCCCCACGGTGGGGCTCACTGGCAGTCGGATGGCCAGCAGCAGCAGCAGGTCTTGTATGACCACCGAGGAGTGGGAGGCATGCAGCCCCACGGTCCCTTTCAGTAGCGGCGAACAAATGTGCTGGAAAAGCCCTCCCTAGACTTAGGCATAGACAGACTACTGGAATGGATGGTAGCTCGCATGATTTATCTGGGCAAAGTTCATCCACGTCTCCGAGACAGGAACTTGTAGGACAGATTACATCATTGGGAGGCCTTCCTGCCGGTCAGCATCCTTAAGATGAAATGTATGCTTTCGACCCACGGGGACTGTCGTCCCTTCATTGCAGCTCTTGGCACTCTGCTTCCAGAGCCTTCTTGCTCTCAGAGCTGGCCTGGATCATTATGAGGCTAAAAAGAACAGGATATGCCAAGGCTTTGAAAATCCCTGATGATCTTTTATCATTCAAGGAGTGTGTAAACTTCAGCTGTGTTTGCTGCCCTGAGGTGTGGCTCCTCTTTCCTGACCATTGGCTTGCTTGTTGTTTAAGAACCAGTTTAATTAGAGCTGGTGTCTGGTTTTCCAGTAATTGCCTTGTAGGGGGTGGGGGGCAGGGAGAAATCTGGGCCAGGTTAGGGAGGCAACATGCAAATTCGAAGAGGCCGCCAGGGATCTTATTAAATTTAAGTCTCACTTTAAACTTTTTATGGCTTGGGGAAAGAGTGTTATAAATCATCCTGGCTTGGGCTGCAGACTCAGAAGGAGAGCAGATTCTGGAACAGTGACCTGTCCCAGTGGTGAGTGGGGTCATGGAGACCCAGCTTCTAGGGAAACAGGGCAGGTTTCCTGTTCCCAGATTTATAAATCAAGTCCGCTCTCCCGAACTGTGACGGTGTCTGGCCCAGTTCTGAGTGGGTCCAGGTGGAGTACAATTTTTACGTTTGGTTTTTGCCAATTGAAGAGTGCATCATTCCAGCCAGAATTCGGATTAAAGACCCTGCCTTCCAGTGCCCTCTCCTGCCTCCTGCGCAGGTGGGACTCAGACAGCCCCTGGGTGCGGGAATGACTCTTGCAGGCCACGGGGACACCAGTGACAGCACCACTGGATGTCTCCCGAGTGGTGGGGGTGAGAGCCCTGAAATCTGAGTCTCAAGACCCGGATTTAAAAAGCAACGACCAAAAGCCTTTACTGAAGTATGATTTACATATGATGAGTGCACTCATTTTAATTGGATAGTTCAGTGAATTTTGACCAATTCGTGTATCACAAATGACCGCCTAAATCGAGTATAGAACATTTCCATCCAAAAACCTTCCTTGTGATCTATGATCTTCTGTCGTCAACTCTACCCCCACCGCAGCCCCCAGCCTCAGGTTTCGCTATTCTGCTCTCTGTCACTATGAATGACTTTGGCTTTTTCTAGAATTTCATTATGAATGGAGTCATTTGCTTCCCGGGCAGACCAGGTTTAAGCCCCAGTCCCACAAAAAGATATCTAGGGGACCCTTGGCAAGATGCAGTTCCCCTTTTCACCTCAATTTCCTTGTCTGTGCATTGAAGATGATAGTAACTTACAACATTCACTCAGTCACATGTGCACTGGCTCCAGGCTTAGGTCCATGGTGGTGGTGGCCCCCGGGCGCTCGGTGACAGGGCCTCTGTTCTTCAGTCTCACTGTCTCCCAGAGGGCCCACTGCTGCCCGATCCTGCCATACCTGTCCCAGCCTCCCCTGATCTCAGGTCCCACACTCCCTTCAAGGAGGACTCCTTTTATCGAAATGAGAGGTATGAAGACACCCCAGGAAGACTGGGATGAAGTGATGAGGGCCCCCCGCCCCCAGATGGGCAGAGGCAGCCAGGGCCTGAGCAGAGGAGAGGGATATATCTGGAGGTGTCCACAGAGCCCTGGACTGGGGCTGGGGTCTGGGGGGACACTGGGGTTTCCCCGGGAGAGAGTGAGCAAAGAAAGGCATGTGGGTCTGCAGGACATTTCCAGGTGAGTGATGACACCAGGGACAGACCCACACACTCAGATCCACCAGGAGCAAACCTCGTGGACACCCCCAGACCCTACATGATAAGACACACACTCACATCTGACACACCCAGGAAAACTTTCAGATCAGACAATTGCGCACACATAAGCAGACCTCAACATTCAAATATGTATTGATCATCATTTGTGTGCATCCCAGGCTCTGGGGGATGCGGCCCTGAACGCAACCAAGCCCCTGCTCTCCTGAAGCTCACATTGCTAGAACATGATCCCACATTTAGGATGCACCCCATCCTTAGCCAGGGGTAGGGGATGTCCTCAATGTGGCCCTGAGTTCCATCAGAGACAATCAGTCCTGCTCATCTGCTCAGCTTCTGATGCCTCAGAATGGGGCTGCACCGCCCTCTGCTGGCCATATGGTGGCGGTGATTCCCCAGACAGGGTGGTCCCAGCCTGGCAATGGGCTGAGGGGAAGGGTGAGGGTGCTTTTGGTCCCTTGCTTCTGGCACCCTGGCATAGCAAATATGGAGGGGAAAGGACAGTGTGAAGAACTCTTCCTCTGTGCCCTGAGCTCCTTATTTCCTGCATTCCCCACCTTCCCCTTCCCTAGAAGTACTGTAGCCAAGGGGGACCCAACCAGACCAGGTTCAGCCACTCACCACTGACCAAATCCAAAGGCAGAGAAATGAGTGGTAGTGAAACAAGAAAGGAACTTATTTCAGTGAGGCCAACACTGGGAAGACAGAAGACTAGTGTCTCAAAGATTGTCTCCAAAGTGCTGAAAATACTTTCAGGTTTATATAAAGAAAACGTGGGATAAACGTCTGTGGGTATGTGCAGATGGGCAGTGAAGGTCAAGTCCATCATTGTCTTGGGGTCAGTCCCACAGGGTCTTGCTGGCTCTGGGCAGTCCTTCTTGCTTGAGGGGGCGGTTTTGGTTCCCATTAGGGGACCCTTCGCCTGCGGGGTCTTTTGCCCGAGTTAAGAGACAAGCTGGAAAGAAGAACTTAATCAACGGGAAAGTTTGAGGTCAAAATGGAGGTAGTCCAAGTCCTCTTTTTCAGTACTTGAATTTGAAAAGAGAGTTGATCCAAGTCATGATGGTTTTTGAGCTGTGTCCTTCAGTGCCCCCTTCCCATGGCATCATCCTCATGGCCCCCAGCTCTTGCAGTTGGTTCGGGGAATCCTTCCTCAGCCATCTTCTGTCCAGCAGAGATGGAGGGACCCACATCTTGAATTTGTAGGTGAAATCCAGCTGACCGCCTACGGAGGCCAACTACCCCGGCCTGATGCTGGAGGGGCTCCAGCCAATAGGCCGGTGGAGCCCGGCCTCAGCCATCCCAGTCTGGGGCAAGGATGCACATGAAGATGTCATCTTGAAGGGGATTCTCCAGCCTGAAATCGTCCAGGCCCCCAGCCTTTTGAATTCTCTGAGCTCAGCTGAGGCCCCAAGCCATCCCCACTGTGCCCTGTCCAAATTCCCGACCCACGGAATCTGTGGGCGTTCTTGTGCCACTGAGGTTCGGGGTGGATTGTTCTGTGGCACCATGCCAGTTTACCACGTGACACCCAGGCTGTGACAGGCCACACGGGCTTCTGAAGCTTGAGCTGGAAATGGAACCCACCTTGGTAATGCTGTTTCCTTGGAAGAATGACCTCCTCCACCTTTTCTAGCTAACGTCTTGGAGGTCTGGGGGTCTCACCATCCCCTGTGATTTCTAGGGGGTTTGTGACCCTGACGGTCTGTCCATGTTCCTTCAATTTGGACCTACAAGGCCTTTGTTTATTCTAATGGGAAAGCAATGTTTTATGCAACAGCCATTTTGCCTGCAGGGTCTGAAGCAGAGGAGTTGGCACACGGGGACTTGGAATTGCACAAAGTGTCAGGCACATGGGGTGGGGTAGCAGTGGGGTTGGAAGTGGACCCCAGGGGAAGGCAGGGACACCGTTGAGGACGACGTTGCGGGGACACTGAGCCTCAAAAGGCCACGGACCTTGCCCAAGAGAATGCAGCTTGCTGGGTCCACACCCCGAGGCTTGCCTGTGCGCTTAGGGCCGCTGAGTCCCTGCGGGAGTTGCCGGAGCGCTGTGTCCTGCGTGGCCCCAGCGCAGGCAGAGGCGGCGCTGAGCGCAGCAGCCGGCAGGGGGCGCTGGCGCTCTGTGTTTGTGCTGCCAGGACAAACCTGTCCTGCTCTGGGTCCTGTGTGCCGCTAGTGCCCAGAGCCCGCCAGACCCGTGTCCCTCGGGCGCACGCTCACCGCCCGTCCACCAGGCGCACTCCCAGCTGCCCTGGCCCCGGCCTGAGCGCCTCGGAACGTTAGGAGACTCCCTGCCCCTCCCATGACAGCACCCTCCTCTGCCCACTGTGCTCAGGGCTGGGCAAGACCCACCAGCTCCTTCAATCCTGACCACCTCCTGGAGGAAGGCCTGAGCCTCCCCAGTTTACGGGTCCAGTATATGATAATAATAACAACAGAAATCAAATTATGACAGCTGAACTTGATGGGGTTCTAATTACTGACTTGGCTGGCCAGGGACCTTCAGAGTGGAGTCAGGGCAGGCAGGGGAGGGGTGTAAAGCCAGCCCCCAGGAGGTGGCCATCCTCATAGCTCCCTGCTCTACCATCAGGATCCTTGCAGACCTGAGGACCTGGGGCAAGGAACAGATGTGCAGAGTAAATCTGAAGGGCCAGGGGGATGTCCAAACCCTCAGAGGCTGCCCTGTATCTGCATTTCTGTCCTTTGCAAC
Organism: Leptonychotes weddellii; assembly: GCF_054177405.1. Classification (NCBI taxonomy): domain Eukaryota; kingdom Metazoa; phylum Chordata; class Mammalia; order Carnivora; family Phocidae; genus Leptonychotes; species Leptonychotes weddellii. The sequence goes on along the minus strand of NC_138378.1, from coordinate 18,161,118 downwards.
CATCCTTCCTGTGGTCTTGAGTGGCCAGAATGCCTAGGTCACTGCCCAGGAACAGGAGGACTAGCTCCTACCAGGAAGCATTGCCCAAGGTCATGGTACTCAGAGATACGGCCTGATCCTGGAGCTGTGTCCATCTGTGCTAGGGCCGTGAGGTTGAAGCCATGGCCACAGCTTGGCCCCATCCCAGTTCAGACCCTGGCTATTGGAGACCAGCCAGCGAGCAGCCCCATATGGGGGGAAAATCCCGGGTGTATGGTTGTGTGGCATGGTGGCTAAGTGCCTGGTTTTGGAGCCACAAGACCTGGGTTCAACTCCTGTTGTCACCAACCTACCAGCTGTGGGCTTTGGGCATGATTCTTCAAACCCCTGCCTCAGTTTTCTTGTCTTTAAAATGAAGATGATAGTAATCTTGTACCATATCTGTGTTAATCATGCTTTTTTATTTTTTGGGTTTTAGGATGCTTTGACATCCTGGGGCTTTGCAGACCCGGGTGGGGACTGTCTCTTCCCAGGGCTAGCCAATTTCTAGAGAAAGTAAACAGTTTGCCTGAGCATACCTTTCATATGCAAACAGACCAATCTAAAGCCCATACCCCGGCCTTCACCTTTTTCTAAGACACATAAGCCAGTATTCCCGTGCTCCACATCACCCCAGGGCCATTAGAGGTACCACCCCACTAGGGACAGCCTGATAGCCTGGAGCCTGCCGAAGTTACTCAGACTCACCAGTCCTGAACTGCTTACCTTGCCTTGCCCATTCCTTCCCGTGAAAACCACAACAGAGCCTCTGGCCCAGGCTCTCCCTTGGTGCCTGCTTCCTGAGGACTCTGCTCTTCTCCACGGGGCCCTGCTGCCTGTTGTCCTCTTGGGAATTGTGAGTAAAGAGGTTCTTCTTTCAAGGCAGTTGTCTTTGTCATCTTACTCCACCTGATTACGACACAGTCCCAGGTACGTTTTAGAACAGTGGCGTAAGATTGTTGCAGGAATCGAACGGCTTCGCTTTCCTAAAGTGCTTACAACAGTGCCTGACTCCTGGCGGCTGCTAAACAAGGAGTAGCTGTTACGATGACATCCCCTCTGTGCTGTTTGTACCAACAGCCTCCCGCTGGGTGACTCTGAGCACGCGCACGCAGCCCAAGAAGCAGCCAATGCCAGGTGCCCGGACGAAGGTCAGCCAAGTGCTCGCTGCCCTTGGCAGCAGCGCTGACCGTCCAAACTGCCAGGTAAGGAGGGTTCTAGAAGCCAGCAGAGGGAACTGCCCCCGCCCCTGCCCCGCCCCCATTTGGCTGCAGGGACTAAATCCCCAATCAGGGTCTCTGGCAACTCCCCTGGCCCCCCCCCCCAACCCTCAGCTCAAGTAGGGAAGATCGCCCATTGATAATTACCCAGTCTAATAGTACTTTACCAAGTGCTGCAGTGACCAGGCCCTGTTGTTAGCACTTTGGATCAGCAGTTCTCAAACGTTTTAGTCTCAAGAGCTCCTCACACTCTTAAAAGTCACTGAGGATCTCAGAGCCCTGGCTACTGTGGGTTGTGTGTGGCGCTATGTACCATTAAAGAGTTAAAACTGAGAAATTGTAACCATACTTGTTTATAATTTATTTAAAATCGCAATAATAAACGCATTACAAGTTAACATAAATATCTCATGAAAGATAACTGCATTTCCTAACAGAAAAATGTAGGGCGAAGGCAGCATGGCATTGTTTTACGTGTTTGCAAATCTCTGTCATGTCAGGCTTCACAGAAAACAGCTGGGCTTTCATATCTGGGTCTGCATGCAAGTTTTTGAGATCTCGCATGTCATGTAGTCTGTGGATCACTCCACTGAGTATTTAAAAAAAAGATCTTGCATCGAGAGCGAAAAAAGACCAATAGCATCTTCATATTATTACGGACATAGTTTTAACGGTAATGGACTCTCTGGAAGGGTCTCGGAACCGCAGAAGTCCCCAGGTCATACTTTGGAAACTGCTGCCTTATAGACTTGATGCGTAGGTTCTAATATGCCCCCGCTTTGCAAGTGATGAACTGAGGCGCAGGGCGTTGAAGCGACTTGCCCAAGGTCACACAGGCTGTGGTTTAAAGCCAGGCCGCCTGGAGAAGGGGGTGGTTACCGAGAAAAGACCTTGGCTTTGGTGTCTGTGCCTAGCACTCAGCTCTGAGAGAGAGTTGGGGCAGAGGCTAGACACAGACAGATGGAGACAGGCAGGATGAGCCAGCGGGAAGGGCTGTCGGGTCTGGGCGGGAGGGCCTGGGGAGGGGCCCCGGGGGGGGATCAGTTAGTCACCAAGTGGTCCTGGTGACAGGGCTGGAGATGGCATCTGGCGGCGGATGCAGCCTCCGGCTGGAAAATCAATAGGTGATCAGCGGTCCAGGGGCACCGCTGTTCATCAGGTGCGTGGAGAGGCAGGGGCGGGGGTGGGGGGCCCGGAGGAAATATCACTGACCCCTGGTAGGATTGATCAAACAGCCAGACACCCAAGGCCAAACTCACTAATAAAGTGAGACGTTCAGCTCAGCCAGGCGACTGCTGGCTGAAGGTCTTAAAAAAACCGCTTAGCTGGGGAGTTCTTGCTAAACTGTCTTTGTTTCTTGAGGCCAGTGGGAGGGAGGACTGGCTGGCGGCGGGGAGGCCTGGCTTGGCTGCTGTTGGGCCAGCGTTTCTTGGCTTGATGCAGGCCTGGACCACGGAACCCCGGGGCCAACCCGGCATGTGCACTTGCTGCAGCACACACACCGCTTACACGCAGGTGTGTGTGCACATGCGCACGTGCCACAGCCGGTATGGTAAGCACGTGCCGTGTTCACGCGACAGACACGCACACACATGCATGTTACAGCACATGTGTGCACAGATGTGCCTTGCACACGTGTCTACATGTGTGCATCCTGCGTCTCACGCCATTTGCATTTGGGAGATGAGCTTGTGTGCTTGTGGGTTACACTCTACTTTTTCACAAATATCACTGCTTCCTCTGCCTATAGCGCCAAAGATGCAACATTTGTAATGACAGGCATGGTTATTACTGGGCCAGTGGAGGGGGAAGTGGGGATCGGGAAATTGTATCTAAAAGGCTAAGATGTACGGTAGAGAGATCGTGGACGTGGAAAGGAAGAAGGAGCGGGGGAAGCGCGAGGGCTGTGTGGGTGAGAGTTAGAGTGTTTTGGCCAGGAGTTGAGAGAGAGGAATTGGGGGATGGGGAGAGGTGCCAAGGGAACTGTGGGGGGGGGGGTTGGGGGGGAGGGGGGAAGTTAAAGGATAAAAGGATATGCAAATGGCATATTAAGAAGTTACGTGATGGGTAATGCCTTCGGCGTCCTTTGACCCCCTCTCAGGGATGGGAGCAGAGGAAGAGTAGAATGACCTCCAATAACCTTCTGAGTGTCAGACTGGGTTTCGTTAAATGTGCCACCAGACTGAGACTGGGCTTATGGGCACACCAGATTTATTTGGGTTAAATAATGAAATCATTCATATTAAGGGTTACATTTTATGGGATGCCTTTGTGGCTCAGAGATTGTACCAAGAGCTTTCCATGTGTCCTCTCCTACTAGCCCTCAGCCCTCAGGGATGGGAATTTTATTTCCATTTTCTGGATGGGTTCACTGAAGCTCAGAGGTGTAATCGCTTGCTTAAGTCGTGTAGCCAGTAAGGCGTGGGCCTGGGATTTACCGCTGCTGCCCCGGTCGTTATTTTAGAGTCCTTGAGGGGTGCAGTGTGGATGCCTGGGGACCCGGTAGGTAGACCAAGGCTATATCTGGAGGAAGGGGCATTTCCCATCATTGTACCTCGCCCTGAATTCAGGGAGTAGGGCACCTGTGTGAGGGGCAGAGAGTGACTTGCACACCATTCAGACCCTTCACCCACCAGCACTTACAGCCTGTCCAATCCCCGGCCCCTGAATCCCAGAGCCCCCAGATGGGCCCCATCTTCTGTGGGTATTGCTGAAGGCCATGTGGGTGCAGAGGAAGGTGTTGGGAGAATCCTCTGTGCTCTGGTAGCTGACTTTAGTGTGTGTAGGCCTTAAACCCTGAAGCTATTGGGGTTTTATAAAAGCATAGAACAGATTCATTGGGAATGATTGAGGATCTAAACGATGGGAGAAATATAAAACCATATTTTCTCAAAATATGGTCTTTGGGCCACCTGTATTGATGAACGTGGGGATAACTGGGTCCCTCCCAGACTTACTAAACCAGAATCTCTGTGGGGGACCAGGACCAGGAATCTGCTTTTAAAAGACCGTCTTGAATCCAAATGGCCAACAGACACATGAAAAAGTGCTCAATATCACTCAGCATCAGGGAAATCCAAATCAAAACCTCAATGAGATGCCACCTCACACCAATCAGAATGGCTA